>NC_064638.1:253393363-253999248 GCF_023864345.2 Schistocerca serialis cubense | reverse complement strand
GAAGCAGTTATTACTTTCTTCCATACATACTGCGCGAAATGACCACGAAACTAGATTCAGAGGAACACCAGGTCGTACGGGAACTTACAGGCGGCTGCTAAGGAACAAAAAATGAGACTCGAATTCCAAGTAATCTCTGCCATATACCGCAAAGTGTGTCGAATTATACAGGGTGATTCAGGCGGAAAGGTACCTGCTTTCAGGGGTGATAGTATTAGTAATTATGAACAAAAAACTTCATATGAACTTATGTCCTGTTCTTAACAGTTTCCGAGGAAACTAACGAACATAGTGGGAAACATGACAAATGCAAGTGATAGCTAAGGAAACAGGGTGATTTAACGTTTTGTTTAATTGTGTACATTTCCTCACAAAAGATGTTCAAAAAGTCCATGTCAACTGCAATGCATTTTGCAGGTGTGGTGCTGATCTGAGCTCATTCGTACGCTCCTGTACTTGAGCCCACGCATTTAAAATACGAGCAAGAAGTTCCTTCTTTGTGTCCACTCTGGGCTGGTAGACGTTGCTCGTAAACCAACCCCACCAACAGCAATCTAATGGAGTGATGTCGGTGGCAAAGAAATGATCCATGGCGACCGATCCAACACCCGGGTTACGTTCCAGTGATGTACTGTATCATTGGCCATACGGAATGTGCAGGAGCTCCGTCATTCGGAAAGTACATACGACGTCGTGCTGTCAAGGGCGTATCCTCTAAGTATTCTGCAAACATATTTTGAAGGAAATCAAGATACCGTACTCCATTAAGACGGCTGTCTGAAATAGGTGGACCGATTAGTTGGTCATCAGTAATAGCACACCACACGTTCGACGATGAAAATTTGTTTCTACAGAAGCGTGTAGATTTTTATCTGTCCCAACGTAACAATTGCGCGTGTTACTGATGCCGTACTGTAAATGTTGACTCATCAGTGAACAGAAGATGTCGAACACAGCGTTCATAGGAAATGATCCACTGATAGAATTCCTTTCGTTTGACATCATCTCCTACATGCGAGTGTTACACACTCAGCCGATGACAAAGATCCAGACGCTGCTCATATACTGTGCACATTATTCGTGTTTCAGGAATACAAATCTGTGCAGCAATTTTTCTAAGGCTGGTTGTTGGGCTGCATTCAGTCATTTCAAGAATGTTCCCAGATTCACTAAGGTTTTGAGGCTGGATCGTTCAGGTACAACATGTACCCTTGGCAGCGTACCACGTTCAACCAATCTATATACGCTGTCCGGAACTATGCGATTAGGAATTCATCGTTCGTATTCGTGAACAGCGGCTCTGGAATTCCCATTTCTAAACCAGTAGACAGAGATCATGTCACCATACTCCGCATGTGTGAAGACCTGTGGCATTTTCGCTACACTGACCCGTACTGTTTTGATTATACAAGTAACAATAATGTACAGAACTCCTATATAATAGGCTGAGTCGCCCGCCATGTTTTCTCCAATTCTGAAGATTGGGCAACGTTTACATTGTGTGCGGCTAACATACTCACGCAACATTTTATAATATTCCTTATAAACTATTTGGTATTGCATTTACAATGTGTACTGAAAAGTAATTACTGTGTATAGAGATATTTAGAATACCCTACTCATATAACAGAAAAACTGAAATGTTACTTCATACGGCTATGGAAATGTAGGCTCAGAACTTGCGTAGTAATTTGTAAACATTAATTGTGATGAGTTAAGAACTCAGTACCACTGTTTTCAAATATGGGAGTTTTGCAGTATCTGTGCCTATTTATTAGTTTTTGTCTATACATCGGCACTTGTAAAAGTGGTGTTTATTTGTTAATCATAAGTAGGTACTTTATGAAATGCGGCATTTTTGTTGTACAGAGGACGGGAAATTATAGTTTCATGTTACAGCGAAACGAATTTCTGTTAACAGTTTCATCTGTCTGAATAACATCATTTTGGTTTCCAAAGGACATCAGTTCGAATAAAATTCTCGAGTTTTCAGTGGATATCTCCGACAATTGTATTCGAACTGAAGTGGTTTGGAAACCGATAAGATTTCATTCAGACATCCCTCCACGAAAGACTCCGAGGACACAAGGTTCATCCGTCATTTAACTAGTATTCATTTTGTGTACTTTGTGGTAGGTTCGTTGCTTGTCGAGTTGTGGTAAAAACTTTATTCTTTGAAGGTAATGTTACTTGTGGATGTTGCCTCGCAATGAGCAACCCGCTATAAAAATGTCTTAATTATGACTCATCCTACCGTACTTATATAAGAAAAGAGGTCAAATATTATTCAGTTTGTGTCTGTATGTTTATGACAAGACGCATAAATACATCATAAATGTTCCTCTCCACTTTGTCAACCGTGAAGATACCACAGGAATCGAAAACTTTTGAGACGAACTGCTTCAGTACAGTTTTCGACTATGAGAAGAAACGCAGTTTTATGCAACTGGGTTCATGTTCATAAACACTTTTTTAAACGTTTATTTACAATACTCAATTGAGCGCAAGGTTTTGGTTCCCACATTTTGTACCTGGCAATTTATGGCCCACTTTTTTCTTCGTTCCGAGCCACTTGAAGATCTAAACAAGCGAAACTATTTTCGCAATACATAGTGTAGCCGTGGTCTAGGAGTAGTGTCTTTGATTCGTAATCAAAACGTCTTCGGTCACGCGTTAGAATCCCGCCACTGCTTAAATTATGATAATCAGCGTTGGCGGCGGAAGACTTCTACCAACGGCCTCGTCGAAGAGGGAGGAGGTGCAGACAAAGGTTCAGGGCACACTCTTGCCCTAGGGGTGGGAAACTGCCCCTAAAGGCGGAAGAATCAGCGATGATCAACGCCTTGAAGATGCAGAAGGCAATGGAAACCGCTGCATTAACGACACGTAACGTCTGTCCACAGGACATGTGGCCCGTAATTGAAGAAGTGTCATGATGATCTCTCCATTGGCAAATGATTCCGTAATTGTCCCCCATTCGGATCTCCGGGAGGGGACTGCCAAGGGTGAGGTTACAATGAGAAAAAGATTGAATAATCAACGAAAGACTAACGTTCTACGAGTCGGGGCGTGGAATGTCAGAAGCTTGAACGTGGTAGGGAAACTAGAAAATCAAAGAGGGAAATGCAAAGTCTAAATCTAGATATAGTAGGGGCAGTGAAGTTATATAGAAAGAAAACAAGGATTTCTAGTCAGATG
The DNA here is from genome assembly GCF_023864345.2 of Schistocerca serialis cubense. Classification (NCBI taxonomy): domain Eukaryota; kingdom Metazoa; phylum Arthropoda; class Insecta; order Orthoptera; family Acrididae; genus Schistocerca; species Schistocerca serialis. The sequence continues at coordinate 253,996,050 of NC_064638.1, read as the reverse complement.
GGTATAGGGTTATATCAACAGCAGCAGAAAATGGTATAACGGGAGAGGATTCGTTATAAATAGGATGGCAGGGCAGAGAGTGTGTTACTGTGAACGGTTCAGTGACAGGGTTGTTCTTATCATAATCGACAGTAAACAAACACCCACAACGATAGTTCAGGTATACATGCCGTCGTCGCAAGCTGAAGATAAAGAGATAAAAAAAGTGTATAAGGATATTGAAAGGGTAATACGGTATGTAAAGAGGGATGAAAATCTAATAAACATGGGGGACAGGAATGCAGTTGTAGGGGAAGGAGTAGAAGGAAAGGTTACAGGAGAATATGGGCTTTGGACAAGAAATGAGAGAGAAGAAAGACTAATTGAGTTCCGTATCAAATTTCAGCTAGAAATAGCGAATACTCTGTTCAAGAATCACAAGGGGAGGAGTTATACTTGGTAAAGGCCGGGTGATACGGGAAGATTTCAGTTAGATTACGTCAAGGTCAAACAGGCAATCCGAAATCAGATACTGTATTGTAAGGTTTACCCAGGAGCAGATGAAGAATAGGCTGAAGTTTAAGACATCAGTCATGAAGAATCAATACGCAAAGAAGTGGGATACGGAAAAACTATGGAATGACGAGATACGGTTGCAGTTCTCTAAGGCTGTAGATACAGCAATAAGGAATAGCTCAGTAGGTAGTACAGTTGAAGAGGAATGGACATCTCTAAAAAGGGTCATCACAGAGGTTGGGAAGCAAAACGTAGGTGCAAAGAAGGTAATTGCGAAGAAACCATGGGTAACAGAAGAAATATTTCAATTGATCGTTGAAATGAGAAAGTACAAAAATGTTACGGGAAACTCAGGAATACAGAAATACAAGCCGCTGAGGAATGAAATAAATAGGAATTGCAGGGAAGCTAAGACGAAATGGCTGCAGGAAAAATGTGAAGACGTCGAAAAAGAAATTATACTCGGAAGGACAGACTCAGCATACAGGAAAGTCTGTGACATTAAAAGCAAGGGTGATAACATTAAGAGTGGAACGGGAATTTCACTGATAAATGCAGAGGAGCGGATAAATGGAAAGAATACATTGAAAGCCTGTATGAGGGGCACGATTTGTCTGATGTGATAGAAGAAGGAACAGGAGTCGACTTAGAAGAGACAGTGGATCCAGTATTAGAATCAGAATTTAAAAGGGCTTTGGAGACTTACGATCGAATAAGGCAGAAGGAATAACATTCCATCAGAATTTCTAAAATCATTTGGGGAAGTGGCAAAAAAATTACTATTTAGGTTGGTGTGTAGAATGTATGAGTGTGGCGACATTACGTTTTACTTTCGGAAAAGAATGATCCCCACAGTTCCAAAGACTGCATGAGCTGACAATTGTGCGAATTACTGCACAATGAGCTTAACAGCTCATGCATGCATCCAAGTTGTTTACGAGAGTAATAAGGAGGCCGGTGTGGCCGAGACGTTCTAGGCGCTTCAGTCTGGAACCACTCAACCGCTACGGTCACAGGTTCGAATCCTGCCTCGGGCTTGAATGTGTGTGATGTCCTTAGGTTAGTTAGGTTTAAGCAGTTCTAAGTTCTAGGGGACTGATAACCTCAGATGTTGAGTCCCATAATGCTCAGAGTCATTGAATTTGAGAATAATATACAGAAGAATGGAAAAGAAAGTTCAGGCTGCGCTAGATGACGATCAATTTGGCTTTAGGAAAGGTAAAGGCAAATAGACGGCAAATAGACGGCAAATCATCGAGTAAAACTGAAGTGATATCAGGTGTTCCCCAGGGAAGCGTCCTGGGACCTCTGCTGTTCCTGATCTATATAAGTCACCTGGGTGTCAATCTGAGCAGTTCTCTTAGGTTGTTCGCAGATGATGCTGTAATTTACCGTCTAGTAAGGTCGTCCGAAGACCAGTATCAGTTGCAAAGCGATTTAGAAAAGATTGCTGTATGGTGTGGCAGGTGGCAGTTGACGCTAAATAACGAAAAGTGTGAGGTGATCCACATGAGTTCCAAAAGAAATCCGTTGGAATTCGATTACTCGATAAATAGTACAATTCTCAAGGCTGTCGATCCAACTAAGTACCTGGGTGTTAAAATTACGAACAACTTCAGTTGGAAAGACCACATAGATAATATTGTGGGGAAGACGAGCCAAAGGTTGCGTTTCATTGGCAGGACACTTAGAAGATGCAACAAGTCCACTAAAGAGACAGCTTACACTGCACTCGTTCGTCCTCTGTTAGAATATTGCTGCGCGGTGTGGGATCCTTACCAGGTGGGATTGATGGAGGACATCGAAAGGGTGCAAAAAAGGGCAGCTGGTTTTGTATTATCTCGTAATAGGTGAGAGAGTGTGGCAGATATGATACGCGAGTTGGGATGGAAGTCATTAAAGCAAAGACGTTTTTCGTCGCGGCGAGATCTACACTCCTGGAAATTGAAATAAGAACACCGTGAATTCATTGTCCCAGGAAGGGGAAACTTTATTGACACATTCCTGGGGTCAGATACATCACATGATCACACTGACAGAACCACAGGCACATAGACACAGGCAACAGAGCATGCACAATGTCGGCACTAGTACAGTGTATATCCACCTTTCGCAGCAATGCAGGCTGCTATTCTCCCATGGAGACGATCGTAGAGATGCTGGATGTAGTCCTGTGGAACGGCTTGCCATGCCATGTCCACCTGGCGCCTCAGTTGGACCAGCGTTCGTGCTGGACGTGCAGACCGCGTGAGACGACGCTTCATCCAGTCCCAACCAGCTCAATGGGGGACAGATCCGGAGATCTTGCTGGCCAGGGTAGTTGACTTACACCTTCTAGAGAACGTTGGATGGCACGGGATACATCCGGACGTGCATTGTCCTGTTGGAACAGCAAGTTCCCTTGCCGGTCTAGGAATGGTAGAACGATGGGTTCGATGACGGTTTGGATGTACCGTGCACTATTCAGTGTCCCCTCGACGATCACCAGTGGTGTACGGCCAGTGTAGGAGATCGCTCCCCACACCATGATGCCGGGTGTTGGCCCTGTGTACCTCGGTCGTATGCAGTCCTGATTGTGGCGCTCACCTGCACGGCGCCAAACACGCATACGACCATCATTGGCACCAAGGCAGAAGCGACTCTCATCGCTGAAGACGACACGTCTCCATTCGTCCCTCCATTCACGCCTGTCGCGACACCACTGGAGGCGGGCTGCACGATGTTGGGGCGTGAGCGGAAGACGGCCTAACGGTGTGCGGGACCGTAGCCCAGCTTCATGGAGACGGTTGCGGATGGTCCTCGCCGATACCCCAGGAGCAACAGTGTCCCTAATTTGCTGGGAAGTGGCGGTGCGGTCCCCTACGGCACTGCGTAGGATCCTACGGTCTTGGCGTGCATCCGTGCGTCGCTGCGGTCCGGTCCCAGGTCGACGGGCACGTGCACCTTCCGCCGACCACTGGCGACAACATCGATGTACTGTGGAGACCTCACGCCCCACGTGTTGAGCAATTCGGCGGTACGTCCACCCGGCCTCCCGCATGCCCACTATACGCCCTCGCTCAAAGTCCGTCAACTGCACATACGGTTCACTTCCACGCTGTCGCGGCATGCTACCAGTGTTAAAGACTGCGATGGAGCTCCGTATGCCACGGCAAACTGGCTGACACTGACGGCGGCGGTGCACAAATGCTGCGCAGCTAGCGCCATTCGACGACCAACGCCGCGGTTCCTGGTGTGTCCGCTGTGCCGTGCGTGTGATCATTGCTTGTACAGCCCTCTCGCAGTGTCCGGAGCAACTATGGTGGGTCTGACACACCGGTGTCAATGTGTTCTTTTTTCCATTTCCAGGAGTGTATTTACGAAATTTCAGTCACCAACTTTCTCTTCCGAATGCGAAAATATTTTGGTGAGCCCAACCTACATAGGTAGGAATGATCATCAAAATAAAATATGAGAAATCAGAGCTCGAACAGAAAGGTTTAGGTGTTCGCTTTTCCCGCGCGCTGTTCGGGAGTGGAGTGGTAGAGAGATAGTATGATTGTGGTTCGATGAACCCTCTGCCAAGCACTTAAATGTGAATTGCTGAATAATCATGTAGATGTAGATGTAGATGTAGAGAGGCAATTCTGAAGTTGCGGTTAATAATGGAAGCAAGACTAAGGAAAGATCAAGACACGTTCATAGGATTTGTCGAACTGGAAAAAGCGTTCGACTATGTAAAATAGTGCAAGATGGTCGAAACTCTCAAAAAAGTAGGGGTAAGCTGTAGGGAGAGATGGGTCATATACAATATATACAACAGCCAAGAGGGGATAATTAGAGTGGATGGCGAAGAACGAGGTTCTCGTATTAAAAAGGATGTAAGACAGGGATGTAGCCTTTTGCTTTTACCGTTCAATCTGTACTTCGAGGAAACAATGATGGAAATAAAAGAAAGGTTCAGGACAGGAATTAAAATTCAGGGTGAAAGGATATCAATGATTCGATTCACTGAAGACATTGCTGTCTTGCGTGAAAGTGAAGGAGAATTATATGATCCGTTGAACGGAATGAACCGTTTAATGAGTGCAGAGTACGGATTGAGAGTAAATCGAAGAAAGACGAAAGTAATGAGTAGTAGTAGAAATGAGAATATCGAGAAACTTAACAGCAGGAGTGATGGTCACGAAGTAGATGAACTTAAGGAATTCTGCTACCTAGGCATCACAGCTGAGGGGCCACCGATATTTACGACGAATTATTCAATAGATTTCATTGGATATCACCATTGCGTCGTGACTCATTTGTAAACAAGTATGAACATCCAGTACTTTGGGGAAAACATGGCGGACAGTTCAGCTCAGGTTATAGGAGTCTGTAACACAGTAAGGCATTAATGCAGCCACTGTGTTACTGAGAGCCGGCCGCTGTGGCCGAGCGGTTCTAGGCGCATCAGTCCGGAACCGCTCTGTGCTACGGTCGCAGGTTCAAATCCTGCCTTGGGCATGGATGTGTGCGATGTCCTTAGGTTAGTTAGGTTTAAGCAGTTCTAAGTCTAGGGGACTGATGACCTTAGATGTTAAGTCCCGTAGTGCTTAGAGCCATTTGATGCATTTGTTACTGAGACGTCAGGTAAACGACGTGTACACTTGCAGAACTAGTCCCGTCTCTAGCTCAAGTTAACTGCACATTGAAATGGTCAATAAAGACAATAGTGTGTTGCCTGATGTCACTTTGGTTGGGAGGACGTGCGACTGACACCAGCAGGTTTCAAACAGCCTAATGTCGGATACAGTTAAGAAAAAGGCATATTTATGTTCATTTTAAATTTTTTTTGTTTAGAATCACCAATACTGTCACCCCTCAAAGCATATTCCTTCTCTCCTGTGCCACCCTCTACATTGAACCTTCCTATTACCGTCATCAGTACGAAAATTAGCGAAGGGCGTGGTACTTGAAACTCCTTACACTACTGAAATTCACCTTTTTAGACTACGTAGTCGGCAGTCTTCAGCCCTCCTTTTTAGCTGGCGGAAGGTGTTTCTTTGGAGACAACCGAAACGACCTCCACTTTTCGGCGCGGCACCTACGGGTATAAACGTATTTCCTTGTTAACGCAAATTAAAACGGTGGACAATAATTGACATTACATTTCGCAGCTCAGAATGGCCGTCTAATGGCTTCACCCGTTAACGAGGGCGCCGACAGCGGAGTGGCGCGAAACGAGACTTTTCATTTAATTCCGGCGCAGTGCGCGGTGCGGCGTGTGCACGCGACCCTTGACACGGTCCCAAGGCACTGCCGCCGGAATGTTCCTTATGGTACGACCCAGCGCTGGGTTCCGTTAATTGTAAAGGCCCGCAAACGGCGTGCCGGCTTGAGGCCCAGGTAGCTGAACAGTAGCGTCCATCTCTCCAGCGGAGAGAGAGACAGAGAGAGAGAGAGAGAGAGCCGGAACAAAGGAAATCCTTTAAAAGCGACGCTATTTCGGTGCCCCGATGGGCTGGCTTCACTGCCCCTCCGACAACGATCGGAAGAACACGTTGTTTCGCCGGCGGCTGGGGTAGGCCAGGTATACCTGCTCTTGCGGGGCGACCGCGGGGGCGAGATACCGCTCGAGGCGCTGCTCGCGAGGGGTGGCGCAATGCGGGAATGGGAGAAGGCGGGTTATAACGACGCGGGCGGACCGGACGCCTAACAGCGTATAAGCGCCGGCTGCGTTTATTTTGATATTATTGCGGCGCGGAATAATAATTGGAGTCGGTCACTGCAGGGTTGCAGGTCCTCGTGCGCGCAAGACAGAGAGAGAGAGAGAGAGAGAGAGAGAGAGAGAAATCTGCTGCGGCAGGAGGTGGTCAGCGGCGTAACGGCGGCGGCGGCGCGCCGAGGTTGCAGTGGTAATCCTGCGAGGGTCGGTCCTTGGCGGCCAGGGGAAGAATGGTGGGGCTTTGGCGAGGTGCGGCGCTGTCACAAATCACTTTTACTGTCGCTGTATGCGCTGTTTGCTAATGCCACTGTCTCCGAGAAAGCCCTCCGGCCGCGGCGGCGGCGCGCGATTTAATAACGGGGGAAGCGCCGCTGCCTCTACTGCCCGCGCAACGGCCTCGATATGAGCCATTCATTAGAGCTAAAACCCGCGCGCTGACCAGCGCGTCTAACGTGCCCGTAATGAGAGTCCACCTCTGCAGGGGCGCGCGACCCGCCCCCCGACTCCCGCCTCCTTCGCGCTAACTGCGTCCCTCAGCGCACGCCGCTCCCACCATTTCCCTTACGCAGTAGAGCGAAATCTGCTTGCGAATTCCTTTTGTTTCGCCAGATACTCTGGAACAGAGATCTCCTTTTTCTGAGCTCGAAAACATTGGGCGGTGAGCGGTCAAAACATCCAACTGTAAGTAATGATCTGCCTTTTGACGCTCACATTCCGGTTGTCAGATTATTCTAGATTCCTCTGCATTTCCCATGCAGTATAGTCATTACACAGTAAGACGTTGCAAAGAAACTTTGCTTTCTGAGTCTCGAAAAAGTCGAAAGGTGGCAGACCAAAATTCAGAATTGGAATTAATGTAAAATGCTCCACTTGATTTCAACTTTCCAGCTTTCTCGAAAATATTCCATGTTCAGAACAGAAATATAGTGATTGTAGACCCATATGTTGCTCCTTATGCAGTAAAACGAAATCTACTGCGAATTCTTTTCTTTTCGCCAGATACTGCTGGAAAAACCTCTTTCTCGAGAACTCGAAAAAGGAGAGTGAAAACGGATGAAAACTGACAACTGGAAGTAACGTATGATCCATCTTTTTGTGTCCACTTCCCAGTTCATAAATTCTTCCACATTCCTCGAGAATATTCCACACTAGCAGTGAAACCCAGCGTTGCCCAGGTATTTATTTACGTCTGTTCGTTCACGCCCTTACCATGGAGCGTCTGGTGTTGTGCGTAATGTTTATGACATTGTATCTCCTGGACTATGCGTCGTACAATGAGATAATTTTGTAGCTACATCCAGAGGCATATGTGGATACTGTATGCGAAATTTGTTTGTAATGGAGTTACAAGAAACGAAATACACACATCAAAAAAGTTTTGCATCGTCCCGGTTCCCAGAACTCCTGGAGATAAACGTTGACTGTGGATTAGTCATTAAACTCGCCCAATAATGTAAACAACCATACATGAGCAGGTCAGACGGAGGGGGTCCGACAGCCGATGCCGCGCGGGACTAGCCGAGCGGTCTGAGGCGCTGCAATCATGGACTGTGTGGCTGATCCCGGCGGAGGTTCGAGTCCTCCCTCGGGCATCGGTCTGTGTGTTTGTCCTCAGGATAATTTAAGTTAAGTAAGCTTAGGGACTGATGACCTTAGCAGTTAAGTCGCATAAGATTTCACACACATTTGAACATTCGACAGCCGATCAGTTACAGTCATTCCACCAGGAACGAGGTTCACGGCTCATGTCGTTTGTAGTTCAACCATGCCTAGACGGTAAATACCGCGATTCGATCGCGTCCACATTTTTACCTTGTGCCAGGAAGGGCTCTCAACAAGGGAAGTAAGTGCCCAGGCGTCTCGGAGTGAACCAAAGCGATGTTGTTCGGACATGGAGGAGATACAGAGAGACAGGAATTGTCTACTGCAGCGGATGACCGCTACCTACCGATTATAGCACGGAGGAACCCTGACAGCAACGCCACCATGTTGAATAATGCTTTTCGTGCCTGCATAGGACGTCGTGTTACGACTCAAACTGTGCGCAATAGGCTGCATGATGCGCAGCTTTACTCCCGAAATTCATGGCAACCACGTTTCCATGCAGCACGGTACAGATGGGCCCAAAAACATGAAGAACGGACCGCTCAGGATTGGCATGACGTTCTCTTCATCGATGAGTGTTGCATATGCCTTCAACCAGACAATCATTGGAGACGTGTTTGGAGGCAACTCGGTCAGGCTGAACGCCTTAGACACACTGTCCAGCGAGTTCAGCAGTCAAACAATATTCGCAATGGGCGATCTACTTGGCTGTAATCGTGTGTGCCGTTTATGATAGTCTGACCAGTGTATGCCATGCCACAGTTACAAGGAATGTGATATACACCCTCCTTACGCAGATCAAGACCATACTTAACACAACCCAAAAGCACTCTGATTTTAGGTGAAGGTCGTAAAACACATTTCACATCGTATTTCCGTAACATACGATCGATCTTGTTTGAAGTGCTTCCTGCGTAAGGCAAAAAGGCAGTAAACTTCGGTGTCGACTCAGTATTATCATCAGTCACCCGATGCACAGTTGGTCGATAGCGCAACGCACGTTCAATCTGTCTTTCACTATAACCATTCAGACGAAATGTAGCTTCAAGATAAACCAGCTCCGCTGGCAAAGTTTCATTGTCGGAAATGACATGTGTCCTGTATACCAAGGTACGAAGAACCCCTTAACGCTGAGCTGGATGGTGACAACTATCAGCATGTAAATACACCTCCATAGTAAAACGAATGTTCGGGTGGATCGAGTTCAGATGTTCTGAAAAGCCATTCAGATTCTCCTTACCATGAGGCCAAACAATAAAAGTATCATTAACATATCTGAAGAAACAGGCGGGTTTCAAAGGCACCGACTCCAATGTACGTTCCTCGAAGTCTTCTATAAACAAATTTGCAATCACGGGAGACAATGGGCTACCCATCGCAACAGTCTGCTCGTAATACTGGTAATTGAATAAAAAGTAACTGAATGTCAACACGTGTCGAAAGAGATTAGTTAATTCAACACCAAACCTAACCTCAATTAATAGCAATGAATCAGAAAGAGGAACGCGAATGAAGAGAAAAACCACATCAAAACTTACTAAAATATCAGTCAATCAACCGCATTCCCTCCAGACGACGTAAGAAATCAGCTGAGTTCCTGATATGATGTTCACACCGATCAACTTGTGGGCTTAACAGACCAACAAGATGCTTGGCTACTAGATATGTCAGAGCGCCGATATTGCTCACTATAGAACGGAAAGGAACCACTTCCTTGTGTACCTTCGGAAGGCCATATAATCTAGGGGGAACAGCACTATAGGTGTTAAGACTCTAGACAGTGTCCTGCGACAAACCACTTTTCTTTCTGGAGGCTGTTGGTCTTACTTTCAACATTTTTCGTGGAGTAGCATCGATCCCGCGATAAGCTAAGTCAGATAATAAACATTACATATTTTGTACATAATTCTGTTTGCTTAAAACAACGATGACACTGCCCTTGTCCGCAGATAAAATAACAATGTCAGGATCAACTTTGAGAGAGCGTAAAGCAACCCTCTCTGCTGCTGTTACATTACTATTGGGTGGACGAACCCTAGTCAACATACGACTTCGATAATCTTTCTTGGCACTAGTGTTCAGTGTGTGTGGTATTATCATTCCGAAATTACTCTGAGAACCGAGGTTTTAAAGTTGCTTGTACATCGCCTGTCCGCTGCAGTTTGTGTCTGGAAAATGTCGGTCGGTGTAAATACTACCTGACTGAATTCCCGTAAGTTGTTTGAAAATTGTCAGCCTGTATGTAAGTATGTGTGTGTATATGTATGTTCCACACCTACTCCTAAACGACTGGACCGATCTTAGGCAAACGTTCCACGTAGGGAGTGTGGAGCCTAAACTATAAATTACTGTCAAAGATTATTTTCACAAAACTCTTACCAGAAGGACTTTTTTCCGCTAATTATTGCCATAAGTTTTCCACTTGCAATAGCAACGTATCTGCGTGTAAAGTGAGTAGGATGATGGAGGAAAGTAGTCACTCACACCATTTGAAATGTTTCGGTACACGGATTGCTTAAAATTAGGATGAAAACTTTCGTTTAGCCTAAAAATTATTGAGCTCTTCGATGTCAGAAAAAAGGGACAAAAATATGGTGGAACGTACAGATACTATTGGCAACAAAAAGTATGAAAAACTAGCTTGGCTTCAATTTCCTAGTGGACAAGACGAGTACCACAAATGTGAGTACGCCTTATAGTCATCTGTCTCTAAAACTAATGCACCAGCAGAGCTTGGTGACCGACAATTCCTGTGGGATTCTCGCCCGGTGAGCAAATGGGCCGTCAACAAAATACTTGCAATAAGTGGGTTTCCCAACGATGTTTCACTGTGGCTGTAAATATTTCAAATGTGATATAAAATGTTTTTCTGAAAAATCGTAGCGAATATTGCCATCTGATGTGTGGGAACTAACTGATGACCGGACCGTTCTAAATGCAAATAATGAGCAGCAGCGACTGGAATAAAATGCCATGTGTCGGCAAAACAACGGACCCGCGCATTTTTAATCAGATACGTCGGAAATGAAGAGAGGGGGAGGGGAACGCAGAAACCATCACGGCAGTTACACACTTAAATTTTCTGCAAGAAATTACTGCGTTTGCCACCGCACTTACACTTTGGCAACTGGATACTCCAAAATGTATATGTTACTCACCGTGCACCTCCACCGGCGTATTTCCGAATCACGACGCAGGAAAAGGCGTCGAAATATGTTTATCGAAAGATGCAACTTTAGTTCCATTCCACCGGTGTTATATTAAGTTCGTCAGCGGAACGTCACCTCGTGGCCTTTAGTATCGAAGATACGTAGCGAAGTGCCACAGTTGTTGGCTAGACTACCATTCCAGAGAGTGGTGGTTCAAATCCCCACCTACCCACTGGGATTTGTTTTTTATATGCTTTCCGAAGTTCCAGGATGGCACGATAGATTTCTTTCGCTATCCATGTGCACATCTGCTTCGCCTCTAACGACCTGTACCCGACCGGGACGCGGAATCAAACCATAATCATAATGTTATGGGACAAAAAAATAAACTTCTTATCTTTTTACAAGATAACGAATTTGAAAAGCACGTTGATGAATTATCACCATATAAATACACTACTGGCCATTAAAATTGCTACACCAAGATGAAAGGCAGATGATTGGACAAATATATTACACTAGAACTGACATGTGATTACATTTTCACGCTATTCGGGTGCTTAGATCCTGAGAAATCAGTACCCAGAACAACCACCTGTGGCCGTAATAACGGTCTTGATACGAATGGGGATTGAGTCAAACAGAGCTTGGATGGCGTGTACAGGTACAGCTGCCCATGCAACTTCAACAGGATAACACAGTTCATCACGAGTAGTGGATGGCGTATTGTGACGAGCCAGTTGCTCGGCCACCATTGACCAGACGTTTTCAATTGGTGAGAGATCTGGAGAATGTGCTGGCCAGGGCAGCAGTCGAACATTTTCTGTATCCAGAAAGGCCCGTACAGGACCTGCAACATACAGTTCTGCATTATCATGCTGCAATGTAGGGTTTCGCAAGGATCGAATGAAGCCACGGGTCGTAACATATCTGAAATGTAACGTCCACTGTTCAAAGTGCCGTCAATCTGAACAAGAGGTGACCGAGACATGTAACCAATGGCACCCCATACCATCACCCCGGGTGATTTGCCAGCATGACGATGACGAATATGCGCTTCCAATGTGCGTTCACTGCGATGTCGCCAAACACGGATGCAACCATCATGATGCTGTAAACAGAACCTGCATTCATCCGAAAAAATGACGTTTTGCCATTCGTGCACCCAGGTTCGTCGTTAAGTACACAATCGCAGGCACCCCTGTCCGTGATGCAGCGTCAAGGGTAACCGCAGCCATAGTCTCCGAGCTGATAGTCCATGCTGCTGCAAACGTCGTCGAACTGTTCGTGCAGATGGTTGTTGTCTTGCAAACGTCCCCACCTGTTGACTCAGGGATCGAGACGTGGCTGCACCATCCGTTACAACCATGCAGATAAGACGCCTGTCATCTCGACAGCTAGTGATACGAGCCCTTTGGGATCCAGCACGGCGTTCCGTATTACCCTCCTGAACCCGCCGATTCCATATTCTGCTAACAGTCATTGGACCTCGACCAACGCGAGCAGCAATGTCGCGATACGATAAACCGCAATCGCGATGAGCCCCAATCCTACCATTATCAAAGTCGGAAACGTGATGGTACGCATTACTCCTCCTTACACGAAGGATCACAACAACGTTTCACCAGGCAACGCTGATCAACTGCTGTTTGTCGGTTGGGAACTTTCCTCATGTCAGCACGTTGTAGGTGTCGCCACCGGCGCCAACCTTGCGTGAATGTTGTGAAAAGCTTATCATTTGCATATCACAGCATCTCCTTTCTGTGGGTTAAATCTCGCGCCTGTAGCACGTCATCTTCGTCGTGTAGCAATTTTAATGGCCAGTAGTGTATAAAAATACGAGGGATTTGTGAAAAGAAATGCATCTGAATTTCGAATTTCCTATGTGAATACTCTTAAAGGTCTTTAAATAAAACAAACTTTATTAACATTCCACATCTTCATTATTGATGTTTACACATTTATTTCTCAACATACTCACCCTGGCGATGAACACATTTCTCCCAACGAGAGACTAGTTTGTGTTATCGTCCCTGTAGAATTCATGACTTTGTTGACGGATCCGCAAACGTACTCCTGCTTGCACTGCTTCATCGCGATCAAAGTGATTTCTTCGAATGTGTTCTTTTAGTTTCGGGTTGGTTCAAATGGCTCTGAGCACTATGGGACTTAACATCTGTGGTCATCAGTCCCCTAGAACTTAGAACTACTTAAACCTAACTATTCCTAAGGACATCACACACATCCATGCCCGAGGCAGGATTCGAACCTGCGACCGTAGCAGTCACGCGGCTCCGGACTGAGCGCCTAGAACCGCGAGACCACCGCGGCCGGCTTAGTTTCGGGAACAGATGAAAATGAAACGGGGCCAAGTCGGGACTGTATGGAGGAAGATAGATGACAGTGAACTCAAGGCGTCGGACTATTGCAGATGTCGCAGCGCTCGTGTGCGGTCAGGCATTGTCGTGCTGAAGAAGAGGCTGTTCCATTTGTGGATGATCTCTAAGAATAGGAAACTCGAGTACAATACGCCATTTCTCAAGTACCGACGTAATTACGTTACACACCCCCATGTTACAAGCTACAATTCGGAGCCATCTAGCTACAGAAGCCTGCAAATATGTAGACATGCAGCATAAAGGTGTAGAATGTTAATAACGTTTGTTTTCTTTAAAAAGCTTTAAGACTTTTAACATAAAAAATTCGGAGGCATTACTTTTCAGCACGCCCTTGTAGTAACCCATATGTTGAACACAGAGGAGTATAATTTAGAGCCTATTTCTCCGTGGAAAATATTAAGCAAGGAGGAGTTAAATTTAAAAAATAAGGTCAAGCTCAAATCGTAGAAGACTGTAGTTCATGCTTAGATCAGCTTTTGGAATCCAGTGCTCGCCATCTGCTGTTAATGGAAAAGTCATCTTAAATTAGTACTATATACAGATTCGTTCTGGGTAATTTTAATATAGTCTAAGAAAGAAAAAGTTTTATCATTATTATAGCACCTAGCAGACAAAAGAAAGCAAATAATGGCCTGTAGCGACTTGATACTATCATTCTGAAAGATTATGAAAGGATGTGGAAATTTTACGTACAACTTATAACTTCTGTTGTGCTGTTAATTTCCCAGCGGAAATACACTGGAGAGCGTAACACAAATGACAGTCATATTTCTACGACCACAATTAAGTACATAAATACTTGTCCAGTAGTGAATGGTCTGTCTGACAATGACGTAAAATTAACAGTAGTAAATAATTTACTTGGTTGTAATCTTCTTATTTTTCTTTTGCCATTGTCCCGCGTCTACGTGGAGTCAGCATGCCGGATGCCAATACCCCCATCCCCGCTTCCTCCATCCTAGTAGGAAATACGCGTATCCCAACTGTCTGCGTGTAATGTTATCTAATGGCAGGCAGCAATACTCATGTTAGAACGAGCTCGAGATTTCCCGATTGGCCGCAGCGCTCCATACTGTGTCTACCCTGTTTGAACAATTACGTGATACCTGACTCGTGTGGCGCGAATGCCAGGGATATGCGAGAAACTAGGATCTAGCCTCAAATATAGCTCCCCCAGCCACAACAACCAGCTACGGCTCTACTTAAAATTTGAAAATATCGTGAAACTCGTAAGGAAATAGCATTAAATATTACAACAGTACGAACTGCTGTTGCATTTGAACAAATATGAGATAGGAGTTCTCACAGAGCACCGTCACGCATGGCTATACAAACTTTTGTGCTCAGTTTTAAGTGAAGGTAACAGCCAAGGCGAAAATGTAGCACCCCCAAAAATTACTTTACGGTACCGAATACAACGTTTTATTTGGTTATGAGAGAATAATAATTTTCCAAGTGGGTTGCAAAATAGCATTTCAGTCTCTGTTTACTTATTATAGTAATAGGTAAAAACTTTACCAGATTTTAATGAGTTTGAAAACAAGATAATATTAAGATGAAACAAGGAAAAAATAAACAGGAATTCAATGCCAAACAAATTGAATACATCGGAGTTAACTGAATGTAATTGCTACCGCAAGAATACGACAAGACCGGTCTTGAAGATAGTTCCAACAAACGTCACTAGATCGCAGGACGATCGAACGCTCGATAAATGGGGACAAGCATGATTCCAGTCTCCTACTTATTTATTAGTTGCCTTTGGTACATACATCCTGCACCCTAGAAGACATTTTAGTCCCTGTTTCACACTTCTTTTTATTATTAAAATCCATATAAGGGCGAAGATAGGTCGTAGACATAGTACCAACAACAGTCACTAGAACGTGGGCCAATCGAAAGGTTGAACAGAACCGGAGATTTCCCGAACTTTGAAGTAAATTGTTCGAATAGTTCGAGTCGTGCAGAAACACGGCCCTAGTGTTATCTATGTTAAAGCATGAGAACGTTTTGTAAATGTTTTCGAATAATGTAACTACGGCGGAACTTGGGCCACAGCCCTGTATTCACCTATCCAGACGTGGAAAACCGTCTAAGAACTACATCCAGGCTGGCCAACACACCAGCCCTTGACATTAGTCCGCCAGGAAGTTTCTGTCATGGGCTGGCACAGCTGCCCGAATCCTGGAGGCGGTGTACTAGCATATGAGGCTATTTGGACGAAAAACTGATCTGAATGCAATGAATTATGCAGAACAGAACAGTTAATGAAGACAACAAAATATTACATTGGAAGCAGACTAACTGAAGAAAAGACAACAGAAAGTTTAAAAGCAGACTTAGAGGAAGCAAACGGTAAGACGTTTATAGTATGACAAAAGTCAGTTCCCAATTCAATGTAATTGTAAATGGATTTCTATCCCTCTTTACCAACTCCTTTCCCAAGAAAACAATAAAATATGACGCTAATATATCAAAATGTCATTTCCCTGACACAGGCAAATTACATAGGAAAATCTATCACATTTTGCAAATTTTATGCTGGACACCCATGAAAAATTCTGAACGTGGCTTTCACTGAATTTTACCCCAATTTTATTGATCATGGTTTTCTCAAAACCCGATCTCACTCAAATAACAATGTTTCGGATGTTGTAGAATTTTTGCAAGCCCCAACAAAGAGCTATTCTGAGAATTTAGGTGGATAATGTACTGTATGTTATACTTCCAATTTTCATAGAAAGAGTTTTAATGATGTTCAAAAAATCATTAAATGAGTGTAGGTGTCCATATAAAGTTAAAGAATTCAGATCATAGCTAACAAGGGGGAAGTCTGGGAAACGGTCAGCCGATTCGGCTCATTTTGGCAATCTAAAATTAAGCACTCTAAGATACGATTTGGCTTAACATCACTTAATCTTTGAGAAAACCACCCCTGAAGTTCACGACGCGCAGTCGCCTCAAAATTAATCATTTAAACAGAGCATTTTTCGGCGTTGTGTGTGGAATCCGCAAAGCATGCTTTTTTTTAAAAATGGACAAAAGAAACCTTCCCAACTGTCGCTTATTTACGTAGAAGTTAATCGCTGTTCATTGGAGGCACCGCTGGCGTTGCGACCAAGGCATGTGGCTAGAAGCAGGGAAGCTGTGTTCTTTTCCCAGACGGTTTCTGCACTTATATTTTGATTCGTATTGTTTATTGCATCGAAATTGGTAAAAAAAAGAGGAAGGCAAGTAAATTAATAAGGAATAATAACAAAGAACCCAAACAAATTTCTCAAACTACTCGGATATGTAAAGAAATAAAATTTGAAGCCCTATTGTGTGAAAACAATTCCACTCTACGCAAGTGACACACAAGGGAGAAAAACGAGTCCTGATCGCAATTGGTCGTACACATGAAATAACGCATTATTACACGTGGCAATAGTCCCTCACACCGTCTGGAGATTCGCTGGCTAAAGTTTCTCGCATCACTTGCACCAAATCCAAGAAATTGATAAATTTGGTTTACAAAATATGTCCTTAGAATGTTTTAAAATGGTTCATTGTTAATAAGAAGTTTTGTCTGGTGTTGGATTCCTGGGGTGGCCAAACCAAAACTGATAGCATGTGCAGGTGGTGTATAAAGAGTGATTCAGACACCCCTACTAGTGGGTTTTATGCAACCTGCAACGTCTTCAAACCCACACACCAGTTTTTCATATTCTCCCGCTCACTCGCCCAAACTATTAACGGAACAGAAAAAAAAATGAACACGACCTCTTTGTAGGAAACTTAATGCAGCTAAATTATATACTGCGATACGTTTTCGCTTTAGTTATTCAAGTAAACCAAGTTTGAAGCTCACTTTTGTGCATTTTTCTTGAATAATTGGAAAATTACACCCTCTAGAGAAAACATATCCCAATACAAAATTTTATGCAGTTATATTTTTTGAGAATAGAAATAATCAGTAGCAGGCTGCATATGTTGTTGTTGTTGTGGTCTTCAGTCCTGAGACTGGTTTGATGCAGCTCTCCATGCTACTCTTTCCCGTGCAAGCTTCTTCATCTCCCAGTGCCTACTGCAGCCTATATCCTTCTGAATCTGCTTAGTGTATTCATCTCTTCGTCTCCCTCTACGATTTTTACCCTCCACGCTGCCCTCCAGTACCAAATTGGTGATACCTTGAAGCCACAGAACATTTCCCTTCTTCTAGTCAAGTTGTGTCACAAACTCCTCTTCTCCCCAATTCTGTTCAATTCCTCCTCATTAGTTATGTGATCTACCCATCTAATCTTCAGCATTCTTCTGTAGCACCACATTTCAAAAGCTTCTATTCTTTTCCTGTCTAAACTATTTATCGTCCATGTTTCACTTCCATACATGGCTACACTCCATACAAATACTTTCAGAAACGACTTCCTGACTCTTAAATCTATACTCGATGTTAACAAATTTCTCTTCTTCAGAAACGCTTTCCTTGCCATAGCAAGTCTATATTTTATATCATCTCTACTTCGACCATCATCAGTTATTTTGCTCCCCAAATAAAAAAAATCCTTTAATACTTTAAGTGTCTCATTTCCTAATCTAATTCCCTCAGCATCACCCGAGCTACATTCCATTATCCTCGTTTTGCTTTTGTTGATGTTCATCTTATATCCTCCTTTCAAGACACTGTCCATTCCGTTCAACTGCTCTTCTAAGTCCTTTGCTGTCTCTGACAGAATTACAATGTCATCGGCGAACCTCAAAGTTTTTATTTCTTCTCCTGGATTTTAATACCTACTCCGAATTTTTCTTTTGTTTCCTTTACTGCTTGCTCAATATACAGATTGAATAACATCGGGGAGAGGCTACAACCCTGTCTCACTCCCTTCCCAATCACTGCTTCCCTTTCACGTCCCTCGACTCTTATAACTGCCATCTGCTTTCTGTACAAATTGTAAATAGCCTTTCACTCCTTGTATTTTACGCCTGCCACCTTCAGAATTTGAAAGAGAGTATTCCCATTGTAGGCTGCATATATTTTTTATTAAATTAACTTTTTAAATATGTTTCAACAAGCAGGCCGCTGCGGCCGAGCGGCTCTAGGCGCTTCAGTCCGGAATCACGCTGCTGCTACGGTCGCAGGTTCGAATCCTGCCTCGGGCATGGATGTGTGTGATGTCCTTAGGTTTAAGTAGTCTTAAGTCTAGGAGACTGATGACCTCATATGTGCTTAGAGACAATTTGTTTCAACTGTTATCGCTAGTCAGATTCATAGGCCACCTGTTTGTATAGCGATCAGTGTGCCTAATGCATTTTTCTACATTACGCCATTATCTGGTTTTAAGTGTGCTGTGATGCAGTAATTTATAAGAGCCATAGGTAGGGGCCCTAAACGGAGAGATAACTTGCAAACACGCACTGGGACCTCGCGCTCGCTAACGAGTCGGATGTCTCAGCCGGAGCGGGCTCGTATCCAGCGGACGTCCTCCACGTCGAGACAGGAAAGTTCAATATAGCGCCGCTTCTCCATCGACGCACGGCGCCACCATCAGCTGATTATTAAACAAACCTGATCATTGTATCCAGTTCTCAGGTCTTTTTACAAGTTATGTGATTTCTGCATTAAAAAACTGTACGCTTCATTAACATGTGACATAAGCTCTTAACAGTGTTTCACTTTTGTAAGACTAATATTCAGTTTCGTTTGACTTTGTTATAGACACGAGCGCCTTCATTGAGCTTAGTCTTCGTAAGCTTTCAGGCACACTAGCACTCGTTGCTTCCGATGTAATTGAAATCTTTTATAGTCAGACTACCAGTCTGTTGGTGCTAATCATCATATCTCTCGTGGTTTTGTAATGTTTTACGTAGGATGCGAAGTCTTTTGGGCCACCATATCTTTGGGATTTTTACATTACGTTTTAACTGCTTGACAGTACTATGTAAATTTTATTGAAGGTACCTTTATAATCTGTTTCTTACTACACACCTATTATTATTAATCGGCTGTTAATTATGATCCAACCCTGATTATCGCTAAACTCTTATTCTATACCCTTTTTTGTAGGACGCTACCGTCCAGAGTTTGCATGACGATTGCTTTCAGAGGTAAGCTTAATTGTATGATTTTCTGAAGATGGAAAATTAATTTGCCGGAACTAGTCAAGAAGTTAATTTAATAAAAATTTGTGGAGCTGGCGACTGTTTATTTCTATTCTTGCTTCACTTTTGATGACTGACAGCCATGAATATAATTTTAATGTTGTTAGTTGTATAAAACCGATCGGTAGTGACAGCTGATTCACCCTGTAGATAACGAGGGTAAACGGACTTGCATGGCAAAGTAATACCGTCAACTGCACACTTATGTGCCAGCCATACCATGTCTTTTTCATTGCCAAGTTACAAACTTTATTTCGAGGCTTCAGAATTGCCATGTTCTTACAAATCCAGCGGGAATGGCACAACCGTGCGGATGCAATAACTGAGCCGGGCCACGGCCTGTCTGTAATTCGTCGCCCTTCTCTGAGGCAGCGATTCTCATGCGCGTAGCGGTCCAACGAGAGGGCGCACGTGGAGTGGCAAAGCGGATTTTGACAGTAAGGGGAGGTGCGAGGCGTCGCGAGCTCAGTGGCTGTTGTGAATTGAAGTGCTGAGGAGTTAACCAGGGGCCTTCTGGCTTCCTAGGCTCCTGGGGGTCACGGAGGACGTCGTGCTCTCACGAAACGTGAGGCGCGAAGAGTGTGACGCTGTTTGTGACGTCTGGTTGGAAAAGAGCCGAGCCGTCCGAAAGTCTGCGGTAGGATCTGATTTTGGAGGTGCGACCGTTTGGAATTTCGTCCACCGACCTCCCTGCCGCCTCCAGGATCAGCTGCATTCACCGCCTACTAAGAATCCGGTGAAGACTTAACTAGTGTGGACCCATTCGAACCACAGTTCCGTTACTGTGCTGCGTTTCATTGGTGGTAGATGCACGTTAATTCGACGGCTAGTTCATGGCTCCCTACTAACGGTTCCCTCTAGAATCATAACGGTCGCTAGTTGTGGTGACGGTAGCCGATATCTAACCGAGTTCTATAAAATGGTTTTGGCAGCCTCCCTGTATTGTAAGTGTTCCCGGATGAGCAGCACTTCTGTCCATTCTGAGGTATTCCATTTGTCATAGATTTTGATGACAGTGCCTGTCTGGTCATTAATACGTTGGCCGCTGACTATTTTCTGTTGAAGACGTTACTGCTGCGGATATTGATTATCCTGTTGTATTCGTGTACTTTAAACTGTGGAACCGAGTGGACCTACTTGCTATGTGCCGCTCTGTCGTGCGAATTGCTTACCTTTGGCGGGAATAATAAACTGCAAATTCATCGGTAGAACAGAATCGCATTTATCCACGGACGTGCTTGTTCAATTTTGAAATCAGTGTGAGAGAGCCTACTTAAATTTTCTGGCACTTTGTGCTACTTCTTGTGCGCTGTCTTATCCAGTGTTAAATTTAGTCATTGGTCTAACTTGACCTCTTTCTGGGGCTCCTCGCGATTCGTTTACTATTCCGAGAGAAGGGGATGCAGATAACATGTTAAAACAAATTATTCATGGCGTGATTGGCTCACTCACTTCAAGATTTTGTTTCATCGATCTGCCCTAAGCTGCATACACACCCGACGTTGCGGTTGGCTCCTTAAATTGGTATTTAATTGTTACATGTATCTATAAGAGAGTATTTTTTTTGGTACGGACATGTTGTGCTTCCGCTCTTAGCCTAGAAGTCAGTGCGGCGTGTCGCCGGACGTGAAACTACGGCCTGGGAGGCTAAAGCGATTTGTTTAATTCTTATGTTTGGCTGTATTTATGGTACCTCTGTTATTCTGTAACTATTCTTAATTGTAAAATTTTGTTTTAACTTTGGTATAGTTCTTGGAGCACTTGATTTTTCCCATTTGGGACTCTGATTAGTAAAACAATTTCTTGTTCCTTTGATGTCTAAAAACTGCTTGATAATTCTTGTTCCATGGCATTAAATGTCAGCGTTGCTTTGTCGTTAGCATTTCAGAACAATTGTTGTTTCATGGCCCTGACGAAGCCTAAAAGCTCTTGTTCTGTATCAATCGGAATATTGTTCTCGCTACTAAATACTGTGGTAATTGTTTTAACTATTCTCTGAAGATAGTACATCAATCTTGTTCTATGGTTTTAAATAAATTGTATTAAGTGTATTATGAATAGTGCTTGACCTTCATTCGGATCCTGTCCTTTCAACCCTTGATCAATCAGTAAATCGCAGAAGGCGTACCAGTAACAATTCATAGCATAATTCATGATGTGCTTTGGCTCTGAGCACTATGGGACTTAACATCTATGGTCATCAGTCCCCTAGAACTTAGAACTACTTAAACCTAACTAACCTAAGGACATCACACAACACCCAGTCATCACGAGGCAGAGAAAATCCCTGACCCCGCCGAGAATCGAACCCGGGAACCCGGGGATGTGCTTTCAACACCAATTTTTTCACGTTGTTATCGTATGCATGGTGTCCATCTTCATTTATTACCGAAAAATAAATATTTTTGAATGTAAACCTAGTCAGTTTTCCGCCGAATCTTCGGAAGAAACGATGTAGTTGCACGAAGATTGGATTAATTAAATGTTCTTGGTGCCCCGAGTAAATTTGCTTCTAATGGTTATATTAAAAGCACCTTCCGTCTAGTTATTCTAAGAAAATTGAGGACATGCAACGGAGTAGTGCGACGGCCATTGTAGAGCGACCAAGATTAAATTTTTTACTCTTTATTGATCCAATGAGTTTGAAAAATTTATTTACGTATCTTGTTAATATTTCTTACTGATTTGCCTAACTTGTTAACCCTACAGTTCGAAACTGAAAAAATACAATTAAAAAAACTGCAGAATACATTTTGTAATCGAACACAGGTACTCCGCTCTACAGTCAGATGCGTTCGTCGCTACTCCGATGACTCTTCCGTTGAAAAGCGTTGACCTTATGGGTATGTAAGCGATAATCGAATAAGTTCGTTTCTTCGATGTATAGGAAACTATGCGTTTTCGAATCCCATGTATGATGAGATGAAAAATGCTCAGTTTTCAGTTATCTATAGATCCCGATAATTCTGTGTCGAATGCGCATCATGAAATTTAGGAGTGGTTTTCTCAAAGGCGGGATGATTTGAGCCAAAATATCTTAGTCTTTTACGTATTTCAGGTTGCACACAAGCGACCTGCCAAATATTAGCCTTCTCCTTGCGATCTTAATTCTGTAACCTGTGTAAACCTACACGCGTTTCGTAATTTTATTGAAGGTAAACAAATCCGTTTTTATATGAATTAAAAGTAGAGCATACAGCATTCAAACGTGTTGAGTACATTCTTTATTATGTTGTTCCCGTTCACATTCCATCCACTTTATTTAACTGAACTGATTCGTTGATCCATTAATTATTACAATATGTGCTAAACTTCGTATATGTAATTGGTGTTGCGTGACGAAACCGGTTGTAAACAGCTGGAGCTGTCATTGGAGAAAACGCATAGCGGTGGACAGCCACCCTTTATGACTGTAGACCCACGCTCTATCGTCAGGGTCGTTCGCTAGCGCAGGCCCCGGTAAATACAAGTACCAATGTGAGACCACTGACGTAGAACGTCGCCTTGCAACTTTACCACTTAAAAGATACTTTGATGTAGGTTGTACAGTGCGATCTGTCAAATATGGGCCGAATCGGTAGTCCGTGTTTAAGGCGCTCCCTTGCAAGTGTAGTTAAGCTGCCGTAGATGGTGAATAAGCTTTGTCAGATTCAACAGTTGAATCAGCTACTTTGAAAGTGCAACCAAAGTGAAAGATGGAAAGCTGCGTTCGTATTAAAATTCATCTGTGTTGCTGTTTCACTGTTCGCTAAAGTTCATCACACAGACTAACCGTCGCACAGTCCTCCAAACGCGAAACCGCATAACACTCTAGAGCAGCACGAAAATGTGTAAGTCCCTATGCTTTAAGCTCAACTCCTGCCGAAAGCCGTTCTAGTCATTTTCATAACTTGTTACCAAATTGTGTTAAAATGATCATCACGGAAATGCAATTTTTTCTTTTTTTAGTAAACATTTGGAAATAAGCGGCTATCCGTTGCTGAGTACTTTTCCGAACTTATGAAACATACTAACTTATGTGTAAACACCAAATGTTAATGAGAACATGATACAATGTGATCAAGCACAAATTTTATTACAATACAAGTAAATATTTATCTACAATTGTGTCATATCAGAATAGAGCGCCATTTCTTGCTCGTCTGCATGATATTTTCAGGCTTATGTAGCGCACACCAAATTTCAAATACGACTGATTTAATTAGTGGCCAGTGTGCATCAAGCAGCATAATAAGCAGCATAATACATGTCAATAATATTCTTCAGGCTGTGTGTCCGCTTTGTCAAAATGTAAAAAATTCTCTGTTTCGGACAGTGTTGGAAATGGCCCTCTTCAGGATGTTAAGCCGACTCCAGACGTCGGAGAATTTTACAAATTAACGGTACGATCAACGACCTTGAAAAATTTTATTGGTGATGACAAAATCCGCCGAAACATACGCCTGCGTAATACTTATTGTGGTACAGAAGGGTCTTACATATCTAAACACAAATATACTATGTTATCAAAAGTATCCGGACGCCCCCAAAAACATACGTTTTTCATATTAGGTGCATTGTGCTACCACCTACTGCCAGGTACTCCATGTCAGCGACCTCAGTCGTAATTAGACATCGTGAGAGAACAAAAAGCCGCGCTCCGCGGAATTCACGGTCTTCGAACGTGGTCAGCTGATTCTGTGTCACTTGTGTCATATGTGTGTACGCGAGATTTCCACACTCCTAAACATCCCTAGGTCCTCCGTGTCCGATGTGATAGTGAAGTGAAAATGTGAAGGGACACTTACAGCTCAAAAGATTACAGGCCGACCTCATCTGTTGACTCACTGACACAGCCGACAGTTGAAGAAGGTCGTAATCTGTAATAGGCAGACATCAATCCATACCTTCGCACATGAATTCCATACTGCATCAGGATCCACTGAAAGTACTATGACATTTAGGCGGGAGGTGAGAAAACTTGAATTTCATGGTCGATCATTTGCTCGTAAGCCACACATCACGCCGGTAAATGCCAAACGACGCCTCGCTTGGTGTAAGGAGCGTAAAAACTGGACGATTGAACAGTGGAAAAACGTTGCGGGAGCGACGAATCACGGTACACAATGTGGCGATGTGACGGCAGTGGCGAATGCCCGGTGAACGTCATCTACCAGCATGTGTAGTGCCAACAGTAAAATTCGGAGGCGGTGGTGTTATGGTGTGGTCGTGTTTTTCATGGAGGGGGCTCTTGCACCGCTTGTTATTTTGCGTAGCACTTTCACAGTACAGGCCTACACTGATGCTTTAAGCACCTTCTTGCTTCCCAGTGTTGAAGAGCAATTCTGGGATGACGATAGTATCGTTCAACACGATCACCTGTTCATAATGCATGGGCTGTGGCGGAGTGGTTACACCACAATAACATCCCTGTAATGGACTGGCCTGCACAGAGTCCTGACCTTAATCCTATAGGACACCTTTGGGATGCTTTGGAACGCCGGCTTCGTCGAGGCCTCACCGACGTACATCGATACCGTTCCTCAGTGCAGCACTCCGTGAAGAATGGGCTGCCATTCCCCAAGAAATCTTCCAGCACCTGATTGAACGTACGCCTGTGAGAGTCGAAGCTGCCATCAAGGCTAAGGGTGGTCCAACACCATACTGAATTCCAGCACTACCGGTGGAGGGCCCCACGCAACAACAAGCCGAATTAACCGCTCAGGATTAGTGTCTCATATGCCTTCAACCAGACAATCGTCGGAGACGTGCTTGGAGGCAACCCAGTCAGTATCAGCGCCTTAGACACATTGTCCAGCGAGTGCAGCAAGGTTGAGATTCACTGTTGTTTTGGGTTGGCATTGCGCGGGGCCGAGGTACGCCGCTGGTGGTCATCGAAAGCGCTGTAACGGCATTACGACACGTGAATTCCATCCTCCGACCGATACTGCAACCATTTAGGCAGCATATTGGCGAGGAATTCGCCTTCATGGCCGCCCCCATTGTGCACATCTTGTGAATGACTTCCTTCTGGATAACGACATTGTTCGACTATCGAACATGCTTGGGATAGATTGAAAAGGGCTGTTTATGGACGACGGGACCCACCAACCACTCTGAGGGATCTACGCCGATTCGCCGTTGAGTAGTGGTACAATCTGGACCAACAGTACTTTGATGAACTTGTGAGTGATGAATACAGGCATGCGTCAATGCAAGAGGACATGCTACTGGTTATTAGAGGTACCGGTGTGTACAGCAATCTGGACCACCACCCCTGAAGGTCTCGCAGTATGGTGGTACAACATGCAATGTGTGGTGTTCATGAGCAATAAAACGGGCGGAAATGATGTTTATGTTGATCTCTCGCCCAATTTTCTGTGCAGGTTCCGGAACTCTCGGAATCGAGGTGATGCAAAACTTTTTTTTTATGTGTGTACATAGGAAAACGTATGCTGGCATTATAATACTCTGGAGTGGTCCGCAGCTCGCGGTCGTGCGGTAGCGTTCTCGCTTCCCACGCCTGGGTTCCCGGGTTCGATTCCCGGCGGGGTCAGGGATTTTCTCTGCCTCGTGATGACAGGGTGTTGTGTGATGTCCTTACGTTAGTTAGGTTTAAGTAGTTCTAAGTTCTAGGGGACTGATGACCACAGGTGTTAAGTCCCATAGTGCTCAGAGCCATTTGAACCATTTGACTCTGGAGTACATTTAGTTGTGGTCAATTTGAGTGGCTTTAAACAAAATCGTCGCTACTCTGAATTCAGTTTTCATGGATTTAAATAAGATCTTCACTACTCTGGATCCAGTTAAGTTCCCGATCAGTTATATTACCAAGTGTTTACTTTACAACTTTACAGTTCAGCACTACGGTAATTTGAAATATTGTTTATGAATGTGGCAGTACTACTTTATCAACAATATGGTTTAAAATGTTTTTGCATTCATTGTTTATGAGAATGATAGTTAAAAGATAAAGTTCACGCAGTATCGCTCGATGCTACATTAGACTCCTGATGTGAAATGTACAGTCTAATAACCTTATTCATTAGACACGTCTACTGAATCCAATTTTGTATTTTTTATGTAACGTTGCCGAGTGTACTTGTACACCCGCATAGCATCGCGCGTTAGCATGCTGCTTTCAACAGCCCCCATTCCTACTAATCTTCCAAAAATGTCTCAGTTCAGCTGGTTAGTCCGTAGATGGTGGTATAAGAGGCCTACAGTACAACTGCCCACGCTTTTCCACCCGAGTTTTGCGATGACTAAACCATTAGTGAGCCGCCGCATAGGAATTCTTACTATTTGTTATGTGGAGATACTCTCATAGTTGTATGTCCCCTTGCAGAGCCGTAGCAGCGCAGCGAAGAAGTTTTTCTTGTGCAAATGATTTTTGCACAGGATGCCATTATGGGGCGTTTATTTAAGAAACGCCGTAAAATAACTTGTTCACACTGATCATAAGCTATCAACGTTACGAGAGCATTATCTACTGCATGACTAGATCGAAACGCATCCTATCAATGACTGCCAACTATGGCGCACAGTCTTAGTTCGTATAAGATCGTACATCTTCGGCTATGCCAAAGTTATTCATTTACTTATTAATATCAACGTTTCCTGACATTGTAAAATTGCTGAAAGACGGTATTTCTGACTCATAAACTCCTCCCAATTCTGAGTGGCAAATGACAGCTTTTGTTAGCAAATATGTATTAATAAACAATGACTTGATTCACGCAGGAATAAATGTACTTTCCCTGCGTATCTCTCTTGTTGCGAGCGATTCCTGCATCGGCACCTCATCCCACTCGCCCTGAAAGCGCCAGATGACTGACCAGCTCTGCTAGCCAGCGTGTGAACCTACCGCTCGCCCCTTACTCGGTACGTACTGCGGCGCTGATACATTCACATCACATATGTGAAATAGTAAAACTGGAAAAAATGTAAAATGCACTCTTATCTGTAAATAAAGGGTACCTTATATGTAAAATGCGCTCTTTTTAACAAATAGGGAGTACCTTAAACGTACGCCGCGCGGGATTAGCCGAGCGGTCTAGGGCGCTGCACTCATGGACTGTGCGACTGGTCCCGGCGGAGGTTCGAGTCCTCCCTCGGGCATGGGTCTGTGCGTTTGTCCTTAGGATAATTTACGTTAACTAGTGTGTAAGCTTAGGGACTAATGATCTTAGCAGTTAAGTCCCATAAGGTTTCACACACATTTGAACCTTACATGTAAAATGCGCTTTAATCAGCAAATAGGGGCTACCTTACACGCTTCCATTCGGAAGGGCGCACCGACCTTAGATCGGATTCGCCTGGCATATTAACGAGGGTTAGCATGCGGATCAGCCTGGGTGTGGTTTTTAATTGCTTTCCTCACATCCGACTAAGTGAATACCGGGCTAGTACCCAAGTCAATCCTCATTTACACGATTCGCAAACATTTCGAAAAACTTTCTCACACTTTCGCAAGGGGTAACACTAGACACTGACAGATGGGGTATACGAATACCACCCAGGCGGAAAGGGGTGGCGGGATGGAGGGCATACAGCGAGCCTCTACCACTAACGTTTCGAAATCCATAGTAACGTGTCAACCCAGCGAAGATACAGGATAAGGCGACGAAAAAGAAGCAAGAAGTTTGCGAAATGATATTTTGTGGCTCCAAAGTGACATTTTTGTCCATGCATTCCGAACTTCCGTGACCACCACAACATGTTCAGGGATTTCCATCCAGATGCTGTAGCATACAGTCTTCGTACTGAGCACTCAGCCCTAGTGAATCTTACGAAAGTACCCGTCGCCACTGTACTAGGCTCTGTTCCTAGACCAAGACAATAGCCAGCCAGGATTGTAAATTTACGACATGTATACCATTCCGACAACTGTACCTAAATATCTGAAGCTGTAAAAAGCTTGCCGGCCGGGGTGGCCGAGCGGTTCTAAGCGCTACGGTCTGGAACCGCTACTGTCGCAGGTTCGAATCCTGCCTCGGGCATGGATGTGTGTGATGTCCTTAGGTTGGTTGGGTTTAAGTAGTTCTAAGTTCTAGGGGACTGATGACCTCAGACGTTATGTCCCATAGTGCTCAGAGCCATTTGAACCATTTTTGCAAAAAGCTTTGAAATCAGCTTGAAACAAAATCAATAACTGACGCAGCTAAATGGATAATTGATATGAAAATATCCTTTGTGGTGCATAATTTTAAGCGTGTCATTTAGTTCTTGGTTGATCGCTAACTGATGTCGTTTACGGTACACACTTACCCTCAGTACACGCCCAAACATCCCAGGAAATGCACGTATCACAGAAAAGTCGTAGACTGCTTGGTGGACTTGAGCACTGTTCGAAAAACTTTCTGCCTGAGACGACAGACAGGGAGCTATGTAACCGTTACAAGCAGGAGGCGATGTCCTCCGAGAGTAACTCTGGAACCCAACGACCGGTTCCTCGGCTGTGTGGCCGCCCTCTCTGGGACGATTCGGTCCGTCGCTGGCGAGGACGTCCCGCAGACGGCAGGCGGCAGGCGCCGTCCATCGCCGGGGAAGAGGTGCTTAAGCCCCCGGCGAGCAGTAAGGCCCGATGGCCGGACGGCGCTTGCATACGTCACGCAGATAGCATCGCTGCGAACAGTGGCGCCCTCACGACGCTGCCCGGGGTGCAGATTGGCGGGCCACGCCGATATGGACCTTGTCCCAGCCCGTGCGTGGCCGCCCTCATTATGGGGTACAGGTTTACCATCCGCTGTGGTCTGAGGCGGTGTAGACGGGAGAACTTTATGACTAACGCCCTCAGATCATCACCATGTGCCACTTATCTTAGGACTACACACAGATGCGAATTAAAATTCCAAGATAGTGAAGGCGACGTGCAACAAAAGCAAAATGTGTTGAAAATGCAAATCATCAGCATTTCTGTTCAACCGCAAAGAGTAAGAAGATGTGAGGCTATCCACATTCTACATGTAACGAAAGATTATACACTGAAGAGCCAAAGAAACTGGTACATCTGCCTAATATAGTGTAGGGTCCAAGCGAGCATGCAAAAGTGCCGCAACACAATGTGGCATACAACGAATAATGTCTGAAGATGTGCTGTAGGGAACTGACAATAGAATCCTGCAGGGCTGTCCATAAATGCGTAAGAGTACAAGGAGGTGGAGATCTCTTCAGAACAGCACGTTGCAATGCATCCCATATATGATCAATGATATTCATGTCTGGGAACTTTGGTGGGAGTTTGGAGACCGTCGAAAGTGTTCAAACTCAGAAGAGTGTTCCTGGAGCCAGTCTGTAGCATCTGTGAATGTCTAGGGAGTCAATCTACATCTACATCTACATGTATACTCTGTAAATCACATTTAAGTGCCTCGCAGAGGGTTCATCGAACCACCACGCAATTCTCTATTATTCCAATCTCATACAGCGCGCGGAAAGAATGAACACCTATATCTTTCCGTACGAGCTCTGATTTCCCTTATTTTATCTTGGTGGTCGTTCCTCCCTACGTAAATCGGTGTCAACAAAATATTTTCGCATTCGGAAGAGAAAGTTGGTGACTGGAATTTCGTGAGTAGATTCCGTCGCAACGAAAAACGCCTTCCTTTTAATGATGTCCATCCCAAACCCTGTATCATTTCTGTGACACTCTCTCCCATATTTCGCGATGATAAAAGAAAGTGCTTCATTTCTCTGTACTTTTCGATGTACTCAATCAGCCCTATCTGATAAGGATGCAGGTGATCAGGCACGATGCTTATGTACGTGTGACCTGTCGGAGTCGTGTCTAGATGTATCAAGGATCCCATACCACTCCAACTGCACACACCCCACACCATTAAAGAGCCACCACTAACTTGAACAGTCCGCCGCTTACATGCAGGGTCCATGGATTCATGATGTTGTCTCCATTGCCGTAACCGTCCATCCTCTCGATGGATTTGAAACGAGACTCGTCCGACCAGGCAACATGTTTCCAGGCATCAATAGTCCAGGTGAGTTGTAAGTCTTTGCGTCGTGCAGTCATCAAGGGTACACAGGTGGGCCTTCGGCTCTGAAAGCCCATATCGATTGTGTTTCGTTGAATGACTCGCACGCTGACACTTGTTGACATCTGCACCAATTTGCGGAAGGGCTGCACTTCTGTCACGTTGAACGATTCTCTTCAGTCGTCGTTGGTCCCATTCTTGCAGGATCGTTTTCCAACCGCAGTAGTGTCGAAGATTTGATGTTTTGTCACATTCCTGATATTCACGGTATAGTCGTGAAATGATCTATGAAAAAATCTCCACTTGATCGCTACCTCAGAGATGCTGTTTCTAGCCGCTTATGCACCATCTATAACACCACGTTCTGTCTCACTTAAATATTAATAACCTATAGAGAGGACAAGTTACTCTCTCATCTAATTTTCGCATACAGAAAATTATTAAAGATTTTATTACAACCTGACACACCTTAAGCGAGACTCTAGAAAGTTAATGGCCTGAGCAGATGTTGATGGAGCCTGGTAAGGCGCTAAGAGCATGAGGTATTTTTCTGATTCTTAGATCATAGAAACGGGGAGTAAACGCAATTGGCGGCGAGCCCATCACTTAGTAAATCTTGCCGGACAGGCCCACAGTTGTACAGGGCAGACAGGGCTGCCCCTTATCATGACAGGGCTCCAGCAGAACAATTCTGCGATACCTGCCATGCTGCCAGCAGAAGACTAGTCAGGGGTGACGGTCTAAAGGAACACGTCTGTCCAGTGGAGTCGTAAACTGGGCATTGTGTGCAGAGCCACATGTAATAAAAATTCACATGTTTTTGTGTTTGCTGATAGTGCAAGTAGGCCAGCGAGCCACTTCCCTCGGCCGCCCCAGTTGTATAAGTACACTCTGGCATCTGAGAAACGTTTAGAGATAGAATCTTTATTACACCTCATAGCTAGGACTAACAAGTTCCAAGGCACAGGCGAGATAAAGATCTTTGAGACTGTATCTGTTCCCTTGTTGCCATGGGAAGAGACACAACTTTGGAGAAAATCATCTCTTCCGCCTCTGTGAAAACTTAAAAAAGCCAGTAATTGGCGGTTTCTCTTTTTTCAGAGACGAAGGTTTATTAATTCTTGCCCTGGTTCGGCAAGAGTTTGTGCAGTCATGTGGGAGTGGAGAGTTAGTGCCTGTAGAGCCCTATGTTTGGTTCAAGACGGGGTGAAGGCAGTGTCGTTCGTGCACCTTGCAGGAAAACGAATTTTTTTTTTTTTTTGCTGGAGAGGTGTGAAGCACTGGGGTGCGTGATTTTAGTCTGGTAAGGGTCTTCTAGTGGAAGCTCTGGCATGTGTGGTTGGTACTTGGGACCTCTCCTGAAACTGACTTCACTTGCGAGTAGTTTGGACTGGGGAGCTTGCGGTGAAGTTCTTACCGTATTGGCAGTGTGACTTTAAAAGTCTCGGACTACCCGTTTGCCGAGGGCACACTTATTCGTTTTTGGTTTGCCAGTCTTGATGTTCGGTGTCCTTGTGCGCTCTGTTGTATAATTGAGCCAATTTGGTCCTTGGTACGACCAGCGAATGGGTGTGCTACACATTGAAATTTACTATGATTTCACAGCTCTTATAGAGAGTAAATTGCGATCTGTCTGCGTGATCGCTAGACCGTGAGATTTTTGTATTTCTTACGTGGCCGCGACCGATTTACATGTGCTACCTCCACGTACCTCGTCCCCCGCACATATCCCGCCAGCTGCAAGTCACGTCACTGCACGAGGTAAACTGCCGCTCCGGCATTGTCAGGGCGTACAGATCTCTGTCGTCACTTGCTCTCAGCTGAACCTATGTAGAGAAAATTCAGTAGATTTGATCAGTCAAAGTCTGGTCAGCGTCAGATCATTTCAGCTTGCGTTAATGACATTTTTAGGGCCAGAGTACTTGACTCACTAATCACCTAGTTAAACTTTGGCAGCAGGATAGCGACCTTTCGGTTCTCCGGTTAATTGTACGCTAAACACTGCTCCTCAAGTTGGTTGGCATCTCAAGACTGTCAGATGAATACGGATTTGATGAACAAAGGAGGTCCATAGTAAATACTATGCAGGAATTCAGAGGCCCCATGCGAAGCGTTCGAGACCACACCATCTCGTGCTCTCAGCCGAAAAGGGCGGTACAGACACGTCACGTACCTCAAATCAGGTAATGGGCCTGTTTGCAGCAAGACACCCTGAGAGTTCGAGGCGTCTAGAACACTAGACTCTTCAGCACACCGATCGTTGTTGCGGAAAGCATAAATATCTTCCAGCGCCATACTTTAGCGAAAGAGCTTGGCGGCAACTTGAGAAATTTCTTGTCCTACGTAAAATCACGCAACGGGTCAAAGGGTGCTATCCAGTCAATCATTTACCAGTCTGGTGTGACAATAGGAGACAGTAAAACGAAAGCTTATGTTTTAAATTTCGCGTAGGCCTATAAGAAATCATTGACGCAAGGGAATTGTATAAACGCACCGTCGTTTGACCATCGCCCAGAGTCCTGTGTGAATGACGTAGTAATAAGCATCCCTGGCGTAGAGAAATGACTGAAAGAGCTGAAAAGAAATACAATGCAAGAGCCGGATGGAATACCAATCATTTTCACAAGCAGCACTCTATGGCAAGGCCCCTTTCTTAGTTAGCCTGCATTTGTCTCGAATCCCTCGAGTCTCGTCCAATGCCCCAATCGACTGGAAAAAAGCCGGAGTTGACTCCCGTATAAAAGAAGGGCAAAAGATTGGATCTGCAAAATTACAGTCCAATATCGTTAACACTGGCATGCTGCATGATTCTTAGACATACTTTCAGTTCGAATATAACACACTTTCTTACTTACGTCCATGAATCTGCAGGGTTTTATAAAGTATCGCTTGTGCGAAACTCAGCTTGCCCTTTTCTCAAATGATATACTGTAAACTAAGGATGAAGGGCAACAGGCAGACGACATATTTATAGATTTCCGCACAGTATTTGGCATCGTACCCCCCCCCCCCCCCCCCTGCAGACTGCTAACGACGGTATGAGCATACGGTATAGGTTCCCAGACACGTGAATGGTTCGAAGTCTTCCTAAGTAACATAACCGAGTATGTTGTCCTCGATGGCGAGTCTCCATCAGACACACGAATATCGCCAGGAATGCCCCAGGTCCGTATAATAAGACTTCTATTATTTTCCATATTCGCAAATGATCTGGCGAACAGGGCAGGCAACAAATTGCGGTTGTTCGAAGGCGTTGGTGTGGTGTACGGGAAGGTGTCGCAGTTAAGTAACTCCAGGATGATACAGGATGACATCGAAAAGATTTATAGCTCTGGAATGGAAACCTAGAAAAATGTAAGTTAATGTGGATAGGTGGGAAAAACAAAATCGTGATCGTCGAATACAGTATTACTAGTGTCCTGCTTGACGCAGTCACGTCGTTTAAATATCTGGGCGTAACGCTGCAAAGCGATATGAAATGGAACGAACATATGAAAACTATGGTAGCAAAGACGAATGGTCAACTGCAGTTTACTGAGCTAATTTTAGGAAAGTGTGATTCATCTGCAGAAGAGACCGCATATAGTAAGGTAGCAGGACCCTACTCTTCAGTACTGCTCGAGTGTTTGGGTTCGGACCAGCCTTCATTAAAAGAAGATATCGAAAAGATTCTGAGACAGCCAGCTGGATTTGTTGCCGGTAGCTTCGAACAACACTTAGGTATGACATAGATGCTTCAGGAACTCAAATGGGAATCTCTGGAGAGAAAGCGACGTTCTTTTCGAAAAACACTATTGAGGAAATCTAGAAATCCGGCATTTGAAGGTGACTGAAGAACGATCCTACTGACGCCAACGTACATTTCGCGTAAGGATCACGAGGATAAGACACGAGACATTATGGGTCATACGGAGGCATATAGATAGACATTTTTCCCTTGCTCTGTTTGCGAGTGGAACAGGAAAGGAAACGACAAGCAGTGGCAGAAGGTACCTTCGGCCACGCACCGTGCAGTGGCTTAACGGACAATGAAACACGAAAAATGATTGTGGCAGAGTATCGAATATAAACAGTATAGGAAATATTCCAGAATTACTAGTAGGAACTAGTGAAAAGAATAAGAGGAGTGGCCACAGGGCACTGTTAAGCTTGGATTAGAATGATTGGTGCTCATCACACATATTTTTTCCAGCTTTGCTGGAAGCGTTTTCAAAATGAAACCTGCTGAATGCTGCAACCTTTTCTGTACAATGCTCCAGTAAGTTTTATCCAAGTGCATATGGTTTTTCCGTCTCTTATACTGTGCCATCTCTGGAATATATATATATATATATATATATATATATATATATATAACTGCCATTTCCTGCGCTAAGAATATTCTTGGCGAGTGAGCAGTGTTGCCCCGGTGTAGAACGTCATACTCAATTATAAACTTAAAACAAGCAAAGTAAATGAGCCTTCGTCTTTGACGCCGGAGACAGTGGATACTATTTCTACAGTGAAAACAGGCACCATTTAGTTTCTGCGGAAGGTCTTGAACGTGATACTTGTGAGATAGCAGAATTTAAAATGGTTCGACATCTCTGACCCTTCGACCACCTTATGACAGTATAATTTCTCTTTTACTATAGTTCAGCTTCGTAAGTTGTATACATTGCGTTTTGCTGTCGTTATTTGTTAATCTGATCTCTGAATCCCGCGTAGTGATGATACTTGATAGTATATCAGCTATATAATTTATATTGCGTCTCATGTCTTTCACCATAACAAATGGTTCAAATGACTCTGAGCACTATGGGACTTAACGTCTGTGGTCATCAGTCCCCTAGAACATTTTTTAAAAAAAAAATTTTTTCTTTATTTCCAAAAACATATTAATTATACAATGTAGCCCACTGCCTTATGTGATTAGTGGGCCGAAGGTACTTATACATTTATGTAGGTTGCAGCTATTCTAAGTGTGATTTAGTAACTAGTTAGTAGGCAAGCTATATGGATACTACAATGGGCAAATTAGTATGTTAATTGAGTACTAAGTGGTAACCTAACTAACTAACTATAAACTAGTCACTAAAGCCTGCAACGTTACAAATGTGTCAGCTGAAAGTATAAACCTACTATAAGGCCTTGCTCATTGAGCTAACCCCAATGAGCGTGCCCCTGACACTGGGCAGGCCATGGAGTTGGTCGCTGCAGGTTTCTAAGAATAGTATCTATAATCTAGGTCCTACAACTAACTTATCCTAAGGTCAAATTAGGTGCGTTGTCTAATCGGTGAAGTTACACCCCACTCCCCCTATCCCGAGTCACGGTGGATTCCAGACTGCAGGAGTCGGCCTTTCCGCGCCCAGGCGGTTTGGGAATAGGGTGCTAGACTTTATCAGTATTTGAGTGGGTCTCTAATGAGTGCTAATTTGGTTCTCTCAGGTAGTCCTTTAAGACTTTCTGTGATACCGCGTTAGCCAGGTTGTTAATAGTCTGAAACGTGTCTTGATGTCTCAGCAGTCTGTACGTGTCATTATGAGGTAGATGGTCGCGTAGAACTGAGGCCACATCATTGAAAAGGGGGCACTCGTAGACTGCATGGTCAGGAGTACCCTCCGGAACACCACAGTCACACGCAGGTGTCGCCTTTTTCCCGAATCGACATAAGTATGTCGAGTAGGGTCCATGTCCAGTGAGAAAGAGAATCAGTCCCCTGGTTGGTTCAAAATATGACATTCCCATTCTTTCCCTAACATCTGGTAATAAATCATAAGTTCTGCGCCCTGTTTCTTCGCCTTCCCATGAATGTTGCCACAACTGATCCCTTCTTAGCCTAATCTCAATTTTGTTTTCAATCCTGCTTCCTAGAATTTGCTCTATTTTCTCCAAGTTCCCCTTTTTTGCCCAGTACCAAGCGGCCTGCTCCCGAATTTTGATATCTAAGGGGCAGAGTCCCATTATAACTAACAGGGCTCCTCCCGGTGTGGTCCTGTATGCCCCCACAGATCTCATAATCATGTTCCTCTGCACTCTTCTCACTGTCATGGCGGGCACCACCCTCGTGAGCCTGTGTGCCCAGATTCCCGAACCGTAACCCACTATGGAGGTGAGTATGCTGTTGTGGTATAGTTTGATGAGATGTGGTGGGAGATGGAAACGTTTATGCCCAATGGAGATGAGGTTGTTGAGTAATTGCAAAGCTCTTTGAGTTACAGTTTCAATGTGCCTGCCAAATGACCATCTTTCATCAATGATGATGCCGAGGTATCGAGTCTCACGTCGCCTGAGAAATGGTGAGCCCTCTGTTCTGACTGTTGGATTTCGAACTAGTTGTCCCTTCAGAAGGAGGTATGTGGACTTAGCTGGTGAAATCGTCATTTTTGTGTTCCGGCACCAAAGTTGTAGTGTTTCTATTGCTCGTTCTATCTTAGGCTCTAAGTCTTCTCGGCTTCGGCCGCCAACCAGTAGGAGGAGGTCATCGGCGTAGGCTATCACCTCTAGCACTTCGTCACTTTGCTGTAATTTGTCTAGTAAGGGTTCCATGTGGACGTCCCAAAACAGGGGACCTAGTACGGAGCCCTGGGGACATCCCTTAGTGATTGTTTTCCTAACCCTTGTGCTAGGGGATGACAGCCAGACCTCCCGATCGTCGCAATAGCTCCTCAGACACCCATATAGCGGCCCTGGATACTCCTTCTCCCGTAAACAGGAGACGAGCGAAGGCCACCACAGGTTGTCGAAGGCGCCACTTATGTCCACCATGATGCCGACAACGTACTTGTACGGGGTAGAGCCACAGACCTCAGCCGCCAGGGCGATTGCATCAGATGCTGATCACCCAGGCCTGAAGCCGAACTGCCTGCTGCTCATCCCGCACAGCACTCGGTGCGCAGCCAGTCTGTCAGCCAGCAGTCTCTCCAGAACCTTCCCAAGCAGATCAAGCAGGCAGATTGGTCGGTAGGATTTTGTTTCTGCTGGGTCTTTATCAGCTCCTTTCTTAATGATCACTACATTTGCCCTCTTCCAAATTCGGGGGAACTTTTGCTGTCTGAGACACCTGTTGTATAGGTGAGTTAGAGGGGCAACTATCTGGGGGGCCAGAAATTGCACCACCTCCGCCACAATGCCATCCGGCCCGGGAGCTTTCCCTATCTTCAGGGATTTTATATGGGCAGCTACCTCCTCTTCAGAGAATGGGTAGACTGCCGTATCGTTTTCATATACATTGCTGTTATAGTTTTCTCGCAGCTGCTGTTGTTCGTCTGTCTCTCCATCCGCTGTGTCATCAGGCAGCAGGGACTGGAGAAGGACCTCAGCAGTTTCCTGCCAAGACTCCGTCGTCCCATCCCCACGCCTGACGGTTGAGAGCTCCATCGGAGAGCGGATTTTTTCCCGGACAAACTTATAGGGAACTCCCCAGGGGTCTAGAGCAAGTTGGTTCAGAACAAAGTGTTCCCAGCTTTTAGATCTTACTTCACGTAAGTGTTTGTGAAACTTGTCTTTCGCTTCCCGGTATAGCTGCAGCCATCGCTCCAGACGACACTGCGCTGGTAGTGCCTCCAGAGCCTTCTAACAGACCGGCGCATCTCCTCTAGTTCAGCTGACCATGGTGACGGAGAGGCCGCCACGGCCTTCCTCCTAGTAGGTACAGCAGCCTTTACCGCTCGAGTTATTGCTGTCATCAGTTCCTCAGCTCTGTTGCCAACGTCAATGTCCAGGTCCCCTCGAACTTAGAACTACTGATGTGTGTTGTCCTTAGGTTAGTTAGGTTTAAGTAGTTCTAAGTCCCCTAGAACTTAGAACTACTTAAACCTAACTAACCTATGGACATCACACATATCCATGTCCGAGGCAGCATTCGAACGTGCGACCGTAGCGGTCGCGCGGTTCCAGACTGAAGCGCCTAGAACCGCTCGGCCACACCGGCCGGCTCACCACAACACTTGTGTCATCTGTAAGTGCAAATTTCTTTTAATTGTCTGTAACGTTTAGTGGCAGATGATTCATATGCGCTCTAAGACAAAAAAAAAAAAAAAAAAAAAAAAGAAGACACGCAACGAAGAAAATATCCAAATGGGAGAGATATCCATAGATGTGATTTACATTTACCGATAAACAGATGATCACAGTTCCCGAGATGGTTGAAGGGTCCTGCTCATAATTCTCCAAAAGCGCTCCACTGGGGAGAGATCTGGCGATCTTTCTGGCCAAGATAGGGTTTAACAAGCACGAAGACAAGCATTAGAAACTCTCGCCGTGTGCGGGCGGCCGTTATCTTGCTGAACCGTAAACCCAGGATGGTTTGCAATGAAGCGTTAAAAATCGGGGCGTAGAATAACGACGACATACCACTGTGCTGTAAGGGTGCAGCGGATGTCAACTAAACGGATCTGCTATGAAAAGAAATGGCACCCCAGACCATCACTCCTGTTTGACGGGCCGTTAGGCAGGCGATAGTCAGGTTGCAACCCAACCGCTATTCGGTGCGTCTCCACTCGTCGGCATGGGACTTCATTGACTGGAGTAGAATTGTCTTCATTGATGAGCCCCGTTAGAAGTGAGCCTGAATGATCAGAGAAGACGTGTACGGAAAAGCTCCGAGCAGCGGTAGGATAACCGCCTGACTGCTGCCAGCCATAAGGCGCGACAGCGAGGGGTGATGGTCTGGAGTGCTGTTCCTTTTCACAGTACGACCGCTTTGATTGTCATCTGCGGCACCCTTACAGCGGACTGGAGTGTCAATGATATTCAGATCCCACGTTTTGTTGCCCTTCATGGCAAGCAATCGTGGGTATACATTTCAGCAAGAAAATGTCCGCCTATACATGGCGAGAGTTTCTACTACTTCTCTTCGTGCTTGCCAAACGCTCTCTGGCGAGCAAGATTGTCGGATCTCTCCCCATTTGAGAACATTTGGGACATGGTGGGCAGAGCTCTCCAACTACCTAGAGATTTTGACGATCTAACGCACCAATGAGGCAGGATTTGCCACTATATCCCTCAAGAAGACATCCAACAGCTTTGTCAGTCAATGCAAACCGAATGACTGCTTGCATAGCGGCCAGGTGATGGTGAACGCTTTACTGACTTGCTCAATTTGCAAAGCTCTTTATCTTGAATAACTCATTCCATTTTTCTGAAATTGCGATCATTTATTTATGTGTACATGTACATCACTTATGCCGATTTCCATCTCATTCGGTTCGTTACTTCGTGGTGCGCATTCTTCTTCTTTTTGTCATAGAGTGTGTATCAAGAAGGGCAACGAACCCAGAACAAAACTCGATTCGTTGACGCTGGAGGACAACCTTCTGCTTCCTACTTTGCAGCCATGAAACGAAACATTGCTAAGATTTTTCCCTAACCCTACAGCTCTGCAACTTACGCAAAAGTATTTTACTGTCCACACAATCATTTGCTTTTATTAAGTAAGAGAAAATATTACTGTCCTCAACCTATCGTTTAGCCCTGCTATTGCCTCAATAAGAAGATATTAAATAGCATTTTCTGTGGATACTCTTCTGCTGAAGTCAAACTGCGAGTCTGACAGCGTACTGTGTGCCATAAATCTTTGTAGATCTTCTGTGTCTGATATGTATTCTTGCCATTTCACTTTATGAGTAGTCAAGCAGAAACAGACCTTACGTTTTATGTTACCTTTGTTCATCTCACAAGTGTCGGAGGCATACGGAGAAAGAACCAGCCTACCGACTGACAGACAATCCCTTTGCTCTTCAGCTGTAAATCATAATTAGTCCACACTGTGAGATTTACTGTAATGTGCTGCAGTCAACAGCAGCCACAGCAAAGTTGGCAGCGATTTCAGACTCCAGATGCAATATTACTCCAATATATCGGAAATTTACACTTCATCTAACTGATTGTTCATTAATTTTCATGGGAGCCTGCCTGAGCAACTGGGCTGATTTGCTCAGAGACATTTATTGAGCCTCCGAATGTTACTATTGACATTACACACGCTGGCAAATGACGTTCACCGGGCATTCGCCAGTTCCACAACCTGCCATCAGATCGCCACATTGATTATCGTGATTCGTCACTCCACACACCGTTTTTCCACTGTCCAGTCGTCCAATGTTTACGTTCCTTAGACCAAGCGAGGCGTCGTTTGGCATTTACCGGCGTGATGTGGGGCATATGAGAAGCCGCACGACCATGAAATCCAAGTTTTCTCACCTCCAACCTAATTATCATAGCACTTGCAGTGGATCCTGATACAAATGATTCAGATGGCTCTGAGAACTATGGGACTTAATATCTGAGGTCATCAGTCCCCTAGAACTTAGAACTACTTAAACCTAACTAACCTAAGTACATCACAGACACCCATGCCCTGGTCAGGATTCGAACCTGCGACCGTAGCAGTCACGCGGTTCCGGCGTGAAGCGCCTAGAACCGCTCGGCCACCGCGGCCGGCTGATCCTGATGCAGTTCGGAATTACTGTGTGAAGGTATTGATAGATGTCTGCCTATTACACATTACGACCCTCTTCAACTGTCGGCGGTCTCTGTCAGTCCACAACGTGGTCGGCCTGTACGCTTTTGTACTGTACACGTCCCTTCATATTTCCACTTCAGTATCACATAGGAAACAGTGAGCGTAGGGATGTTTAAGACTGTGGAAATCTGCGTACAGACGTATGATAGCAGTGACACCCAAGCAC
This sequence comes from Schistocerca serialis cubense, assembly GCF_023864345.2. Lineage (NCBI taxonomy): Eukaryota > Metazoa > Arthropoda > Insecta > Orthoptera > Acrididae > Schistocerca > Schistocerca serialis. The sequence goes on along the minus strand of NC_064638.1, from coordinate 253,954,935 downwards.
ATGACCACGTTCGAAGTCCGTGGGTTCCGCGGAGCGTCCCATTCTACTCTCTCACGATGTCAAATGACTACTGAGGTCGCTGATATTGAGTACCTGGCAGTAGGTGGCAGCACACTACACCTAGTATGATATACGTATGTTTTTGGGGTTGTCCGGATTCTTTTGATCACTTAGTGTACAGCCAGAGTACTGCCGTACCAAGTCACGTTAAGTTTCGTGCCACACTGTTGGAATTTCTGAGAGGAGGAAATGGAGAGCGGAAAAGGGATATTTAACATATTTGCAAACCATCCTTACTGTCTTCTTTTACACACATTTACTTCACTAAAGACGTTCAGAGTTCTGATTGTCCGCACTCAGACTGTATACGTCGGTTCTAGAAGATAACAAATTTACACATGTTAATTTTTTCAGAGCCATAAGCCATTCTAAAATAAAAAATTTTGGAGGTATCATAAACATAGTTTGTATCGATGTTGTTGTTGTTGTGGTCTTCAGTCCTGAGACTGGTTTGATGCAGCTCTCCATGCTACTCTATCCTGTGCAAGCTTTTTCATCTCCCAGTACCTACTGCAACCTACATCCTTCTGAATCTGCTTAGTGTATTCATCTCTTGGTCTCCCCCTACGATTTTTACCCTCCACGCTGCCCTCCAACACTAAATTGGTGATCCCTTGATGCCTCAGAACATGTCCTACCAACCGATCCCTTCTTCTGGTCAATTTGTGCCACAAACTTCTCTTCTCCCCAATCCTATTCAATACTTCCTCATTAGTTATGTGATCTACCCATCTAATCTTCAGCATTCTTCTGTAGCACCACATTTCGAAAGCTTCTATTCTATTCTTGTCCAAACTATTTATCGTCCATGTTTCACTTGCATACATGGCTACACTCCATACAAATACTTTCAGAAATGACTTCCTGACACTTAAATCAATACTGGATGTTAACAAATTTCTCTTCTTCAGAAACGCTTTCCTTGCCATTGCCAGCCTACATTTTATATCCTCTCTACTTCGACCATCATCAGTTATTTTGCTCCCCAAATAGCAAAACTCCTTTACTATTTTAAGTGCCTCATTTCCTAATCTAATTCCCTCAGCATCACCTGACTTAATTAGACTACATTCCATTATCCTTGTTTTGCTTTTGTTGATGTTCATCTTATATCCTCCTTTCAAGACACTGTCCATTCCATTCAACTGCTCTTCCAGGTCCTTTGCTGTCTCTGACAGAATTACAATGTCATCGGCGAACCTCAAAGTTTTTATTTCTTCTCCATGAATTTTAATACCTACTCCGAATTTTTCTTTTGTTTCCTTTACTGCTTGCTCAATATACAGATTGAACAACAACGGGGAGAGGCTACAACCCTGTCTTACTCCCTTCCCAACCACTGCTTCCCTTTCATGTCCCTCGACTCTTATAACTGCCATCTGGTTTCTGTACAAATCGTAAATAGCCTTTCGCTCCCTGTATTTTACCCCTGCCACCTTTAGAATTTGAAAGAGAGTATTCCAGTCAACATTGTCAAAAGCTTTCTCTAAGTCTACAAATGCTAGAAACGTAGGTTTGCCTTTCCTTAATCTTTCTTCTAAGATAAGTCGTAAGGTCAGTATTGCCTCACGTGTTCCAGTGTTTCTACGGAATCCAAACTGATCTTCCCCGAGGTTGGCTTCTACTAGTTTTTCCATTCGTCTGTAAAGAATTCGTGTTAGTATTTTGCAGCTGTGACTTATTAAGCTGATAGTTCGGTAATTTTCACATCTGTCAACACCTGCTTTCTTTGGGATTGGAATTATTATATTCTTCTTGAAGTCTGAGGGTATTTCGCCTGTTTCATACATCTTGCTCACCAGATGGTAGAGTTTTGTCAGGACTGGCTCTCCCACGGCCGTCAGTATTTCCAATGGAATATTGTCTACTCCGGGGGCCTTGTTTCGACTCAGGTCTTTCAGTGCTCTGTCAAACTCTTCACGCAGTATCGTATCTCCCATTTCATCTTCATCTACATCCTCTTCCATTTCCATAATATTGTCCTCAAGTACATCGCCCTTGTATAGACCCTCTATATACTCCTTCCACCTTTCTGCTTTCCCTTCTTTGCTTAGAACTGGGTTTCCATCTGAGCTCTTGATATTCATACAAGTCGTTCTCTTATCTCCAAAGGTCTCTTTAATTTTCCTGTAGGCGGTATCTATCTTACCCCTAGTGAGATAGGCCTCTACATCCTTACATTTGTCCTCTAGCCATCCCTGCTTAGCCATTTTGCACTTCCTGTCAATCTCATTTTTGAGACGTTTGTATTCCTTTTTGCCTGTTTCACTTACTGCATTTTTATATTTTCTCCTTTCATCAATTAAATTCAGTATTTATTCTGTTACCCAAGGATTTCTACTAGCCCTCGTCTTTTTACCTACTTGATCCTCTGCTGCCTTCACTACTTCATCCCTCAAAGCTACCCATTCTTCTTCTACTGTATTTATTTCCCCCATTCCTGTCAATTGCTCCCTTATGCTCTCCCTGAATCTCTGTACAACCTCTGGTTCTTTTAGTTTATCCAGGTCCCATCTCCTTAAATTCCCACCTTTTTGCAGTTTCTTCAGTTTTAATCTACAGGTCATAACCAATAGATTGTGGTCAGAGTCCACATCTGCCCCTGGAAATGTCTTACAATTTAAAACCTGGTTCCTAAATCTCTGTCTTACCATTATATAATCTATCTGATACCTTTTAGTATCTCCAGGGTTCTTCCATGTATACAACCTTCTTTCATGATTCTTAAACCAAGTGTTAGTTATGATTATGTTGTGCTCTGTGCAAAATTCTACCAGGCGGCTTCCTCTTTCATTTCTGTCCCCCAATCCATATTCTCCTACTATGTTTCCTTCTCTCCCTTTTCCTACACTCGAATTCCAGTCACCCATGACTATTAAATTTTCGTCTCCCTTCACAATCTGAATAATTTCTTTTATTTCGTCATACATTTCTTCAATTTCTTCGTCATCTGCAGAGCTAGTTGGCATATAAACTTGTACTACTGTAGTAGGTGTGGGCTTCGTATCTATCTTGGCCACAATAATGCGTTCACTATGCTGTTTGTAGTAGCTTACCCGCATTCCTATTTTCCTATTCATTATTAAACCTACTCCTGCATTACCCCTATTTGATTTTGTGTTTATAACCCTGTAGTCACCTGACCATAAGGATTGTTCCTCCTGCCACCGAACTTCACTAATTCCCACTATATCTAACTTCAACCTATCCATTTCCCTTTTTAAATTTTCTAACCTACCTGCCCGATTAAGGGATCTGACATTCCACGCTCCGATCCGTAGAACGCCAGTTTTCTTTCTCCTGATAACGACATCCTCTTGAGTAGTCCCCGCCCGGAGATCCGAATGGGGGACTATTTTACCTCCGGAATATTTTACCCAAGAGGACGCCATCATTATGTAATCATACAGTAAAGCTGCATGCCCTCGGGAAAAATTACGGCTGTAGTTTCCCCTTGCTTTCAGCCGTTCGCAGTACCAGCACAGCAAGGCCGTTTTGGTTATTGTTACAAAGCCAGATCAGTCAATCATCCAGACTGTTGCCCTTGCAACTACTGAAAAGGCTGCTGCCCCTCTTCAGGAACCACACGTTTGTCTGGCCTCTCAACAGATACCCCTCCGTTGTGGTTGCACCTACGGTACGGCTATCTGTATCGCTGAGGCACGCAAGCCTCCCCACCAACGGCAAGGTCCATGGTTCATGTATCGATGGTGCAATATTATCAGTTGCCTTTGGTTCCTACATGGAAACTAAGGGTGAAAACTGATTTTGTCCTTCGAATAAATGTAGTACCTGATTATTTTCGACACGAGTAGACCTTATACACATCGATATTTATAATGGATTAATTACCGTTCAACTTCAATGATCAAAAAATGTTAGTCCATTTATTGCACGCACATAGATGCCACAAACGCTAAGAAAGAATGTTGTTTTTCTATGTGTTGGTGACAATGTATCTGAATATCGAACAGTTTCTGCTGCAGTGCGCTCTCCATCCTATTAGAAAAGACAACACACATATTGGTTTATGTATCGAGTTACATGACAACTACCTGTGCCGGCACAGTATCTCAGCGAGAACGGTCAGTGAGCTGGTTGGCCTCTGTAAAAAAAACTGAGTGGAAGGTTCAACAACGAACTTCAACGGATGTCATGTGACGTCCGCAATGACCAAATACAACGATCAACAACGAGAAAAAAAGTAGCAATCTTAATTCCTAATCAAAACGTCTTCGGTCATGGTTTCGGATCCCGCCGCTGCTTAAATATTGACTAATAATCAGCATTGGTAGTCGAAGACTTTTCCCTTTTCAAAGAGAGCGGAGGAGCGGACAGAGGTTCAGGGCACTCTCTTGTCTTAAGGGTGCGAAACTGCCCCTAAGAGGAGGAAGAATCAGCAATGATCAAAGGCATACGGAAGCAGAAGGCAATGTAAACCACAGCATTAAAGACACGTAACGTGTATCCACAGGACATGTGGCCTGTGATTGAAGAAGTGTAATGATGATCTCTCCACTGTCAAAATATCCCGGAATAGACCCCCATTCGGGTCTCCGGGAGGGGACTGCCAAGGGAGAGGTTATTATGAGAAAAAATTTGAATAATCAACGAAAGGATAACGTTCTACGCACCCGGGCGTGGAATGTCAGAAGCTTGAACGTGGTAGGGAAACTAGAAAATCCTGAAAGGGAAATGCAAAGGCTCGATCTAGATATAGCAGTGTTCAGTGAAGTGAACTGGAAAGAAGACAAGGATCTCTAGTCAGATGAGTATAGGGTAATATCAACAGTAACAGAAAATGGTATAACTGGAGTAGGATTCATTATGAATGGGAAGGTAGGGCAGAGAGTGTGTTACTGTGAACAGTTCAGTTACGGGGTTCTTATCAGAATCCACAGGAAACCAGAACCGACAACGATAATTCAAATATACATGCCGACGTCGCAAGCTGAAGATGTAGAGATAGAGAAAGGGTATGAGGTGATTGAAAGGGTAATACAGTTTGTAAAGGGTATCAGAAATCTAATAGTCATGGGGGACTGGAATGTGGTTGTAGTGGAAGGCCTAAAAGAAAAGGTTACAGGACAACACGGGATTGGGGCAAGGAATGAGAGAGGAGAAAGACTAATTGAGTTCCGTAACAAGCTTCAGCTAGTAATAGCGAATACTCTGTTCAAGAATCACAAGAGAAGGAAGTATACTTGTAAAAGGCTGGGTGATACGGGAAGATTTCAGTTAGATTATATCATGGTCAGTAGGGGATACCGACATCACATACTGGATTGTAAGGTGTACCCAGGAGCAGATATAGATCTCAATATAGTAGTGATAAAGAGTAGGCTGAAGTTGAAGACATTAGTCGGGAACAAACAATAGGCAAAGAAGTGGGATACGGAAGTACTAAGGAATGACTAGATACGGTTGCAGTTCTCTAAGGCTATAGATACAGCAATAAGGAATAGCTCAGTAGGCAGTACGGCTGAAGAGGAATGGACATCTATAAAAAGGGCGATCACAGAGGTTGAAAAGGAAAACTTAGGTACAAAGAAGGCAACTGCCAAGAAACTATGGGTAACAGAAGTAATACTTCAAACAATCGATCAAAGGAGGAAGTACAATAATGTTTGGGGAACCTTAGGAATGTAGAAATATAAGTCACTGAGGAATGAAATAAACAGGCAGTGCAGGGAAGCTAAGACGAAATGGCTGCAGGAAAAATGAGAAGACATCGAAAAAGAAATGATTGTAGGAAGGACAGACTCAGCATACAGGAAAGTCAAAGCAGCCTTCGGTCACATTAAAAGCAAGGGTGATAACATCAAGAGTGCAACGGGAGTTCCACTGTTAAATGCAGGGGAGAGAGCGGATAGGTGGAAAGAATACACTGAAAGCCTCTGTGAAGTGGAAGATTTGTCTGATGTGAATGAAGAAGAAACAGGAGTCGATTTAGAAGTGGCAAGGGATCCTGTATTAGAATCAGAATTTAAAAGAGCTTTTGAGAACTTAAGATCAAATGAGGCAGAAGGGATAGATAACATTCTATCAGAATTTCTAAAATCATTTGGGTAAATGGCAACTAAACGACTATTCATGTTGGTGATTCGAATGAATGAGTCTGGCAACATACCATCTGACTTTCAGAAAAGCATCATCCACACAATTCAGAAGACGGCAAGAGCTGACAAGTGCGAAAATTACCGCACAATCAGCTTAACAGCGCATGCATCCAAGTTGCTTACAAGAATAATATACAGAAGAATTGAAAAGAAAATTGAGGATGTGCTAGATGACGGTCAGTTTGGCTTTAGGAAAGGTAAAGGCACGAGAGAGGCAATTCTGACGTTGCGGTTAGTAATGGAAGCAAGACTAAAGAAAAATCAGGACACGTCCATAGGATTTGTCGACCTGGAAAAAGCGTTCGACAATGTAAAATGGTGCCAGATGTTCGAAATTCTGAAAAAAGTAGGGGTAAGCTACAGGGAGAGACGAATCATATACAATACGTACAACAGCGAAGAGGGAATAATAAGAGTGGACGACCAAGAACGAAATGCTCGGATTAAAACGTGTGTAATTCGCCCCTACTGTTCAATCTTTACATCGAAAAAGCAATGATGGAAATAATATAAAGGTTCAGGAGTGGAATTAAAATTTAAGGTGAAAGGATATCAATGATACGATTCGCTGATGACGTTGCTATCCTGAGTGGAGGTGAAGAAGAATTATTTGATCAGCTGAATGGAATGAACCGTCTAATGTGTACAGAGTATTATTTGAGAGTAAATCGAAGAAAGACGAATAACAAGTAGTAGAAATGAGAACAACGAGAAACTTAACATCAGAATTGATGGTCACGAAGTAGATGAAGTTAAGGAATTCTGATACCTAGGCAGTAAAAAACGGACGGAGCAAGGAGTACATCAGAAGCATACTAGTAATGGCAAAAAGGGCATTCCTGGAAAAGAGAAGTCTACTAATATCAAATATCGGTCGTAATTTGAGGAAGAATTTTCTGAGAATGTACATATGGAGTACAGCAATGTATGGTAGTGAAACATGGACTGTGGGAAAACCGGAACAGAAGAGAATCGAAGCACTTAAGAAGTGGTGCTACAGACGAATGTTTAAAATTAGGTACACTGATTAGGTAAGGTGTGAGGAGGTTCTGCGCAGAATCGGAGAGGAAAGGAACATGTGGGAAAAACTAATAAGGAGAAGGGACAGGGTAGTAGGACATCTGTTAAGATGTGATGGAATGACTTCCATGGTACTAGAGGGAGCTGTAGAGGGCAAAAACTGTAGAGGAAGACAGAGACTGGAATACACCCAGCAAATAACTGAGAACGTGGGTTGCAAGTGCTACTCTCAGATGAAGAGGTTAGCACAAGAGAGGAATTCGTGGCGGGCCGCATCAAATCAGCCAGAAGACTGATGACCAAAAAAAGTTTTTTTTAATAGAGTCAAAGACTTTTCAAAGCTTTAACAAAGAATTTGCAGCCGTAAAAAAATTAAGTGGTAACTCGAAATACATTAATATTTTATTTCTATACAGCTTAGAAATTATATGAAGGTATGAAATGTTAACCATGTAATATCTAATAAATTGTAGGTTAAATGCAGTGTTCACATTACACCATACTGACAATCGTTAAATAGCCAACTAATTAAATGCAGAGTTTATCTCCACTCAGTATTGAAAAATGTCCTTTTTGTCACACAGCTAAAAGTAAAGTCGTATTAATAATTATCATAGCACTTGGGAGTGGAATTTTAATACTACTGAACGGCACAGAGCAGACGGACGAGTGGGAGAGATTAAACATATTTTCATTTAACTTATCGCTTTTGTTTCATGCTGAGATTCTTGGCAGATCACTGGCGATTGTACTGCATCGTCAGAACGGTTGATAAGTAAAGTAAGCCGAAAATGGTAACGTGAATTTACATTCTTGTGACAGAGACTGAACAAACATTTTTCAATTGCAATTTGGCTCGCTGTATTCACTTACACATATTCTGTAACTAATTGCCATAGAGGCATCATACCGACTGAAATTTTCTGTTAGTTGACATCTGTCACTTTCCGCTACAGTGTTGCCACGTAGGCTATCAGCTGACGGCTGCTGCTCAGTTATAGGCGATACACAAACACAGTGGGTCACAAGTGCTGCTACTTAACCCTTTGAGTCCCAACAATATGAAAGAAAACATAATTTTAAACTTTCACAAAAAGTAACGTTTATCATCATCCCAAACAACGGATGCTTGAAGAAATTAGCAAAGAGTAAACAATCAATTCTATTGAGGAGCTGGTTTCAGTTTGGAACCCCTGGGACATACCTAGAGTTTTACCCATCTGTAATTTCATGTGATGAATTTGAAAGCAATTTCTCATTTTTTCCTGAACCCATGTCTCGAAACGTCCATCGACACATAACGCCTAAAACAAATTGTAGCCCTAAATAAGAAGCAAAAATGAGCCTAAAATTAATAAATCTTGTATCAAAACTACGTAGCGCCCCAGTGGCCCAGTGGTTTCATTTCGACACCACTCGTGAAAGCTGTATTACAAACTGAAATTTACGCTACAGTAACTTTAGATACACCAAAAAAAGAAAGAGGGCATGACCCAATCTGATACTGTTTAGTCTCGATAACTTGACGATAGGCGCGGTGGCTGTCCGGAACAGCCGTGCCCCGACATCGAATTACGGCTGCAGAGGGGAGGGGGCTGTGGGCAAAAGGCAGCTTCGGCTGCCTGTAGGCAGTTGTGGCACCACTACCTGCTGTTCGTGATTAATACGACACCGAAGGCGGCACCTGCCGAAATATTGCCCTCTAAAATGACACATCAAATCGAAATTCACGTAATTTGTTGACACATTCATGCACGAGAGCCACACCTATAACTTAGGTGTTATTTATGTATCGAAAATAACAAATGAAATTAGATGAATGTAAAACTTACGACACCATGAATCTACAATCAAAAATTGGTCTTTATCCATATTGCGCTTATCAAAGATATCCCAACAATAATCTTTAGAGAGTATAATTAACTACTTCTCAAAAATGTTCAAAATGATGTTCACTAAAGATCACTGTCATCTGTGTTTGATTCAAGATCATCATCACATCATCGTCATCATCATTGTTACCAACAACATCGCTTTAGGGTGTGGTACTGATCACATCTTCTTCCACAATTCCATCTCGTGTCTAATATTCTTGATCCATTTGCTGCACTATCTTACAGCACAGTCTCCACGCCGACTGTTGCTTTGAACATTATAAATAACTGCTACAATACACTACATTCGTAGACGTACCTCAGAGTACCGCAAGATGTGTCTATTTTCCGACAGAATCGGTGTTTTCATACTAAAGGCACTGACGTTTAAAAAATTAATAAAATGGTGTATTCATGTGGAAACTACTGTCACTCAGAAGGTTAACGTATAACGAGGAGCAGTGATGGAAACGGTCACCGTTATGTACGACAGAAGCACGAGATACTCTGTCGACAGCTGATTCTAAGTGACAAATGACTGAAGCACGGCAGACGGAGCCTTGAATTTAAGCTCATGTCCTAACCTAACCTCAGCCTCGTGATGTGCAACGTATCAGAGAAAACTATGATCAACAACCTGTGGCAGAACTATTGCTTTGTTCATGGCGGTTAAAGCTAACCTCTAAGACTAAACTCAAGAAGGAAAACTTTCAATTCGAACGCCAAAAGCAAACTGTAATTTCTCGCTTTCATTGATTACCTGAAACTATCCTCACACTGTCTACGAGAGCTGCCACTTTACCAACCGATGAGCAGTCCTGGTTTCTGATTAAAGGCGGCACATACTGATGCCAAAAGAAAAGAGAATGATGGGAAGAAATAATAAGAACAAATAAAAATGTCAATACTGTGGTGTCACCGCCAGACACCACACTTGCTAGGTGGTAGCTTAAATCGGCCGCGGTCCATTTAGTACATGTCGGACCCGCGTGTCGCCACTGTGTAATCGCAGACCTAGCGCCACCACCAAGGCAGGTCTCGTGATACGAGAGAGCACTCGCCCAGTTGTACGAGAACCTAGCTACCGACCAGATGTACGAAGCCTTTCTCTCTCATTAGCCGAGAGACAGAATAGCCATCAGCTAAGTTAATGGCTACGAACTAGCAAGGCGCCATTAGCCATACAGTGATTGTAATTAAAGTCTCCTGTGTATCGTCAAGATCGATGTACCACAATGATATTAAAGATAAGTATTAATACAGCTACGTACTTTTCTTAATAACATTAATTACGTAGCCTGTTCCAGTACTTCACGCCCGTCTGCGTTAGTCTAGCGTGCATTTTCAGCCATCTCAACTTCACGGTGTCGGCCCAGCTACCGACACAACAAATACGATAATGAAGACGAGGCGACAAAGTATTAGAAATAAAAAAATACATTTAAAACACTTTATTGAATATAAATAATAGTGAATTTCTCTTTGATTGATTTATAAATAAAATATTTCAAAACATACGACAAGATTCAAACCCGCGACCTTCTGCGTGTCAAGAATGTATCTTGACTACCACACTAAGCCACCGTCCTGCTATAAATTCTGCCTTACACTTCCATTTTTATGAATTTCGAGAACCAGTAGCTAAGATGATTTCCTGCCTTCAAAAAGCTTGGCCTCATATAAGAAGCTTATCGAATGTAGGCCGGTCTCTTCGATGATGGTAATTGTTATGCCAGAGTGAATACTGTTTTCTACGAAAGGTTAGTTTCGTGCATGAAAGATGCCCATATCCTTAGAATCATTGTGTGTGTGTGTGTGTGTGTGTGTGTGTGTGTGTGTGTGTGTGTGTGTGTGTGTGTGTGAGTGTGTGTTATAATGTGCGATGAAATGCTAAATAAAAGGGGTAGGTACAGGAATCGGGATCCAAAAATCCAAACACACCAAGAAAGAAAGGCGGACAAGGAATTCTACGTGTACTGACCAATTGTTGTGGCTGTTTGGTAATGGCGAACAGTTTGGTCGTGACGCTGAGCGCTCTGATTGGAGGAAACCAGTTCCAATGCCCGAAATACCAACCAACAAGTAATTATAAATAAATGTTATGCATACAAAGCTCAAATATAGATGGCAAATTTTAATTTAGGACGTTCTCTTATTTGCACTACCTGAGGAATGTTTGGGACGATGTTCTTAATTGTATGACGTTCCTTCATAGTAGAGAATAACATCCGACCATGACTTTTCACACTAAACGCTGTGAAATTTGTACATACTGTAATGTTGCTGCATTAATTTTATGTGTAAGCGGTGCTGCTATTCAAGACCATAAAAGTGGTTTAAAAGCTGTGAGCTGTCTGGGGAAGTTAACCGTGCATTACTGAGCAACTGTTTCACCAAGTATCCAGTCTAGCTTACCAAATTCCCAACCAGACTAACATTAATTATAATCTTCTAATAGTCATACGACAACTGCTGATATATATATATATATATATATATATATATATATATATATGTATGTATAAAAGAGAATTTAAATAAAACAAATAAATCAGTTTAAATTTGGAAATTTATTTTAGCATTTATCATTGAAATTTCAGCATATTGAACTTGAATCATAACTAAGCTGGTGCCTTATTTAGGACTGTGAAAAAGTGAGTTTGTAATCTTACGGAACACATTAAATATGGAGTCAAGATTGGGAGACTGCATACAACACTGCATTCATAAAATAACACACGAATAACGTTGAAACATATGCAAGAGGAAATTAACCACAACCAACCGACTCAATTTTCACCCAAAGAAGTTACGTTCGTAGCGCAATCCTGTCCGTCATGTAATTACCACACATTGGTAAAATTCATACTAACTCTCTGTGAAATCTTCCCGAAAAGAATAGCTGAGGGCTACTTTGATGATTACACCACATGCTTCACGTGGTCAACTTGGTTTACACAAAGAGTGTAACTCCACAATAATTTTGATAATTAAAATAAATTAGATTGAAAAGCAATTTACAAAAGAAAAACCTCGAACTGGTTACTATAGTCTTACTATTAACCTGATGGGTCAAACAATTGTATAAGCACGTGGTACTGGTCTCACAAAGTACACCCCACCTGGGGTGAACATAAAGAAAAGTTGCTATATTGAAAAATATTGTCAAGACGAGACGTTATAATCTCACGAACATTCGCATTTAAGATTGATGATCTTAGTTAGAGTTACTGATCAACACGTGGTTCCACTTTACTCACAAAGTAGTGACAAAGCAACTACTGGAAGATATTCTGAACTTCACACTGGAAATACACTGCGTTGCAATTTAAGATAACATTACATATTTTAGAGCTAAACCTGAAATAAAGGTGATTAAATTTTCAGTTAGGCTGAACTTAAGAAATCCATTGCCCTAAGGACTTAGCAGACACGCGCTTAGCCGGAGATCTTACCACTTCAGACGCTCGCCGCGGACAGACTGCCGTGGTTCCCTCTTGAGGGGTGCCTCACAAATACAAACGGAAGTGACCAGAGAGGCAGCTTCCTATACCAACATGACAAGGGACCGACAGGACCATAATAAGGATAGAAACCTCTTTGCTTTTAGAAAGCGTAGCTACCTGTTTCGACGTTGGTTCTACTGTTCTCTAGCAGACAGGCTTGTCTGCTACCATCCAGCATGCAACTAGAAATACATTTGCTCATTCATCCTCTCACACAGAAGGGAAGGGGGATGACAGGATCTTATCATATACAGTATATAAAAGAAAGCGGATGTAGGTTCCGTATGAGACTGTGTGACAAGAATTACATATAAACTGTGTTTTAAAGTGTAGTAGTGTGACAGATCGTTCTTGTTTATGTGTAAAAGTAACACGTTTCACTGCTCAGTCTCCTCCCAGATAGTCAGAAACACCACAGTAAATTTAGAAGGGGAATTTATGCCGTAAATGACAACAGATTTAAGAAATTAACATGAAAGTAATCCAACAGAGACCTTTCAATATTGATAGATTATTAGCTGCCTTCCTGGAAACACTAGAAATGTGGAAATTCTTGTACAATATGATCCAGATAAACATTCCAAAAGATTGCTTTGTTTTGTAGGGTAATTAAGTTTTCCTCTTCCTCTTCTTCTTCCTCTTTTTCACTTCATGGTCTAGCTCTTTGTGAGGCTTTCAGGATCTCTTCTTCCTTATGCCTTATAAAGTATTATCTAATTTTGCAACTTATGTTTATTCATTCACTTACATTAAGTTGTTACGCATTGTGTTTAACCTTGAGTACTTATTAACCTTTCTTAAAAGTGTTAGCCTCTAGAATATGGAAATACATCTCTGGTGTTATCTAGCGTTTTCTTATAAATGGTTACTCAACTGAAAAATTGCAATCATGTCGGTTTTATATGTCAGAGCAGCCATAGTCTCTTTGTATTACTGTCAGGATCTGTTTCGTACTTCCGACAGGTTTTATCTGTCCTGCCTCGACTTCCCTCCTGTGCTAATCTCTTCCCCTTAGAGTATCACTTAATCTAACGTTGGTAGTTTATGCATCTTATTCTCTGTGTTACCCAATAATTGTTTATCTCTACAGCTCCCTCTAGTACTATGAGTTTTTCATTTCTTAGCAATTCATGTACATATGACGTCGAACCTCTACAAGCTAAGTTTTTACACAACCTAAAACTTGCGACCGAAACATGAAAAGAAAAGGGATGATCAGAACTTAGCTTTGTCGCTATTGAGTTCATTAGGTTCCAGGGACTAAGTAAAGCAATTCGTGGGCGAAAGAAGAACTCAGATCCACAGCTTTTTCTTAAGAAATTGTTGCAACATTCCTGTTAGATCGTTGTTGAATGCCGCAGAAAAACCAAAAATAAGATATTTTGAAATCTGCCACGTTCGTGGTGGAGAATTCTAGCGAGCACATTTCTTTTAACAATAAAGAATCCACTGGGAGGAACCTCGGACAGACGGGCTCGGTGACCGAGCGGTTCTAGGCACTTCAGTCCGGTACCGCGCTGCTGCTGCGGTCGCAGGTTCGAATCCTGCCTCGGACATGTATGTGTGTGATGTCCTTAGGTTTAAGTAGTTTTAAATCTAGGAGAATCACTACCCTCTCTCCACCAGAAAGAGGTTCCTACTCAATGGTCTGAAGATGACCACAGTAGTTTTTAATAGTAAATATTTGTAACACACTGATCACTGTCACTCCCATAATGCATTCAAAAGTAATTACTTTGACGACGTTTGAACCAAGGAAATGTTCCCTAGGATATGAGAGTTTGACGTAACGTTTTAGTGATCAGCACAAAAAAAACGTAATTTTTTAAAAAAGCTCCACCATCTTTTTTGGTTCCTGTGGCGGCTCCTTCAGTGAGACTGCAAACATCTATCTACGAAAGATAAGAAATTAATCACGCTAATTTACGTTTTCGAGGCGATAATTAAGGCGTTATGAGTACCCTCGTAAATCGAAACCGATTAACGCTCTGAAATATTTCGTTGAGATACTGGAACGTAATAAACTTCATAGTCGAAATGTGGTAGCTAGACGCGGATTTTAAAATGTCTCGTGGCAGGTGTATACATTCATCGTCTCGCTTGATGTTGCATTCCAGAGCTCTAAATTGGCTGTATTGGGGAACGCAAATGCTGTGATTGAAAAGTAAAATGAAGGACGAGTCCTCGTTCAGTCATAACAGCTCTGTGGAAAGTTCAGACTGGTCCTTTGTCCATCCGGTATGCATATCTGGCTGGGGTTAATACGGCGCTGAGATTAAAAATACCTCAGAGTAGAGATTCATCTGGCCGCAATTCTGCCGCTCCATTTGGCGGCGAAGAGATCGCAGACCCCGCGCTTCACGCCGGTCGCGGTGCCACTCACCAGTGAGCAGGATGAAAGGCATTTGCACAAAGCTGGCGGTGACGTAGGGTCCGGCCGACGTCATTACGGCGGACGGCGAGGGTCGACGAGCGCGTCAACATATCAGCGGCACCGTTACGACAGGGCGCGCGTGTATGTGTGTGTGTGTGTGTGTGCGTGCGCGGGTGAGCGCGCGGCCGGGGGACAGATAGATAGCGCGCGATCGCTGGGGACGACTGAGGCTCACCGCAGTGGCCGGCCGCCGGGCCGCTGTTACCTGCCCTATGCTTTATGGGCGCCTCTAAATATATTGCGATAATTCCGTGTTGTTGCGGTATCGAGTTAGCGCCGGCCGGCTGGCGATAGCCGTCCATCGCGGCGGTGGTGCCCCTAGCGGGTGCCTGCAGCGGCCGTGGTCGCCGCCTGACGCGCGCTGATGGGGTGCAGAGTCTGCGCCGCGCCCTATCTCACCCCCCAAACAGCGCAGGCCACGCCGATGAGGCGCTCTTCGATAATTTCCGAACACATCCCGACCAGAGTTAATTGGCGGTGAAGAGTATGCTGAAGTTTAAGAGAAACCTATGAAGGAGCAATGTAGCAAAAATGAGGTACTGGACCATTGAGGATTGAAGATGCACGTTTGAAGTCATCTGAGGCTGTAGATACTACAGTAATGAACACCGTATTAGGCAGTTCAGCTGAACAGGGACGGACATTCCTCAAAAAGACAATAGCAGGCAGAAGTTGGAGGGACAAATATTGGTACAAGGAAGGTCACTGCGAAGTAACCTAGACTTACAGAATAAATACTTCAGTTGATTGAGAAAAGAAGGAAATTGGAAAATGGTAAGGAAAAGAAAGGTAAACAGTGGTAGAAATCACCTACGAATAAAATAAAACGAAATGGGTGCAATGAAATTGTGGACAAGTCTAAAATGAAATGTTCGTATTAGGCATATGTTGGTTTGGAGACACACGTAGCAGAGGTTTAAGTCATCAATAATGTAGTTTCCTTCACTGTTTACAACATTCTGCCGACGCTGGGGTAGCTTTTCGATTCTGCGACTGTGCAAATCACGTGGTTTTCAGAACTCGTCCAGCCATGGTCGGAGTTCATTTTCATCGGGAAAGGAAGTTCCTTGAAGACAGAGAGCGGAAAATGTGAAAACCCGAGGGCGCAAGATCAGGCGAAAAGAGTGAATGCAGAATGACTTGCAAACCTAATGCCTGTGTGAAGATGGTATGTGTTCTTTCGCACATGTCCGAAACAACAGCTACCATCGGTGACCATGCAGCTCTCTTAGAATGAAATGATAATTAAATCAAGACCGTAAGCTGTCGACAGGCGTTGATAAACATCAACGGGGACAGTTGAAAATGTGTGTCCCAATCGGGACTCGAACCCGGGATCTCCTGCTTACATGGCAGACGCTCTATCCATTTGAGCCACCGAGGCCACAGAGGATAGTGAGACTGCAGGGATTTATCCCTTACACGGTCCCCGTGAGACCCACATTTCCAACTTAAAGTCCACAAACCACATTCGTAGTGCCCCTGCCCATTACACTCATTACTCGCGGCAGACAATCTTACCGAGTCCCGTAAGAGTTCGGGCAATGCGTGTGCAGCCAGCACAGAACGTCAATGGTCGGTTAGCCTTAACTATATGTAGATGGTATCTGTTCTTTCGGGCATGTCCCGGGTTCGAGTCCCGATCGGGGCACACATTTTCAACTGTCCCCGTTGATGTATATCAACACTTCTCGACAGCTTACGGTCTTGATTTAATTATGATTTAATTCTTGTGTAGTGTTTTTTAGCACTGTAGCATAATGCGGGCGGGCGTTATCGTAGAGTAGCATCACTTCATGCAGTCTTCCTGGTCATTGTTCTTGGATTGCGTTTGCAAGACGTCTCAGCTGCTGACAGTAAATGTCAGTAGCGCTCGTTACACCTTGGACCACACCGTCGCTGCGCCACCAGAAGCATCCACCACTGATGACAAGCAAGCAGAGATGCACATATGGCCAACCGTTGATTTTTGAGATTTTGGCTTACAGCATATAGTACCTACACACCCGATTTTTGAACCTTCCCCGTAGCATGAAAATGTCGCACGATGGTGGAATGATCACAGTACATCACATTTGCCAGCTCTCGAGCACACTGAGGTCGATCATTGTGGATTAATGCGTATAAACGATCTTCATCAAACCCCGAAGGCCTTCCTGAAAGCGGAGAGTCACAAATACCAAAACGATCCTGCTTGAAACGAGAAAATATATTACCTTGCTGTACTCTGTCCTGTGGCATTATTTCCATACATGACGCAAATGTCTCTGGTTGCCTTCGCACCTCTATTCAACTCAATCTGAAAAATAGCCGGAAATGTTCCATTTTCTCCACTTGGCACTCCATTTTCGACCATCCACACCACCACTCACTATCTCTCCAAATGTCAATATTGTTATGTACTCTTTTGCAAATTGGGTGGTTCTTTAGTGAGTGCAGGAGCGAGGAACAGATGCCATTCGTGAACAGAGAATTCAGGTATTAATATATTTTACATCTGATACCAGTTGTTGTTGTTGTTGTTTTGGGGTCTTCAGTCCAGAGCCTGGTTTGATGCTGCTCTCCATGCTACCCTATCCTGTGCAAACTTCTTCACCTCGAAGTACCTACTGCAACCTACATCCTTCTGAATGTGCTTAGTTTATTCATCTCTTGGTCTACCTCTTCGATTTTTACCCTCCACGCTTCCCTCCAATACTAAATTGGTGATCCCTTGATGCCTCAGAACATATCCTACCAACCGATCCCTTCCTCTATTCAAATTGTGCCACAAATTCCTCTTCTCCCTAATTCTATTCAGTACCTCCACATTAGTTACGTGATTTATCCATATAATCTTCAGCATTCTTCTGCGGCACCACATTTCGAAAGCCTCTATTCTCTTTTTGTCCAATCTATTTATCGTCTATGTTTCACTTCTATACACGGCTATACATCCTACAAATAATTTCAGGAAATACTTCCTGACAAATCTATACTCGATGTTAACAAATTTCTCTTCTTCAGAAACGCTTTCCTTGCCATTGCCAGTCTACATTTTATATCCTCCCTACTTCGACCATCATCAGTTATTTTGCTCCCCAAATAGCAAAACTCAGCTACTACTGTAAGTGTCTCATTTCCTAATCTCATTCTCTCAGCATCACTTGCTGATATCACGTAGAAGAAATAATGCATAACTTTGTTGCTGAAGTTGCAGCGTCAGAAACTAACAGCAGATTTGAATGTAGAAATGTATACAAACACAAAAAATTTACATATCTATCACTCTTCAGTACAATGGCTATTCAGAGGATGTTGAGCCCTGGAAACTATGACAGTCTGTAAATGTTACTGGGCTGGCAAACACATAAAAAATGGGGTCTGTGCATGAATGTTCCAACTTAAGTACACCTGATGCTGCAGCTGCGGAGAGAGGCTGTTTGCATCTAATTGGCAGCAGCGTAATAGTCCGTGGTAGCACCTTCGTGCAGTGGTGGCGGTTGCAGGAAAAGCGATGGAGTAACTGTCAGTAAATGTATTTAATAATGCGGCCGACCGGATAGTTTCCGATACCGCACCATCCCCCACACAGCTTGGAAGGTACGTGGGGAGGCCTGTGACGTGGATACCGCGGATGCTTGGCTGGGGACGTAGCAGACCAAACCCGCGTCCCAACACTGCGTCTTGCGAGCGCCAGTTAAACTGCCCCGAAAAACCACATGCAGGACGCATCCGGCGGCACAGGTAGAAGCATGGAGGGTGTTGCATAGGGTGCCGGCGACTGGCCGATGGTGAAGGCGTCTATGTCCATCGGAGAGTCAACCTGAGTCGTTGTCATCAACGGCGTCCCAATTGGGCAGGTGGAGGCTTCCATCGGGGGGGACGGCCGCGGGTGGAGTCACCCACCCGGTAAGCTGCGTTACGGATGACGTATGCGTCTGCGTCAGGGCGGCTGGACGTCACGCAGCGAAGAAATCTGAAACAGTTTGGCGTACGCTAGGGTTTCTGAATTTACAGAGTCACAGTTGATTTTGGTGGCGCCGATGCGTTCCTGCGCTGCCGTGAACACTATACTGTGCTCTGCCAGCTGATCTGAGAGCGCTCTGGCAGCTGACCTGAGAAAATCGCCAGCTTCCCATAAATATGGCTTGTTGTACACTCGATGTTGAATTCTGACGTTTGGGTGAAACCTCGTGGTTAGGTCTACAGCTGGAGCAGAGTGGTAAGGATGAAACAAATGCGGCAAGGTCCGATGGCGTCTCCCATGTAAAAGGTCTGCCTGCGAAATGTCAGGAGCAGGCAAAGTACGGTATGAACTCAGAAACACTAGTAAGGCACTTTCACATGAATGTGAAGCTGGAAGTTTTGACATTTTCGCCCTTAGACTCTGGTGAGAATGGTGCTGTCCTGACGTGCTGTATTTCATTGTGTTTTTAAAATTGTGCAAATTCCTTGGAAGAAAAAGGAGGTCCATTTTTGGAAATAATTGTTTGTGGCACGCCTTCGAGAGAAAACACTGAAGCGAACGCCTTGACAGTGCTCCCAGCATTTGTAGAATGCACTGGGATAACGTAAGGGTATTTGCTGTAGGCATCGACGATAATCAGCCAACGTATTTGCCAAATAAAGGCCGAAAAGTCTATATGGAGGTGTTGCCATGGAGTATCATAATGCGGCCAGAAGAGAAACACCTTGAGCACAGTGGCTTGATTGTCTGCACAAGCGCGACATTATGCTGTCACACGTTCTATTTGCTTGTCTAAACCGAGCCAAGCACAATGCTCGCGCTCCAGCTGCTTAATGCGCACTGTACCGCAGTGACCTGTATGTAGAAGACACCTGTTGTTGCAATGAGGCGGGAATTAACACTGTCGTGTGTTCGTTAGGCGTGTGAAGCAGAATAACAGCATTCAGAAGAGATTAACTGTTGCAGTGCACAAAGTATCTTCGAACTAAGTGATCGGGAATACTTTTCTGAGGGCGAGGCCAACCTTTGCGAATATAACTTTTTATCAATCGTAGTGACTGATTATGCTCCGTGGCTTGTGCTATCTGTCGTGAATAAACAGGAGAAGAATCCAATGCTTGCGAACCAGTAGAATCAATATGTAAAGCTTCCGATGCCTCGAATGCTGTATCTGTGCCAACAGGTAAACGAGAGAAATATGTCAGCATTTGCATGTTGCATCGTCGGGTGAGACAGAATTTCATACAGGTAATTTGACAATAATAGCGACTAATGCTGAAGCTTCTCCTCCGTGTGATTGGGGACTTGCTGCGATGGATGAAACAGTGCAGTCATAGGCTTACAGTCCATGACCAGGAAATTTTTCTACCATACATGTAATGATAACATTTGGTGGTAGAATACATTTTAGCCATGGCCTTCTTCTCCAGCTGACGATTATTGATCTGAGCACTGTTCAAAGTTTTCGAAGTAAATGCGATGGGGCGTCCTGTTTTGCCAATTTTGTGGGATAAAACAACCCCAATACCACGAGACGACACATCAGCTGTAAGCACAAGAGAATTGAGCAGATTGTAGGGAATAAAGCGAGGTTGACGAGGCAATGCATGTTTAGTCTTTGAAAAACTTGGTCACAATCTTTCGTCCAATGAAACGGAACATTTTTAAGTCCGAGGCGGTTCAGAGGCGCCGTAATTTGCTCCCCATAAGAAAAGAACTTTATGTAGTGAGCCAGTCTTTCAAGAAGAGCTTGCAGTTCACGTAAATGTTTCGACGAAGGACGAGCATCATTGGTGTCACTGATATGTCCTAAGAATTCAATCATTGTGTTGAAAAAAGAACATTTCTGCAAGCAACAATTTTGAACCCTGCTTTGCGTTGTTACCGCTTGAAACAGAGGATGCTTTTCTAATCTTCTGCAGGCACACCAGTTTTGTATGTCCCGTGCGATGACAAAAATTGCATTCAGCTTGTCTCAGGGAGGGGTGACATCATTTTACACGACTTCACTTTGAGTGAATCTGGGGCAATGTAATCAGCGTTGCACCGACGCGGCAAACGCTATATGTAGTGAATCCAGTCTTGTTTACGCGGTGCTAACTTGCGAGTGCTGGGCTTTGCAAACTGTTTGCTGCAAGTGAAGTGGTAACTAGTAGACAGAAATCTTGATTTGCTAAATGTTGAACTTCGAATGCATCGATAACTTTAAGTACTTCCGTGAGGCTAGGGTTGCGATGCTTTAGAATCCTCAATCTCTGATCTGATACATTGTGAATAATAACATTACAAGCATTTGATCCTGATAAGCTCCGCCACGGGCACAATTGAATTTACAATATCTAGTCATGCCCTGCAATTCGGCAATCCATTCTTTATAGGATTTGTCACTACGACATTGTGTGCAGAAAAATTTGTTTTGCAGCACGCAACATGTACTTGAGTCTCAAAATTTCGTCTAATCTTGCAATTATGACCCAATAGGGCTGAGTGTGGGGCTCACCGAGGCAAACAATTTCACAAGGAGGCCGTATCTGAACACTCCTAGTGATGAAAAGAAAAACACACGACGTGATTCACCTGTGATTTTGTAGGCGTCAAAATGTTGACGCAGTGGGTCATACATTCTTCCCATATTTCCTTCAACTCATCGAACTGTCAGAAGGGCAGAGGCGGCAGCTGAATTTCGTCTTTAGCTTCTGGCGCCTGTTTCTGCTGGGCTGTTTGAACTTGTATGAGTCAAGAAACTGCTGACAGCCGTACTGTTATTTGTTGACTCTGAATATGAACAAGAGATGTTAGAACCTGTTCAGCATTTAGATGTGCTTCTCCCTGTTTTGTCACGATTACTTAAATACCTCAACATAAATATTTCTGCCGGCCTAAGTGACCGTGCGGTTCTAGGCGCAGCAGTCTGAAACAGCGAGACCGCTACAGTCGCAGGTTCGAATCCTGCTTCAGGCATGGATGTGCGTGATGTCCTTAGGTTAGTTAGGTTTAACTAGTTCTAAGTTATAGGGGACTAATGACCTCAGAAGTTGAGTCCCATAGTGGTTCAAATGGTTCAAATGGCTCTGAGCACTATGGGACTCAACTGCTGAGGTCATTAGTCCCCTAGAACTTAGAACTAGTTAAACCTAACTAACCTAAGGACATCACAAACATCCATGCCCGAGGCAGGATTCGAACCTGCGACCGTAGCGGTCTTGCGGTTCCAGACTGCAGCGCCTTTAACCGCACGGCCACTTCGGCCGGCTGTCCCATAGTGCTCAGAGCCATTTTCACCTTATCTATTTCAACTCAATACGTGGGTCGTTCAATAAGTAATGCTCCACATTTTAAAAAAAAGAAAACCGTTAATATACATACACAAACGTCCTTGTTGCTGCTTCACATTTGATGTACGTTCTGTGCGCCAGTTGAGTTAAAAGGGCTCTGAGCACTACGGGACTTAACTTCTGAGCTCATCAGTCCCCTAGAACTTAGAACTACTTAAACCTAACTGACCTAAGGACATCACACACATCCATGCCCGAAGCAGGATCCGAACCTGCGACCGTAGAGGTTGCACGGTTCCAGACTGTAGCGCCTAGAACCGCTCGGTCACTCCAGCCGGCGCCAGTGAAGTTTCGAACCGTTATGGCAGATGGCAGAGCCGTAGTACAGTGTCAAAATTGCGTCTACATACGACTCACGTTCCAAGCAGCGTGCTGTTATTGAATTCTTATTTGCTGAAAAAGAAACCGGGCTGAACATCCATAAACGTTTTTGTACACTGTACGGCGCTGCTGCAGTTTATAGAAGTACAGTTGGAGGAAGGGTAAAGAAAGTTACAGCCTCAGGAAATGCAGAAGCAGACTCCATGATCAACCACACTTGGGACGTCCTGCCATACCCACTACTGCAGACATGCTGAATCGTTCGGATACCATTATTCGTACCAACTGGCGTATCACAACTCGAAAATTGGCTCTACAACTTGAAGATCACGAGAGTGATGCAGCGAAAACATGGCTAGCCTACTTTTACCAGGAGGGAATACGTGCTCTTCCACGACGTTGGCGCACGCTCATAGTGTTTAAGACTACGTAGAAAAATAGGACATGGACAATACGCGATGACGTATATTGTCACCAAATTCTGACTCTTAACAATTAGTATGTTCTGAGAAAAAAAAAAGTGGGGCATTACTTATTGAACGATCCTCGTACAAACACACACACACGCACACACACACATACACACATACACAAATTCAATGGAAAGAAAAAAATTGTCGCGCTCTGGCATCCGAAGCTCCCTGTTCCACTTTCCCTTTGGTCATCGACAGTCTGTTATGTCTTCCTCTACACGCTGTGTGGTTCTTCAGTGGATGCAGGAGTGAGGAACAGATGCCGTCCTGAATAGAGAATTCAAATATTAATTTATTTTACATCTAATATCAGATAGTGGAAATAATACATAACTTTGTTGCTGAAGTTGCAGCATCAGTTGCTAACGGTAGATCTGAAGGTAGAAATACAGAACATTTATAAATCTGTCACTCTTCAGGTATAATGGCTGTTCAGAAGTTGTCTATCCATGGCCACTATGAGAGCCTGTAAATGTTATTCAACTGGCTGACTCATAAAAATGGAATCAGTGCATGAGTGTTCGATATTAAGTACACCTGCTGCTGGAGCTCCGGAGAGGAACTGCTTGTATCTTATT
Organism: Schistocerca serialis cubense; assembly: GCF_023864345.2. NCBI lineage: Eukaryota > Metazoa > Arthropoda > Insecta > Orthoptera > Acrididae > Schistocerca > Schistocerca serialis. The sequence continues at coordinate 253,931,266 of NC_064638.1, read as the reverse complement.
GGCCGCAGGGTGGCAGCGCCCTCGTGCCGCGGTGGCGGCTGAAGGAAACGTGGCGGCATAACTGTCGGCGCGCTATTTGAAAGTTCGGCCGACAGGGTAGAGGTCGATACCGCAAAAATGACAATATGTAAACTCAAATGGCAACAATCAAGTACAAATAGAAAATGACAATCGATAAATGAAGCCATAGCAATCGGAATACCAACATGCAAAACAAAACACTATGAATTTATGCACCAACCTAATACAAAGAAGTGTGATAATAAACCACCCAGGACGGATGATGGTCGTATGAAGTTATCTGATGTTGTAAGCACTGTGATGATGATCATCACATTAGGCAATTCATATGGACATCGATCTACATTCTTAAATGAGGTAATCACAGAAGTAGGACAGATAGATATAGGTACAAAGTACCTGCGAAGAAACCTTGAGATACACAGGTAATACTTCACTTGCTCGACAAGAGAAGCGAATACGGAAATGTTAAGGAAAAGAAAGATATACAGTGACAGAAATCACCTACAAATGAAATAACAGAAATTGTAGGAAAGCTCACGAGAAGTTGGTGCAGGGAAACTGTGAAGAAATTGAAAAGGAAATGTTCATATTAAGGACAAATCCAACATATAGAAACGTCAAAATACAGCAAAGGGAGCAAGATCAAGGGTAATCGAGGGGGTTCGCGAAGGTATTCACGGGGAGAAAGACAGTCTTTTGGTGAGATAGAAGCTTATGTGGATGTCGATTGTCGATTTGGAAGACACAGAGGGCACTGTAGTATTGCACAGCTTCAAAGAGTCTTGAAAACCGGCGATCAAACAAGGCAGAAGTGACAGCATTTTCTAGGATTTCTTAAAATCGCGGTGTTAAGAAGAATAAATTTGTGATACTGTACGCAGCTGTAGAGGACAAAAACTGTAAATAAAGACAGAGACTGGAATATTTTCAACAAATAATTTCAGCATTTTGCGTTTGCTCTGAGACGAAGAGGGTGGCGCAGGAGAAAAATCGTGGCGGGCCAGCCAGAGGATGTCAGTACACCCACCCATTAAAGATAAAATCAGAAATACCAACCTGTACTACTCAATTTACGTCGCTCAAATCTCACAAATAACCAGTTAGTATCAGAGTATAAGATTAGTAGTGAACATCTTCAACTCATCAAGATATATATTCATTTATGAGTAGAGCTAAAAAGCATATATTGCGTCCGTAGCCGAATGGTTAGCATCGGTGCGGGATGACCGGGGTTCGATTCCCTGTACCCGCTCAGAGTTTTTCTGGTAAGAGGGTCTGGAACGGGCTGCACTCAGCCTCGTGAGACCAAATGGAGAGCGGCTTGAATAAAGAAACTATGGTATCCAGGACTTATCGACGGGCAATAACGCCTGGAGGGATTGACGACATGCTGATTAGGTGTACTTCGATCATGGATCTCTCCCCATACTGCCTTGTAGGCAGCAGCTGACCAGTCGGAACAGACCTAAGGCCTAAATCTGTGAGTCGTATTTACGTTTACTGACAAGCTTGTGATCAGACGACATTCAGAATTACTGAGATGCTTGCGAGAACATAACATGACGAAACTATTGCACCTGGTACGAAATATGAAAAAGAGAGGCTTAATAATCTCCAACAACGTAAAAGTCCCACTTCCAAAGAACTGTGGTACTATCTGTTTTGAATATTAATATACCTACAAATTTAATTGAGATGGCCCCAAAATATTGACACCAATTATCTCCGGAGGAAGAAGCCCACATAGATGAAGATCAGTTTAAATTCCGGGAAAATGTAGGAACATGCGAAGCTCTACTGACTGATTTTACAAGATGGATAAAGAGAGAGACATATGCACCATAGCAGTAATATATTTAGGGGTAGTTTGCATCTATGTCGACTGGAATATACTCTTTGAAATTCTGAAAGTAGCAGGAACAAATCACAGGGAGCGAAAGGTTATCTGGAACTTGTAGAAGAATCAAATTTCTGTTACAGGAGCCGAAGGACGTGAGAACGAAGCAGTAGTTAGTAGGAATTGTGGTGCAGTTGTTGCTTGTTCCTAAGGTTATTTAAGCTTGACACCGAAGTGCCAACGGTCCTGCCGCAAGGGTACAACCGGTTCACGTCAGATCACCGAAGTAAAGTGCTGTCGGGCTGGGCTAGCTCTTGGATGGGTGACCATACGGTCTGCCGAGCGCTGTTTGCGAGTGGGGTGCACTCAGCCCTTGTGAGGCAAACTGAGGAGCTACTTGATTCAGAAGTAGCGGCTCCGGTCTCGTAAACTGACATACGACCAGGAGAGCTGTTTGCTGACCACATGCCCCTCCGCATACTCCTCGAGTGCCGCCTGTGGCCTGAGGTTGACGCGGTGGCCGGTCGGTACCGTTGGGCCTTCCAAGGCCTGTTCTGACTGAGAGGTTTTTTTTTTTTTTTAAGAAGTAAAGGGGCAATTGATAAAGGGAAGTAAACTTTAGAGTGAGGTGTGCCGATGACATTCTAGCTGAGTCAGAGTTGGCAAAGAATTTGGAAGATCAATAAAGAGAATGGATGGTGTCTTGAAAAGACATTGTAAGATAAATATCAACAAAAGCAAGAGAAGGGTAATGGAAGTAGTCGCATTAAATCAAGCGATACACAAGAAATTAGATTAGAAAATCAGACTCTAAAACTCTCAGCTATCTGGCAGTGGGTTCATCGAACCACTTTCACACCATTTTCCTACCGATCCACTCTAGAACAGAGAGCGGGAAAAGTGAACTCATAACTTTTTCCGGGCGACCTCTGGTTTCTCTTATTTTATTACAATTATCATTTCTTCCTATCTAAACGGGAGTCAAAATATTTTCGCATTCGGAAGAGAAATTTGTGAGATTGAAATTTCGTGAAAAGATGTCTCTCCAAAGAAAAACACTTTTGTTTCAGTGATTGCCACCCCAACTCACGTAGCATATCTGTGACATTTTCTCCCTATTTGACGATAATAGAAAACGAAGTGCCCTCCTTTGAACTTTTTTGATGTATTCCGTCAGTTCTATCTACTAAGGATCTCAGGACGAATAAGCGTAGTGTAGGTCTCTCTGGTAGAACTGCTGTATCTTCTAAGCATCCTACCAATAAAACTTACTCTTTGATTCGCCTTCCCCAGCACATTGCATATGCGGTCGTTTCAATTTAAGTTGTTTGGAATTCTTATACGTAGATACCCCCCGTCGTGTAGAGGAAGAGTCTTTACACCTGTGGTCTCGGAGTAGCATCTTTGATGAGTAATCAGAACTCGTCGCTCCCGGGTTCAAAACCCGTTATTGTTTTAATTTCAGTAAATAATCAGCACTGGCGGCCGACGACTTCCAGCATAAGAAGTCACCCTCATTCTACCAACGGCCTTATCAAAGAGGTATAGGAGCGAATAGAGGTACAGGGCGCTCTCCTGTGCTTGGGGTGGGAAACTGCACCTAAAGTCGAAAGAATCAACAATGAGCAACGGCTTGAATATGCTAAAGGCAATGGAAGCCACTGCATTAAAGATGCATAGTGTTTACCCAAAGGACATGTGGCCTGTAATTTAAAAAGTGTGATGATGATCTCTCCTTTGGCAAAAGATTTTGCAATAGTTCACCATTCGGATCTGAAGGAGGGGACCGCCAAAGGAAAGGTGACGATGAGAAAATGAATGAATAAACAACAAAATGATAACGTTCTACGAGTCGAGGCGTAGAATGTCAGAAGCTTGAACGTGGTAGGGAAGCCAGAAAATCTGAGGTGAACTGGAAAGAAGAAAAGGATTTCTGTTCTGATGTGTATGATATAACGGGAGTCGGATTCGCCATGAATAGGAAAGTACGGCAGGGAGAGTGCTACTGTGAACAATTTAATGACAGCATTGTTCTTATCAGAATCGACAGCAAACCAACATCGACAACGATATTTCAGATATACATGTCGACGTCCCAAACGGAAGATGAAGAGATAGAGAAAGTATATGAAGAAGATATTGAAAGGGTAATACACTACATAAAGGAAGACGAAATACTAATAGTCGTGGGGGACTGGGATGCGGTTGTAGGGGAAGGAGTAGAAGAAAATGCTGTAGGAAAATACGGGATTGGGACAAAGAATGAGAGAGGAGAAAGACATATTGAGTTTTGTAATAAATTTCAGCTGGTAACAGCGAATGCTCTGTTCAAGAATCACAAGAGGAGGAGGTGTACTTGGGAAAGACCAGGTGGTACGAGAAGATTTCAGTTAGATTACATCATGGTGAGACAAAGTTTCCGAAATCAAATACTGGATTGTGAGGCTTACCCAGTAGCAGTTATAGACTCAGATCACAAAGTAGTAGTGATAAAGAGTAGGCTGAAGTTTAAGAGATCAGTCAGGAAGAACAATACGCAAAGAAGTTCTAAGGAATGACGAGATACCCTTGAATTTCTCTAAGGCTATAGATACAGCAATAACTAGAGCTAAGTAGGCAGTGCAGTTGAAGAGCAATGGACATCTATAAAAAGAGCAATAACAGAAGTTGGAAAGAAAAAAGAAGGTACAAAGAAGGTAGCTGCGAAGAAACCAGGGGTAACAGAACAAATACTTCAGTTTATCGATGAAAGAAGAAGTACAAAAATTTTCAGGGAGATTCAGGAATACAGAAATAAAAATCACTGAGGAATGAAGTAAATAGGAATGCAGGCAAGATAAGACGAAATGGTCGCATCAAAAATGTGAGGAAATCGAAAAAGAAATGATTTTCCGAAGGACTGGCTCAGCATACAGGAAAACCAAAACAACCTTCGGTAAAATTAAAGGCAAGGGTGGTGTCATTAAGAGTGCAACAGGTATGCCACTGTTAGATACCGAGGAGAGAGAGGAGAGTTGGAGAGAGTACATGAAAAACCTCTATGAGGGAGAAGATTTACCTAGTGTGATAGAAGAACATATAGTAGTCACCCTAGAAGAGATAGGGTACCCAGTATTAGAATCAGATTTTAAGAGAGCTTTGAAGGATTTAAGAACAAATAAAGCAGAAGGGATAGATAACATTCCATCAGCATTTCTAAAATCGTTGAAGGAAGTGGCAAAAAAACGAATATTAATGCTGTGTGTAGAATGTTTGAATCTGGTGACACAGCATCTGACTTTCGGAAAAATATCATCCACACAATTCCGAAGATTGTAAGGGCTGACAAGTGCTAGAATTATCCCACATCATTTTAACAGCTCATCCATCCACGTTGCCAACAAGAATAATATAAATAAGCATGAAAAACGAAATTGAGGAGGTTTTAGATTCGATCGGTTTGGCTTTAGGAAAGGTAAAACCACCAGAGAGGCAATTCTGACGTTGGGTTGATAATGGAAGCAAGACTAAAGAAAAATAAAGACACATTCATAGGATTTGTCGACCTGAAAAAAGCGTTCGACAATGTAAAACGTTCGAAATTCCGAGAAGAATAGGCGTAAGCCATAGGGATAGACAGGTAATGTAAAATATGTTTAAGAGCCAAGAGAGAATAATAATGGTGGAAGACCAAGGACCAAGTGCTCGAATTAAGAAGTACGTAACTTGCCTCTAGTGTTCAATCTGCACATCGAAGAAGCAATAATGGAAATAACATAAAGGTTCATTAGTGGAATTAAAATTCAAGTGAAAGGATATCGATGATTCGATTCGCTGATGACACTGCTGTACTGAGTGAAAGTGAAGAAGAATTACGTGATATGGTGAATGGAATGAAGTCTAATGGGTATAGAATATGGACCGAGAGTAAATCGAAGAAAGACGAAAGTAATGAGAAGTAGAAGAAATGAGAACAGCGAGAGACTTAAGATCAGGATTGATGGTTGCGAAGTAGATGAAGTTAAGGAATTCTACTACCTAGGTACCAAAAAAACCAATGAAGAGCAAGGAGGACATCAAAAGCAGACTAGCACTGGCTAAAAGTGTATTCCTGGCCAAGAGAAGTCTACTAGTATCAAACATAGACCTTAATTTGAGGGAGAAAGTTCTGAGAATGTACGTTTGGAGCACAGAATCGGAGAGAAAAGAAATATGTGGAAAACTCTGATAAGGAGAAAGGACAGAATGATAGGTCATATGTTAAGACATCAGGGAATTACTTCCATGGTACTAGAGGAAGCCGTAGAGGGCAAAAACTGTAGAGGAAGATAGTGACTGAAATATATCCAGTAAATAATTGAGAACATAGGGTGGAAGTGTTAGTTTGAGATGAAGAGGTTGACACAGAAAAGGAATTCGTGGCGGGCCGTATACACCAGTCAGAAGACAGATGATTCAAACAAAAAAAATTCCTAGATATTTAGCTAAAATTACAGTTTTTGGATTCTTGTGTTTCATTATTTAACCGTTATTTAACGGATTACTTTTAATACTCATGTGGATAACGTCACACGGCGTCACACTTTTCATTATTTAGGGTCAAATGCCACTTCTTGTACCATACAGATACCTTGTTTAAATCATTTTGTAATTGGTTTTGATCTTCTCGTAACTTTACTACACGGTAAACGACAGTATCATCCGCAAAGAATCTAAGACGGCTGCTCATCTTTTCTCCTAAATCGTTTATATACACTCCTGGAAATGGAAAAAAGAACACATTGACACCGGTGTGTCAGACCCACCATACTTGCTCCGGACACTGCGAGAGGGCTGTACAAGCAATGATCACACGCACGGCACAGCGGACACCCCAGGAACCGCGGTGTTGGCCGTCGAATGGCGCTAGCTGCGCAGCATTTGTGCACCGCCGCCGTCAGTGTCAGCCAGTTTGCCGTGGGATACGGAGCTCCATCGCAGTCTTTAACACTGGTAGCATGCCGCGACAGCGTGGACGTGAACCGTATGTGCAGTTGACGGACTTTGAGCGAGGGCGTATAGTGGGCATGCGGGAGGCCGGGTGGACGTACCGCCGAATTGCTCAACACGTGGGGCGTGAGGTCTCCACAGTACATCGATGTTGTCGCCAGTGGTCGGCGGAAGGTGCACGTGCCCGTCGACCTGGGACCGGACCGCAGCGACGCACGGATGCACGCCAAGACCGTAGGATCCTACTCAGTGCCGTAGGGGACCGCACCGCCACTTCCCAGCAAATTAGGGACACTGTTGCTCCTGGGGTATCGGCGAGGACCATTCGCAACCGTCTCCATGAAGCTGGGCTACGGTCCCGCACACCGTTAGGCCGTCTTCCGCTCACGCCCCAACATCGTGCAGCCCGCCTCCAGTGGTGTCGCGACAGGCGTGAATGGAGGGACGAATGGAGACGTGTCGTCTTCATCGATGAGAGTCGCTTCTGCCTTGGTGCCAATGATGGTCGTATGCGTGTTTGGCCCCGTGCAGGTGAGCGCCACAATCAGGACTGCATACGACCGAGGCACACAGGGCCAACACCCGGCATCATGGTGTGGGGAGCGATCTCCTACACTGGCCGTACACCACTGGTGATCGTCGAGGGGACACTGAATAGTGCACGGTACATCCAAACCGTCATCGAACCTATCGTTCTACCATTCCTAGACCGGCAAGGGAACTTGCTGTTCCAACAGGACAATGCACGTCCGCATGTATCCCGTGCCACCCAACGTGCTCTAGAAGGTGTAAGTCAACTACCCTGGCCAGCAAAATCTCCGGATCTGTCCCCCATTGAGCATGTTTGGGACTGGATGAAGCGTCGTCTCACGCGGTCTGCACGTCCAGCACGAACGCTGGTCCAACTGAGGCGCCAGGTGGAAATGGCATGGCAAGCCGTTCCACAGGACTACATCCAGCATCTCTACGATCGTCTCCATGGGAGAATAGCAGCCTGCATTGCTGCGAAAGGTGGATATACACTGTACTAGTGCCGACATTGTGCATGCTCTGTTGCCTGTGTCGATGTGCCTGTGGTTCTGTCAGTGTGATCATGTGATGTATCTGACCCCAGGAATGTGTCAATAAAGTTTCCCCTTCCTGGGACAATGAATTCACGGTATTCTTATTTCAATTTCCAGGAGTGTAGATAAGAAACTACCGAGGACCTATAACATTTCCTTGAAAAACGCCAGAAATTACTTCTGTTTTATTCGATGAGTTTCCGCCAGTTACAATGAACTGACAGAACCTTTTTGACACAAAATCACGAACCCAGTCGCACAACCGTGACTGTACTTCATAGGCACGCAGTTTGATTAGAACGGCTTGTGAGGAACGGCGTCAAAATCCTTTAGTAAATCTAGAAATATGGTATTAATTTTAGATCCCCCCTCCATATATCGTGTGCTGTACAAGCACAATATTTTCTGAATCCGTGCTGATCGTGTGCCAATAGATCGTTCCTTCGAAGTAACTCATTACTTTTGAACAAAGGATATGTTCCAAAATTCTGTTGCAAATCGACGTCAGTGATCTGTATCTGTAATTCAGCGGATTACTCCTGCTTGATTATTGGTGTGACCTGTGCATCTTTCCAGTCTTTAGGTACAGATCTTCCGTCGATATACGTATATGATTAAGTACGGAGAAGCATACTGTGAGACTAATATAATTGTGTACTATCTGGACTGGAGGACTTGCCTTTATTAAGGGATTGAAGCTGCTTTGCTACACTTACTTCTAACGTATTTATGTTAGCACTAATTCTGGACTCGAGTTCTGTAATGTCTATTTCGTCCTTTTTGATCAAGGAATTTCGGGAAATCGTATTTAGTAATTCCGATTTAGTGGCACAATCATCGGTAACATTACGATCGCTATTGCGTAGCCAGAATATTTATTGTTCCTTGCCACGGGGTTGTGGAAACTAATTAAAGCATGTCGCACTGAAGTCGCGACCTTCTGTAAAATTCCACCAATCTAGCAAATTTTGCTCTCTTTTATATTTGGCGCACTTTTTTGCTTCTGCAACAGTGTTCTGGCCTGTTTTGTTCGCCATGTGGCATCAGTTCCGTCTCTTAATTTACTTGATATAAATCTCTCTAATGCAGTAGATGCTATTCCTTTCAATTTAAGCCACATCTCGTCTACGCTTACGTATCTAGTTCGGAAGGAATGTGGGTTGTCTCTTAGGAAGATGTCAAACGAACTTTTACCTTTTTTTTAATAGATATCTATTGCGTTTCTTTTTGGTGGGTCTGAATGTTGCGCTATTCATTCTCGCGTCAGCGACCTTGTGATCACCGATACCTGTAACCATCATAATGCTCCCCTATTTGGTCACGGTTATTTGTTACTAAGATGCCGAGTATTTACACTTATAGTGGGCTCTTGAACTAACTGTCCAAACTGGTTTTCGGAGAAAGCACATAGAACCATTTTGGACGATGTTTTGTGCCTACCTCCGACCTTAAACATGTATTTTCTCCAACATATCGGGGGTAGATTGAATTACCCTGAACTATAATTTTATGTGCCTGTTTGAAAGAAGACTCAAATCTCCTTTGAACTTTTCAGCAATAGTACCACGTGATGCAGGAGGTCGGTAAACGGAACCAATTAGTAGGTAAATCAGTTTTGTTATTTGGGACGTTAAATAACTAACGATGGCAGACGTAGAGCAGATATAAAACACAGACTCCCAATGGCAACGTAATTAATTAACAAGGAATATAGATTTAATTACTAGGAAATTTGCTTCTCACGGTATTTGTGTGAAGTCTGAGGCATCAGTGAATTGTAATGGAGGGAACGTGTGTGTGGGAGAGTGGTTTGTAGATGGAGCCAATGTAGTTTGCAGCAGTTATTCAGAAATGAAGATGCTTGCACGGGATACAATAGTGTGGAGAGCTACATCAAACCAGCAGCAGCAACAAGAAGTGCAGCGTATCTGTAAAGAAAATCGTACACACAACATCAGTCGGAGCAATTCTAAGAAATTGCTCTAGCATTTGGAGTCTTTATTAAGAGGGCATGACAGCGACGTCGAATGAATTCTTGGGTGCACTTTTAGATTAGTAACAGGTCACTATCTGAATATTTCGTCTGCAAGGGACGGCATTATGCGGGCCGCAACTGTTGATAAATACAAATAAAAAAAGTTCAGCGTCAGTCACTTGTTTATTTTGCCACTAAGTATTTCGATGATTCTCACAATCATCTTCAGGTGGAGAGTTGTTTATTTACATAACTGTTGTTGAAGAGTCCCAGACGGCTTTTTATAGTAGCAGACAAAGCAGACAAGCTGATGTTGCGTCTTTTGCTAATGATAAAAATTGTTTATTTAGAAAAGGCACTTTTGAGATTAAAGAACGAGAATTGCTGATGGTGAATTGTACTTACAGATACGGTAAGTGGAAAAAAATCTACATACGACAGCCTGATGTATGTCCCGTCCGCTATAGATTATGTTTACACTGTCATTTCAAAGATGTTGTACATGTCACAGGTATGTTTGTTTGCACTGGACACAAAGATATAAGATTAAATGGTTTTCACATAAATACGATTTTCTTTTGAAAAAATGGTAATGGGCTGCATCAGAATATGGGCGTATACAATTTAGTTACTATATTAGGCGGTTATATATACATAAGTATGTTTTCTTGTATTTTTTAAGAATGTGAATGGGCTGCAGCACTGGATTCAAAATAAAAAATCAAGTGGTCATTTACAAAAATATGTTTTTTCTTTTAAAAATATGAATGGGCTGCGCCGGAACATGGACATGTTGCATGGGGGCTTAATTATTTAAAATGAGAATATTTTTAGTAGCTGTTAGTCCGATTACGCTGTTTCGTAAACGGTTGGCCCTGACTAGTATTATTACGCTATCTGACTGCAAAGAACAACAACAAAGAATGAAATGAAAATTTTCGTTAACACAATTAATTAATTAAGTCCCCAGCAACTATGAAACCTACGAAACCAAAGCACAAGTATAACTGTTCTGTATGTGGGAGTATGACTCAACGCACGGTTCTTCTTCAACAAGACAAGAATTTTTAAATACCAATTATACTGACGTGATAAAAGAAAATTAGAAGTACTGTAATTGCGCAAGAAAACCAGAATTACACTCTAATACAAGAACACACGCCAGATGCTTTGTTGACTGAACCTGTAATGACGCATTATTTAGGACACTGAAAAAGTAGTTTGTTACCTTAATTTATATTGATGAAAAGCACTCTAATCATTACAGTCTCTCCACACCGACTCGTTACTATCACATCTCAACCAGAACTATCCAATATCACATCTCAGCAAGCACTGCCTACAAACACTCTCTGCTACGAGTTCTTAACAAGTACTGACTGCTACGAGTTCTTAACAGGCACTGACTACTACGAGTCCTCGATAGGCACTGTGTAGGCGGCTTAATAATACTCTTTGGCGCAATCTCTGGCGCAGTGGCTCAGTGTAGCCACCTTTCAATGTGCACAATTCAATTATTATATTAATTTCTTATATATAAAAAAGATTACAATAGGGCATGCATATGTACTGTTGGTTGAACTTACTGAGAACTGAATGAGAGTGGCGACATTAATTGCTGTTCTTAGAAACTGTAAATTATGAGAATGTTTTAAGTACCTTGCCAAAGCTTTCGAGAAAGTTAGTTGAGACTGTTTCATTACTGTAGTTGAGTAAATGTTCTCCATGTTTCTCTCTGTGGAAGTGGATTTCTAGTCCTTCATTTAAAGACATTCTGTGTCCTTTGTTCAGTGTACGTACTATTTCAAGGTTCCTTTCTACAATGTCGAATGAATGTCCTATATCTTTTATACGGGAGGCTATTGCAGATTTATGTGGTGTGTTGTATCGGAAGGCGTTGATGTGTTATTTGCATCTGGTGTGGAAATTAGAGCTTTCTTGACCTATGTACTGAGCTAGGCATTTACTACATACGATTTTATATGTGGCAGAGAATGAAAATTTACCTTCATTACTTTTTAGGTTATAAGGAAGTCTTTGGAAACTTTAGTGTTTGTTTGAAATGCAATTGTTATTTTTTGCCGCTTGAAGATACTGCCAATTGTTTGAGACAGATTATCGCTGAAGGGGATGTGTGTTGTTAGTATGTTTTCCTGGTTCTTAATGGTTATTTCGTTCATTTTAATTTTTATTTTTTAACTAATTTGTCTATTAAGTGAGTTTATACGCATCATTTGAAGCTGTTTGTTTTATTACTTTTATTTCATTCTCGATGTTCACATAGCACAGTGGCTTTTAGAGCTCTGTGACTCATTCAGCGGTACATTTCTAGTTTGTGCTGTCCTGTATCTTTTATACGGGAGGCTATTGGTGATGGTGAATTGAAAGTGTAACCATATGAAAGTGTAACAGATACGCTCTGGGATGGCTGAAAGAAAGGCGGCGTAGCCTTCGCCAAACCCTCCTGAGAAACTTAAGAGAAACTGTATTCGAGGAAAGTGTGTGAGCACTCTGCTGTCAACATCAAACACTTCCCATAGGATTAGTGAGTATCAGAGACACTCGTTTTTTTCTCAGATATTAATCGTGGCCTGCGCAATATATGTGTAGGTGTAAATGTACAAGAGCTGTAGAATTACATCGTAAAAAGACGGATAAGAGGCTCACAATTGTAAACAGATATTTTTCATTGAAGACTTTTGACCGCTGATGAAATATTTGCATGTGTACAGTCTATCACTTGCCGTTACACTTTCATTCGTGTTGTGGAACTTTTCTCTGCCATAGTGGTTTCTTCAAGAGATAAATTAACTAATAATGTTTGTTTTGATAAATTAACCAATAATGTTTGTTTTGAACAAAATTTTGGTTATCCTCATCATCCAGTCTTCCATTACTACGAGGGTGAGTCAAATGAATACCGTAAATATTTTTTTTTAAATGTTGTTTATTGTGCAGGAGTATAAAGCTATGTCACTTTTCAACATAATCTCCCCCACGCTCAATGCAAGTCCTCCAGCGCTTACAAAGTGCATAAATTTCTTTAGAAAAAAAATCTTTTGGTAGTCCGCACAACCACTCATGCACCGCGTGGCGTACCTCTTCATCAGAACGGAACTTCTTTCCTGCCATTGCGTCTTTGAGTGTTCCAAACACATGGAAATCACTTGGTGATGAGGAATAGCGCCATTGCTTGCTCGCTCTCTTCGTTTCCAGTTCGTGGAAGTGAACCAAGGTTTCGTCCCCAGTAACGATTCTTGCAAGGAAGCCATCACCTTCTCGTTCAAAGCGCCGAAGAAGTGCTTCACAAGCATCAACACGTCGTTCTCTCATTTCAGGAGTCAGCTGCCATGGCACCCATCTTGCAGACACTTTGTGAAACTGGAACACATCATGCACAAGTAGTGTGCTGACCCATGACTAACCTGTAAACATACTACAATGTCATTCAGTGTTACTCGGCGGTTTTCCTTCACTATGGCTTCAACTGCTGCAATGTTCTGTGGAGTCACAACTCGTTATGCCTGACCTGGACGAGAAGCATCTTCCACTGAAGTCACACCATTTGCGAACTTCCTTCTCCATTAGTAGACTTGCTGCTGTGACAAACATGCATCACCGTACTGAACCTTCATTCGTCGATGAATTTCAATAGGTTTCACACCTTCACTATTCAAAAACCGAATAACAGAACGCTGTTCTTCCCTGGTGCAAGTCGCAAGTGAGGTGGCCATCTTGATTCTGATACTGCGACGATATGTGTGCATCTAAACTATGCTGCCACCTACAGGCCATTATGCACGCTGTTTGTAGCACGTTTACCAACTTATAGGATAACTGCGCGAAATTTCGATTTGTTATTACGAATTTAAGGTTTTCATTTGACTCACCCTCGTATTTCCCGAAGAAAATATTTGATTAAGCGAAGATCCTCAACTGAGAAACATATTAATAGAATAAAAAATTCGCTTCGGTTATCAGTAATTTCTGTTTATTGCTCGACCAGTTTAGAAGGCCATCCGGAGGCACCTGAAGATGAAGCTTTAGGCTTCGAAACCGGTCGTGCAATAAATAGAAATTATTTGGAACTGAAGCGGATTTTTTTTTCTAGTAATAATCATTTGCCACATCTCTCCCCTGTGTCTTAGATTACAGATACTTAGTTTCACTTACTGAATTTCATCCTATTCTCCTCCAGATGTCGAATATTTTATTCTAGTTTAAAGAGTCAACGTTTCATTTTGTTTTCACTATCTGAAAATTGCGCGTCATGTGAACGCCAGTGAAGGAAGCCTTATATACCCTTCATAGCTGTAACGCCCCATTTCGTGATATAACTGTTACCTGTAAAATACGGTAGGCTGATCTGTATAATGCGAAATTTAGTATTAGTCTGTTAACTTTGTAATGCGGCTCGAAACTGACGTTAAGCATCTATAATTCATGATAACTTTTACCGCACAGATGTACCTTGTACTCTTGAGAATGAATGCTCAACAATAACATCACCTTCCTTTACATAGCCGTTAAGTTTCCTTTCGTATGTTGGAGTGAGAAAGAAGTCTCATGTAGTTGTCACACTCATATCCCAATTCAGCTGCACTATAATAATTCTCATTGAACTAAACGACGCAAAAATGTTCGTTAACTTTCGTCATATTCGAACTTTCATTTAAAAAGCTTGTGCTATTTCGTTCCTATAGAGATTGGCGAACTGTCGTTTTTCTTTTGTCCTGTGTAAACTGAGACGCGTCACCAGTCCTGTCCTTCACATCACATCACGGTATTAAGAAAAATTGAAAAATTCTGCCAAGCGGTATGAATCAAATGCGCAGGGGAACTTCTTAGGAATCGGTAAATTTCCCGAGAGCCTAGACGTTAAGCCTGAAAGAGCAATTATCGCTCGACAGGACTGCCGTTCGGCGGATCAGAAGCGGGATTACTCAGCCGTGGGGGCATTAATTAAATCTGACAAAACTTCAGCGGGTGAGAAAAGAAGACGAAGGTCGCTTCGGGAAAAATAATTATTCCGAGGAGGGTGCCGCTGCCAATTAGCTGACAAACAGCAAGTGCTTTTACACTCGATTTCAGTAGCCTACAGAGCAGCTACTCAGAAGGCGTAAATAATCCCGAAATGGTCTGTCGCCGCGGCTCGCACCGAATTGTCGCCCTATAGCAGGAGGAACCGGTCCGCGAAAACGAGTCAGATAACCGGGACGCGGCAGGCATTAATAAACATGCTGTTTTCTTGGCGGTAAACAAAGGCGCGCGCACTATCTGTCACTGCTGGGCCCCGTGACGGCGAAAAAGGACGCCAGTGAGAGGGGGAGCGAGAATTCTACGCGGAAAATTGCATCTTAAAGAATCAAATCAAGGCAGTCGTGAAATATGTCTTAAGCTAGCACATGCTATTACACTGTGCAGGCCGTGGGGAGAAGCAATTCACTGGCTGAGTTGTGTTCGAATTTTCTGGGACAATAACCGCGTTGAAACTTTCGTCACGTAGGCGGCTCACTCGTCTGGGCCCAGGCGAGATGGCTGGCGGCTGCGCCTGCGGCGAATCTTTTACCCCCGCTGGCCGGAATTGTTGTTTACGGTTGTGCCTGCGCGGCGAGGCGCGATGTTGGGGCTGCGCGGGCCAGCCGGACGTCGCCGCGGTGCATTCTGGGAGGCGCCTGCGAGGTGGCAATCCGCGAAGCGCGCTCTCGCCCAGACCACTGTGCGCATGCGCGTTACTCGCGAGTAGACTACTTCATCTACAGACGCGCTTCTTCTAAACAGAATGTCTTCATAAACACGGGTGGTTTCAGAGTGGTCCCAGTTATTGATTAGTAAACTTTCTGTTTCCGCATTACGCTTACGCTACACTCCGGACCATTAAAAATACAGAATCTAGAAGGAGGCAAGCAAAAAACGTCAAATTGACACGAAGAATATACTACATGCTTGAATATGCAAACTATTAGCATTTCAGCGTAAAATAACGAAAGATTGTCCGGCAGGTTTCTTGCACAAAAATTACATTTGTATGTTGTTTGTTCGTAAGAAGGTTGTGTTACGCCTCATGTAAGAAGGTGTACCATCACGTGTGAGAATTCAACAATGGCGAAATTATAATCTGTCCAGGCTGCAGTTTACCATTTAGCTGCGTTCCTGTTTTCGTTGGTCTGAATCCCACTGTTGTCGTCAGGTGATGAGTTCAGGTGGGCGATTCTCAACACCATACTGGATCACAACGACTCCACGCGACTAGCGCCTGAGAGGACTAATGTAATTTTCGCTAGGCACACAGCCATATCTCCCACCGTGAGTCTGGAAATAGGTTTGTTTGCAGTGGACAAGTATGCACATAGACAAAGCGACGACGTCTGCAGCACCAGACTTTCAACATGGCGACCATTGTTGCAGTTTCCATAGATGTGGTAGCCGAAAGAAGGGTACCAGCTGTGGTGTGCTTAACATCATCACTGGGCATAGGTAAGCCACCATGCAGTTTTTCCAAAGAGTACAGGTTCGACGTTCAGCATCCTGGTGGATTTACCCATCTGCAGAAGCTCCCAGGACAACGAATGCTGCCAGACACGAACATATTTTTAGAACTATTAAAACATATGCTTCTGTAATGAATATTTTAGGAAAACTATTGTCGTCTTTCTTTAAAACATGGTTAACTGATTTCACTTCATTTAAGTTAGAGGAAATGAGCTATACCTGTGGAGGGAGGGAAGGATGTGGGGTAGATGACTTGGGGAAGAAGATCGCAACTCCTTTGGGAAAACAGTGAGGAAAGTAGGGGTGGAAGGAGGGAGGAGCAGGTGATCCCAAAGAGGAGCCTAGAAAAGGAGAACTGTTTTAAAGCTGGAAGGATGGGTAGATACGTGGGTCGATTTCATGATCAAGTAGGGGACGTGGTTAAAGTTACGGGAGGGGTGGGGGAGGGAGGATACAGAGTATGTGTTTGTACGAGTGTGGCAGAGTACAACCGTTAATAATCAGAACTCAAACTATAGGTTGATTGGTACCAATTTTGCAAATTTAGGGAATACGTAAGTTTGCGGTGTAAGAAGGCAAACTAATTTCATCCAGAATCCTAATGGAGGATGGTAAAGAGGTATGGAAGATGAGACAGAGTGCAAGGCAGCCAAGATTTGTAGGGAGTGGTAAAATTTTGGTGGATTATAAATTCAGGCGAAATTGGAATATGAGAGGTTTTATCGGATTAAGGTTTTGTAGGTGTGGAATATGGTGGAGGGATGGAACGCCTATGTTCTGTTAGTTAGTGATACCATATCATTGATTTTCGTCTATTATAGCCTTTTCCTTGATGGTTAGTAGATACTGTTCTCATGATACTTTATGGTTAGTGGTTAAACCAATGTACTTTATTTTAGTATGTCACATAACTGGTTAGGGTTGGTGGTGTCGTGAAGCAGAAGTTCTGAGGGTGGAAGCTGTGTGTGATTCGTTCTATAAGTTTTGCACGTGTCCATGAAGGGTAGATTTTGAGGAGCCGCTGGTTGCACTAGGAAGTAAACTGATTGGAATTCAGTAGAAGGGATCGTTGGGATTCGTGGAGGCTGGGGTATGCAACAAGGAAGTCGGTGCCTTTGGCGTACTGGTGTAGGTTGATAGTGTAACCAAAACGCTTAAAATCTGTGTGTGTGTGTGTGTGTGGGCGTTTATATATATATATATATATATATATATATATATATATATATATATATATCTGTGTGTGTGTGTGTGTGTGTGTGTGTGTGTGTGTGTGTGTGTGTGTTTTACTTTGAATCTTTGAACCTATCATGTGCGTGGCCAGTTTGATCGTCCTCTAAAACTACAAAGTTCATGTGCAGACACAACTAAAATTCCTTATAATGCAAGAATATTTCTGCAATTTAAGTAAAATCTTCCCGGTGACAATAGATTCTTATCTTTATCAGCTGGTGAAACCACTGTAATTTCATACTAAATCTGACTTGAAATTATCAAAGAATACGCACAACTGATCATGAATAAACGCCAATTGTCAAAAAATTCCTACAACATTACTGTTAGTCTGAAAAAATCACTCTTAACGCATTACGGCGTCAACTGAATAATCACAATTCTTCTGCTCATAATGATAAAAACAAGTAGTGCAGCGGAGTTTCTCTGTAGTTATACTCTGCGAGTCTTAGATACGTTCTACTTAGGGTTAACATAGAATACGGTGTGGTCTGTGAAAAGAATGTGTGAAATATTATATTTCATTTATAACCCTTTATCATTAATAGTTTTGGTTAATTCAATGTATATTTTCAAGTATGAAAATTAATGGGAGTCCTTTGTACATCATTATACATCATTACTCTTAACACACATGGCCAATAGCTGTAGGCTCACAATCAAATACATCGCCAAGTGTCGCTTAAGCGAAATCTGATTAAGACATAGAACTGTTAATTCGTTGAATTACAAGTGCTTGAGAAATTACCATCAATGTGTGGATGAGCCTACATCAAATTGATGAATGTATCAGCCATCATATAATTTCATTACAAGTGCACGGTTCGTTGTCGGTTTCAAACCACGATAAGTACATCAGGAATTGGGACAGATTATTAATTTCATTCCTCGGAAATATTAACAAAGGAGATCAGAATAGAAACGAAAGGTAGTACTACAAAACACGGAGTAAAATTTCAGTAATTCGGTGTCCGCAACACCATACGAAAAGTAATCGTGTAAATTACAGTCTCGTCCGAACAAACGATAAAGAGACTAAAGGTCGCCGCTCAGTAATTCGCATAACGAAAGAGAATTTTTGCCAGATTTCAGCCCATGTGGTATTGACAGCAACGCACAGCGCCAGACGGGACAGTCCGGTCTCATCCAAGGCGTGACAGCGGGAGTGTCCCTCTGACACAGACGCATTTACCTGCCTTTACTGAGCGGAAGCTCAAGTCATGACACTGAAGACTCTTAAGCCGCGACCACTGATGCAACTAAACTGACGCCACAGCTGGTAACAGAGTGCTCTGTTACCGCGAGCTGCCGCTCATACAGGACGCCACAAATTCTACATTGTGCAACAGTTTTCAATATAGCTTCAGCTGAGATAGTTCACGCAGATACACTACTGGCCATTAAAATTTCTACACCAAGAAGAAATACAGATGATAAACGGATATTCATTGGAAAAATATATTATACTAGAGCTGACATGTGATTACATTTTCACGCACTTTGGGTGTATAGATCCTGAAAAATCAGTACCCAGAACAACCACCTCTGGCCGTAGTAACAACCTTGATACGCCTGGGCATTGAGTCAAACAGAGCTTGGCTGGGGTGTACAGATACAGCTGCCCATGCAGCTTCAACACGATACCACAGTCAATCAAGATTAGTGACTGGCGTGTTGTGACGAGCCAGTTCAAATGGTTCAAATGGCTCTGAGCACTATGGGATTTAACATCTGTGGTCATCAGTCCCCTAGAACTTAGAACTACTTAAACCTAACTAACCTAAGGACATCACACACATCTATGCCCGAGGCAGGATTCGAACGTGCGACCGTAGCAGTCGCGCGGTTTCGGACTGAGCGCCTAGAACCGCTAGACCACCGCAGCCGGCGACGAGCCAGTTGCTCGGCCACCATTGACCAGACGTTTTCAACTGGTGAGAGATCTGGAGAATGTGCTGGCCAGGGCAGCAGTCGAATATTTTCTGTATCCAGCTGGGCCCGTACAGGACCTGCAACATGCGGTCCTGCTGAAATGTAGGGTTTCGTAGGGATCGAATGAAGGGTAGAGCCATGGGTCGCAACACATCTGAAATGTAACGTCCACTGTTCAAATTGACGTCAATGCGAACAAGAGGTGACCGAGACGTGTAACCAATGGCACCCCATACCATCACGCCGGGTGATACGCCAGTATGGCGATGACGAATACACGCTTCCAATGTGCGTTTACCGTAATGTCGCCAGACACGGATGCGACCATCATGATGCTGTAAACAGAACCTGGATTCATCCTAAAAAATTACGTTTTGTCATTTGTGCACCCAGGTTCGTCGTTGAATACACCATCGCAGGCGCTCCTGTCTGTGATGCAGCGTCAAGGGTAACCGCAGCCATCGTCTCCCAGCAGATAGTCCATGCTGCTGCAAACGTCGTCGAACTGTTCGTGCAGGTGGTTGTCTTGCAAACGTTCCTATCTGTTGACTCAGGGTCGAAACGTGGCTGCAAGGTCCGTTACAGCCGTGCGGATAAGATGCCTGTCATCTCGACTGCTAGTGATACGAGCCCGTTGGGATCCAGCACGGCGTTCCGTATTACCCTCCTGAACTCAGCGATTCCATATTCTGCTAACAGTCATCGGATCTCGACCAACGCGAGCAGCAATGTCGCGTAACGATAAACCGCAATCGCGATAGGCTGCAGTCCGACATTTATCAAAGTCGAAAACGTGATGGTGCGCAATTTCTCATCCTTACATGAGGCATCATAACAACGTTTCATCAGGCAACGCCGGTCAACTGCTGTTTGTCTAGGAGAAATCGACTGGAAACTTTCCTCATGTCAGGTCGTTGTAGGTGTCACCACCGGCACCAACCTTGTGTGAATGCTCTGAAAAGCTAATCATTTGCATACCACAGCATCTTCTTCCTGTCGGTTAAATTTCGCGTCTATAGCACGTCATCTTCGTGGTGTAGCAATTTTATTGGCCAGTAGTGTATTAACGTTATAGAACAGGTTATTACTTTAGATTCAAGTCAACAGTTAAACATAAGAAAGGAAAATGTGAATGTTGGATCGGTATGGAGGTTAAAGATGGGAGCAAAAATCCACTCTTGTAAAAGAAATAACGCTCGAAGACGAAAATGCTGTCTGTTATAGGAAGCTAATCAATAGAGGTCGATTGTAAATTTCATCCGCAGACGCACAACTCCTCCAAGGTTTAGAATTTTAATGTATCCGTTATTCTGTACGCACTTTGAATACATCTAATATTTATTTTCGCATTTGTCTCATCACACGTGGAGGATATTTCCTGCAAACAATTGGCGTTTTTGCAGTGCTAGGTCTGACAAACGACGATCTTTATAAAACCCGTATTATTGGTTCGATATTTAGTTTGTAAGTTTGTAAGTAGGCTGTTTAGGTTCAAATGGCTCTGAGCATTATGGGACTCAACTTCTGAGGTCATTAGTCCCCTAGAACTTAGAACTAGTTAAGCCTAACTAACCTAAGGACATCACACACATCCATGCCCGAGGCAGGATTCGAACCTGCGACCGTAGCGGTCTCGCAGTTCCAGACTGCAGCGCCTAGAACCGCACGGCCACAACGGTCGGCGGCTGTTGAGGTTTTTATGTTGCTAACGCCACGTAGTGCTCTGTTTGAAAATCACTGACTGTGCTGTGTGCAGTCTGTGGCAGGTTGGACTCATTGTTGGAATATTCGCTTGTGTAGTGTTGGGCAGTTGGATGTAATCAGTGCGTAGCGTTGCGCAGTTGAAGGTGAGCCGCCAGCAGTGGTGGATGTGGAGAGAGAGATTCCAGAGTTTTGATAGGTTGCTATAAGCGGACGATCTGGACGTGTGTCCGCCAGAAACAGGAAATTTGTAAAGATACAGGTCATGAACTCATATATATATATATATTGAATCCTTTATCATTTGTGGGCAACAATTCATCGAATTCGACCTAGATACCGCGAGGAAGGTGCCTTGACGCTCCTCCACGACAATGACTCAGCCTACAAAGTGATCACTGTGTGCGACTTTTGGCCAGTAAACGGATCACAGTCCTGGATCAGCCGCAGTATTCGCGCGACTTCTGGTTGTTCCCCGAACTGAAGTTGGCAATAAACCACACATCTACGATGGGACTGAGGACATGGCCCTGAGCACTATGGGCTTCAGTCCCCTAGAACTTAGAACTACTTAAACCTAACTAACATCACACACATCCATGCCCGATGCAGGATTCGAACCTGCGACCGTGGCGACTGAGGACATCCAAAGTACTAAAAGCAGTTCCAAAAATGGACTATAGCGTCTGCTGCAAATCGCTTTTATAACGATTTTAGCTGTGTGTTGGTTCAGGAGGAGGCTATTTTGAACAATTGTAGTGATTTTGTGAATATAATCCATGGCTTGTATTTTTCACACCCTCGGTGCTAACAGAAATGGGACATACTGTGTAGTAGTGAGATGAATCGTATGTGAAGGAGAAGGGGATTTAGGCGTTTTCGACATTGTAAATGGAAATGTGCGTATTGCATTGTTGGACGGGAGGCCCTATGAGCGGGAGTTCGGCCGCCATATTGCAAGTCCTTTTTAGTTGACGCCACTTCGGCTACTTGCGGGTCAATGATAATGAAACTGATGATAAAAGACACACAACATCCAGTCCCCTGCCGGGAATCGAACCCGGGCCCCCTGCGTAATAAGCGGAAACGCTACAGCTTCGCTACGGAGACGAGCTTAGACATTGTAGAGGATATACAATATCCTTGCATTGGACTGGAATATGCGGTAATTATTGTTGATTATGTATGGTTACATAGAATGATCTGTTTGCAGTAAGAAGTAGTTTACTGGAAGTGCCCTACACGGCGACATGTCTGCAGCCTTGAGACGTTGCCGCCCCTCGTTTCGGGAGGTGAGAGCTGTGCACAGAGCGAGCGAGCGGGCGAGCGGCGGCGCTGCCCCTGCCGTGGGGTCGGTGCGTGAGAAATGGCGGCCGGCAGCAGACGGGGCGGGAGATTGACGCCGATGGAAGTCATTAGCGAGACAGATGACTGACAGAAGCACGCGGCTATATCGGCCGCCTTGATTACCGCTGCGGGATTTTTCCCCGCTGCCATCTTGAAATGTGGCGCCATCCATCAGCGCGCGGCCCGCCTCGCCGTTTCCTCGGCCGCCCCGCCGGCAACTGTCAGCCATCCATCGCGCGTGACGTCACCGGCCCTGATGACGGACGCGGCCGCTTTCTTCCAACATGAAGGACGGCCTTCATTGCGCGCTGCCAGAGGCTCTCTGGGCCCCTCGCTCTCCGCCGTGCGGCCACTCCGGTGGTGCCACGAGCGGCACAGAGCAAAATACTCTACACACTAGAGGTTCTCCAGTCCCATACCGCATTCTCTAAACACTGCCTCACCCCCTCCAAAAGTGTTTTTTTTTTTTTTTTTTTTTATAACGACAGCTAAATTGTTGATGTGTAATACCATTCGACAAGTCATAGACTTTACTCTGTATGCACATATACAACTAAATTTTCACATACACTAGACCAGGGGTTCTCAACAAAATTTTCTCGAGGACCCCCTCATCGAGCATGATTGGTACCTTGTCATATCACAGTATCAAGTACCTAAAAAAGCCAAATTAAGAGTCTTTTTATTCGTTTTCTGTTTTTGGTACTTAAAAAAACTTTGAAATATTCATTATTGGAAAAATATTGAGCTTAAAACTTTTTCATTTTAGCCATCATTGTTATTGCTAAATTTTTGATTATTGCTCAAAATCTTTGTATTCAAATCTGGATGTTTAGTATAGCAAACGCCTGAAAAAAAATAAAAATTGAGTATGAACTGAAAATGACAGGAAAAAATTAAAACTGAGTGTATTGGTCTTTCAAGTGTACTACACTTGCATTAAGTAGACGTGTGAAAAATAAGAAAACACTAATTTCATACAAGGTATTATTTATTTGAAAAAATACAGTTATAACAGAGTACTCCATCAGTATACAGTTAGTTTTAATTTTCAGTTCTCAATGAGATGAGTTCAATCCGACCTTTGAGTCCATCATTTCTGAAACATTAGGTTCCAAATTTGAAACTTTCGCTCTGAAATCACTGTGCCCATGCAGGAAGCGACCAAAACAAAAAATCTGTTATACGAAATATAGT
The DNA here is from genome assembly GCF_023864345.2 of Schistocerca serialis cubense. Lineage (NCBI taxonomy): Eukaryota > Metazoa > Arthropoda > Insecta > Orthoptera > Acrididae > Schistocerca > Schistocerca serialis. The sequence continues at coordinate 253,907,496 of NC_064638.1, read as the reverse complement.
TAATATATATTTTTCATTCTAATAGCATCTTGCGGACCCCTCTGGCATAGTTCGCGGACCCCTGGGAGTTCGCGGATCATCTGTTGTGAACCACTACACTAGACTAAGGCACAAAGGAGTTGAAGACATTAGCTACGAAAATTTGTGCCAGACCGGGATTCGAACCCGGGTCCCCTGCTTACTAAGACAGATCCGCTGACCATGTGGACCCAGTTGCCACCGTAATTGCGTGGATTACGCAAGCACGTCTCCCGTCAGACCCAAATTCTCCACTTCTACCACACACTACTGATGTATTGGCTTTATTCCTCGCGGCATCTCGCTGGTTCCGGTAAGAGTTCGGGCTTGTTGTTCATCTGCACTGAAGGAAACATTGGTCATCATGGCCGCAATTATATATATGAGGTGTCTGTTCTTTCGAACATGTCCGAACACTATCGTTTTTCAAGATTGCAAAAGCTGTGATCGCATTGCTCATAGTGACACATAATGCTTCAGGATTTCAGTGTGCCAAACAACACAGGAAGTGGACAGCAGGGGTCTGAAGGCTTGTAGTGCGGTCCGAAGAGTTGCGATTTTGCCTCTATTTCTAGTGATGTCGCACGCTCCCATGGCTCAACGAGCCATTTGACCTGCAGTACATCAAGTGCGTGGTTCAGTGAAGTTTTCCTTCTGTACCGTGACTTCGGTATGTGAATATGTGAGGTTGTACCAGAATGTTTATTCAACATTTTCGAAGATGACCTATTGCCCTTTTCTCTACATCCTCATGATATGACGTGGACGCTCTCGTCTTCCGAGACTACAGCATCAGTAATCACAATGCTTCAGCTGGATAGACGTACTTGAAGAACCTTGTAGCATTTTTTTTTTTCCTTTTCCTTTAGCTGAATCGAAGCCATGAGAGAGGATAGAGGTCATATCTGCTGGTGCCGTTCTTGTATTTGAATCGTTCACTGCACACTGTATAGTAACATGTTAGTTGTTATCCAAGACAGTCCTCTGATGTTTGCTGTGCACTTATTGCTATGCTCAAATGATATACTACGTAATAAAGCAGAGCTTCTCTTGTCGCTATTATTGTTTCATAGCCTACTTACAAGCCTTCAAAACAGAAGGTGGAGATGGAGGAGGCGGTATGTAAAATGGCCAAAAATGTTGACATCTTTTGCCAAAAGGTAGTTCTGTAGCGTGTTAGAAATATTGTCCCCAATTTTCAGAGTTTAATCCCTGCTGCACATGATGCAGCGCAGTGCCATATCCCTTTTCCTACATGAGTCTATCCTTGTATGCTATATTCCATTATCTACTGCCATCAGAGACGACATCTGCAGAGAATATGGGGCTGTTATCACGTTAAAGTTTCAGTTAATTACGATTTATTAAGGAAATGCACACATGGTGGAAAACAAAACCCGAACGAAAGCTCTGAAATCCTCATTTTGAATAGATGCCCAAAGGCAACATTTTGCTCACCTACTATTGTTAAAGTTTCCTTATATCATGCTTGCCTGGTTCAGTGATGGTAACACTAAATGAATCAGGACCCTTATGACACTAGGATTTGATGCAGTTTGCTTCACTGAAAATTTACTGAAGAAGATTTATGATGCGGGAATTGCTAGTTCTGAAGTGGCAGTGAAAGAAATTGCCAAAAGGGCGCAGCAGCCGGATCAGACTGGATGAAAAGAGCTACTTGAAAATCAAGAAGACCAGATGTATGATTACGGCCAACATTAAGATGCTTGTTTCTGGCATCAATGCTAATAAAATATTGTTAAATATTCTTTCTGCATTTCCCGCAACTTCAATTTTTCAGTGTGTAAGGAACATCTTCTACTGAACCATTGGAGATAAAAAGGTGAAATATGATACAGACTTGGTAAATACTATAACACAGCTTCCTGTGATACAAAATTTTTCACAATACATTACTGTCAACTTTATTTAAATATATGTGAAATAAAAACTGCCGTGTATGAACACACAAAGTTTAAAAAAATATTTGCGAGAATTCTAAGACAGATATTAAAAAACTGGTAACCTGATATGTTTGTCTAAGTACTGAGAATAATCTACAAAATTTCGAAAGTGATAAGTTAAGTTACTCTTCAAAACTGTTCCTTATGTGTTGTAAAAGTATCCAGCAACGTCCTGATCAAATAATTTGACAAAAACTAGGAAATAATCCAGATTAGAACCAATAGCATTACAACAGCATGTGTAAAATATGGTTCAATTCTCTATCAAACAGTGAAAGCTACATTGGCTTATATGTACCCGCGTATTTTCTCACATGACCCTTCCCCCAAGGATACGGAGCACTTTTTGTACGCAAGTCGGCCCAACCTAACGTACTTCACTACACGTCCTGGTTCTCTACCAGACTGCGCATCATCAACGTGTCTCCGCTCTGGGACTGGGTGTTGTGTTGTCCTGATCTGCATCATTTCATCCCCATCGAAGCGCAAGTCGTCGAAGTGGCGTCAGATCGAAAGACTTACCCCCGGCGAACGGTCTGCCAGACGGGAAGCCCTAGTCACACGACATTTACACTTTAACGTTAACTGAAAATTGCCACCTCGCACACAAGCACCCTACATAACGCGCGACTGTAGCGTTTCGCGGCGTGCCATGCAGAGTGCCCTCTTGAGCGCCAGTTCACTGCACACCATTACAATCTGGGGCACCGGCAAGTTTACAGCAGAAATGAAACCAAAACTGTGCATCTCTCTCGCAGCTAGCGGAAAACGACACGAAGAAATATTTTGAGAAATGAAAGGGACTAATGCCGACTTACACAAATGGATAATTCGTCCAAAATGACGATCACCGTAACTATGTTTGCTACATTAATCTCGTGCATAGCGGAGCCCGCTGACACTAAGTTGTTCGCTTCAGACGACTGATTGGACCCTATGTTTAGTTGCTGTACTCTTTAATACAGAACCTCAACATCTACATCTGTCTACATACTTACTCCGCAAGCCACCGTACGGTGCGTTGTGGAGGGTACCATGTACCTGTACTGTTCATTTCGTTCCCTGTTCCACTCGCAAATACAGGGAGGGAAAAACGACTGTCTGTATGCCCCCGTAATACGAGGTGCATTCAAGTTCTAAGGCCTCCGAATTTTTTTCTAATTAACTACTCACCCGAAATCGATGAAACTGGCGTTACTTCTCGACGTTATCGCCTTGCAGACGTTCACATTTTTCACAACGCTGACGCCATGATTCCATGGCAGCGGCGAAGGCTTCTTTAGGAGCCTGTTTTGACCACTGGAAAATCGCTGAGGCAATAGCAGCACGGCTGGTGAATGTGCGGCCACGGAGAGTGTCTTTCATTGTTGGAAAAAGCCAAAAGTCACTAGGAGCCAGGTCAGGTGAGTAGGGAGCATGAGGAATCACTTCAAAGTTGTTATCACGAAGAAACTGTTGTGTAATGTTAGCTCGATGTGCGGGTGCGTTGTCTTGGTGAAACAGCACACGCGCAGCCGTTCCCGGACGTTTTTGTTGCAGTGCAGGAAGGAATTTGTTCTTCAAAACATTTTCGTAGGATGCACCAGTTACCGTAGTGCCCTTTGGAATGCAATGGGTAAGGATTACGCCCTCCCTGTTCCAGAACATGGACACCATCATTTTTTCAGCACTGACGGTTACCCGAAATTTTTTTGGTGGCGGTGAATCTGTGTGCTTCCATTGAGCTGACTGGCGCTTTGTTTCTGGATTGAAAAATGGCATCCACGTCTCATCCATTGTCACAACCGACGAAAAGAAAGTCCCATTCATGCTGTCGTTGCGCCTCAACATTGCTCGGCAACATGCCACACAGGCAGCCATGTGGTCGTCCGTCAGCATTCGTGGCACCCACCTGGATGACACTTTTCGCATTTTCAGGTCGTCATGCAGGATTGTGTGCACAGAACCCACAGAAATGCCAACTCTGGAGGCGATCTGTTCAACAGTTATTCGGCGATCCCCCAAAACAATTCTCTCCACTTTCTCGATCATGTCGTCAGACCGGCTTGTGTGAACCTGAGGTTGTTTCGGTTTGTTGTCACACGATGTTCTGCCTTCATTAAACAGTCGCACCCATGAACGCAATTTCGACACATCCATAACTCCATCACCACACGTCTCCTTCAACTGTCGATGAATTTCAACTGGTTTCACACCACGCAAATTCTGAAAACGAATGATTGCACGCTGTTCAAGTAAGGAAAACGTCGCCATTTTAAGTATTTAAAACAGTTCTCATTGTCGCCGCTGGCGATAAAATTCCATCTGCCATACGGTGCTGCCATCTCTGGGACGTATTGACAGTGAACGCGGCCTCATTTTAAAACAATGCGCTTGTTTCTATCTCTTTCCAGTCCGGAGGAAAAAAATCGGAGGCCTTAGAACTTGAATGCACCTCGTAGGTCTTAGTTCTCGTACCTTATCTTCGTAGTTCTTACGCGAAATGTTTGTTGGCGGCAATAGAATCTTTCTGTAGTCAGTTTCAAATTCCGGTTCTCTACACGTTCTCAATAGCGTTTCTCGAAAAAATTGCCGGTTTATCTGCACTGATTCCCATTTCATTTCGCAATACTTGCGAGTTGTTTGAACCTACCAGTAACTAATCCTAGCAGCCCGCCTCTGTAATGCATCGATGTCTTTCTTTAATCCGACCTGGAGCGGATCTCAAACACTCGAGTACTAGTCAAGAGTAGGTCGCACCAGCGTCCTATATGCGGTCTCCTTTACACTTTCCCAAAATTCTCTCAACAAACCGAATCCCATCTTTTGCCTTCCCTACCACAATCCTCAAATGCTAGTTACATTCGATACCTCTTTCCAACGTGAAGTCCATACATTTAAACTACGTGACACTAATAATGCTGTATCCGAACGTTGTGGGTTTGTTTTTCCTACTCATCCGCACTAACTTGCGTTTTTCTACATTTAGAGCCAGCTGTCATTCACCAAACCAACTAGAAATTTTGTGAACGCCATCTGATATCCTCCTGCAGTCACTCAACTTCGACACCTCAACGTACCCATTCCATTATCAGCAGACAACCGCATATTGCTGCCGACCCTGTCCACCAGATCATTTACATATACAGAAAATAATAGAGATCCTGTCACACTTCCCTGGCGCACTCCTATCGATTCCTTTGTCTCTGATGAACACTCGCTGTCGAGGACAACATACTGGGTTCTATCACTTAAGAAGTCGTTGAGCCACTAAGATGTCTGGGAACCTACTCTTATACGCTCGTACCTTCCCTAACAGTCTGAAGTGGGGCACTGTGTCCAGTCAAACGCTCTGCGGAAATCTAGATATGTGGAATCAGCCTGTTGCCCTTATCAGTGGTTTCGCAGTACATCATGTGAGAAAAGGACAAGCTGAGCATCGCACGAGCGTTGCTATCTAATACCGTGATGTTCTAAGGAATAAGAGTTTGCAGTCCTTTTTTCCTGGGTTATAGATCAAGGTATTAATGTGAGATTATTTGAATGGCTTTAATGAAATCTTGAGACTTAATGTAATATTTGTTTATTATTACTGGGCATAAAAAACACACTGTCTCTTTGTGGCTTCACTCTGCTCCAGTATGGCCGTTGTCGGTGTTGAGACAAACTGTTTATCAGAATCGAAGATGCACAACGTCGTTTGAAACTGTCAAACTGAACCACCAACTGTTGGCCCAGTTACTCTCCTAGTAATAGCCCTAACTCACTAGCCCTCCCCTCCCACTCACACTGTCCTTCTTCAGCCTTTGTTATCATTACAACTGCGTCAACCAAGCCCAACATCAGAATTAAACAGTGTCTTACAAATCAAATTATAATGCGTAGTTTCAAATGGCACATAATTTCTGTTATACAACAAACAAAAAATTGGTAGGTACTAGATTCAACAAAATACTTAAGGATTACAATAAAGACAACTTAAACAGGAAACATCATAAAGAAAACTTGTGTTGACTGAACGCTTAGACGATGCGACAGATCTACTAGAGACTGCACGACGTTAGTCTGTTCTCTTCTGGAGTGCTCTTGCGCGATATGTAATCCTTACCAGACAGCATTTTTGGTGGACATCGAAAAAGTTCAAAGAAGTGCAACTCCTTTTGTATTATCGGAAAACAGGAGAGTCACGGGTATGAAAAGCGAGTTGGGATGGCAATCCTTAAAACAAGACGTTTCTCCCTGCAATGAAATATTTTCACCTAATTCCAGTCACCAACTTTTCTCCTCCGAATGGGAAGATATGTTGTGCCACCTACTTACGTAAGGATTACTACAGCAAAATAAGAAAAATTACGCACGGAAAGATTGAGTCGCTAATTTTTCCCAAGTGCTGTTGTTAAGTGTAACGGTAGACAAAGACTGAAAATGGTTCTTTGAATTAATCGTGTAGATATAGATAAAAATGCAGGATGTCCATTTTTAGTATGAGTCAAAGGATTATAACTGAATTCGTCGGCACAAATATGTATTGGCGGTTCTGTTCTCGTACAAGTGATATTTTTAATAGGTTAGCCGGCCTGTGTAGCCGTGCGGTTCTAGGCGCTTCAGTCTGGTACCACGTGACCGCTATGGTCGCAGGTTAGAATCCTGCCTCGGGCATGGATGTGTGTGATGTCCTTAGGTTAGTTAGGTTTAAGTAAAGTTCTAGGTGACTGATGACCAAAGATGTTAAGTCCCACAGTGCTCAGAGCAAATAGAACTTTTTTTTTTTTTTAATAGGCTAACTGAACCGAGTGACATGGGTACAGAAGGACTAATAACAGGCAGAAACGAAAATCACCGCAAAAGTTTAAAAAAATTAAACAGAATGTAATATATATCAAAAGATTACATGTAGTTCATAGATTACTGATCTGTGAAAGTTAGTACCGGTAGTTTTAAAAAGGAAACGAAATGCGAAAATTTGAAATACAGTGACGGAAAAAAGTGAAACATCCCTCTGACTGAGTAATCATCGCAGCTGCTACTGGATTTAGTTGAAACAGGTTTTTAAAAGTTAGTTGAGCATGTAAATCGTTGACGTAACATACAATATCTACGACTGTAACTGGCTAACACAAGAGTAACCAGTACTCTCCCCAAACTGTCTATACTTCTCTGATACCAAAAATGTGTTTAATATCTCGGTATACAAAATGTCCACAGTAACGCCTAGCGGGGCAATGTGAGCTTGAAGTGCCGTATCACCGCCCTTTCGACAGGTTCGGCTTAACACAAGAATTTTCAAATACTAAACAAGTCTCTGCACCGGTCTTGCGGCTACCTTTCCGTTTGTGGCTGACTGAGAATAACAAGACCACACACTCATGCACTCGTATTTCTGTTATGTGATAATTACTGACGGTTTATTGTTTGTTATTGAAAGCAGATATAGGGTCAAGTATCTCGATTATGTTTGGTGCAAAGATTAAGCGAACAGATGTGTATTAGTAGATCAGTGTAGGGTACGATATTCTCATGGAATTTAATAACAAAATATTGACTACTGTCAATGCATATGACGATGTGAATCCCACCCAGTTAAGTAACTGTAACACAGGGTACCATTAACATGCAACGAATGGTATTGCTACTTCTCTATCAAATTTAAAATCAGTGTCGCTGCTAGGTAACTGTAAACTTCAGTTAAGTTTCACAACAGTTCCTTACTTTAAATTCATATGTTCAAGCAAACCTTACTGTCATTTTAATTTCGTTTACCATTTTAGTTTATTGAACAAAGCTTTTCCACTAAATAAACCTCGGGATACAAACGGAAAAGAGATTATCCAGCTAACTACAAGCTTCTGTTATGTGTAACAGAGAATAAGTTTGGTTAGCTGCGCAAAGACGTCACTGTGTAACTGAGTTCTGGATTGTTCGATGTATCGCAGGTTTGTTCTTCTTCCTGGAATCTTGTGCGGTGGTCTTGGAATTTCTACTCTTTTGTATGGTTTTTGGTTCTTTTCCGGAGTCTCCATCACTTACACTTCTCCGTTTTGTGCAGATATTCAAAATAAAATCTTCTTAAGAGGTACTGGTAATTACTACGTTAATAGCGACCCAATTATTTTTCTTAAAGTTCTGGTTCTACTCGGCTCTCCGCGTAAAATTACGTCGTTTTCAGTCTGGAAACCACTTTCCCTGAGATCTTCAAAGCATCTTCTCCTTCTACCAATATTGAAATTATCTTTCTTTCGACGAAAATTAATTTTCCGGAAATTTGCTCCACACTCGCATCCAACCGTCTTAAGACTTCCAAGTCCCTTCATTAGACTCCGCTGCTCCTCAAATGTCACTCCCTCACAATTTTTGTTACACAGGTTATTTCTTATGGAGCCGAAGCTGCCAGACATACACAGAGGATGCACACTGATAAGCCAAAACGTTATGACCACTGCCAACCACAATGTTGCATGCCACCTAGAAGCAGTGTGGGCACGTGACGCGGTAACAGAGCGGAGAAGATACGAACTTGGGATCACTCTAGCGAAGGTATGGGCTGCAAATGGGGAAATACTCTAAGATAAGCGACTTTGACAAAGGGCAGCTCATTATTACGCAGAGCCTGCGAATGAGTATCTCGATACGGCAAGGCTGGTCGAATGTTCACGTGTTACTGTGATGAGCATCTATGGAAAGAAGTAGGACAGAAAAACTACCATTATGCGCTAAATGGTTGGACGTCCAAGACTCTTCTGCTCTGTAAAGTAGGTTAAATGGTGATCTGTGGCATCTCTGCCGAAAGAGCACAATGCTGGTGTTTCGGAGCACACCTTTCATCGCACATTGTTGAATATGGGGCTCCGCAGCAGATCGGCCCTACGTGTTCGAATGCTGACTCATGTAATTCCTATGGAATCCATCTGGACCACTATCGGGCGCCATCACCGCGTACGCAAATCAGCGGTCCGTTATTTACGCAAATTACATGACCTGTGCGAAGAGATCTAATGCCACACACTTCCACAAACCCACCAACAAACTGTCGGATCCCTGATACGCAGAATCAGTGATGTATTTCGTTGCAACTGCGGAAAGACAAGCTGTTATATAGATATTTACGGGGTAAAACGGATATGAGAGCAGCTTTTTTTATATGTCGTACCTTAGTATATACACACACATTAGTTTGTTCGTTGTTTTTCCTCTGTGTCGACCAGTAGGCCCACAAACACGTCACAAACTTTACAATCTGATGTTTCCGGTACGATCGTAACAGCACCACTAAGTGGACTACACCTGTCTATACAGATTAATCATTTTGCTTCAATGCGTTCATACTTCAACATATAGTATGCTGCCGAGGGGAAGTTAAAGATGTTAATGGCTTGCTCTTGCCACATGTACACTGCTGGCCACCGTAAATGCAACACCAAGAAAGACAAGAGGTAGCACAACAAGATTTATTTTGTAGATAACATGTTGACCAAGTATCAAATGATTACGTTTACAGACGTCTGTGACATGTGGTTCCTGCCAGAATCAGTAGCCAGAGTAGCCGCCATTGTTGGAGATCACCGCTGCCACACGTCTCGGCATTGAGTCAAAGAGACGTTGGATGTGTTCCTGGGGTACAGCAGCCCAAGCAGCTTCCACACGTTGCCAAAGATCATCTGGTGTGGCAGCTGGAGATGTAATCTGGGTCACTCGTTGAGCAACCATGGACCACATGTTTTCTATCGGCGAAAGATCCGGAGAGCGAGCCGGCCAGGGAAGCAATTCAATCTGGTTATTGACGAAGAACCTTTGGACAATGCGTGCCACGTGTGGTCGCGCATTATCCTGTTGAAATATGGCTGTGGCCGAGCCCTGAAGGTAAGGAATGACAACTGGCTCCAGCACCTCGGATATGTAGCGCCGGCTATTTAAAGTACCGGCAATGCGTACTAGAGGCGTGCGAGAGTAATATCCAATACCGCCCCATACCATAATAACCGGTGCAAGACCAGTGTGGCGGTGCATAATGCAGCTGTCCAGCATCCTCTCTCCACGGTGTCTCCACACTCGAATCCGACCATCGTGGTGCTGCAGACAGAAGCGTGACTCGTCAGTAAAGACAACGTCAATCCATTCTGCCGTCCACATCCGTCTGTCATCACACCATTGGCGACGGAGACGTCTGTGGTTCTGCGTCAGTGGTAGACGAAGCAATGGACGTCTTGCGGACAGACCACTCTGCTGTAAACGGCGTCAAATGGTACGCGCAGACACTGGTTGTTGCGTTACAGACGCAATGTGCTGTGCTATGGTTCGGGATATCACTGAGCGATCCGTCACTGCCATGCGCACAATTTGCCTATCAGCACGTGCAGTGGTGCACCGAGGTGAATGCGATCGACCACGTCGGTCCGTCGTACCCTCCTGCATCCAACGGTCACATATCCGCATTACAGTTGTTTGGTTTCGTCCAACACGACTAGTGATTTCTCTGTGTGATAATCCACAATCTCGGTAAGCCACTATCCTTCCTCTGTCGAACTCGGATACTTGATCAAAAGATGTTCGCTGTTGTCTACGAGGCATAACTGATCGTCTTGTGAAACAACCACAAGGTAAACACACGTGCCGAACATACACTCGTCGAAATCGCCAAGCCTTAAATGGCGCTATGAGGTGGCGCCACAGGCGCGCGTGATGTGCGTCTGCGCTGAAATTCTAATCAGTTGCATATCTCATCGCTGCAAACCCATGGTGTAAATTTCACTTGATTCGGATGCTTCCTTCAGGGTGTTGCATTTACGTTGGCCAGCAGTGTACTTGGAGGTATCACCAACCGAAAAACATGTATCTTGAAGTAGCCATAGTAATTATTTTACAAATGACGTATAGTGATGTAATGTTCAGTACACCGTCCTCGGTCATCAATATAAACATCTGCAATTATACCTGTTATACCATATAAATATGCGTTGGAAATTCCGTGTGGCTAGGGCCTCCCGTCGGGTAGACCGTTCGCCTGGTGCAAGTCTTTCGAGTTGACTTGCATGTCGATGGGGATGAAACGATGATGATAAGGACAGCACAACACCCAGTCTCCGAGAGGAGAAAATCTCCGACCCAGCCGGGAATCGAACCCGGGCCGTTAGGCATGACATTTCGTCGCGCTGACCACTCAGCTACCAGGGGCGGACAACAATGCATTGAAAACAATAATACAAGTCAAATAACATTTTTCTTTATACACTGCCAAATACATAAAGTCATTGCGTAAATAATTTTACAATACATTCCGTTGGAACATTAAATTGGTGGAAAGACGGTTGCATGATCACTGAAAGGGCTGAAATATGCTTGTGACATGCCGTGGCATCCCTTCTAGCACGTATACATGGAATAATTGGATTGGGAAGGGTCTCATAAAGCCGTTACATTCTCTCCTGAGGCAAGATGGTCCACAACTGTAGTGGGGATCTAGCTGGGGACCTTGCTGCCCACCATGCGGGCATATTGTAGAGATATGTTCCACGCGTCACTAGCATTGCCCTGTTGAAAAATAGCACCATGATAATGTAGCATGAGAGCTAACATATGAGGACACAGACTGTTCGTTACATACCGTTGTGCCAACAGAGTTTCGTCAATTACTGCCAGCTTTGACCTAAAGTCATACTCGATGCTCCCCATACCACGAAGTCAGACGAAACAGCGCTGTGCCTCTCCAAAACATTTGGAAGAATGGGATTTCTACCTCGGTCGCCGCCATACTTGCCAAAGATGGTCTTCCGGGGTAGTGCCGAACTGCGACTCATCAGAGAAAACAACTGGAAACAATTCATCAGAATTCTATGCCTCCCAGCCATGGCACCACTTCAAACGCACCTGTTTTTGTTGCAGTGTTACGGCGGCGTAAGCATTAGACGGTAATTTCGTAGTCGTGCTGCTGCTAGTATTACACGAAATGTTTTAGTTAGTGTATTGTTGTTCTCGGATGGTAGGCGAAGAAGATATAAAGGGGAATGATATGTTTGAGGCACAGCACAGCGAACCTCCCTTCTGGTGGCCAGACGTGGTCAGTGACGGCAACACTGCCACCCCTCATGGTCTCATGCCGTCCAACATCGGATCACTGTCACGTCTGAATGCCCCACAAATCTGGATTCGACCATGCACCCAAATGGAGATCCACAACGAGACCACTTTCAAATTGTCCGCAGCTCGCTTCCCGCGCCCGGGTACCCGGGTTCGATTCCCGGCGGGGTCAGGGTGTTGTGTGATGTTCTTAGGTTAGTTAGTTTTAACTAGTTCTAGGTTCTAGGGGACTGATGACCATAGATGTTAAGTCCCATAGTGCTTAGAGCCATTTTTGAACCCTTTCAAATTAAGTCTGGGCTGATAACGCTGTCCCACATGAGTATCTACATCTACAACTACATCCATACTCCCTGCAGGCCACCTGACGGTGTGTGGCGGAGGGTACTTTGAGTACCTCTATCAGTTCTCCCTTCTATTCCAGTCTCTTATTGTTCGTGGAAAGAAAGATTGTCGGTATACCTCTGAGTGGGCTCTAATCTCTCTGATTTTATCCTCATGGTCTCTGCGCGAGATATACGTGGGAAGCAGCAATATACTGCTTGACTCCTCGGTAAAGGTATGTTCTCGAAACTTCAACAAAAGCCCGTAACGAGCTACTGAGCGTCTCTCCTGCAGAGTCTTCCACTGGAGTTTATCATCTCCGTAACGCTTTCGCGATTAGTAAATGATCCTGTAACGAAGCGCGCTGCTCTCCGTTCGATCTTCTCTATCTCTTCTATCAACCCTATCTGGTACGGATCCCACACTGGTGAGCAATGTTCAAGCAGTGGGCGAACAAGTGTACTATAACCTACTTCCTTTGTTTTCGGATTGCATTTCCTTAGGATTCTTCCGATTAATCTCAGTCTGGCATCTGCTTTACCAACGATTAATTTTATATAGTCATTCCATTTTAAATCACTCCTAATGCCTACTCCCAGATAATTTATGGAATTAACGGCTTCCAGTTGCTGACCTGCTGTACTGTAGCTAAATGATAAAGGCTCTTTCTTTCTATGTATTCGCAGCACGTTACACTTGTCTACATTGAGATTCAATTGCCATTCCCTGCACCATGCGTCAGTCCGTTGCAGACTCTCCTGAATTTCAGTACCATTTTCGATTGTTGACAACCTCTCGATATACTACAGCATCATCCACAAAAAGCCTCAGTGAACTTCCAATGTTATCCTCAAGGTCATTTTTATATATTGTGAATAGCAACGGTCCTACGACACTCCCCTGCGGCACACCTGAAATCACTCTTACTTCGAAAGACTTCTTTCCATTGAAAATGACATGCTGCGTTCTGTTATCTAGGAACTCTTCAATCCAATCACACAATTGGTCTGATAGTCCGTATGCTCTTACTTTGTTCATTCTTCGTGCCCTTCACAGGTTTCACTCGGCATGTAAAGCTACTCAAGGCCTTTACAGCAACAAGACTGATGAACTCTGGCGACCATTCTACCTGCCACAGAGAACTGCAACTGTAATCATTTATATACCCATCGATAGTGTGTACGTGTATGAAGTTGGACTGACAACATATCGGGTCAGTTACTTAGTTAGTTGGTTGGTTGCGTGTTCTATTGATCAATCGTACCGTACGATAGCTGTTATGATGTGAAACGTGTCAAGTGCACAATAAATGCACATATGAAACAAGATTTTGTAATATATATATGTATATTAGAATACAGAGTTAAGGATTAATATTTCTATTATTTATCCCATTCCCTTACATGGCACAAAATGCATATACTATACTTATAGATTTATTTATTCCTATTCAAGAATTCATCTGTGGCATAGAAGGAGTTGTCAAGGAGATGTGATTTCAGTTTATTTTTGAAGCTATTACTGCTGTATGTCGGACATTTTATTTCATCAGGTAATTTGTCGAAAATTTTTATAGCAGCATATTTTACCTCTTTCTGTGCCAAAGATAGGTTGAGTAAAGGATAGTGTAAGTCTTTCTTTTCTCTGGTATTATAATCATGAACGTCACTGTTGTTTTTAAACTAGTCCACGTTGTTGTGAATAAATTTCATTAATAAGTAAATGTATTATGAGGCTGTTGTAAGAATTTCCAATCTTTTAAAAAGATACGTACAAGATGTGCGACTATGAACCCCACACATTATTCTAACCACTTTCTTTTGAGCAGTGAACACTTTTTGTCTAAATGTTGAGTTAGCCTGAAATATTAATCCGTATGACATCAGAGAGTGAAAGTATGCAAAGTACACTCCTGGAAATTGAAATAAGAACACCGTGAATTCATTGTCCCAGGAAGGGGAAACTTTATTGACACATTCCTGGGGTCAGATACATCACATGATCACACTGACAGAACCACAGGCACATAGACACAGGCAACAGAGCATGCACAATGTCGGCACTAGTACAGTGTATATCCACCTTTCGCAGCAATGCAGGCTGCTATTCTCCCATGGAGACGATCGTAGAGATGCTGGATGTAGTCCTGTGGAACGGCTTGCCATGCCATTTCCACCTGGCGCCTCAGTTGGACCAGCGTTCGTGCTGGACGTGCAGACCGCGTGAGACGACGCTTCATCCAGTCCCAAACATGCTCAATGTGGGACAGATCCGGAAATCTTGCTGGCCAGGGTAGCTGACGTACACCTTCTAGAGCACGTTGGGTGGCACGGGATACATGCGGACGTGCATTGTCCTGTTGGAACAGCAAGTTCCCTTGCCGGTCTAGGAATGGTAGAACGATGGGTTCGATGACGGTTTGGATGTACCGTGCACTGTTCAGTGTCCCCTCGACGATCACCAGTGGTGTACGGCCAGTGTAGGAGATCGCTCCCCACACCATGATGCCGGGTGTTGGCTCTGTGTGCCTCGGTCGTATGCAGTCCTGATTGTGGCGCTCACCTGCACGGCGCCAAACACGCATACGACCATCATTGGCACCAAGGCAGAAGCGACTCTCATCGCTGAAGACGACACGTCTCCATTCGTCCCTCCATTCACGCCTGTCGCGACACCACTGGAGGCGGGCTGCACGATGTTGGGGCGTGAGCGGAAGACGGCCTAACGGTGTGCGGGACCGTAGCCCAGCTTCATGGAGACGGTTGCGAATGGTCCTCGCCGATACCCCAGGAGCAACAGTGTCCCTAATTTGCTGGGAAGTGGCGGTGCGGTCCCCTGCGGCACTGCGTATTATCCTATGGTCTTGGCGTGCATCCGTGCGTCGCTGCGGTCCGGTCCCAGGTCGACGGGCACGTGCACCTTCCGCCGACCACTGGCGACAACATCGATGTACTGTGGAGACCTCACGCCCCACGTGTTGAGCAATTCGGCGGTACGTCCACCCGGCCTCCCGCATGCCCACTATACGCCCTCGCTCAAAGTCCGTCAACTGCACATACGGTTCACGTCCACGCTGTCGCGGCATGCTACCAGTGTTAAAGACTGCGATGGAGCTCCGTATGCCACGGCAAACTGGCTGACACTGACGGCGGCGGTGCACAAATGCTGCGCAGCTAGCGCCATTCGGCGGCCAACACCGCGGTTCCTGGTGTGTCCGCTGTGCCTTGCGTGTGATCATTGCTTGTACAGCCCTCTCGCAGTGTCCGGAGCAAGTATGGTGGGTCTGACACACCGGTGTCAATGTGTTCTTTTTTCCATTTCCAGGAGTGTATGTTAGCTTACTAATTTCTGTACCCTCAAAATTGGCAATTATTCTGATTGCAAAAGTCGCTGAACCTAGTCGCTTTAGAAGATCTGCGTGCTTCACTGCACTAGCAGCAAGCTAATAAACTGAATACAACTACGAAGACTGATAGGAAAAGATTTCATGCAGTTTCACGACGCAGAGGAAAGTGTGCGTTAAGTTAATTTTGAGCCAAATTTTAGTACGGGAAAATTTAAGATGAACAAAGAGCTCACCATGGCATGTCATGGAGTAGATATGTACTGAGAGCGTGCAATTGATCTTTGAATTACCAGCAGTATAGAGATTTCAGTCGAATTATCCCACAACCTACTCTCGGTGTAAGGGCACAGTAAAGGTCTTTTTCTGATACCGCATGAGAGTTACTTCCTTCACGATGCGAGCAACGATTTTTTTTCCTTTTTCTTTTTTCTTCTTGGTAGTGGACCATATCGTCTTCTGTTGTTAACTGTATGCGTTGAAGCGATCGGCTGTAGGGATACACGCTCTAAGAACCCTACCACAACAAAGGTCAAAAATTATGATTATAGTGTTGCTCACGCTGCTAAATATTGCATTTTCGGGCAACAACAAAGTTATATTATGTGGTAGGTGTCATTAGAGCACAGTTAATAAAGTCATTTCATGAAATAATGGATAAACTAGGCACTCATCTTTTCGTGTTTCCCACGCTGGTCTCGTTGTGAACTCATGGCTCAATCGTCGAAAATCTAGGTAGTGATGATTCCAAGCTCGGATGCAAAGAGGCCTAGGTGTTATTCTGCGATATCCAAAAGTTTTATAGATGCGTTTCACAAACTATTCTTGAAGAGCAAAATTTTGCAAGTTAGGACAATGGTGATGTAAAAAAGTAATCAGCACTCCGAATTTAAGTTACACTTCTTTTTTATTACTTGGGTTGCAACTTCACTTCACAATATAAAATATACTTGAAAATATCTTCCTCACTGTTAAAGTTCACATTTCATAAACTGACTACAATTTGCGTCTTTTCAACATGACGACCAAGACTTGACTCTCTAATAACCGCTTACGTGCCCAAAAATCAGAGTTACAAGTACGTCAAAGATCATAGTGACAAAAGAAAGAATGCACATAAGAATAATATCATTGCAATATAAACATATCGATGTATCAAAGTACCTCTACATTAATGAAATCAAATCTGAATGTTGTCACAGAAATATTTTAACTATTTTACAGAAACACAGTATAATATTGCTGGTATCGAGAGGTTGAGGTGAGGTGCCGCAATGGTTACTTAATTCAAGTACCTTTACAACGCGTAACACAAATCCCATCCGCATGCCCTATCTCCATTCACAGTTCGTTCATTCGTATTTTCATCTGCAGATATTGACCTTTTTGTAAACCACTTTAATCCGTTTGTCCACAAAAGCAGTTATTATCACCGACGTCTTTGGCTATCTTTACACGCAGAGCCTGGGTGTATTTGTAGAGTGACAGAGCAGTGCCAGACCGCTGCCGCGCCCCGTGTAAATCGCCGGTCTATTCGCGCCGGCCCGCGCGGACCTCCGGTCTATTCGCGGAGCGCCAGCTGTCAGCCATCCATCAGGGCGACCGGCCGCTCGTCACGCGCCGCCACCGGAAACATCGGCCACGGCAATTTCGCCCCGCCGACCGCCCGGTATTTTCAGCCACGCCCTCGGTGGGGGCCGGTCGCGTATTTAAAACTCCCGTCACGGTGCTCAACATGGGCTACGTAAAACACCTAGCAGCCATCCGTCTCTCTTTCTCTCTCTCTCTGACACAGAATGGTAACAACAGAGAGCTGTTCTCTGGCGCTACAGTATCTCGCTGAGATCACACACACATACACACACACACTCATCGCACTCCTATTTGCTCTCATGTGCCATCACAGTCAAATAATTCGAAATGAATGAAGCAAGATTTTGATTAGTTTAGCCCATAGAACGCTAACTAGCGAGACAAGAAGGTGAACCAAACCATGAGCTGATTCTTGTATAGGGGATAGGTTGTTATACAGGGTGCTAAGTTTTAAGTTGACAAACCAGAGTAACTTGAAAAATAAGCCTCACACGAAAAATTGAGTAGAATCCAAAGTTCACTATTTTCGAGGGGGACATCTGCTGGTGCTAAAATTAGACCGCCACCCCAGCCCCCTGGGGGTGGGGCGGGAGGAAACTTTAAAATTTAAAATGGGAACCCCCATTTTTTATTGCAGAATCAGATTCTACATAAAAAACTACTTACATTTTGTCTTAACCATTTGTTTTGATCCTTGGTAGTTGGCGCTGTGATTCAAGAAAATCCATGTTCTCATTTTTGCGTGGAAAATGGTTATGGATAAATAAAAAATACTTATTTACTTCGTCAATTCTGATTCGCTAAACCTAAAAACTCTCCCTCCTTACCCATTGGGTGAGGTCTGAGCGAGAGGAATTAGAGTTTTACAAATATTAAGCCAAATATTACTTTTTTCCGCAAATTTGGATAAGTTTCGTTTGTTTCCTGGTCATGAGGGCACACAACTTCTAATTATCGAATAGATCATCTAACTAGCTAACTCACTAACCAATTCCGACATGTCCGAAAGAACAGAGACCCTCTTCATATAGTTAAGGTTAACCGGCCATTGGCCTTCTTCTTCTGTGCGGATGATCACGTATTGCCCGAAGTCTTACGGGACTCGGTAAGACTGTCTGCCGCGAGTATTGAGTGTAGTAGGCAGGGGCACTACGAATGTACTGTGTGGACATTAAGTTGAGAATGTGGGTCTCACGGGGAGCGTGCGAGGGATAACTTCCTGCAGTCGCACTATTCTCTGTACCCTCGGTGACTCAGATGGATAGATCGTCTGCCATGCAAGCAGGAGATCCCGGGTTCGAGTCCCGGTCGGGGCACACATTTTCAACTGTCCCCGTTGATGTATATCAACGCCTGTCGGCAGCGTAGGGTCTTGATTTAATTATCATTTCATTCTAGAGGGCTAAATGGTCACCGCGATACCATTTTCATCGCTTAGAGGTCCCATATCACTTCAACTGCACACGCCCCACACCATTACAGAGCCTCCAGCAGCTCGAACAGTGCCCTGCTGACATGCAGGGTCCATGGATTCATGAAGTTGTGTCCATAACTGTAACCGCCCATCCGCTCGATACAATTTGGAACGAGACTTGTCCGACCAGACAGTTCAATGTCGGGCCCAGGCGAGGATAAAGCTTTGTGTCGTGCAGTCATCAAGGGTACACGAGCGGGTCTTCGGCTCCGAAAGCCCATATCAATGATGCTTCGTTGAATGGTTCGCAAGCTGACACTTACTGATGGCCCAGAATTGAAATCTGCAGCAGTTTGCGGAAGGGTTGCAATTCTGTCACGTTGAACGATTCTCTTCAGTCGTCGTTGGTCTCGTTATTGCAGGATCTTTTTCCGGCCGCAACGATGTCGGAGATTTGATGTTTTGTCGGACTCCTGATATTCACAGTACATTCGTGAAATGGTCGTACGAGAAAACCCCACTTCATCCCTACCTCATAGACACTGTGTCCCATTGCTCGTGCGCCAACTGTAACACCAAGTTCAGACTCACTTAAATCTTGATAATCTTCCACTGTAGCAGAAGTATCCAACTATCAACTCCGCAGACACATGTTGTCTGAGGTAGGTGTTGGCGAAGGCAGCGCTATAGTCTTCAGATTTATGTATCTCTGTATTTCAGTGCGCATGCCAATACCAGTTTCTTTGGCGCTGCAGTGCAATTGGCTTCATCTTTTTCGTTCGTCTAGCCACCAGCTTGCAATGTCATATGTTCTTCTTCACTAACATACTCAGAGCATCACATGTTCAATCTCTTCCCCCCTCTCTCTCTCTCTCTCTCTCTGTCACTCTGTTAGAAACATCATTCCATTCAAGAGTCGTCCACGACGTACTTGTGTAACAATGGGTACGGTCACGATCCCACGCAGAAAATTGATAAAACATATGAAGTCTACTCTTAGGAAAAGTCACGATAAGGATTGTCCCATCTGAAATACGAAATTAATCACTAGGTACTAAGGTTGTTTACAATGTTTGTCAAATTAGTCAACGCGGTCAAGTATCTGAGACTAGCGTTTTAATTACACTGAGGGGATAAAAGTCGTGGAACAGCGATATGCACGTATACAGATGGAGGTAGTATCGCGTACTGAAGGCATTAAAAGGGCAGTGCATTGCCGGAGCTTTCAGTTTTACTCATATGATTCATGTGAAAAGGTTTCCGACATGTTTATGGCCCCACGACGGAATTAACACACTTTGAACGCGAAAAACATGGGACAGTCTATTTCGGAAATCGTTAGCGAATTCAACATTCCGAGATCCACAATTCAACAGTGTGCGAAGAGTACCAAATTTCATGGATAATCTCTTATTACGGACAACGCAGTGGAATGACCGCAGAAGTCAATGTGGGACGTGTGACGAATGTATCCGTTAGAAGCGCGCGGCGTAATTTGGCGTTAACGGGCTGGGGGACGCTAGTGCCTTTGCTAACAGTTTCACATCGCCTGCAGCGCATCTCCTATGCTCGTGACCATATCGGTTGGACCCTAGACTATTGGAAAACCGTGGGCTGAGCAGATGAGTCCCCATTTCAGTTAGTGACAGCAGATGGTAAGATTCGAGAGTGGCACAGACCCGATGAAGCCACTGATCCAAGTAGTCAACACGCCACTATACAAGCTGGTGGTGGTTCCATAATGGTGTGGGCCCTCTTTACATGGAACGTACTGCGTCCTCTGGTCAAACTGAAATGATCATTCACTGGAAATGGTTACGTTCAGCTATTTGTAGATCATTTGCCATTCATGAAATCCATGTTCTCAAACAACGATGTCATGTCACCGGGCCACAATTGTCCGCATTTGGCCGGTCGGAGTGGCCGAGCGGTTCTAGGCGCTACAGTCTGGAACCGCGCGACCGCTACGGTCGCAGGTTCGAATCCTGCCTCGGGCATGGATGTGTGTGATGTCCTTAGGATAGTTAGGTTTAAGTAGTTCTAAGTTCTAGGGGACTGATGACCATAGAAGTTAAGTTCCATAGTGCTCAGAGCAATTTGAACCATTTTTTGACCGCATTTGGATTGAAGAACCTTCTGGATGCACAACGTCGTACACAGACAATACTTTGGCAGTTATGGATGATTATAGAGCAGCATAGTTCAGTCTTTCTGTAGGGGACTTCCAACGACTTGTTGAATCCATGCCACGACGAGCTGCTGCATTACACCGGTTCGACACGATATTAGAAGATACACCATGACTTTTGCCACTTCAGTGTATAATGCCTGAGAATATGGTATTTGTAAAACGTTCCGTAAAGATTTGGACTGATGTTGGCGTTGGTAATTCTCGCTGATACACTAGTGTTTCGTATCTGTATAAGATTTCGATCGTTTCTACAAACATCTTTACCTGCTTTTGATACTATGACCGGCTCCTATTACAATACCGCATACTACTGCTAGAAAAGAAATAGGTCACTGACGACGATGAAAAATTCTGCACGCTATCAAAAGGCTTTCAAGCAGATATACTTCAGTTACTGGTGCTATATTCAACGTCTTAGAAGAATTCACATACATATTATAAAAGGAAAAAATAATGATGTCGGTTAGGTTAGATTAAATATTTTTACCAAAACATACAAAATGAATAGTGAACATTATTCTGCGACTCTAAATCTGGATTTATTTAATTACGATGGCTGCAACATATCAGTTGTAAAACAAAATTGCAACGGCATTTGTTGAGATCAAATATGGAGCAACACTCATACAAAAAATTTAACTGATTTAAATCTCAGTCATGAAGTGTGCGGCTAGTCCCGGCGGAGGCTCGAGTCCTCCCTCGGGCATGGGTGTGTGTGTTTGTCCTTAGGATAATTTAGGTTAAGTAGTGTGTAAGCTTAGGGACTGATCACCTTAGCAGTTAAGTCCCATAAGATTTCACATACATTTTTTTCTAAATCTCAAAAATTTCGGATGATACGACAACGAGGGACATTTAGAGTTTTTTGTGATCCTCCGACAGCCAACTAACAGCAATGATCGACATTATTTTAGATGAAGATTCAACCTCCAAAACAAGTACAGGTGACATAAGATCTACCGTAACCTTTTTATAGAAAAATGAGTGATTTTGACAATATAGAAGAAGACATTGAAAATAATCATAGTGAGCTGGACAGTGATTCTGATGATGACTATAAAGATGATGCGACTGACAATGATCAAAAACATTTATATTTCTTTCACTTTAGATAAAATGTATTTGTCAAACTTCATCCAACTTTTCCTTTCGTGCGCTTTATTTAAAAATTTCCTACATCACTAAGACGGCGGCGACTAAACATTTTATTACTTATCTCATAATTAGAGGGTCACAACTTATTTTTTGGCTTGCAACAAAGACTTTCATACTCATCAATGTCATTTTCTAATGATTTTTAACCAGCGAGAAGTTGTCTGCTTAGCATGCTGCTGCGCTAAATTTTTCTGATATCAGTTACTTTGGCCAACTTATTTTTATTATGTCCAACAGTTTTCAGACACAGTGCGCTCTCACCGATCGGTAAAATTTTTTTGACCTTAGCAAAATTTATTGTGTTTAGATTTTCTTTCGAAAAATTATTTTTTCGCATTAATTAAATCAAATCTACGAGAAAATCAGATTTTCGGCGGTTTGCTATGGTTTTGTTTTTTGGTCTCAATTTATATTTTTGCAAATTGTTCAGCCGGCCGTTGTCCCCGAGCTGTTCTAGGCGCTTCAGTCTGGAACCGCGCGACCGCTACGGTCGCAGGTTCGAATGCTGCCTCGGGCATGGATGTATCTGATATCCTTATGTTAGCTAGGTTTAAGTAGTTCTAAGTCTAGGGGACTGATGACCTCAGATGTTAAGTCCCATAGTGCCGAGAACCATTTGAACCATATTTTGTACATTGTTCTCTGGGTTTCTTCGAATCTACAGTTGCCTTGAAAACTCGTTTCCAATGTCTTATATCTATCAATAAACTACATTCAAAAAATCGGGCTTACTGTTATGGGACAGTTCGGTAAAATCCGTTGACATCTTTGAGAATGTGGTCAGATCAGAACCGAAGGGAAAAATTTCTAAAATTAGTATTTCTTAGTAAAGAGATTTTAGACGTTGCTTGTCGTATTGCTATAACTCACACAATTTTGGTATTGGGCTCTGTAACATCCACGAGATAAATTTTAGATACAGTGCGACGAGAGGAAATTATGCCTGTAACAGTTATAAACATTATCTATTCGTCATATGAGAAAATAGTGAAAACGATGATAAATATTAATTATTTATATAATATTCTATGATGTAATTGGACATATCGACCTGTATCATACAAAGACAATGATAATTGTAAATTCCTTTCATGATCTGCGTTTGTCTTCCTTTGTTTTTACCTTTTGTTGGATGGCTTTTGTAGGTTGCGGACGCATATAAAAACTGAGGTCTGTTAAGAAATTGTAATTATTTGTTAATTATCACTTGAGAGTAGAGTTCATTATTATTATAAATATGAGTGAATAATTATTTGTGACTTTAGTTCCTCTCTCAGTAAGCATTATCTTTCCCCTGCAGGGAGCGCAGCCATTGATGATAGCGATTTCTATCGCGTTTTTGTCTGTGTTTTCGTTAGAAAAAAATCAATTGTTTGCTTGATGAAGTCTAAATAGTGCACAATACGAAAGCAGAGTTTAATAAGCATTTCAACTACTTGTCTTATTTGCTCTAACAACAGAAAGTCTCTATCAATTGTCTGCCGCTATCTTAACAATTATCTCAGCGGCAAAGTCAAATTACGCAACTCTGCAGACATAAATGCCGAACGTAATACAAATGTGTAAAAATAGCACGATCGTTATAACAAACTTTTCTAGCTGATGTATGGAGCCGAAATTAATTACGCACGAGTTGCGAAGAATATTGTTTCAGGTAACATACGTCAGTGTTGTACGCGGCTGATATTCGGTGGTTTTAATGATCATTTTGCTGAAAGTAACTGTTTCCATCATAATCCTTAGTTGTATGGAATCTGTCGTATGAACTGTGATTTAGTGACACTTACACAACTTACAGACAACACTTTAACACGACGTTAACTTGGAGTTCTTTAGCAACTTGACCAAATCTTTAGCCGGGAGAAAAATTATTTAGTAATTACTCAATGTAATAAAGTAAGATTATCATTTTCATTTACAAATTAGTTAAATACCAAACCACTGAATAACACAGCGAACGCCACAGCTCTCGTTCTATGACATGAATTTCATTCACGCAGCCCATACATGACAGACGTACTGCTATGACTAAGTTCGATAAAATCTGTCGAGATTTTTGAAATTGTTATCGGATCAGCAGTTAAGCGAAAAATTTCTCAAATTAGTATGACAATGCCCCATTACACGCTACCGCATGCACACACATTTATAGGTGGTCGCATTGTATCACTGTGGAATCATGACAGAGGTGCGGTTCCAGGGTTCGCCTATTGGGGAAGCATAATCACAGTTTGTTACTCTTACCCCTTCCCCCAAATACAACTTTCCTTAATGCACCATACATGCCCAAAATTTTAATAGTAACAGTAAAATACGTAAAATGATTTCCCACGAAAATAATAAAATCTTCAATTCCAATAAAACAAGTTATTTTATTATAACTGTAATAATAATTTGCGTACATCCACGCTTAGTATGTAATTTTAGCACAGCTTCCAATAAAATGTGGTTCAGAGAAACAAGACATTTGAAAAGCTTCCGTTCGAAACTTTCAGAAGTTGATGTGTCTTGCATTTTATTTGAGAACTATAACAGCAACGAACTCGAACAAATTCAACATCATAAATATAAATATGTAAAATCGTAGTGTTCAATCACCGCTATTAGTATTCACTTAGCATTACGATTGAGAAAGGCCTGTAGATTATGGCTGTTTCTTCCAGTCCATTTCGCTTACGTTTGAGAAGTCAATCTGTCTGTTACGTTTTTCTTACCTGAAGGAATTTTTATTTTGTCTAGCTTCACTGAGGTTGCGAGGTTTGCCACTTCTAGCTGTGCGCTGAAGGACGGTATCGAGGTTGTTGTTAACGCTAGTTACAGTCTGACGAGAATGTACGCCTTTTCCTGGCTGGTATATTCTCTGCAAGGCCAACCACGTAGATAGACCTTCACCCAACCAGCTCTAATGTATCCTGGGTTAAACACAGCTTGCACTCATAATTTCTTTAAACCTTCGTCATTTTAGAGACTAGTTAATTCTCCTAAAGTTGCCTCAGAAATCTGAAAGTTGTATATGTACAAATATAAACTCCTTAATAAAAATGCTTTGTGTGTGGGGGGGTGGATCATGAACCCTGGGCACCCTCCCAAGGATCCATGCCTGCAAGAGGCAACAAGGAAATGTTTATTGAAATAATAAACGATGCTATGTATGAGATTTATCATTCCTCAAAATTAGTAGATAAGGTCCTGAATATCCTGTACACACTTTTACCAACATTGAAATGAATAGATGCATAACCACAAGTTTAGTTTTCTGCACAGACACTGAGAATTCAGTATTTAGTAAAGAGTGATCACAATATCCCATTGAAACCTACCGCGTGCACACATATTCGCATTGTAGCAATGTGGAGAGAACAACTTCGAGGTAGTGTGACAGTTCTCTGTCATTGGTTCCAGTATGACTCTGTGTGCACCATCCTTATCATAGCAAGCACAGTCCTGCTACAAGTACAATATGAAATTCTCCTCAACATTGCTGGCGTGATGGCAGTACATCCACGTCGAACAGTATCCATAAGCTCGTCAGTTGCCTCGTAACGTGTGGCAGCAACCTTCTGTTGCTTCCATAATGCGTTGTTGCAAGATTAAAGATCAGGACTTCGGCATGAACTTCCAGGTAAATGGAGAGAACCACATCCAGTCCATTAGGAAATACCTCACTGCGATATTCTCTAACGGCAATAGCCTAGTAGGGTGGTGCGCCTTCCTACTAGATCCATACATGACTGAGCAATCCTAAATCTTTCAGATGTAGAGTAAATCAATCACATAACGCTCTGAGATACGCAATGTAGTTCACAGCATTGTCGAAGTAATATGGACCTACCAAGAGGACTGCAGACATTGCAGCCCATACCATGGCATGTGATGGATTCTGCTTATGCTCTTAATAAAAACGTGCGTTTTCTTTAATCCAGAAACAAATTTTTCTCGCTTTTGCACTGCGATATATTGCACACTCGTCCGTGTAAAACACTTTCTCACTTGAAGGAAGAGACGGCATTCGCCCACAAGCTGGTGACATTATTTGGTGTTAGTATCAGCCATTTCGTTTAGGAACAAAGATTTAAATACCTTTAACTTCAAATATTTCTTAATATATTTTTGTAGTGCCTTGTATGGAACTTTCAGTTTCTGTGACCGCTTACGAATGAACGTTCGACATACGCTGCAGCTTAGACACACGTTTCTAGTCGTGTTGGTGGAGTTTTCTATCACAACGTCAAATTGTAAGTTTTCATGAGGAAGGTTTCTGAAACCTTGTAGCGTAATGATGCTGAATATTTCTGGCTGATTTTTCTGTATGGGGTCATCCATGAGCCCATGTGCTCATTACGATCCATTCCTCCATGGAAGAATAGATTTAAGTGATTTAAATGTGCATGAGACCCTGCAGCAATAAGAAACAACGATTCATCAACAGTTATGTAACACAGAGGGAATAATGGGACTTTCTGATCACTGTGTACAGTACTACTAACTTACTACAGTGCGACAGTATAGTTTCACATTGTTTTGCACTGTTTATGTATCAACGAAATACACAAAACAGCCTCAGATAAAAAGAACGGTGACGTTACTGACGTATATTTTCCACACGTGTGCTCTCCTCGATCTCTGGAGAGAAATGGCAGGCATCGAGGTCTCTTCCAGTGGCTGGAGTTGCCGGTAAGTCTGGAAGGCGAGGCCGGTGGCGGACAAGAGTGATACCGCTCATTCCACATTTTATGGCTGGATCCCCTGTCTGTAATAACAATGTTTCATTTGCGCTTCAAGACGCCTGACGGGGCTGGATTAGAAGTTGACGCGGCCGATACGTCACGTTGGCGCACAGTACATCGCGCCGCAATAGAGCCCTCGGCCCTTATCGGCGGCTCGCAGCAGCGCCGTAACGCCATTTTTGTCTCGGGGAATGACTTAGGGTGAAGGATGGCCACCATCCGTACACCTCACGGCGAGAAACGGCCCCCGTCATAAAATCCTGACAGCCAGAGGGGGTGCTGACGTTCCGCGCTCCTCGCATCGATCGTTAAAGAATATACTGATGCCTTTTTCGCATCGTAAAATTTCGTTTCAGCTCTCCCCAACAACAATCTATTATGTCAGCAATAGGTGATTTTTGAATCCAGAATTATATAATGTATAAATTAATGATTGCAAAAAATTGACAGAGAGGGTGGTGGTGGTGTGAGGGAGGGGCGGAGGGATGGTCAGCAGTAAGCGAAGTACCCTCTACTACACACTTAAGATGGTTGGCGAAATATACGGGAAGAATGCCCGGAAACTTGCACTGCTTTTATTTCGTGAACGCTTCAAGATATAGAAACGAGGTTATCTGCAAATGATAGGAGCCAGAGACCCAAGTAATCATGCTGCGTGGGTAATACTCTGAAATCTTGTATCAAACGAGATATTGAAACCGGTATTTTTTTTTGTTTTTTATTTTTTTTTTAATGTGACCATCTACCCTTTTGGTGGCTTCGAATGCTCTTGAAAGGACGTGCACAGTTACACTGTATAACTTGGTGTTGAAACTTTTCACAAAAGCTTCCGAGGTGTGCTACAATTGAACGGCTGTAATAGGCTATTGCGGTCTAAACTCCAAGGCAGTCGCCCATGCTGAGTTCCATCGACATATGCATCATGAAGATAGGCCTACGATACCAAAATAAAATGTTTTTCCTTTTTGCCCTACTTCATACGATATAGAACTGATACAGGATCACCTATGATTGTTCAAAATGGAACTACATGCTAACTTCTCCAATATGGAGGAATAGGGAAACTTTTTCAAATGTGCCTACATATTCACGTTTAACCATACAGTACTAGACCCTCGTAAAATTAACGACTGCTGTTGGTACCAATTAGCGGTTCCCGCAAATCATCCATCTTCAGTGTAGGGTCTACGACAGGACAATTCGTACTTTTTTGTATGCGACATACCACTGAATAGTTTGTAATTGTAATTAACTACTGCATAGACTATAAATCGTGACGTCCTTTGAATAAAATATGGAATAGTAAAAAAACTTACTGTGGTGCAATAAAAATGTAACCCTCCTTAGTGTTCTAGCGTTAAGTGAACAGCTTTTACGGAAAGAAGTAAACAGCCGACAGGCTTGATAGAACGACGAAGCCTGGGATGGAAACCCTACTTGCCGATGTTTAAACGACAATGGCACATTCTGG
Organism: Schistocerca serialis cubense; assembly: GCF_023864345.2. Taxonomy (NCBI): domain Eukaryota; kingdom Metazoa; phylum Arthropoda; class Insecta; order Orthoptera; family Acrididae; genus Schistocerca; species Schistocerca serialis. The sequence goes on along the minus strand of NC_064638.1, from coordinate 253,879,246 downwards.
CCACCTAGGCCACATTTGCAACGATTAAATTAACAAGAGTTATTCACTCTACTCAAATTTTCAACAGATTTTAGAGAGCCGTTAAAAAGTACATCGTTCCATTTAAAAGAAAGCATGCTTCTTTTAATATTTTGTTTGCTACAAACTACGCATGAAACAAAATTATGTGCCCTCTGCCTACTTCCATTCGCCAGACATTTCTGTCCATAATCTTGAACAGTTCACAAAATAGAAGAGGACCAATTTTCAGGTGATTCACCCTGTAGATATAGATGTAGAACTGGCTAGGGCGAAAGTTCTCGATTAGACAATACCCGGTTGTTCATATTTCTTACAAAATATTGAGTGGCCTTAAACCGGTAAAGTTTTCAACACTGGAATTTAGTATATATTTTTCGTTTCCTATTACTCAGTCGGCCGCACCCTTTATATCTAGAATGAGATTTTCACTCTGCAGCGGAGTTTGCGATGATATGAAACTTCCTAGCAGATTAAAACTATGAGCCGGATCGAGACTCGAAATCGGGACCTTTGCCTTTCGCGGGCAAGTGCTCTACCAACTGGGTTAACCAAGCCCGACTGACGCCTCATCATCACAGCTTTAATGCCGCCAGTACCTTGCCTCCTACCTTCCAAACTTCACAGAAGCTCTCCTGCGAACCTTGCAGAACTAGCACTCCTGAAAGAAAGCATATTGTGGAGACATGGCTTAGCCACAGCAATTTGTGGAAGAGCTGCAATTCTGTCACGCTGAACGATTCTCTTCAGTCGTCGTTGGTTCAGTTCTTGCAGGATCTTTTTCGGGCCGCAGCGATGTCGGAGGTTTGATGTTTTACCGGATTCCTGATAATCATGGTATAGTCGCGAAATGGTCGTACGGGAAAATCCTCAATTCATCGCTACCGGATTCCTGATATTCATGGTATATTCGTGAAATGGTCGTACACGAAAATCCTCACTTCATCGCTACCTTGGACATGCTGTGTCCATCGCTCGTGCTCCGCCTATACGACGACACGGAAACTCACTTAAATCTTGATAACCTACCATTGTAGCAGCAGTAACCGATCTAACAACTGTACCAGACACTTGTTGCCTTATATTGGCGTTGCCGACCGCAGCGCCATATTCTGCCTCTTTACATCTCTCTGTATTTGAATACGCATGCCTGTAGTAGTTTCTTTGACTCTTCAGTGTATATGATGACTGATGAACCGAAAATATCCGACTGGTACATCACATAAGTATCGTTATGAAAGGTATGTGATGTAATGCAAATGATTTAGCTAATGACTAAGAGTGTACCATCATCTGATGGCTTACAGCGTGTATTGCTTTTCGCCCAGCCGCAACAAATTACAGTGCATATCTATTAAGGACAGGTCGTTCTCTCACAATTCTACAAGAACAATGTGATCAAATAATCACTGCAACAAATTGTTTCAATTATTAGGACTGAAGATACATGAAATATTTTCTTGGAAATATCACATTTTACACCTTGTGTGGCAACTAAGCGACGATGACGTTGCCGCAAGTATAGTCTCCAATGTCATTAACATTCACAGTTTATTTACATCTTTAATTTTTCTCTCTATTAGTTCTGTGGGATACAGAAAAACAATAAATCTGCTCCTCGGCAAACTGAGGCGTTTATCAATACCGACGTGTTATTTCTGTCATCTTGTGTGCTTATTTGTGTGTAATATCCCAAAGCTCTTGTTTTATCTTTGTTTATCGACATTCTGTAATTAGCGCCTAGAGTGTCCTCTTGTATGAAGATGACATTTTAGCACACAATAAATATTTATTAAGACTTCTTCATCACTGCACGGTTAGTTTCCGCTTAAGAAGTAGTTTTCGAGTGTTTACCCAGAGCAAGATGCTACAGATAGGAAAATGGAGCTGAAGTTCCACGTTGTCTTACCAATCGTAGTGATTTACAAACTACAATAGAAATGGAACTGTTCGTATGATTTACAAATATTCCAGCCTAAGAATGCCGCATTCATTCAACAGATCTGTTGCCGTGGTACCCATATGAAGACCATTTGGTCCTTAAGTAGGTTCTTTTACATTGACAGCCCCGAGAATCTAACAATAACAGAATTTTTTCTCTCGCACTGGCAAACAACACAGCTTTGAAATATCTTATGACATGGTCACACGCTTATTTCCACATTTCAGAGCTGTCGCAAGGACATGTGGGGCTTCAAAAAGAGATTCTCGAATTCTCTGTTCAAAACTCACCATTAGTTTCTTTTAAAACTATGAAAACGCAGGTGATCAGTGTTCAAAAGACCCGTTTTCATCATTATAAGTAGGACAAGAAATTCGTGCATCTGGTGATCTCAAAGGACTCGGCGGCACTCGTAGAATCGTGAGACGTATACTTCTTTCGTTGTTGGAATAACTTTGCGAGCAGATTTTCAGATCTAGTTCTGTTGAATGATTATTGTCATTCTCCGCTTGAGGAATAATATAATCAAGCTGCAGTCACTAGTATGCTTACCAATGCACTGAAATATGATTGATACAGTTTAGGATATTTACAGCGTCATAGCGACAATTTGAAATCCTGCCGAATTTTCTTTTGTATTGTGTTCTCTGTCGTTACTATTATTTCGTCCATTCTATGTGCAGGTTGTAAAAAAACGTTATTTTGAAGCATTCATCTACAGATTATCGTTATTGTGGGGATTCTGTATCATAATAATGAGCTGCTTATTATTTTCAATTAACAGAGTACACGTATGTGGAATGGTAAACTAAAAAACAAAAAAGAGAAAAAAACTTGGTATACAACGTAAAATACTAATTTGAAACATTAAACAAATATAAGTAAAATAGATAACCAGACTAATAATGACTGATTAAATATTTTAATTAGGTATGTTAAAAATACTCTAACAGCTCATCATGTACAGATCATTTTTTTGGAAATGGTATTTCACAAGCCGGCTGTATTACACTTGCATGTATGTGGCCTGAGAGCATCTTTTATTTACATTACAATAAAAGTTATCGTTTTTCAGAATTAATTAATGGTAGTAGGGTATTTTGGAAAATTTCAGATTGTTAAAAATTCGACTATACAGTTTTCGAATATGTTAATCATTTATCAACTTCTATATGAGAATATAGACGTTTGCCCCTAGCGCTGTTGTAGGTGCCCCTAGTGCTCATAGGGACCGCAACTTCTCCCGTAGACAATGGCATTACAATACCTCCACTGGTTTTCATTTAAGTCTCCCAGCTCGCTTCTTCTGAGTATTTGAATTATGTACAACATTAACCTGCTCATACCGTTCCACACTCAAAGCATGTTTTTAATTTTGTTTTCTGTCTTCCCCTATTTTTTTTTTTCATCATTGTGTTAACTGGACTAAGGAACTTCGGTGTTTCTGAAGGAACGAGAATAGTAAGACAAATTTTTCACACAGAGCTAAAAGTTGTTTTCGTATGTATAGAGTGGGTGAAGAACATCGTAAAACGGTTGACCTTAGAGGAGAAAGTGTAAAGAGAATGAATTTATAACCAGAGTCGAATTGCTGTTTAATGTGACAGCCTTTCTCATTTGTACTGGTCAGAGTAGGTATCACAACTCGAAATGATGTTTCAAGCGAAGTACATAAAAACAATTTCGCAGTTAAGTAACTATCGACATATAAATTTCTTAAGTATATTATAAATTTGTATTTTTTAGTTGATATTGCATTTTTTTCTAATTTCTTTGAGTATTGGCAGCATTCTGCTTGAAACTTGGACGTATACCAAGAAATTTCATGTCACGCACACTCCGCTGCAGAGTGAAAATTTCATTCTTGGAACATCCCCCGGCTGCGGCAAAGCCATACCTCCATGATATCCTTTCTTCCAGGAGCAAGAACTTCTGTGAAGTTTGGAAGGTAGGAGGCGAGGTACTGGCGGAAGTAAAGCTGTGAGGACCGGTCGTAAGTCGTAGTTGGGCGGCTTATTTGGTTGCCGGCGAGGCAACTCAGCGTGTTCGATCACAGAGGTGGCTGGTCACTGTAATAAAAAAACTGAGTGAAGGGATCAACAACGAACTTCAATGGATGCCATGTGACGTCCGCAATGGGCAAATACAACGAACAATAACGAAAAAATGCAAAAAAAAAAAATGTTGGTTAGAGCACTTGCCGACGAAAGGCAAGTGTCCCGAGTTCGAGTCTCGTTCAGGCACACAGTTTTAGTCTGCCAATAATTTTCATATCAGGGCACGCTTCGCTGCAGAGTGAAAATTTCATTCTGGAAGCATTCTGTTCCTCCTAAAACAAGTCATAGATTCAAAATTTTGGTGTCCCCTATATTTGCCTGTTCCTTCATACTCCATGCGCCTCTACCTATTTTTGGATATCCAAGGACTGATATCACGACCGTGCCAGTCCACTGACCAGGGTTTTTCGTTGACTTGTTCTTCGCTCCAAGTCTGTGTAGCATCTTCCTCAACTGGTCACTTTCAGGCAAATATTTCAGATGCCTCCAGAAGTTCAACTCTTCCAGTGCTTGTACACATAAGCAAAAGGTCACTAGACTTAACAATAATTATACTGTAAGTGTGTAATACAGTGATGGAAACGAAAGGTGTTACGACAAAAGCGCCTTGCCTAAAAGCACTCCACTCACTCCACTGCACTCCAGTATTTCCAAGCTTGTGTGGTGTGCTGATAAAAATTCCATCCATATTGCAATTTATTTTATGTACAGAGAAGGGCCATTCGTATAAACGCAAAATGTTATGAGACCGGATTATATGCATCATACAAATCAATACGCGCGCAAATATGCAGGAAAAAGGCTTAAAATTTACGGAAAATGTCGAAATGGGTTCGCTAAGAGTTCCTCACAGCTTCAAGATAACGGATTCAATGCCTATGTTCTGTTTTCTGCGCAGGGGACAACAACTGTTCAAAAATGGTTCAAATGGCTCTATGGGACTTAACATTTAAGGTCATCAGTCCCCTAGACTTAGGACTGCTTGAACCTAACTAACCTAAGGACATCACATACATCCATGCCCGTGGCAGGATTCGAACCTGCGACCTTAGCAGCAGCGCGTTCCGGATTGAAGCGCCTAGAACCGCTCGGCCACAGCTGTAGAAGACTGGAGGTTGGTAAACATTTGTTAGAACTTACGCATTCCATTCATGGCGGTGGAAGTAAATAGGCACCTCGCGTGTACTGCAGTCTTAGTACAAATGAGATCAGTGGCACGTCATCTGTGGGAACACAGAGGAAGTATGAAGGAGAGAAATTGTCGAGGGAAGGGGTTTATCATACGCACATATATAAAATATCCCTCTCTCTCCCACTCTCTCTCCTTTTCAACTTGCCATGATGTGCTTAGTGAGTAGACACCTGGGTTCAACTTCCGGTCTTGGTATAAATTTTCATCCGTCTCTTCACTTTGCATATGCACAGCCAAGAAATCAGTTCAGGAGGCTATTCGTGAATTATCAGTTCCAATGACCTCTGTGTCTAGTTATGGAGGTGCTTACAACTGCTTCCTTATAGTTTCCAGTAGTTACAAGCTCTGAATACAGACTAGCCGCGCGGGGTAGCCGCGCGGTCTGGGGGGTCTTGCCACGGTCCACGCGGCTTCCCCCGTCGGAGGTTCGAGTCCTTCCTCGGGCATGGGTGTGCGTGTCGTCCTTAGCGTAAGTTAATTAAAGTTCGATTAAGTACTGTGTAAGCTTAGGGACCGATGACCTTGCCACAAATTTCCAAATTTCCTACGGACTACAGTTTACGTGCCAGATTTGCAAATGAAATTTCGCTCCATGACAATGAATATTTTGTGGTTCATGTCATCTTCAGTGATGTGTAGATATTTCACCTATACGGAAATGTGAACACACTTAATATCCGCATCAAGAGATCAGCATATCCCCAAGAGATGGTACAGCTGGAATGAGACTCCCCTAAATTGAATTTTTTGTGCAATATCCCGGAGGAACGTTTGTAGGTCTTCCTTTTTCGGCGAATCAACTGTACGGTAACTGGTGTTTCTTATCCTAATGCACTAGAGCAATGCCTCTTTCCTTAATTGAAAGAAGTCGATAGACAGAAATTTGTTTGGCAGTAAGATAGCGCGCTGCCTGATTGGCATGAGTCAGTACACAACTTGTTGAACGGTATCGTCCCTGACCAATGGACTGGCCACGATGGGCCGGATGACACAACTTTTTTCGCATGCCACCCATTCTGACGCCATGCGATTTTTACCTTTGGAGCTTCATAAAGAATTATGGTTACCCGCTACCAGCTGAGCTGCCCAAGTTAAGAAACAGGACTGAAGCAGTTGTTGGAAACAATTACTACACACACACACACACACACACACACACACACACACACACACACACACACACACACACACGCTGATCAATGTCTGGGAAGAGTCGTCTATATCGACTCAATGTACAGCATGTGACGAATAACGCTAACGTTGAACACTTTAAGAAACAACTGTTTGAGTTGCTCTTTCATTTTATGTGTTATTTATTACTGTAATTCGAATGTAATTAACGCTAAAAAGACTTAAAACTCGATATAAGTTTTCAAACACACAATACTAGCAACATTGACGGGGCCCTACACTCCAACAAAACAGTAACTGTTTTGCAATTCTTCATCTTCATGACAAACATTTTTTTGTTATTTTAACAATCGACACACAGTGTGCTTCAGATATGGCAGTAAGTCCCCAAAGTGACACTCAGTGGCTACGACGAATACAAAAGTAAATTCCTACCCGTCGCTCTCCCTTCATACTGATGTTGATGATGGACGTTAGTTCTGAACGGAATGATAGTTTAATATTTTAGTAACCATTATGTGATGAACATTTCAACAAGCTTTGATAAGATTCGAACTGCAATGTAACGGACAAATCATGCTCATAATTTATGCTTAGCGTTACACATCCCTGAAAAACATCAAGTAAGAAATCCTCTGTCACCTTCATCCCTTAAGACTAATAAGACGCTGCAGAAGAATATCAAAAAATGTCGACGAATCAGGACTACATAAGTCATGCCAAGTAGTCACTTCGCGTAAGTAAATTTTTACCGCCCTTCGAAGAGAAGCAGTGTATCGAAGTCCCGAGCAGCCATCCAGCTACGGTTAACGCCACCTCGGCCGGTAATTTAGCGATAAAAGATAAGAGCTTTTAATTAACATAAAAATGGCGCCGATGGCTCGGCGGAGCCAGAATGCTGACCGGAAATTTCGCCGCCACCCTCGCAGGAGCCGCGATTCCTCCGATAAGCGCATCTTCATGCATATTTTAAACATAAGGACTTCTTGTGTTAATTGGCTCATAAAGCTGTTTATCGATTTACAGGTTTTGCGAACGTCGGCTCCGCCAACGCCCGGTTCCGCTTAACGCCGTGGTTACATAGGCTGTTTACTCTGTTTTACAAGGTAAATCGGCAGCCTCTTTGTTGGATCCTTAAAGAACTCGATACTGCGCATGAAATCCATCGGAGATTCTGTGTGCACCGAAGATGGCGGCGTACAAAACGCTGGAAAGTTCGGTAACCGGATCGAAGGTCAAATCATTGGGATAATTCTCGCGAAAATTGGATAATATTTACATGCTACTGAATCTTGGTTTAGTGTTTGTCACCGATTACCTTCTCCTAGTATGACCCAAATAAAGTTAAGAGAAGTGTACGAAATTGGTATATACAGGAAGAAAATTTGTACGCAGTTATGAGGAGGAAAAAGCAGTTCCCCCTTTATCCCATCTCCCTTCCTTAATCGATTTGTCAAAATCTAAAATTTAAATGTCCGGTCGGGGATTTGAACCACCGTCTTCCCAAAGCCGACCCAAGTGTCTTACGTCGCTCGGTACTCATACCAGTACATATTTGAACGTTGTAGTCTAGTCTCGAATATCTCGTTAACAGAGTACATTTTTGTGAGACATGAGTTTCTCCTGGAGTATACAACTTTCAAATAACTTCCGGGAATTCAGACAGGTAACACTTTCAGCGACCGCCAATATTTCGGCGGGAGAACACCCCGCGGTAACACTTTCAGCGACCGCCAATATTTCGGCGGGAGAACACCCCGCCATTTTCAAGGCAAACTGCAACGGACAGGCGGCGTACATGCAAATTTAAAACCACGGTTCTCGGACTGAAGCAGGAAAGATAACAAACACACTGAACACTGGTGCCACCAAAGATGACCAAAGTCAGAGCTATCGATAGTGAGACTATGAATTCGCAGGTGAGGTAGCATTGACACTGTCCCTCTGTTTTTTGACAAGGGAGAGAGCCGGATTCCAAACAGAGTTTAAACCGAAACCTCCATTCCTGTTACGAGGTTGCTCGCTAATTTAATCTCAACTGCCTCCCTAATAACACTGTCCCAATAGCTGGACGTGCATGCCAGTATCTCGGTGTTATTATATAACATGGGGTGACCAGTATCCAAGCAATGTTCGGCAGTAGCATATCTATTTGGCTGCTGTAATCGTGTGTGACGTATATGCTCAGTACATTGGTCCTCCACGGTCCTGATAGTTTGACCAATATATGCCATGCCGCAGCTACAAGGAATACGATATACCCCCGCCTTACGCAGTCCAATATCATCCTTAACGGAACTCAAAAGTGCTCTGATTTTAGATGAAGGTCGGAAAACACATTTCACATCGTATTTCCGTAAAATACAACCGATCTTGTTGGACGTGTTTTCTACGTAAGGCAAAAAGGCAGTAGACTTAGGTGTTGACTCAGAATTATCATCAATCACACGATGTACAGTTGGTCGATAGCGCAAAGCACGTTCAATCTGTCTATCACTATTACCATTTTCACGAAATGTAACTTCAAGATGGGACAGCTCAGCTGTCAAAGTCTCAGCGTCAGAAACGACATATGCCCTGTGTACCAAGGTACGAAGTACCCATTCACGCTGAGCCGGATGGTGACAACTATTAGCCTGTAAGTACAAGTCGGTGTGAGTACGTTTCCTGTAGACTGCATGTCCCAATCCTTCCTTCTAACCAACACGTCAAGAAAGGGAAGGCAACCATCCTCTTCCACCCCCTTCGTAAAACGAATGTTCTGGTGGATCGAGTTCAGATGTTCTAGAAAGACATTCGATTTCCCCCTACCATGAGGCCAAACAACGAAGGTATCGTCAGTGTATCTAAAGAAACAGGCGGGTTTCAAAGGCGCCGACTCCAATGCACTCCATAAACAATGCACTCCATAAACAAATTTGCGATCACAGGAGACAACGGACTACCCATCGCAACTCCATCTGTCTGCTCGTAATGCAGGTCATTAAATAAAAAGTAAGTGGATGTCAACACATGCCGAAAGAGATTAGTTAATTCAGTACCAAACCTGACCTCAATTAACCCCAACGAATCAGACAGAGGAACACGAGTGAAGATAGAGACCACATCGAAACTCACTAAAATATCTGAGTCAGTCAACCTCAGTCCCTCCAAACGACGTAAAAAATCAGCTGAGTTCCTGATATGATGTTCACACAGACCTACTTGTGGACTCAACAGAGAAGCAAGATGCTTGGCTACACGATATGTCGGAGCGCCGATGTTACTCACTGTAGGACGGAAAGGAACCCCTTCCTTGTGAACCTTCGGAAGGCCATATAGAGTACATTTTGATATCCTTTGCAAGTCTATATGAACATCAGTTTGAGAATTCACAATTCATGAATTATACAGATTTCTTTAAAATCCCCGTAAAAACTTCTAGGACTAGCAGGGGGGGACTGACTAAATAATATTTTGAACTGGAACCCATCTCCAGAAACGTACCTTCCTGTGTTACACACTTTTGAAAAAATGTTTGCTCGATAGGTATGCAACAATGTAGTCACGGGGAGCGGTGGGGGAGCGGACGGGGGGATAGTCCTTACGTCTTATCGGCTGATGTCATTTGACGTCTATCTCACCTCTCTCAACTGGTTTGAGCCTCATTCACGTATATGTGAACAACATGGTTGAGTACACTTTTGCAGAATACACTGTCATTATCCTACTGTATGGCAAAGTTCACGTTAATGGAACAGCTGCTCGTCGTCTTTATCAAGAACGTTATCCACAACGTCCGATTCCATCGCATACCCTTTCCGCCACAATTACTCAACGGCTTCGAGGAATGGGACCTCCACTGTCAGTAGGCATGACTGTGGTGCTCCAAGAAGACGCCGCGCACCCCAATTGGAAGAAGTCGTAGTGCATCACGTTGAAGAGAACCAGTCAAGGAATATACGATCAATTGCGCTTGCAATCGGTATTGTTCTCAGCACCGTGTCGTATGTCCTGCATACAACAACTATATCCTTACCACCTCCAAATGACACAGTCACTTACGCCAGCCGATTTTGCAACACGCGTTGAGTTCTGCGCGCAGTTTCTGTGCCTCCGCATCAACGAGTCCCTAGTGTTTCCACGTCGCATTCTCTTCGCAGATAAAAGCAAATTAACAAGGGATTGTGTTCTTAGTTATCGAAGCAGCCATATCTGCACAGGCGGAAACCTACATGACGCACATGTTCAGGGATTCTAACACAGATTTGGAATGAAAGTGTTGCCAGGTACTCTGGATGGTTATGTGACTGGACAGTACATATTTCCACCCACGCTCATGGGTCCCATCTACTTGGCCTTCCCCAGAACAAGTATTGGGCGTGTTGTTGCGTGCTGTACCACTGAACGTCCGTCAAGACTTGGTTTCAGCATGGTGGCGCATCCGCTCGCCTTTCACGTCATGTTCGAGAACATCTGGACAGTGTTTCGGACACAGATGGATAGGGTTCCACGATTACCGGATCTGTCTCAGTTGGACTTTTTCCTCTGGGGTCGGGCGGAGAATTTGGTTTATGACACTCCTGTAGAGACAGAGCAACATCTGATAGTAAGAGCTGCGGTCGTTGCAGGACATACTGCACAGACAGCAGGTGTGGTAGTGTGTGTACCACATCATCATGCGTGAACCGATCTTAAAGGTCGCCACATCGAACCACACTTGTAGTGGTCTAGAGCGCTAACCTCTTTTGAAAAGGACAAAAATTGTTCACCTCTAAATAACAGTTTTTGTGAAAAATGATTAAGTCTCCTTTTTATTTCTTCGGTTATTAATTAGTGGAATTGTAAAACATGTGATGTAATAGGTCACTCCTAATAAATTACTTGTACAAGGGGTCGCATTACCGACATGTTTTCAAATTGTTGTAGGACGGAAACTTTAAATTTCCGAATGTGGGTTCCAATTCAAAATATTATCTGCTTAGATCCCTCTACAAGTCCTAGAAGTTTGTAACGGGAATTTTAGAGCACCCTGTATATGGTACTGCAACACATCATTCTGGATGTGGTCGTGTAGCGGTATCAACATTCGCTTGATATGCTGAAGTTGAGAATACCTCCAAAACTACTCATCATCAACCGCTGGTTTTCCCTTCTGTTGCTACTGTTGGTTCCACCATTATGCAGTACAGCGATTGTACTGTGGTAGCTGTTGAGGTCGTGGCCACGTGAGTGAAGTGGTTGCCATTATGTCTTACAGCGGTAAGCATCAGGATGTCTTGTAATAAGCTTCTCCTGCGAATCAATATATTTTCTCAAGTAAAAAAATACTAGATTGTTCTATATTTTATTGTTCCCGAACTTTTATAGACATTTTCCGAATGTTAATGAATGTTTTCGAATGTCCTTGAATATACTTGAATGTTTAAATACAATTTCGAAATGGCACATATCGTATGGATATGCACTACGGCAAAATCCCTTAATCAACGAGTTGTGCAACGTAATAAAGACAGAGGAGCAACTCCTCTAGAATGTGTATCGGCTTATAGAGATAAACTGAAAGAAACTGCGTAAACAAAGAATTTTGGCAGCAAATAATAACCTAGTTCAACTAGCAAATCGGCGAATACAGAATATGATACCAGGGGAAGAAAAAATATTTAAATTCATTGATACAATGGTGGACCAAGAAGAAACGCAAACTTCCCAATAGAAGTCTTCGATTCGGCCAAAATTTCCGGCATACCAGAGCAAAAAAGTTTGTAAACTTCATCATAGAAGCGGCAATATTAAGCAGAAAATAAAAGGGGAAGGTAGCATTTGTATCACGAGCTCCACCCAATTCAACTAAATAACCATTCAGCTTTAAAAGGCTTCAATTACCGGTGGAATTAGCGTACAGTACGACTGTCAGTAATGGACAAGGGCAAAGGTTCCACTGTTACGAAGTAGATTTAGAAGAAACGTGTCTCGCATGGACAAGTGTATGAAGGCTGCTCGCATGTTTGGCATCAACAATGCTTAATCGTCTTTCTACCAGAAAGCAAAACACTAGTTCAAATTTGTGACAATAGACTTTTTTAAGTTAGATGTCGGTACAAATGAGACGATGAACTGAATTTTTTTCCCATTTAAAAAATAAGAAAAATAGAAATGGGAAAAAATTACAAGCGCAGCGGGTTTTTGTCAATTAGTAATGAATACAGCGGAACATTCTCTTATGACTAGCACAATTTCCCAACCCCCTCTACAGGCAGCAGCCATGTCATTTGATAAAAGTGCGTACCATCTTTTACCTGAATTAAAAAAAAAAAAAAAAGAAGCAGCGGAAGCAATTTGGCGTGGCACATATCAAATGGTTCTGAGCACTATGGGACTCAACTGCTGAGGTCATTAGTCCCCTAGAACTTAGAACTAGTTAAACCTAACTAACCTAAGGACATCACAAACATCCATGAGCGAGGCAGGATTCGAACCTGCGACCGTAGCGGTCTTGCGGTTCCAGACTGCAGCGCCTTTAACCGCACGGCCACTTCGGCCGGCTGGCACTTATCCAGACAGGATCAGGGCCATCATACCCTTTATTTAACCAGACCTTTTACATATTTTATATTATCATAATCACGTATACGTTTTAAAAATACACTTAATATGGGATGAAACACCTAGAATTAATAACACTGTAAATAGTGGAAAAAAGGATTAGCTATAGTAGGAAAAAACGGTTTTTATATTAGTTCATGAAAAGTAGCACAATAGAGACTAATCACAGACAGATTTAAACTGGGGACTTTGGCTTGCAGATACGTGAGAGAAGAGATGGGAAGAAGACTGAAAGCGAAACTTTTCTGATCAGTCTTCTGGCTGATTGATGCGGCTGACCACGAAGTACCATGGCAGTTACGCCCTGATGTCTTAAAACAAGTCCTATCATCCTGCATCTTCTTCTTGTCACTATTTTCCACACGTTCCTCTCCACGGGGAACCTAAGCATTTCTCATGCTACAAGACCACCTAATTTTCAACAGCCATATATAGGACCACATCTGAAACGTTTCCGTTCTCTTCTTTTTTGGCTTTCCCACACTCTCTCGCTCACTACCGTCCAATACTGTGCTCCCAAAGTACGTTCTCAGAAATTTATTCGTCGAATTAAGACTGGCGTTTGATACAGGTACATTGCTTTTAATGAGGAACATTCTCTTTGCCTTTCTTATTCTGAAGATAGTGGGAAAGAAAGTACCCTCGCGTTGAGAACCGAAAAGAGAATGAAGAGTAACTGGGAAAAGATAGAAGTGGTGTCTGAATGACCTAACTGGGTATGTGTGTTAAATTTCAGGGAAAAATATGACGTACAAAGAGTGCATGCGTGACATACATACTGGTACTTTTTTTGTGACTGTGGACAGTGTACCGAAGAACGTTGCATCTGTATTTACTCTACTTGCAGACTAATAATTATAGCTATTAGAAGCAATATGTTTTGAGTTTGCCCAGCAACTGAAGGTAAATGCGGCAAGAGTAAGCCATTAATGCTTATTTCTCTGGGCAGCATGTCAGGTGCTGAAGTGTGGACCCAAAATGGTTAGTCTATACTGACAGTAGTAGTCCAGTTAGTGATGCAGTTACGACTGCGCAGAAAACATAAGGTAGTTAATTATGTGACGTGTTTTCGGGAATGCTGTTAGACACGGAGAAAAAACAACTAACTCACTGAAGCAAGTACATAGTAAGATACAAATTATCACAATATTTGCTCTTATACCCCAAACACCTTGTATATTGTGAACGCTTTATTCGCCATTTGCTACCAAATAATAGATGGCCAATGTACGTCCGAACACGAAAACGTATTCTGTGATTATGTCAAAAGAAATAAAAAAGATATTGGCTTCCAATCTACACAGAAGTGTCCATCTATCAACTGGCTAAGCTAGGAAGAAGTTCATTGCTCGGCACTAGCTTTCAATACCTAAATTGTGCTAAAAAAGCCTTCTTTCGGAATAGTGTTTGTCGGTCACAGCCTTCTGGATTTTCTCAATTATTCAACCTTTAAGATACATTTTTTTGGCAAAGACACTGACCGGTGGAGACAAATTAATAACAGAGTGAGTGGAAGGGTGAGCGACTGACGCAGAAACTGCCTTATTTGCAGTGATCAACAGTAACAGCCCTCATAATGCCACCCCTTATGAACGAAATATTAAGGAAGTGGTGATTTGATACTGCCGAATGAGTTCTCACGCAGCAGAAAAAAAAAAAATCACGAGAGGTGGAAGGAATCGGAAGAGCTCTTCGGAATCTAACGAGAGAGTGTTTTAACAATTTCTGATACAATTTCTTTTTCTCTTTTCAACAATATCGCAATTAGTTTTTTTGTAGATGATGCCACTGATATCTCAAAATACACTCAAAACCGCATTCGCCACTGATTTCAAAAGGCGTAACTTTCCATTATTTTTAGTGGTGTTTCGCCATCTCATTCGCAGCTCCGACATTGTGTTTCAACATCATAATCAGGTCTTCATGTTTCCTCACCAGCAGCAACCTTGTCTAAAAGCTCTTCTCACGGTTGAACGTTGATAATATATACTGATTAGAGTCACTCGATAATGCACTTGTTCTCATATCAGTACAAGAGGAGTAGCTTCTGCTTGTTGAGATCTTCGTGCACATACAGAGCTTTTGTTTCCATCCTAGAAGTCTCTTTGTCGGCTACTGCTTTCGTCGTCATCCACTGTCCCCCGGCCCTCACGAATACATTTGTAACACTCAAAACGTTTCTCCGACTCATTATCAACTCAACTATTTAGCTTTTCAGTCGGGCTAAATGTTGTTGTAGTTGAAACATCAGTTTCGCTGCAGAACTATAAATTTAATTACTACCCTTCCTACTCGAACATCTTCGTACATCTTACGAGCCGCACACACACACACACACACACACACACACACACACACACACACACACACACATGCACACACATACACATATGCACACAACGGCGAGACGTTAGGCACGCGTATCCGTATCGCGCCTTGTCGAGAACAAGAAACGCTTCGAATTACCGATTTC
Organism: Schistocerca serialis cubense; assembly: GCF_023864345.2. Classification (NCBI taxonomy): domain Eukaryota; kingdom Metazoa; phylum Arthropoda; class Insecta; order Orthoptera; family Acrididae; genus Schistocerca; species Schistocerca serialis. The sequence goes on along the minus strand of NC_064638.1, from coordinate 253,863,848 downwards.
ACTTTATGACGGAAGTACTGGACTTTTACGCAGATGCTTCGCAGAATTTTTCTCTAGCATATCGCCAACAGAGTATAACCAACCAAAATATCTATTCAGTATCTCAAAGGCTCAGTAGAGAAGTCACAGATAAAGTAACTTAGAGACAATGTTGTTTGTATTACTTTCCTATATTCACTCATAATAATACAGATTTCCATACACAGATTGCAAACCAAAAAATTTGCCGTTTACATCATTCAAAAATTTTCGTCTTACGCTCTGTGTTTGCATATTTAACGCTATATACTGCAGTGTTACACGCATTAAATTAACGAAATTACCTTTTTAAAGCAAAATATTCCATTTATTTGTGCACGTTACTTAAGAAAGCCTAAATAAATATGTAATGTTCACGAACTGAATTCAAATAATGGTAATTTAGTTTTTTATCCTGCTGTTTTATCAATAACAGTATTAACATGAGTAGGATGTGCCACTACACTAGTATTTAATTCTGCTTTGTCCAACCAGAAAGCAGCTTCATGGAAATTGCTAGATATTATCTTTCCACACAGGTTTTTCAAAAAAAAAAATTGAGTAAAATTTCAGATAAGCGGTGCCCATATGAATTAATTACTCGACAGTATCGGCGTGGAAACCATTTCCAAATACGATGCTAGAATTACACATCAACATAACATAGCAGAAACATAATGAAACAGAAATAGTATTATCAACATTTGACGAAAACATTGCCAACATTCGCATAAGCGATCAAAGTGGCCAACCACTGCCTAAAGCGGTGGTTCCGAAACTAGGGAGCGCACATTCCCTCCCCACCCCCCACCCAGGGGCCTGATAGATGTAAGATGGAGGGGGGGGGGGGGGGGCGCAATCAGCTCAGTAGGACGAAGCAAGCTGTCAGAAAAATAAAAAAAATTATAATCTTATTACAGCCAGCCAGTGCCTTTTTTGTGGAGTTGGCAGCATCAAATTTGTCTCGTGCATCACTAAATTAGTGCTTACACGATACGTTCAGTCTGCAATCTGTATCCTTAACTGAAAGGAGATTGCATGATGATGTATGCATTATGTATGGATTCACGTTTATAGAGAAAGACGATGTGCAACTGTCACAGTGTGTTCTGTGTCATAATGCCCTCTGAACGACTCACTGCGGCCCGTGGGTCTAGAAACTCATTTAATAATGTCACCGGGCGTTGAAAAATAAACAACAAGAGTTTTTTGTTGGAAAAAAATCCTTTAAATTGCCTGTATTCGTCACCATGAAAAGAAACCGAGGTTGTCACTTGAACGAGGAAAAAACAGTTTTATTGTCGCATTGATATTTCTGAATTTTTCCTGTGATTTTCACCATGGATGTGAAAAGTTTTGTTCAACTGAAAACAGTATCATTAGGTATTTAAGTAAGACATAAGGACATCGCTATTTACTTCCAAATCCTTTGGAACACCATAGTTCCGTATTAATTTACATTTGATAACCGTTTACAGTGAAGTGTGGATTGCAGTTCACTGTGAAATAAAGCTTTTCGAAAGAAGTAAAAATAAATAAATAAAATAAGCATAGGGGGACATGAGATATTCTGTGGTTGCAAAGGGGGCCACAGGTAGAACAGGCTGGTAACCACTGGCTTAAGGTCTAAGAACAACATAACTAGTTTCACAGCTGTAACCACTGAGTATTGCAAATGGACGTAAAATAAACAGAAATTTGACACCGTTTAATGATAGTGAGTGTGGAAAAATGTTATCATTTAAAAAGTTTGTTGTACCTGTGAACTCAAATGCAGCCACAATAACGGAACTTCATGGAAGGTCAAAGTCACATCATCAGCTGTGACGAGCATTTCAAACTTTGCTCTCAGTAACACCAGAAGTGGCGTATGTGTTTTTGCTAACTTTGAACTCATTAAATTTTAACTTATTTATACGATATTAATCTTTTTCATTTTCCGGAGTAGGTACAGTACAAATTTTCGCGAACATAATACTGCTGTCCCCGGATTCTGCATAGTTTGAACAGAATCGCGTTATCCATCTATATATATATACATTTACTGTACTGAGATCATCAGCTAACAGCGTTATGCCATTTGCACCATCTATAAATGATCCATCGGCGGTGAGAGGGTATGTTCTGATTAAGGAAACTGTCACAATTATATGCGAATCATTAGTGGTGCCATAGGCAACGATTAGTAGTGTGGCAGTTAATCTGGTTCTAAGTTCCGACGAAAGGCTGTTTCGATAAGGCAACCTGAAACAGCACGATTGGCAACGCCGTCCCCATCTAGCGACGTGTTTCGGTACTACGTCCCCTCCCTGACATGTTTCGTTGCGCGTAATTAGCGGCAACAAAAAAGTGGAAACACAAGGTAGAGCAACAAAACAGGAAAAGTGTATCGCTTCCCATAGACTATCAAGCTTCTTTTACACCGTATTTGGTGTTGCTCTCTATTAGAAAGAAATGTTTCTCACAATTCGCTATAATGGAAGTTACGGAGAATCACAATGTTTGCACGTAAGCAATAACATAGTTGAAAGCAGCAATTATCAGAATCAGAATGAATACTTCCGCAAGACTTTCTTTAAGGCCGACGTTTGTTTGTCAAGAAAAATAAAGAAAACAACTTGCACTCCAATGTATTAATCTGATATAACAATGCCAGATGCTTCTATCACAAGAAGATGGGTGCAGTTTCAGAAGTTAATGTAGACTATTGGATCGTATGCCTGTCTTCTATCGAGTAACTGTTCTACACAATTCTTTTGTCTATTTATCAAATGAGAGGTGATACAGACAACCAGGCAGATCGGAGAGGTAGGGTCATGAGAGCTTTACTTCTCGTACAGAGACTGACTCAACGCAGTTACCAAGATAACGCCGTTGAAAAAATAGTCCAGCACTCGGTTGAAGTGAGTGTAGGCAATGACAGAGTAATTACTACAAGATGATTCGGTGGGGATTAGAGCCTCACGCCTCCCGAATACTATTACAATGTCTTCACTCTTGTGCCAGAGAGAGCAAAACATTACTAAGAACTGACTTTTGACAGATTATGGTTGTTTAACGGTGCAAAGGAAGATCTTCTTCCTCTCCTTCGTTTTCTTCTTCCAATTGCAAGTTGTTACCAACGGTTTCTTGACGTTCCCACGTGTTCAGTCAACATGCTGAAACATGCTTTGATATTCTTCCTTCTTGCACTCTGTTAAAGTATGTGAGCCATATTTTTTAATTTCCTTTAGTTTATTTTTTCTTTTTTAGATAATACTCCATTTTCACCGCTAACTCTAATAATAATGTCTTTATTCTCTACAGTGAAGGAATAGATAATAACTATATTTCAATGATGTTGCAAGAATGAGAACAAACTACCAAGGAGATAATTTTACTAAACGTAGGATATAAAGAGCAGCCGGCCCGTGTGGCCGAGCGGTTCTATGCGCTTCAGTCTGGAACCGCGCAAGCGCTACGGTCGCAGGTTCGAATCCTGCCTCGAGCATGAATGTGTGTGATGTCCTTAGGTTAGTTGGGTTTCAGTAGTTCTACGTTCTAGGAGACTGATGACCTCAGATGTTAAGTCCCGTAGTGCTCAGAGTCATTTGAACCGTTTTTGTTACAAGTTCTTTTCAGCCAAGCGTCTTGAGATTGTTTCAGCGACTCTTTCATCTTGTTTATCGTGACCTTTGGAACCTCACTGATGTCTGAAAATATGTTTCTGCCTAGATGTTCGTTCAATTTTAGTGCGAATGCTGGTCACTCAATAGAAATTGTTCCTTTGAGCAAATCTAGGTGTACTCAGTGAAAGCAGCAGTCAAAGCTAATTCTTTATCTATCCTTGTTTGGAGTACGACGCAATTTGTATAATGTATGTATTTTGTTATACCGAAACAAATATTTGAAGAGAAATGGCCTTCTACAATAAAACATAAAATATCCATAACTCTTAGGCACAAAACAGTTCTGTAATGTTGAGTTTCTCTGGTACTATTGATTATCGCTTAGTCTACAATTTGTTCTATTCATATTATGTCGCCATCAGGATGCTTTTCGTAAAGGACACAGCATGTCATTCTCAACGAAGAGAAATCTTCAAATGTAAACGAACTTTCAGGCATACCTTAAGGGACTGTTATAATTATGATCATTACTGTTCACAATACACATATATACCTTGTGGATAATGTCGGAATTTCCCTGACGCTTCTCGTGGATGATGCCGTTACAGACAGAATACTCACAAACGATAGAAAATTGTACCGAAATGCAGGAGGACCTCCAGTGTATCAACATTCAGTGCAGGGTATGACAGCTGACCCTTAAAATAAACAGATATAACATATTGTGGATTAATAGGCAGAAAGATCTATTACTTTTTGATTTCACAGTTCCACAACAATTACTGGAAGCTGTTATACAGCCACAAAGTACCTAGGAGTTTGTGTCCGGAGAAGTGGAAGAACGACACTTATTGCAGATAAGGCAGATACCAGACTGAGATTCATTCGCAGAATCCTCCGGAAGTGTATCCACCCACATATGACAGCTTACGTAAGCCTGGTCTGATCAATACCTGAATAGTGGTTGTCAGTCTGGGCTCCATACCAAAGAGGAGCAGCGCATTTCGTTATAGATTCCTTTAGTACGCACGAAAATATCACTGCAGTGTTCAGAAAACTCAAGGGGCAGACACTGCAACAGAGGGTTGCTGCAGCATGTATAAGGTACCCCTCATTTGCAGACAAGAGCGCATTTTACTTTATTTCCAATTTTGCTGTTTGACATACGTGATGTGAGTGTATCAACGATGCAGTACGTACCGAGTAAGGGGCGAGTGGTGGGTTCCCACGCTGGCTAGCAGAGGCGGTTGGCTATCTGGGTTAATAAAAAACGTAGAAAAGTTAAGATGGTAGTTTCAATGATTCGCATTTTCTTCGTAGTCTCCACCCGACTGAGCACAAAGTACAGAACGTTCATACAACCATGTGAAATTGTCTGAAAAGTCCTTCTTTGGGATGTTGTTCAACTCGCGCTCCACAATCTCACCTTCAACTGTCCTGGGGGAACATCAGAGATCCATTTTGCATTTGTCATTTTATGGTAGACTCTTATTATTACGCCCAGTCTCGTCACCCACGATGATTTTTCCAGAAAACGGTTATTCGCGTTTTTCATTTCAGTCAAGTCGCAGCAGAAGTCGACGCGTCGCTCTTTTTCTTTTTTTTTTTTTTCATGAGTTAGGTCTGCGGGATAAACTTTGCATACACGTTTCACTTCTTGAAAACGTTCTGGAGAAAGTCTTGAATTCTTGATTTAGAAATGTCCAATTCGTTGTTCTACTGACTCACTATGGTCGGACGTCCGCTATTTAACATTGGCTGCCCACAGCTGACTTATGGACTGTACATCGATTTTACAGTGTTCGGTTCTAGGGTTCTAGAAGGCACCATACTTACCATGCCGACGTAACATATACTTCAGGAATAAAATCAGTGTCGGAACATTCTGGACAGAGAGTGTACATCAGTTCTCACATTATGTGCTTTAAAATGGAGCAATGTTGCTTCGAAATCGATTGCAGTTAACCTGGCAAGCAATAACTACAATTGTTGAAGAACAGAAATTTTAACAAATTGGAAAAATTAATATTTATTTTCCTGCGTTCTAGACTCGGGCCAGCACAGTTTTAATTTGTTAGCAAGTTTCAAAAAATTCGCAGTTCAATAGCCACCGAAAACTTATGAATGTTTTCTGATGTAAATTTACACATGGCTATAGGAAACCTCGAAAAATAGCGTATAATTAATCTAGTGCGTAGAATCTCAGACTGCTAGCAGGATACGGGGAAATATGTTGCTGCGAACTTCCCAGACTGACGTACCTGAAAAACAGACCGCAGGCCGGTGCAAGAAGTACGGTTTTTTTTTTTTTTTTTACTGACATATGTGCATCATCGATCTATCGATCTGTATGTAAAATTATTTATTAATTCTCCACTTTCATTGGGTAAAATATCGCTTTTTGGTTGTTCATGTATGCTTTGTGACAAACTGTAGGATTATGTTCTGATTTTCAATCTGTAAATATGACTAAAGTCTAATTATAATATAATTTGACAATATGCTTCTGCATGTGAGATAACGCAATGGCCCGATTAGGGATACATTTTATCTACGTAAAATGTTTTCAAGATAGACGAGATTTTGATGTAGAAAGAAGAGTATGTAAATTGTCATGTCGGTAGGAGCTTTAAAATTGTACCACGTATTTGAAAATCATATTGTGTATTGATTGAGAGTAGATTTGTTGTGTTTGTATCTTATATGTGAGGGGTAGATGGGGGGGGGGGGGCGGCTTGGATGGGCACTCCACGGGCTTATGTCTCAGAGAGAGGACCGGAATACAGCATTCTGGCAGAAAAAATGTTTGTGGATAATAATGGGCTATCTGACAGTCGCTGGTCTACTGTTTAGTGCCATTCATTTTGCCACATGAACAGGCTAGTTGGAGTAGGCTGTACTTACGGAGTGAAGAGGGAGCGTCAGGTTGTCAAGTGGAAGTGTTGAGTGACGACATGATGACTGTGGAGCTGATACCTCCATGGTTAGGTGTCCACATCCTTGCCAACACCCACAGCGCTAACTAAACAACATAAAAAACTGCTGCTTCAGCACCATTTCGCATAAGTCAAACACTTCAGTTTAGATATTTACCAACTTTACATTAATCTAATATTCATAATAACACTAGTTGCAGGATATCTTCAATCTAAAGTACAATTGTAACTATACATCGTAGTATATTTTTTCTTAGTTTGTACTAACAATGGTCCTGTATGAAGAGCACAAACTCAAGATCTTCAGAGCCTTAAACATAACTATTAAACAATAAACAAATGGAAGAGTAATAAAATGTGGCAAAGTAACCATTTAATCTAGACTCTTCATAAACAACCCCTGGCTGCTGCAATGAGAACGTAACCCATATCGCTTACTGTTTTCTATTCTTTCTATTCTGTTAGTATAATTTTGCGGAATTTCTTCCATTTTGCACATAGTTTATACTTTCAAATTAAGTAGTAATAGGCTGCACCGAACGCTAGTAAACTGTTGTTCTCCATACCGTTATTACACTTGCAAACCACATGTACTATAATGCTCAAAAGTGTCCGAATGACGTGAACTACGTTCCGCCTGATTTGCGCGCAGCCCGCACAACGTAACTTTCTTGCAGGTCCTTGTGATACAGTCGTTTGACTACACACAAGGTATACCACGAGAGACCACTAGAGAACTCTGTTATTTATAGCAATCAATCCAGATGAAAAATAGCACCACGATATTGCAAATACTAGGAAACATGTTATTAGAGATGTGGGAGTCGTTCCGTTGTAAACTGAACTTTAGTGCAACAAGTGACATTTCAAAATCATTAACACACTCATTAAAATGTGTCACCCAAATCATTCAGTAATCCTTAGGCACTTAAATATTCATTTGAACAAGAGATTTTAAGACAATGTCTAGACCTAAAATTCTATGATATTTCAAAACATTTTTGCTCTCCGAAACGTTTTCCCTCACCAACTGAACTTCGTTCATGTGGCGAGTGGTTTTGCATAAAATGGTTGTTGAAGTAACCAGTTATGAAAAACACGGTTAAAAGCGGCAAGAGCTTTATTGAACCTCCACCATTAACAGACAGAGTATCAGCAGTACTCTTCATTCATGAAGAACTATTTCCGCACATGTGTGAACTTTAAATGACACGACGAACTTTTTTCTGGATATAGATTGAAAGCTAGCACCTGCAGCCATTGCTGATTAAGCAAAGCTTTCATGCCTGACTTTCGTGTCTGATCGAGACTCGATCAGGGAAACGATCGTCATTGCTAACTGGGAGTAAAGCGATGTCAAATATCGAAATTTTCACCAGTGTGAGTTAACAAATCTGAACTTGAAAATAAATGGGAAATTTTTGTGCTGAACTGGGAATCATATCAAGATTCCTATCTCCCTGTCAACTAACCACAAAAGACGTTTAATATACTTTCATTCACAACTAACAAAGTGTGCACATGTTTAAAATTTTGTACCTCGCACGTAATCGGATTGTTAACTACGTAAAATATGTGTAAAAAATAATGTCCTGATTGACTGACTGACTGACTGACTGACTGATTCATCACCTCCCAGCGCAAATCTCTAAGGACAAAAACATGAAATTTGGAGAAGATATGGATCGTATACTGAAGGTGTCGTTTAGAAGGGATTTTTCGAAATTTCAAACCTAAGGGGGTCAAATAAGGGATGAATAGTTAAAAAGAAAAATGTTGCTATTAAGGGAATTTTGAAGCTAGACATACGGCTCCAGAAATAAAGAAATACGTGTTTCAGCATTTCTGGAAATTTAACGGGCGAAAATAGTGGGTGAAAGCTTTTTTTCCAAGATATATCTTTATTAAAGAACTACTGAAGTATTTTAATGCTATATCTATGAACACTGATATTTGACGTCTCGGTTACAAATTAAAAAATACGTATTTCAGTGTTTTTGGAAATTCGCCACCTATGGGGATGAAAGTTTTTATGGAAGTATTCCGTTCTACTAACATTTTTGAAGCTAAATTCGTGAAAATTTGTATTTGGCATCTCTGCGAGAAATAAAACATATACATGCCCCTGTTTTTGGAAATTCAGCCCCTAAGGGCGTGAAATAGGGTCAGGTTGATTCACTGACTCATTATCGCCCAGCCCAAACCGCTAAGGATACGAACTTGAAGTTTGGAGAGCGTGTGGCTCTGTAGGCATCGTTTAAGAAGGGATTGTCCGAAATTCCACTCCTAATAGGGTGAAATAGGGGATGAAAGAAATCTCCACAAGAACGCAAAAGGCATGATTAACAAAAACTTTGGAGTCCACCCGCCAGAATTGCATTTTGGTCAGAAATACATTCGAAAAAGACTATGCTTATAAGGCATTAATTAGTGTGGAAACCCTAGAAAGTGTTGAAATTCGTGGACAATATGAAAATTCGATTAGATAAAAACAAAAGGAAAGTTCTGCTGGCTATACATTCTAGGCGAGCGAAGCAGCGGATCCTAAGCTAGTTGTTACATATCGAATTCCTTCACGAGCATCGAGATGTTTGAATCTGAAATGATGACGTTATTCTTTATAATTGACGCGAAATCGTAGTCAGCACCTACCGTTGGAATTGTCTGTCCAAGAGTAGACGTTGTTTGTTCATCTGCGGTGAGATGTTTGCATGTTCGCCTAGAAATAACGGTACCTGGTGATGTTTGGTTTGTGGGGCGCACAACTGCGCTGTCATCAGCGCCCTTACGAAGTCCCAAATTTTACAGAGTCCAATTAGATCACAAATCAATAGAGCCACTGTCACGAATGATGATGATGACGATGATGATGATGATGATGATATGAGGACAACACGAACACCCAGTCGCCGGGCAGAGAAAATCCCCAACCCGGTGGTGAATCGAACCCGAGAATCCGTGATCAAGAGCCAGCAACGCTAGCTACTAGATCACGAGCTGCGGACATATATAACGGCACCTGTCTCTATTGTAGGCAACACATGGGGAAACATTAAAAATGAAAACTACTTTTCAGTAGTAGTTCGGTGTGCTGAAGCTAGCACTTATTACGAATATTTTTGTGGCAGACTAAGATTCGAACTCAGAGACGAACCTTTCGGGAGACTTAGAGGAGTTTGCAATCTTGTGGAAAACAACGCAATAATCGAATTATATTGTTCCAACGGGCTCAAATACTGGAAAGAGGAGATTCGAATTCCAGCCCCCGTCCAGCAGCAAAATTTTCAGTTTAAATAAAATAACAGTCCAGTGGCCTTAAATGACCGATGGTTTATTAAATAACCTAAAATTTCTAGTATAAGAAAACTTACTGGTGAGAGTTTCTCCTTTTCGTGACTTTCGCCTCTGTTACGGCCCAGAGTACGCCGGTTCTTCCCCAGTTAGTAGCGAAGGTATATGGTGTTTCGTCGTGTTTTGAGCTCGCAAATGTGATGGGCAATTTGCACTAACTGATGCCGATTCCCAGTCGACTCACACGAACCACCACAAACAATGCTCCATAAAACCGGAAAATATGACAAACCTTTCGTCTAGTAAACAAGGCCCCATTGATGGTCCTGCACAGATCCACGCCCCTCTCATTGTCTTTATGCATTTGTACTTCATCCACTGTAATGGATAGTTCCCATTTGTTTTCAAAGTTGTCGAGTGATAAAAATTTAACTAATATGTGTTGTGGCGTAACAAGTTTGCTACGCCACACTGGGAAGGGAGCCGAAAGAAAGGCACGCGTACACACACGCCGACTGGCGTCAAGTCTGGAACAGGATAACTATTGAATGGTAGCAAGAAAAGTACGTAGCTGCTTTATACTTAACTTTTATTCTTTGATGAATACAGCGTTCTTCTTGAGACATTTATACGATAACTCTCAAACTAGGTAAGGCTAATGGCGCCTTGCTAGGTCGTAGCCATGGACTTAGCAGAAGGCTATTCTAACTGTCTCTCGGCAAATGAGAGGAAGGCTTCGTCCGTATTGTCGCTAGCAATGTCGTCGTACAACTGGGGCGAGTGCTCTATCGTATATCGAGACCTGCCTTGTGGTGTCGCTAGGTCTGCGATCACACAGTGGCGACACGCGGGTCCGACATGTACTAAATGGACCGCGGCCGATTTAAGCTACCACCTAGCAAGTGTGGTGTCTGGCGGTGACACCACAATATGTGTCGAAAACGTCGCGAACCTTAGAGAAGTTAAGAAAAATTCAAAACCCAGCACGCCAAAACCAAAATTTGCTACTGCAGACCGAATGCATGCAGGAAAGTATGTGTAATAGAGCCGAAAACCTATAGAAAACCATATATCAGTAAAATCAACAGAAGGAAGCGAATTGGATTTACAAGAGAACATAAATTCCATGTGTTAAATTTCAGGAAAAATGTTGTGTTTACTGACGAGAGTCGATATGAGCTTCTAAGCCAAATTGGTGAATAATAGTGTGGAGAAAAAAGAATTGTGAATTTGAAGAGAGAAATATAAGAGTGTCGTTTAAACATGAAGTAGATTCAGTACTTATTGGGGGTGCATTACTGCAAATGGTGTGTGGGATTTGCATTTTATCGATGGAATTATGGACCACAAGTTTACATAAACATATTAAAACCACATATATACAGACCTGTCCATAATGCGGATCTTTCTGGGGTTGTATTTTCACACATGTTAATCATACAAAACATACAGCTCTAGATGTGTGCCTCTGGCTATTGTATAACATTTCCCATTAAATGCAGACACCACTGCAATCCCCACATTGCAAGATCCCCTCGCTTCTGAACTGATACTGTTATTTCTCAGCTTAGCCGCGAGTCGGTAGAGGGTGGTATATCTGACGTACAGTATGACTGGTCAGCATTTCCACCCGGAATTTGCGCGTGTAGGTCGGACCTTCCTTGATCCGCCTTGGTGGGCCGTGTCGTCGGATTTCCTCCTACCTGTGCGCGGTGCAGCTCTCGTAAATGTCGTCCCGCGCATTGGATGTCTCTGTCGGTGGAAGCTAATTATCTGAAATTGCTGTCGATCAACTTTGGGGTATCTATTTACTCGAAATTAACATTCAGAATACCGTAATATCACTTTTATTCCTATTAGATCAATAATGAAACACTCATGTCACAAACTACTCGTAAGCGAGAGCATGGCTACCATCGAACAAGACAGGGAGAGCTCTTAACGCCGACTACCGACTTTGGCGCGCAGTCCGTATCTCTTACTAGTTTCGTCACAGTTCGTGGATTTCCGATCAAGTTCGTACTTACTAAAATATGCATTTATTAATGAACGGGTGTGAATTTTAACGAGGCAAAATTATGATAAATAGTTTTAAACATCCAGAGGCTCCTCCTAGTATTCATGTTGTCATAAATGACTTTAATTATGAAATAGAAATAAACAAAATCGGTGACTTTGGCGCCAAGACGGCGGTACTTCCCGTCATGTATATTTCCCAGGCTGTTGCTACGGTGCAGCGCCGAGCCCCACCCCACTACGCGCGACATATGGTCGCTTCGTCACCTAGCCAGCCAGCGTGGGAAATGCTCTCCGACTCATGGCCGACTACGGACTACAGCACTTCCTAACTATCGTGAATACATCAATAAGAGACAATAATTTATTAAAACTGGTAAAAATGTCTTCCTCACGTACGAGGCACCTTACAACACGCTAGTCCAATACGGAATTTGTGGTATGTTCTCGACAAAAATGTGAGGCATCGTAAGATATCCGATAGAAATGATCCCAAGAACTCTCTAGTAGATACAGGGCGAACAACAGAATATCTGGTGAAATCCATGCCAAGAAGAATGCAAGAGATTATAAAAAGGAAAGGAGGGCCTACTAAGTACAACCCATAACATTCTACGTTCACAGTGTCAATTTCAGTGTTGCAGACGAATACTTATTTTGCATGCTAATTTGCCTATCTTTACTTTTGAATGTTTAACTATGTTTATGTGAACTAAATTGTGTTTCTTTATTGTACTCTCCTTCTCCTTGATTAATAAGTTAGTCCATGTCACTGCTGTACTTCATTTCGACAGTCTATCTATGCACAGTTAGACACAAAATAGTGTAGTAGACGAATGCTTTTTGGAGTAACTGTACAGCTACGAGGCGGCGGGGAGCGCTGTTCGTCTGCTGTCTGGAGTTTCCGCCAGCCCTCGGTTGTGCAGAATCGTTCTCTCTACCCCTGTCTCTCTTTCTCAATCTCTCTCAGTCTCTCTCTCTCTCTTAATCTCTAAAGTCTTGAAAAATTTCTAAAGCGTTTGCATGGGTACCCAGGTGGCCGCAAGCACACGCGCACACGGACACACACACGCACACGCACACACACACACGCACACACACACACACACACACACACACACACACACACACACACACACACAAACGATATTTAGCTGCCGCCCAGGGTGGCCGAGCGGTTCTAGGTGCTACAGTGTGGAACCGCGCGACCGCTATGGTCGCAGGTTCGAATCCTGCCCCGGGCATGGATGTGTGTGATGTCCTTAGGTTAGTTAGGTTTAAGTATTTTGGCTTGTACTTACGACTCATAAAACATAAATTTCAGAAACTACCAGGGTGGAAAAACCCGTAGCACATCTACAACAAAATCAGCCCATACTTTCCTGTAATTTAGGTATAATCTAAAGGCGTCGAAAATCTTAAATTATTTAAGGGTCGCGGTGAGTGGAAGTGAGGTATTGTACTTAAACGCTTTTACATTAAAAAATAATGCTTTACAATTTACTGTCCTGTACATATCATTCAACAGAACGTGTGGAAAAGAAAGCTGTGACGAATTTTGTCATCTATCATATCTTGTGTGTCCTGGAACAGCCCTGTTTAGACGCACTGGTTGCAGGTGACGTTTCGAAAATCACCTACACACATTCCTTTCTCACAACGCTCAGCCAGCAGCGACGGAAATTTCCGCGTCCCAGGGCGGTTTCCGCAGCTGAGACGAAAGCGTGCTACAGGAATGTGGCTGCAAGTGCAGCGACGTGCTCAGGACACGACAGGATAGTATGCGCTGCTTTTAAAACATTTTCATGTGTGACACTCCGTGAATACGGTGCCTGTTATTGATTGGAGAAAGTTCCACTGATGTACATAATTTAAAACATCTCATGTCTTCAGTGCACCGATACTTCTGAAATAACGTCGTACAAATTGTCCACATGCTATCAATAACTGGTGTATGAATATTTTACAAATAATGGCACTGTGTGTGCAGTTTTTGAAATGTGTGTTTCCTTACGATACACGTTTAGTGTTATTCACTTAAAATATAACCAGTGGGATGATTTAGCTTTTATTGTGCATGTGATGTCTAGTGTATTCACATTTGAGTTGAATTTCCCTCTTCGTAAGTAGAGGTGTAAATAAAAAATGAAAGAAGCTCTGAGGTTATAACCATTGAACTATGACGCACAACTGAGCTGACAATCACATTTGAGTTGAATTTTCCTATTCGTGAATGGAGGTGAAAATAAGAAAACGAAAGAACCACTGAGGTTATAACGGGTAAACAATGACACACAACTTAGCTGACAATCATATTTGAGTTGAATTTTCCTGTTCGGGAGTGGAGGTGTAAATAAAAACACGAAAGAACCTCTGCGGTTGTAACCGGTGAACTATGACACACAACTGAACTGACTATCACGTCTACTGATAAGGCAGTGTTTTTTCGGACGACCAGTAACATAGAAAAGGGTGCCGACTCCAAAAGCCGCTCCGGGTCGCCGAGCGGTTCTAGGCGCTACAGTCTGGAACCCCGTGACCGCTACGGTCGCAGGTTCGAATCCTGCCTCGTGCATTGATTTGTGTGATGTCCTTAGGTTAGTTAGCTTTAAGTAGTTCTAAGTTCTAGGGGCTTTACGACCTCAGAAGTTAAGTCCCATAGTGCTCAGAGCTATTTGAACCATTTTAACCAACTCCAAAAACAGAAAAGCCGGGCAAGGCGCTACATTTAGCCGCATATTCTACCCTGCATTCCGGACTGCCTACTTTAGATAGCAATAATAAGTAAGGTATTTTCACTCGTTTATTAATAGATGTCTGAGTTTCTCACGATATCGAGCTTACACTTCCTTTTTTTCCTTTTTTTCTTAAAAAAAGAACCAATCTCATAATTTAACAATTATGATACCAACAAAGAGATAAGTCTTATTAATCGGTTTATCTGTATATCCCTTTGGTATATTTCCTTATTCCTCTCTGTACACATTCATCGTGCTTACATAATTAGCCGGGTACGGGCCTTAGTTGTGCTTTCTCTGCTTCAAAGCTAAAGAGTCTAACAAAACCCAGACAGGCCGGACATGTATGTACTGGGCCGGGCACCTGGCAACCCTAAGCGCAGATCATAGGCAAACGGGTGACGGAGGGGGATGAGGGGAGGGGCTGTTTCCTCTCTTCCAGCATCACCCTCGCAGGCCTTCTTCACACCTGACTACATTGTTTCGTGGCTAAATAAAACAGTGCGCTCGGCGCGCAGAGTGTATTGCCAAAGATCCTCGACAGTAAAACTGTACTATGCTATTACAGCGTTCGATACTACAGTTACGAAAGCCTCAGACCTTAGTAATAGTTTGCGAGATCAAAACAGTGAACAGTACAAACATAGGAAATTAACGAGGTGTGAGAATTTTGTCAACTCTCTGTTGTCTGAATGCTGTTTCTCATATTCTTGTTTCACTGGCCCAGAGCTAATTCTTACTTTGACACCATGCAGCTACATTCACAGACAAAACGTCTACTTACTGTCAGACAAGTTGTCTGTACAGAAAATCGCATTCTCTTTGCCGCCTGACGATAGGGACAATGGTTCGTCCATGGGAAAAAATGTGGTTCTCAGCTAGCAGAAAGAGTTGATAATACGAAGTGATCATTCTTAACGTAGGATATCTGTGGATACTTTCACCCGTTCCGTCAGCTGCTAATGAATTACTCTGAACCTTTTTTCATAATTTAAGAATGCGTACTAAACTTTGCAGTATACAGCATTTTAAATCTCAGCGAATCAGAAATAGTTAAAAAATTAATATTCGACTCAACATTGCTTATCCATTTTTTTGTGGATGAGCGGTTGGTGTTCATACAGTTCGTCAGTTTTTTGTCTATTTCATTTACTGTATCTGATACATGTAGATTTTTGTTCTTATATGTACAGGATCAAATTTCAGGTGAAACAGTTGTCCTAATTTCCGAGAACCAATACAACTAATGTTACTGAATAGGAAGCAGTTGTGATGATCTGCATGTCGCAGACATGTCTCAGATTCTGGAGACGTTAAAACACTGTTGAAGCAAGTGCATGTACAAAATCGCCATCCATTGGTCGCTATCCTGAAATTACCTCCAGAGTGCTGCTGTAGGCGAGCAGTGGTCGAGAAATCGCGCAACGAGCAGCGGCCAGCCAGCTAGACAGCTTGACGGCGGGGCTGCGCTTCTGGTGACCTTGAGGCTGACCAATGATGTCTGAGTTCTCAGGGACGTCTGCTCGCTGGGGCGGATCGCGGCGAACAGCGACGCTGGAGGTCTACTGCTCCCTGAAAAACATAGGGCCGATTGTGTGAAGCAGGTTAGCACAGGAAACGAACTCGTGTGTTGTATAATCGTTAAGATATAAATATTTTACATTTTACGAGTTTCAGTAACGTGCTGTAGCGATGGCTGTTTGCCAGTGCTTTCCATCACCGGAAAATATGCAGTTGGCTCATTGGACTCTATAACTACTCTGTAACAGTAATTTCGTCTGCAGGGTTGCAGAACTTAACAGCGCCGTGGCTTCTACCTCTGTATGTACCTGACATAACCTGGCCCTGCATCACTTCGGGCTCAGTGAGTGGAACATCATACTGCCACCAGCAGTGTACTTTTAACGCTTTCATGGGTGATGGGATTTGGTTTCCTATTACATTGAAGAGGCAAAGAAACTGGTACACCTGCCTAATATCGTGTAGGGCCCCCGCCAGCAGGCGGAAGTGCCGCAACATGACGTGGAATGGACTAGATTAATGTCTGAAGTAGTGCTGGAGGAATCTGACACCATGAGTCGTGCAGAGCTGCCCATTAATCCGTAAGAGTAAGAGGGGGTGGAGGTCTCTTCTGAACCTCACATTGCAAGGCATCCCAGATCTGCTCAATAATGTTCATGTCTGGTGAGTTTGGTGTCCAGCGGAAGTGTTTAAACTCAGAAGAGTGCTCCTGGAACTACTCTGCAGCAACTCTCGACCTGTGGAGTGTTGAATTGTCCTGCTACAATTGCCCAAGTCCGTCGGAATGCAAAATGGACATGAATGGATGCAAGTGATTAGACAGGATGCTTGTCACCTGTCAGAGTCGTATCTAGACGTATCAGCGGTCCCATATCACTCCAGCTGCACACGCTCTCACCATTACAAATCATCCACCAACTTGAAAAATCCCCTGCTGACATTCAAGGTCCATGGATTCATGCGGTTATATCCATACCCGTACAAGTCCATCCGCTCTATACAATTTAAAACGAGACTCGTCCGACCAGGCAACATGTTCCCAGTAATCAACAGTCCAATGTCGATGTTGACGGGCCCAGCCAAGGCGTAAAGCTTTGCGTCGTGCAGTCACCAGGGGTACACGAGTGGGCATTTGGCTCCGAAAGCCCATATCGATGATGTTTCGTGAATCGCTCGCACGCTGAGACCTTTCGATGGCCCGGCATTGAAAGATGCAGCAATTCGCGGAAGGGTTGCACTTCCGTCACGTTGAGCGATTCTCTTCAGTCGTCTTTGGTCTCGTTCTTGCAGGATCTTTTACCGACCGCTGCGATAATGTTTTACTGGATTCCTGATATTCACGGTACACTCATGAAATTGCCGCACGGGAAAATCCGCTCTTCGTCGCTTCCTCGGCGATACTGTCTCCCATCGCTCGTGCACTGACTATAAAACCTCTTTCAGACTAACTTAAATCTTGATTGTAGCAGCAGTAACCGACCTAAAAACTGCGCCAGACACTTACATAGGTGTTGCCGCCTGCAGTGCCGTATTCTGCGTGTTTGCGTATATCTGTGTTTGAGTAAGCATGCCCATACCAGTTTCTTTGGCGCTTCATTGTGAAACATCTTAAGCAACAAAGTTCACAAATTTTCCAAAAACGAAAAGCGCATTGTCCAGGTAGAAAGAGGTTTGAAAAGGAGGTCCTCCAGGACCGCATACGTATTTTGCCTAAGATGTATCGCAAGTTGTTTTACTGTAGCTGTGGAAATCATAGTACGGGCCCAGTTTAACACCTAATGGTACGATACTGGTAAGAATACAAAACGATTATCAAGCGAAGACCGAGTTCGTCCTCAAACTGAATCATATTGATAATAGGGTAACCAGGGGAGACAGTTTGTTGTTGCCTTCCTCCAACGAACATTGAAAGCCATATGCACAAATTACAATACTATGAATACTTTGGACGATACAGTTGACAGGGTCGTCCTAAACTAATAATTGTTAACAACTAGAAGTGACAGGATACGATCCCTGTAACGATACGTTACAAACCTAAGGCTTACCCATTACGCTATCCTTTCACTTTTGCACAGTGTTGTTATCGTCTTGTATGCTGTAATATGTGAAGTAACACATTAGACTAAAAACATACGCTAGCCGGAGCAGCATGACTTGGATTGCTACATGAATCTAAATCCCCCGAAAACGTCGTCAGTAATACTACGTGTGTAGAAAAAAATATATTTCCACGATATTCCAAATAGTACCGACGAGGAACTTATTTATGGAATCTCTGTATGCCCATCTTTTTAGCGATGGTTGCGGAACTCGGCTGTTCGATAGACAATGTCAAATTAAACACCTTTAAGCCGTCAAGTTCCCACAAGATACTCAAATCGTTAAGCATGCTACGTTTTGAAGACTGTCAGTTTCATGACGTTATTTGACATGATTTAACGAACCATTCTTACTGAGTCAGTTAACTCCACTAGTTCAGTACATGGTATTTCCCTTCACTTCTGACAGAAAATACGTCATCTCTCACGTCGTGTGCTCCCCCCTTTTTACAAAGGTTATATTTCACTTGGGTTTGCATAGGTTTTTTTTGAATTGGCAATTGTCATTTAGACAACTTTACGATGTCTTTAGCACTTTATTTGCTGATGACATGGGTCTGCCACTTTGGTTCAATGGTTTCACATTGTAACGGTTTATTATTAATGAATTCCAGCACTGGAATCCCGGTAACACATGATGTTCTAAATCCGATGTAGATATACTTTTTCTCCCTCTGCTTTTTCCCCTTTATTTAGTTCATGCCAGTGTTAAACATTTTAGACCATAACCACGGTCGGTGGCTTGTGCAAAACGGTCATTATTTTCCCTTTTAGGATTTATCTACTTGAAATACAGGGGCTTGGTTTCGCATGTATGGTTGTAGACTAATGTACAACAGACTGGAGGTTTTAAATGTCTGATCATTTTGGTCATTGTCAATTAAAATTGGATTCTACTTTACATTTAAATGTGCCTGTATATTAAAATATATCAACATAGTTTCCTGGTTGTGACTCAGTACTGAGTGCAACGCTTTCGTATGTACTGTACTTATGAGAAACCAGCCTGGAATGTACACATAATTGTATTAGTGACTTTCACATTTCTCGCTAACAATTTCCTACAATAAGCGTGGAACGCCATACGATATTGTTTTTAGTGATTTTCAACATGTATTTTCTTTACATATACTCATTACTTGGTTGTTACGTCACTTTTCTAGGCTACACTACAGCCGTACAGTTACTGTTCTTCAAATAATACAGATGTCGTTAGCTTTCTGGTAGATTCCTAGTATTTTGACAAGTCTCGGGTGACGTCAGCTAACGATGGCTCCACCTACTTACTTGCTTACCTTCATTCTTCGACATGTAACCACGGTGGCTGCTACGCTACATTGGTTGGTATTATATTGTTAGTGTTGTGAGTTCTTTCCCTCTTTACATTGTTTTTATGTTACGAGACGAGTGTTAGTTTTCACGCGAATACTGATTTAATTTGTTGCCATGGGTTGCTCACCTGAACATCTGTTGCCTTGATAATACCCGGAACGTTCTCACGTTCTCAATTTACCATCTAATCACAAGGGTTGTAACTGACATTTTACACATGTGTGGCACACCCCGACACATGTGCTCTGGTAGTTTTTCTGTCGTATGTTATGCTATCACTTGTTTAAGGGCTACATGACATGTAGAGGTTAACGCGTTGGTTGTTCTAAATATAATTAGTGTCTTTCTGATGTACTGCGTATGCATCGCAGTACTTTTATTTTATGCTAATTCAATAACTTATGATTTCTTATATCACCTAGCCACATGTCAGATATTATTTTTTTATCACTTTCGTGATAATGTTGTTTTACCTTTTCTATACTTCAACACTTACCGCTTAGTGGGAATTCGTTACAGTATATTACTTCAGATTCATCATTTGATTCACTAGAAATGTTTTATTAACTAGGTTGCATCTTATGAGTTGTGATCGATAAATTGCACTGATGTACTTTAAGTCTCCTTTTATTAGTTATTAATAGTTACTGATGATACAGATAGTTATGGGACTGACCTTCAGTAAATGGTATAAGACTGACAGTATGTAATCAAACGTTTTCTGTTCAGTCTAAATCCGTCAGTATATGACTACATTATTTTACTCCAGTTGTTCCAATGGCATTGCAGTAGCATTATAACGTGATTATCTACGAACAACATGAAATATTGACCTCCATTTAGTAGATTCCCTTTTACGTTTATATGACGTATATTCTCTGCTCACTAGTTTAAGTTAATATGGTATACACTGTTCTCTTACTTTATTCCTTAATTTATCTGTAACTATATGTGACTTCCTGTACTGGTTCATATTGTTATTGTTATGTTATTACATATTTCCACTGTATATTAGACATGCACTACGCCCCCTTTTTTGTGGTTATCTATTTCATACTGGTACCATTCTTGTCTGTACACAGGAGTTGAAGATGGCGTAGTAAAACGCTGAAACTGGTTGCCCAATGAAATAAGATTGAAAATTGACGGCTGAAAGGTGTTTAATTTGACATCCTCTATTTATGGAATCTTTTTCATATCATGAAGTGAGGAATAAGTTCTCTCCACAATTTACGGCACTTAGTTTCTCTCTTGCTTTGTAAGTAGGTTCCTACTCGCAATATGTCGCAGTTCCAGGAATTTAATAAAGGTCACATTATTGCGCTTTATAAAGATGGATACTATATCCCGCACCCTAGGATACAGACTCATCTCTGGGTAAAGAGGATGGCGGACGAAGACCACGTCAACGGCCTTCTCCTCCCTGGACGTCCACGAACTACCATGGAGAATGGAGACAATAGTATACTCCACTGCAGTAATGAAGACCGTTGCAGGTCGAACACACAAGTAAGAAACATTCTTCAGCTAAGCCTGAGCAGGTCGACCTCACGTCGTCGTCTCAACGAGAAAAAAGATATGGGCTTAAAGCGGCGGTTAAGGAAACATTGAAACATCAACATTAGGCTGCCAGATTAAACATCGCACTGGCCTGCAGGAGGAAACCACTTTCATACAGGGAGCAAGTTATATTTAAGGACGAGAAGACGTTTTCTGCTGCACCAAATAATTCTCTACATGTATATCGCCCAAGTCGAGAGAGTGCAACGTCCGTCCATCACAGGCAGAGACATGGCTGAAATTCGGTCACAGTTTGTGTGTGTTTACTGCTGCACTACATTCGGTTCTACGACCCGTACTGCTAGATAAAGTGACACAGTGTGTCAGTGACAGCTTGTTTGAGATTGAATGACAGATATTCTGTTTTTGTTCCACTGATTTTTGTTTATTTCAATCTAGTTTTCGGGTTATTGGGCCATCTTCAAGAAGATGGCCCAATAAGCTGAAAACCAGTTTGAAGCAAACAAAAATCAGTAGAACAAAAAACAGAGTATTTGTCATTCAACCTCAAGTAAGAAATTGTTCTCCTAGAAGAAACGGAAGAACTCCTGAATAAAAAATGAAGGAAGAATGAGGACATGTACCTATTGGCACAACAACCAAAACACTACAGAAACTGAAGAGCAACAGAATTAAGTGGGCAGGCCGTGTAGCCTGTATGCCAGAAAAAAGACAGTTGAAGAATGCACTTGAGGCCAAACACCAGCGCAGAATGGACTACCTGGCGAAGTAACTGCCATGCCCAAGGATTGTAAACACTTGGAGGAACCAAGCTAAAAACAGGAAGGAATGGGGGTAATCATCTTGTGGTGCAGTTAATGGAGGTAGTTTGTGGAAGCAGCGCGTGGTCTGCAGGGCCTGTGATTGCTGGAAATATAATTCTGCATGGAGTGACAGCCAAGCTTCAAAAATGAAAGTTTGGTCGGGAATAAATTAATTTTGTAGTACGCATTATATCTTCTTTAGGAATAACACTTGACCCTAACACAATAAGTGCAATAAAGAATTTTCCAGCTCGAGAACAAAGCGGCATCTAAAGGCATTCATCGGTTTCTGTTCGTCTTTTCGTCGTTATGTTACTAATCAGTTGCTTAACAGCAGCATGGTGTTGAAAGGATACAAGTCAGACATATTTTTGTGCTATAAAACTGTTTTAGTAAATTCTGAAATCCTGTCGTCCTGACATGAATTTGGGTTTTTGTATTTCAATCTTTTTCCGGACTTTAAGCCCGTCTACGTCAGATACCTGGGAAAAACAACGGCGTTGACACGATTAGTTTTGCAAGTCAGACTCTTTCAGAATGTGAGCTTGCGTATTTGGCTACTGAGTCGGAAGCTCTCTCGTTTATATAGGCGTCCAAGAAATTTAACTATTACATTTACGATAAACACTTTAGAGTATTTTTTGATCAGCGGGCATTGAGCTTCTTGTTAACCTGTAAATTACTTCATGATAGGATCACAAGGCAGACAACATTTCTTCAGAAATATGATTTTGAGACAGTGCACATGAAAGGTAAAGATAATGTAGTAGCAGAGCCTAGTCGTGTCTCCCACAAACTCTAACTGATCTTACAGACTTATCTGAACAAACCACTGATTTCTGGATTCTGTTTATGAAGGACACTCGATTTAGGCAATAGTGTCTAGATATGAGCGCTAACATGGCTACGTTACAAGATGCGGCTTCTTGATGGAACAGAGTAAAGACATTACTCACACAAAATTCGTATAAGAAACTTCTAAAAACTATAAATTAAACGTAAAGTATTGTTCTATACACGTAACACTGAAAAAAATAACTGATGTGTGTATACTCGATGCTTGTAGAAACACATTGATTTTAGGTACGTATTATGCCTGTGGACACTACGGTGTAACGAAATTTCTGAGAAAACTAAGCCTTTATAGTTATTAAATGATTAATTAATTGAAACCTTCAGCTGCCGACAGGTGTTGTTGATATACCTCGATGGGGACAGCTGAAAATGTGAAAAAGCTCAGATGTATAGAGCGTCTGCCATGTAAACAGCAGATCCCGGGTTCGAGTCCCGGTCGGGGCACACATTTTCAGCTGTCCCCATTGAGGTATATCAACAACACATGTCGGCAGCTAAGGGTTTCAATCAATTATCATTTATTCTAGAGAGGCTGCACGGTCATCAATGGTATCGGTTCTTTCGAGAACAATCACTATCTTCATTTATTGTTATTTCCGAAAATTAGATGATATGTATAACAGTTGTTGGAATCTAGTTTTATTTGCCAAAAATTATATTCTATACCAACAATAAACAGGACTACATTCTATATTACCAATAAAGCCTTTGAAAATGGTATCCGTCGACGTTGCTGGCCCAGCACCATCTGCACTAGGTGGCATTAGGTACCTACTTGCCCTTTACGATCTCTTCAAAAAACGTCAAGCTATAGGGCCTATACCATAATGTCGACACCAGCATCTGCCATAAACAGAAGGGTTCTTGGACACTACATAAAGACAACTGGCAAACCTGTAACCCTCTTAACATGTGATATATCAAATTTCAAATTGCACAATCTCCTGTAATGCCATAAACGAACAAAAAAATGTCCGAGTAGGACAAGTGGAAAATTTCATAAGGTCAAAGACCCAATGACAAATAGTTATAACGAATAGTCTAACAGAGAGCATGAATGTACAAAGATGCTAGAAAGGAAAGAGTGGCGATATCAGTTGTCTGCTATGAGCTTTATCATACTTCTCTTGGGTATTGTGCGAAGCATTCGGTCGCTGTTTCAGCTCAGGTCTGTAAAGTGTATTGTATGTAAGTTCATATGAAACGTTAAAAGAGGAAGCTAAACTTTAATCAATATTAGTTTATTCTTTATCTTGAAAAATAAGAACTGATATAATAGATAAAGTAGTATTAGTTTACAACCAGTGTAACGTTGTTGCATTAATTTGTTCTGAAAGCGGTGCTGATTGACAATAAAAGCGGTTTAAAAGCTGTGAGCTGTCTGGGGAAGTTAACCTTGCATTACTGCGCAACTGTTTCACCAGGTATCCAGACTAGCTTACCAAATTCCCAACCAGACTAACATGAATTATAATCTTTTAGTAGTCATACGACAACCGGTGATATATATATATAAAAGAGAATTTAAATAAAAAGAAATAAATCAGTTTATATTAGGAAATTTATTTTAACATTGATCATTGAAATTTGAGCATAATAAATTTGATTCATAACTAAACTGGTGCCTTATTTAGGATTGTGAAAATGCGAGTTTGTAATCTTACGGAACACATCAAATAGGGAGCCAAGATTGGGAGACTGCATACAACACTGCATTCATAAAATAACAAACGAAGAACGTTGAAACATATGCAAGAGGAAATTAACCACAACCAACTGATTCAATTTTCACCCAAAGAAGTTACGTTCGTAGCGCAATCCTGTCCGTCATGAAATTACCACACACTGGTATACTAAATTCATACTAACTCTCTGTGAAATCTTCCCGAAAAGAATAACTGAGGGCTACTTTGATGCTTACACCACATGCTTCACGTGGTCAACTTGGTTTACACAAAGAGTGTAACTCCACAGTAATTATGATAATTGAAATGAATTACATCGAAACGCAATTTACAACAGAAAAACCTCGAACTGGTTACTATCGTCTTACTATTCACCTGATGGGTCAAACAATTGTATAAGCACGTGGTACTGGTCTCACAAAGTACACCCCACGTGGGTTGAACATAAAGAAAAGTTGCTATATTGAAAAATATTGTCAAGACGAGACGTTATAATCTCACGCACATTCGCATTTAAGATTGATGATCTTAGTTAGAGTTACTGATCAACACGTGGTTCCACTTTACAGGAAGAAAGCCAGCAGCGTCCACCGACAGCGGTACACGTGGGCGCGGCGTCTCGTCATGATTCCTGCAACACAGAGAGTCAGTACTGTTAGTTCCCCGGAAACATATCATACTAGGCGTGCTACACAGACACCAATGACTATAAATCTGAAGTATCACAAAGTAGTGACAAAGCATCTACTGGAAGATTTTCTGAACTTCACACTCGAATTACACTGCGTTGCAATTTAAGGTAACATAAGATATTTTAGATATAAACCTGAAATAAAGATGATTAAATTTTCAGTTAAGCTGAACTCAAGAAATCCATTGTCCTAAAGACTTAGCAGAGACGCGCTTAGCCGGAGATCTTACCACTTCAGACGCTCGCCACGGACAGACTGCCGTGGTCCCTTCCTGAGGGTGGCTCACAAATACAAACGGAAGTGGCCAGAGAGGCAGCTGCCTATACCAACATGACAAGGGACGGACAGGACCATACTAAGGATAGAAACCTCTCTGCTTTTAGAAAGCGTAGCTACCTGTTCCAACGTTGGTCCTACTGTTCTCTAGCAGACAGGCTTGTCTCCTACCATCCAGCATGCAACTAGAAACACATTTCCTCATTCATCCTCTCACACAGAAGGGAAGGGGGATGACAGTATCTTACCATATACAGTATATAAAAGAAAGTGAATGTAGGTTCTGTATGAGACTGTGTGACATGAATTACATATAATCTGTGTTTTAAAGTGTAGTAGTGTGACAGATCGTTCTAGTTTATGTGTAAAAGTAACACGTTTCACTGCTCAGTCTCCTCCCAGATAGTCAGAAACACCACAGTAAATTTAGAAGAGGAATTTATGCCGTAAATGACAACAGATTTAAGAAATTAACATGAAAGGAATCCAACAGAGACCTTTCACCAGCAGATTAAATACTTTTGAATTTTTACACATTGTAGAAATTCATTGTGTCAAATATAGACTCAAAACATTCACCGGTTATAACATGGAATAATGGAAAGATTTTGTACAAGACTGTAACATCAAACACATTCTAATATGAAAATTTTATCTGCCAAGTAATTCCATTGAAGGTATTTTTTTTGAGAACTTGATAGAATTATGCGCACATATGCAAGCACACAACGTACACATTGGGTGGAATTTGTTTAACCTTTTGAATAGATATTAAATAGTTTGCCGATTTACACAACCCCTTATATAACATCAGATAGATAGCTAACAGCGAAGAAGTCAACGACTGGATAACCCCACTTGCCTCAAGAAGAATCCACGCTAGCAGAAAGGTATAGGACACACTAATTGCATTCACTTCACACGCCAGTATTATAAAGAAACCCACGGCAAAAGATTAGGACGTGTGCAGGAATATTTTGTTGAGGAAACCAATAACTTTCTACCCTAAAGAAAAAACACAGTAAATGGCAGCTGTTGTATACCGGCCCACGTAAGACGACCCGTATCCCACATCCAGTGAGTTAACTTTTTCCTTTTCCAAGACAAACGAATCTGTAGGTATTTACAATCACTAAAGTTTGAAAACGTATCTGCATGAGTAATAGTGATGATTGCATTCCTTAAATTGAGGTAACATGAAGGTATGAACCCCTGACTAGTGATTAACGCGTAAACCCTCAGAGACGTACCTGTAAAGAAATACTAGACGTTGGACCATTACCTGAATAGTTTTTCTATAGTGTACCTGTATTTTAAGTGCAGCGAGTGCTCCATGACATTCCGAACTGATTAGTCAGAAATACGTGTGCAAATGTGTTTATACGTAATAGTTGAAAGAGAAAAACAAAAAAAAACCTAAAACAAAATACAAGAAGATATACTGTGTGACACTAATGGGCACTTAGAATAGATAAGTGTTTTAGTACAGAACTAAAACTTTGTCTACAAAGCGGCTCTTGCTTTTCTCGAGTGGAGGTTTTATCTGCAGAGTAATCACTATCTTTCTTATAGGTAAAGATAGTATTTGTGTATGTATATGTTAGTCCTTAAGCCGGCCGGGGCGGCCGAGGGGTTCTAGGCGCTACAGTCTGGAACCGCGCGACCGCTATGGTCGCAGATTCGAATCCTGCCTCGGGCATGGATGTGTGTGATGTCCTTAGTTTAGTTAGGTTTAAGTAGTTCTAAGTTCTAGGGGACTGATGACCGCAGCAGTTAACTCCCATAGTGCTCAGAGCCATTTGAACCATTTTTGTTAGTCCTTAAGTTGCATCGTGCTTGATTAAAGGTTACTTGAGCACAACACTCAAATGCTCGAAGTTGATATGGGCTCTAGCAGAGAACTAAGAGCAAAATGTAAACATTCCTGATGAAATTGATAGTTTGGATACAGCTGTGTTACGCTTTAATAGTTCATATTTACGAAATGATGACTCATCTACCTGCATGAGGCAAACTTTTAGTCTTTTAGCTTTGAATAGATAAGTAGATAAGTAAGATTAACGAATATTTTAATGTGAAAGTTGTGCATATAATGAGACACGATGTTCCTTTGTTTCGCCAATCTTTCGAATTTTCAGTTTGATTTGCATTTATTCTACACATTCGTTTGGTCATTATTCTTCTATGAGAAAATTTAACTTGTTCGTGGAGTAGACAAAAATATTTCTCCAGAAAAATTAGGTATTTTTGTAGTGAGAACTTTTATTCTCAGCAAAACTGTGAGTTGTTCAAAGATGTTAGTGATTCTATTGTACGACTGTTCTATGAAACCTGGCAAATGCTGAACACCTGGCACCTGCACCAGTGACAGCCTGGTTGATTTCAAATGTCAGATACCCGCCAAGCGATGTGACTCATCTCTTGGATCTTGTAAGTCAACTCTCACTGGCTGGATAACAGGGTCAGGTTAGGACTGCGCAAATCGCCGAAGTGGCGTCCAGTAGAAACACTTGTACCAGGGCACTGAGTCACACTAAATTATTATTATTATTAGTAAACATAACTAAGTTTGTACGGAACTCTGAATGTGCGAGTTCCACTCGCAATTGCTCAAATATTTTAGGCAAATTTTGCCCAGATGGGCCGGCCGTTGTGGCTGAGCGGCTCTAGGAGGCTTCAGTCCGGAACCACGCTGCCTGCTGCGGTCGCAGGTTAGAATCCTGCCTCGGGCGTGGATGTGTGTGATGTCCTTAGGTTAGTTAAGTTTAAGTAGTTCTAAGTCTAGGGGACTGATGACCTCCGATGTTACGTCCCATAGTTCTCAGAGCCATTTGAACCATTTTTTTGCCGCCCGCAGCTCGTGGTCGTGCGGTAGCGTTCTCGCTTCCCACGCCCGGGTTCCCGGGTTCGATTCCCGGCGGGGTCAGGGATTTTCTCTGCCTCGTGATGGCTGGGTGTTGTGTGATGTCCTTAGGTTAGTTAGTTTTAAGTAGTTCTAAGTTCTAGGGGACTGATGACCATAGATGTTAAGTCCCATAGTGCTCAGAGCCATTTGAACCATTTGAACCATTTTTTTGCCTAGGTGGATTACGTATATAAATACTCTTCGCGTAATATGCTTCATGGGGAAAGGCCATTAAGTCGTTACCTAGGTAATTCAGTCAGATGAAATGCCGTTTAAAAACGTAAGGATGAGAGTGCCTTTGATATGCGGTCTTTGCATTTACGCTGAGCCATATTTGTTATGTGTGTGTGTGTGTGTGTGAATTTCTAAGGGACCAAACTGCTTAGGTCATCGGTCCCTAGACTTACACACAACTTAAAATAACGTATGCTAAGAATAAACACACACACCCATGCCCGAGAGAGGGTTCGAACCTCCGGTGGAAGGGGACGCGCAGTCAGTGACATGACACCTTAAACCGCGCGGCCATTCCGCGCGGCCCATACAGGGTTATTACAAATGATTGAAGCGATTTCACAGCTCTACAATAACTTTATTATTTGAGATATTTTCACAATGCTTTGCGCACACATACAAAAACTCAAAAAGTTTTTTTAGGCATTCACAAATGTTCGATATGTGCCCCTTTAGTGATTCGGCAGACACCAAGCCGATAATCAAGTTCCTCCCACACTCGGCGCAGCATGTCCCCATCAATGAGTTCGAAAGCATCGTTGATGCGAGCTCGCAGTTCTGGCACATTTCTTGGTAGAGGAGGTTTCAAATGGTTCAAATAACTCTGAGCACTATGCGACTCAACTTCTGAGGTCATCAGTCGCCTAGAACTTAGAACTAATTAAACCTAACTAACCTAAGGACATCACACACATCCATGCCCGAGTCATGATTCGAACCTGCGACCGTAGCAGGAGGAGGTTTAAACACTGAATCTTTCACATAACCCCACAGAAAGAAATCGCATGGGGTTAAGTCAGGAGAGCGTGGAGGCCATGACATGAATTGCTGATCATGATCTCCACCACAACCGATCCATCGGTTTTCCAATCTCCTGTTTAAGAAATACCGAACATCATGATGGAAGTGCGGTGGAGCACTATCCTGTTGAAAGATGAAGTTGGCGCTGTCGGTCTCCAGTTGTGGCATGAGCCAATTTTCCAGCATGTCCAGATACACGTGTCCTGTAACGTTTTTTTCGCAGAAGAAAAAGGGGCCGTAAACTTTAAACCGTGAGATTGCACAAAACACGTTAACTTTTGGTGAATTGCGAATTTGCTGCACGAATGCGTGAGGATTCTCTACCGCCCAGATTCGCACATTGTGTCTGTTCACTTCACCATTAAGAAAAAATGTTGCTTCATCACTGAAAACAAGTTTCGCACTGAACGCATCCTCTTCCATGAGCTGTTGCAACCGCGCCGAAAATGCAAAGCGTTTGACTTTGTCATCGGGTGTCAGGGCTTGTAGCAATTGTAAACGGTAAGGCTTCTGCTTTAGGCTTTTCCGTAAGATTTTCCAAACCGTCGGCTGTGGTGCGTTTAGCTCCCTGCTTGCTTTATTCGTCGACTTCCGCGGGCTGCGCGTGAAACTTTCCGCACGCGTTCAACCGTTTCTTCGCTCACTGCAGGCCGACCCGTTGATTTCCCCTTACAGAGGCATCCAGAAGCTTTAAACTGCGCATACCATCGCCGAATGGAGTTAGCAGTTGGTGGATCTTTGTTGAACTTCGTCCTGAAGTGTCGTTGCACTGTTATGACTGACTGATGTGAGTCCACTTCCAGCACGACATACGCTTTCTCGGCTCCTGTCGCCATTTTGTCTCACTGCGCTCTCGAGCGCTCTGGCGGCAGAAACCTGAAGTGCGGCTTCAGCCGTACAAAACTTTATGAGTTTTTCTACGTATCTGTAGTGTGTCGTGACCATATGTCAATGAATGGAGCTACAGTGAATTTATGAAATCGCTTCAATCATTTGTAATAGCCCTGTATTTATGAGTAGGCACACATCAGCACAGAATTACAAGTGGAAATCGACACTTCTAGCAGAAATTTCCGCATCTTATCGTGTTTTCAGTTCGTGCAGCTGGCTGTTATGTGATTTTATATCAGTGATTAGAAAATCAATTCAGTAGCGCGCACTGGGTAGCCAACGCAGACGATGAATACTGATGTTGACTAACAAGAAAATGATTGTTTCGAACAGGTTGTAATTAATCTCCAGGAAATAAGAATTCTCTTCAGTGTAGAGCATTCTTCTTTACAACACAATCAGCGACCAATGCGCTGTGTATGTTGATGATCTGTTGAAATGATTCTAGCTGCATATGTGGGTTCGATTTACACCTCAAGCAAGCTTTTTTCTTTGTTTTCGCAAGATTCCGAATTCTTCAAGGTCTTCACGAAGAGCGCGTGTGTCGCTTCAAATCCTGGTATGGCGCAAAGATTTCCATCGCGTCATTTGGTGTTATAGCTTGATGGTGGTAAGTTCCTATAGGACCAGACTACTGAGGTCATCGGTCCCTAGTTTTACACACTACGTAATCTAACTTAAACTAACTTACGCTAAGGACAACACACACCAATGCCCGAAGGAGGACTCGAACCGTCGCGTGGTTTAAGGCGCGATGTCACGGATTGCGCGGCCCCTCCCGCTGGAGTTTCGAGTCCTCCTTTCGGTATGTGTGTGTATGTGTGTGTGTGTGTGTGCGTGTGTGTGTGTGTGTATGTGTGTTTGTGTGTTGTGCTTAGTTAGTTTAAGTAGTGTACATGGATAGGGACCGATGACCTCAGCAGTTTGGTCCTTAACGAATTCACACACATTTGAACATTTAGGACTCGAACCTCCGACGGTTGGAGCCGCGCGAGCCCTGTCAAAGCGCCCTCGACCGCGCCGCTAGCGCGCGTTATAGCACGTGCGACCAAACTACAAGTGACAAATTTGTAAGTTTTTTGATAACTCCTTGTGGGTTTTCAACAATAATGATTTGTGCCGGTTTCGACTCGTTGTCAACACAGAACGTTGCCAACACTTGTTATTTCCAGTTCAGACATGTGCACACCTCGCCACTGGTAAAATAAACCGATTGTTGTACATCTGTTCGTCGTTAGGAGTCAACGACGATAGGTGCTAGATACCCATCCCATTAAGGCAAAAGTTCTCCATCCCGTCATTTTAGTTTCAGTTATCTCGCTCTTGGTGAAAAATTACGATTTGGCTTCGTTAACATTCCGATTATTTGATGGATTTGAATCCTCGTCCAACACAAAACTTCATGCCATGTCATTTCAAGTTTAAACTTGCGCACAGTTTGTTATTTGTGATTGAAATGATATTTAATATCCTCCGTGGGTAGTTAACAAAAACAATAGTTGCTGGATTGCGGTTCAGGGATCCAGTCCAATACAAAAATGTTTGTAAAGTAATTGCAATTTGAAATTTTCTGTTTGAAATATCATTTACAATAACACATTTGAGACAAGCGTAATGGGTGCGCCGTCTCTAATAACATGTTTTCTGATATTAATTTGCATCTGAATTTATAGCCACACAGAGCAGTTATCTCTTGCCGTCTCTTGTACTAACCATTTTGTATAGTCAAACGACTTTACCGAAAAGAGAACAGAGGACTTACAAGAGAGTTACTGTATGTGGATTGCATACGAATAAAGCAAAACTCAGTTCAAGTCGTTCGAATGCTTTTGAAGATGTTAGTACATACAAATGGTAATTTAATACAGTTCATTATGATTTAATTATTCTAATTATGATTATTAACTGTGTCATACATGGAACCCATAGTCTCTCACAATAACTAGACAACGGTCAATGAAGTTATTGCAGTGAAGCCATACTAAAATATAAATGCGAAGCAGCTCTGTCTGTTACGCTTTGGCGACTAAATCGTTGATCAAATTTTGATAAAATATGGTATAGATATAGCTTGGACCCTGAGTAAGACCATAGGGTGCATTAGAAAGTTGTATCTTTCTATTATTAACATTTTTAAACGTGATACATGTGAGTGCACGCAAACGACGGTGGCGCGATGGTCAGCGACTCATAGTGTATATAGATTATTCCGTGACTGTGCAAATCCACTATTATTATGCGCGTGCTTTATGATATTCACTACTCCATGTAACACAGCTGGAGTGTTTTGGTTGAGATACGACAATAAATTCGGACGGTAAACCCGTGAACCATATTTAAAACTGTTACCACAAGCCCTGTAAAGGCAAGTCAGATTCAACTCACAGTTCTAAGAGAGCTCAAGCTAATTCCGTGTCCGCCGGAACCTGAATACAGAACACCAGCAGGCGACCTTAAGAGCTACTGACAAGGGAAGCTCCCCATCGCACTCCCCTCAGATTTAGTCATAAACTGGCACAGTGGATAGGCCTTGAAAAACTGAACACAGATCAATCGAGAAAACAGGAAGAAGTTGTGTGGAACTATGAAAAAATAAGAAAAATATAAACACTGAGTAGTCCATGTGAAAGATAAGGAACATCATGGAGAGTGTGAGCTTAGGAGCGCTGTGGTCCCATGGTTAGCGTGAGTAGGTACGGAACGATAAGTCCTTGGTTCAAGTCTTCCCTTGAGTAGTTTAATTTTTTATTTTCAGTGTATGTGACAAACTCTTATGTTTTCATCACTTTTTTGAGAGTGATTATCACATCCACAAGGAAACCTAAATAGGGCAAGGTAGAAGAATCTTTTTACCCATTCGACAAGTGTACAAGTTAGGTGGGTCGACAACATATTCCTGTCATGTGACGCACATGCCGTCAACAGTGTCTTATAGAATTATCAGACGTGTTTTCCTGTGGAGGAATCGGTTGGCCTATGACCTTGCGATCAAATGTTTTAGGTTCCCATTGGAGAGGCACGTCCTTCCGTCTAGTAACTGCACGATTTTGCGGTGCGGTCGCAAAACACAGATACTAAACTTATTACAGTGAACAGAGACGTCAATGAACGAACGGACAGATCATAACTTTGCGTCTGTGTCATGGCGGCTGCAGTGTAACACGTGTTAAGTTCGGCTCGTGAAATTTAGTTGAATTCGAAGGTGTTCTCGTAGGTGGTGTTGTCTAGTACAAGTGGAAATCGTGAAAACAACAGTGTTCTGTGCAGTAGTG
Organism: Schistocerca serialis cubense; assembly: GCF_023864345.2. NCBI lineage: Eukaryota > Metazoa > Arthropoda > Insecta > Orthoptera > Acrididae > Schistocerca > Schistocerca serialis. Next base: position 253,830,351 of record NC_064638.1, on the reverse strand, counting down.
CTATTTTTTTTCTGTGCTCCGCCAATATCCTCGAGAAAATGGTAAACAGAAGAGTGAACAGCAGCGCGTCCAGCAGCGGGGAAGCAGCAGGTGCGGCGGGCCCGCTCTTGCCGGAAGGTGCGGCCGCGGCTCCCGGTATAGCGGAGCTGGTCCGCTCTGAGGTAAACGCTGCGCTTCGCGATAAAAACAATCTCGATCTGATAGCAGGCACTATATCAGATACTGTAACGGCAGCAGTATTGGCCAAAATGCGTGAAACTGTTGAGGCCAATACTGCCGAAATTACAGCACTAAAAAAGTCTGTGTCTGAATACGAGAAAAAGGCACGAGAGTTGGAAGTCAAACTATCTGCCGCAACTGACGAACTAGAACAGTACCAAAGGCGAAATAGTCTACGACTGTTTGGAGTAGTAGAAAATAAGGAAGAAGACACGGACAACCTGCTTATACAGGTTGCGCGTGAAAAATTAGGCGTTGAAGTGACCAAGGCAGACATTGACAGGAGCCATCGCGTGGGACGAAAATTACCAGGTGCCACCAAACCTCGTCCAATAATAATTAAATTTGTCTCGTACCGAAAAATGGCAGAGATCTTTACCCAGAAGAAGAAGTTAGCAAGGACAGGACTTACAATAAGGGAAGATCTGACACACGAACGGCTAAAGATTTTAAACAGTGCCATATCCCATTTCGGTCTTCAGAATGTGTGGACTCAGGATGGCAGAGTAATCATTAAGACAGCAGCTGGAAAGAAGACAGTCACAAACATGACAGAACTGAATAGTATTAAGTGAAGCTACTCGAGCCAAAAGTGCAAACTTAACACCATTTGCAATTGTAACAGCCCCAATACTCAGATATAGTCTTGTAATTTTATTAATTTTTTAATTATACCCATATTTGTACCTTCAACTAATTGTTTTTGTAACTGTATTAACTTTTCACTATTTTTTTGTGTGTGTAGCTCTAACCATTACTTAATTTTAGTTACTGCTAATTCTTTTTTCATTTTCTCAGTTTATTCTCTTCCATTCTGAAATAGTTCTATTGCAATTATTAGTCTCTCCTTTAGTTCATTAATCACCCATCTCTTCGGTTTAAATTGTTCATAACAAAAATCACTATCAGTATCACTTTAGCAAATTTCAATCTAATTGTAGCTTCCTACGATAATCACTAACAGTATCACTTCAGTAAATTTCAATTTAATTCTAGCTTCCTACGATAATCTATTAATTACTAAGCTTACTCCTCTCTGCTGGCAGCATCGGCCTCTTAAATCACTCCCTTCTCCCTTATTTCCACCCTAAGCTGTTTCAAATACGCTAATTACATTTCTCCTCGTACGACAGAGGATACACAGTGACACACAGCCGTCACTATTTCGGTCATATTCTCCTTGCACAGAATACCACTAATCCATTTTCTATACTCCCGCAACCTCAGGAAATCTTTAGCAGGCGCCTTTCTTTCGGCACTCGCGGTGTCACAAACAGGGCGTGCAAAATCTCGGACACCCCTGTGTTATGTCACTTGGCGGAAGCAGCGGCCAGTGCCCCTCGCGGCAGGTAGTGCCTAACAAAGGGACAAACCAGTCTGCCACCCTACTACAGGCTGCTAGGCGGAACGCGTCAGAGCTTTTAGCAGCTTACTGCAACATCCAGTCTTTACCTGCGCATTACGAAGAACTTAGCCTCCTCTTCAACCAACTAAACTACCACGTAATCCTCTTATCCGAAACGTGGTTGAAACCACACATATCCTCTGCATCTTTTCATCTCCCAGGGTACACATTTCTTAGGGCAGACAGATCAAAAAAGCGAGGTGGCGGGGTCGGCGCGTATATACGAACAGATCTCAAAGCGGAAGTCTTATGTACGTCAAATCCTGCTGAAGAAAAAGAGGCTGAATTCATGTTCATTGAAATAAAGATACAAAGTCGGAAATTCTTGACTGGCGTCGTGTACAAGCCGCCAAAAATAAGCTCAATGAGTTCCTTCCAGTCGGAATTACATTCACTTCAGTGTCAATACGAACATGTCATCGTAATGGGTGACTTGAACATAGACCTGCTAAGAGACACTCCCTCCGCAATAAACCTAAGAAGACTGTTTAGTTGCAATAGCATGAACATTCTTCCATTACAACCTACACACCATACGGCGCACAGTCATACTCTTATAGACGTAATCGCAACGAAACAGACTGACAAAGTAAGAGATGTTGGTCAAACATCGGCCCCTGGCCTCTCAGCACATGATGTAATATTCCTGGCCTACTCTGTGCAGCCCCCAAGGATCAAATCGCGTTACATAACTTGTAGGAACATGAAACGTATTGACCTTGATGCTCTAACAGCCGATTGCTCAGAAATCTCATGGCATCAAATAATCAGAAAACCCACAATCGACGGCAAAATTAATGAACTTGGTGATAAACTCACTGCCCTCTACGACAAACATGCACCTGTGCGCACAATCCGTGTAAGAAAATCTCCTGCTCCATGGCTGACAGCTGAATTACGTCAAATGATGACTAATAGGGATGCTGCCCACAGGCGTTTCAAGGCAGATCCGAAACCCGAGCGTTTCGAAGAATATAGAAAGCTACGGAACAGAGTGAAACAATGCATTCGCAATGCTAAAATCAGGCACGCTCGCTCCCTTGTATGCAGCGATCTGACGCCCACGACTCTATGGAAGAATCTTCGTAGCTTGGGGGTCGGAAAGGCAAAATCGGAAACTACTTTTCATGTGTCAGCTAACGAATTAAATGAATTCTTCTCTGCACCTTTGAATACCAGCACAGCTGATAATTACCGTCCACAAGAATCCCCAAACAGGATAACTAACAACGATACCTTCCATCTAAAACATGTAACAACAAATACGGCAAGAAAAACAATAATGAGAATCTCTTCTGATGCAATAGGCAACGACAGTATCGGTATAACCATGATTAAGAATGTTGCCGATATCTTAGTACCTGTCTTAACTGACATATTTAATTTTTCCCTCGTGAACGGAATATATCCCACTGCATGGAAAAGAAGCCTAATTCGACCCATCCCTAAGATCGAAAACCCGCAACTGCCTAGTGATTACCGACCAATTAGCATACTGCCTGCTGTTTCCAAAGCACTTGAATATATTGTTCATGACCAAATCACTGAACACTTGCATAAATTCAGCCTATATGACAAATTTCAATCCGGTTTCCGTAAACATCACAGCACAAACACTGCTCTAATTAAAGTAACTGATGACCTGAAATATGCCATCGACAATCGAAAGGCAACAATATTGACGCTACTGGACTTCAGCAAAGCTTTTGACACTGTTAACTTTGACATATTGCTCAGAAAAATGCAACAGCTTAATTTCTCTGATAGTGCAATGAGATGGTTTGAAAGCTACTTAAAAGACAGACAGCAATGTGTTGTCTGCGTAAATGAAAAATCTTCCTGGAAACATGTTTCCTCGGGAGTGCCACAAGGATCAGTCTTAGGACCACTTTTGTTTTCTTTATATGTCAACGATATTTCGTCGGTTCTGTCCTCCTGTAAATATCATTTCTATGCCGACGACCTCCAGCTCTACCTAAGCGTCAGACCTGAAGATGTAAACACTGCAATCGCTCAGATGAATGATGATCTGTCTTCAGTAGTGAGATGGGCGAAAAACCTGGGGCTTAAACTAAATGCAAAAAAGACGCAAGTAATCTTAATAGCCCATCAGAAATTAATAAGTTCAGATTTCCGCGAACGGCTACCTCCTATTCTGCTCGACGGTACTCCAATACCATACCAGAAAACAGTGAAGAACTTGGGTGTAACTTTGGATGAGCATCTCAACTGGGCGGAGAATACAGTCGCAGTGTGCCGAAAGACGTCTGCTTGTCTCTATGCTCTCAAAAAGTTTCGGAACATATTTCCACAGGACTTGAAACGCCAGCTCGTGCAAGCACTCGTTCTACCGAACCTCCACTATTGTGATGTGATTCAACAAGGCATGAGTAGTGAAAACAAAAGACGGCTAGAGCTAACCATGAATGCCTGTGTGCGTTACACCTGCAACATTCGCCGATATGATCATGTTAGTGCTTCATACTCCGAGCTAGGGTGGCTGCGGCCGGACAAATTGCGTGACTACCACACTCTATGTCTACTCCACCGACTCCTCATCGCGCAAGCACCCCAGTACCTTGCTTCAGAGATTAAAAACCTGTCATATCATCATAATCGAAACACGAGGTCACTCTTATTTGGTATCCTAACTGTGCCCACTCACAAAACAAAAACTTTTGCAAACTCCTTCTCAGTTGCCGCTGTCCGCCTCTGGAACAAACTGCCCCTTACCTTGCGCAAAATTCGATCTCCTGCTGCTTTTAAGAAGAAGTTGAAGCATTTCCTACTATCATCCTCACAAAGTTCTCCACAAAATTAATGTACAAGGACAATCCCCTCATCTGTCAAATAGCAAAGTTAGCGTCTCGTATCTTGCTCCTGAGATGCCTTCCTCTTCATCTTTCTCTATTAGCCACGCAATCTTCTTTTCCTTTATATTTCCTTAATTATGTTTCATCATGTCTCTATTCTTCTCCTCCCTTCACCATGAGTCTCCCTCATACTCCCTGCTGTCGGCACTCCTATCTAAAATCTGTCTCTTCAATAATGTCTAATTATAACAGTACTTGTGACCTAAGAATATAAACTCTATATGTATGTATTTTTCCAGGTGTACCTTTCAAATTGTTTATTTCACTTTTTGTACTAGATTTAGTTTAAAATGCCTACTAAAACATATGAATGTAAAATAAGTAGAATGCCTGGTTAGATGTAAGAGAGGGCCTGATGGCCCTAATCTTGCCAGGTTAAATAAATCAATAAATAAATAAATAAAATAAAAAAAATAAAGAAAGTAAACTTTTCACTCGAGGTAAGAGTTGAACCAAGTACCTCTCGTTCCGCAGCTGCTTACGCTAACCACGGAACCATACGGCTCCTGAGCTCAAACTATCCTTGATGTTGCCTATCTTCCGCATGGACGACCCAGTTTGTATATTTTGCTTATTTCTTCATAGTTCCTCACAACTTCTTCCTGTTTTCTCGATTGATCTGTGTTCAGTTTTTCAAGGCCTATCCACTGTGGCAATTTATAACTAAATCTGAGGGGGGTGCGATGGGGAGGTTCCCTTGTGAGACATTATAACAGTCACTAGCTCGTCCTGTCTTTTTATGCTGAGCATCCCGCGTCTCTTCCAGCATCCAAGACGCTTGAAGACTCACAACGCCTGCGTCATTTAAAGGCTGTACGACAAACAGACAGTCGTACTGTAACATGTGGAACGTGGGGGGCTTTTAGTGAGGCTGCATTGCGTTATGATCCATTAACTGACTACGTTGTTAATCACAAAATAGTCATCACAGGGGCAGATCAAACATGTAGGCACGAATTCACATTAAAATGGAAGGGAGAAACGGTCGGTGTGTGTTGCTCTGGTGGCAAAATCTCACAGCCAGGATTAGGTGAGCCAGATATACTCCTAAAAACTCTGCCTTTGCGTGAATGTAATAAATCGAGGCATTTTAAATATAATTAGAAAATATAATAATAAAAGATTCGACACACAGCAGAATAATAGAAACACATTCATTATTTGCCTACGTATCGGCACTGCATATATTTATATATATACGTCTCTATCACTATATACACAGACATCTCGAAAAATTACTAGCTTACTTATTCACCATCACTGATCATAGCAAAACTACTGATATGTGAGGGAAGCAGCAGGTAATAGCTAGTAAATAAATAAAGGCCTTATTCCTCTCCTTACCTAGTAGCAGATAAATGGTGTTCCTACTTTGCATTACTTGCACGTTGTGTGCGGAAAAATCCACAACGTCGACATGCAGATTCTTCTATGCTACCAGCAGTATATTCCTAAGGATCTCCCTGCGTGCACTAGTTGCACGTCCAGCAAAACTCTTGTCACATGGGGTCTTGTAACCGAGCTCCTTTGGGTCTAAGTGGTGTGGCAGAGGGCCTTCCGTCGAACGGGACCATTTGCAAGGAGAAAGAATGGGGAAGACCGGGAAATGGGGACGGTGAGAGGCGAAGAATTAGCCGGTCGCAGACAGCGGCGCCACATTTCGTTGCAATCTGCGCCGGCCATCGGCCGTTGGGGGCCTGAGGCGACCGCAGGATCTTCCGCGTCCGGCTGCTCGTCCTTACCGGGGGGGCTGCCTCGTCGTCCTCGGTGGCGGTCGCGGCCATAGCAATCATTTACGTTGATAGGGCGGAGCTGGCGAGCCGGTCCGAGGACAGTTTGCAGTTAGGAGCGCGCCGTCCCACACCGGCACCCACCCACCAGCACACACACACACACTCAGTCCACCCCGAGCCCGTAGCGCGTGATATCTGCGCCTCTTGGGGCCGCGCCAGGTGAGGTCAAGGAGGCGGCTCGCGGCTCCCTAAGCCCCGGACTTAATGGCCCGGAATATATTGCCTGGCCGCCTCGGACTCAAACTTTGTCCACTTACACACACTTACTTAGTTATTCGCCACTGGCCGCCGCCTAGAGCCCGGAGCCGCCGTCTCGACCGCCGCCCTCCGTGTATCACGAACCATTTAAGCTTAATTGCCTCTGGCGACTCGCGGTTTGTTTAACAAGCCTGCGGCAGTAACGGGCAGCGGCCAGCCAGTGAGTGGCCAGCCGCCGCCTCAGGCGACAAGACCCCGTCCAGGGCGGCCGCTGGCGCGCGTCAAGAAACGCTAATTACCGCGCTGGCCGCGAGGCAGCGCTGCGGCGACCAGTGCCGCCGAGGCGAGATATACACTACTGGCCATTAAAATTGCTACACCAAGAAGAAATGCAAATGATAAACGGGTGTTCATTGGACAAATATATTATACTTGAACTGACATGTGATTACAGTTTCACGCAATTTGGGTGCATAAACCCTGAGAAATCAGTACCCAGAACAGCCACCTCTGGCCGTAATAACGGCCTTGATATGCCTGGGCATTGAGCCAAACAGAGCTTGGATGGCGTGTACAGGTACAGCTGCCCATGAAGCTTCTACACGATACTACAGTTCGTCAAGAGTAGTGACTGGCGTACCCTGACGAGCCAGTTGCTCGGCCACCATTGACCAGACGTTTTCAATTGGTGAGAGATCTGGAGAATGTGCTGCCAGGGCAGCAGTCGAACATTTTCTGTATCCAGAAAGGCCTGTGAAGGATCTGCAACATGCAGTCATGCATTATCTTGCTGAAATGTACGGTTTCGCAGGGATCGAATGGAGGGTAGAGCCACGGGTCGTAACAAATCTGAAATGTAACGTCCACTGCTCAAAGTGCAGTCAATGTCAACAAGATGTGACCGAAACGAGTAACCCATGGCACCCCATACCATTACGCCGGGTGATACGCCAGTATGGCGATGACGAATACACGCTTCCAATGTGCGATCAAAGCGAAGTCGCCAAACACGGATGCGACCATCACGATGCTGTAAACAGAACCTGGATTCATCCAAAAAAATGACGTTTTCCCATTCGTGCACCCAGGTTCGTCGTTGAGTACACCATCGCAGGCGCTTCTGTCTGTGATGCAGCGTCAAGGGTAACCGCAGCCACACTCTCCGAGCTGATAGTCCGTGCTGCTGCAAACGTCGTCGAACTGTTAGTGCAGATGGTTGTTGTCTTGCAAACGTCCCCATCTGTTGATTCAGGGATCGAGACGTGGCTGCACGATCCGTTACAGCCATGCGGATAAGATGCCTGTCATCTCGACTGCTAGTGATACGAGGCCGTTGGGATCCAACACAGCCTTCCGTATTACCCTCCTGATTCCCTATTCTGCTAACATTCATTGGATCCCGACCAACGCGAGCAGCAACGTCGCGATACGATAAACCGCAATCGCGATAGGCTACAATCCGAGCTTTATCAAAGTCGGAGACGTGATGGTACGCATTACTCCTCCTTACACGAAGCATCACAACAACGTTTCACCAGTCAACGCCGCTCAACTGGTGTTTGTGTATGAGGAAGCGGTTGGAAACTATCCTCATGTCAGCACGTTTTAGGTGTCGCCACCAGCGCCAACCTTGTGTGAATGCTCTGAAAAGCTAGTCATTTGCATATCAGAGCATCTTCTTCCTGTCGGTTAAATTTCGCGTCTGTAGCACGTCGTCTTCTTGGTGTAGCATTTTTAATGGCGAGTAGTGTAGGTGTTCTGCGAGCGCGCGTTTTTAAATATAAATGACAAGATGCATCTCTCAGTGGCTCCACAGAGAAACGATACACTGCTGGCAGTCTCGACAGCGATGTCGTTGTCTAACAGTATCTGGAACAACACTGTGTCGTTAAGTTTTGCGCCGGCCGCGGTAGTCTCGCGGTTCTAGGCGCTCAGTCCGGAACCGCGCGACTGCTACGGTCGCAGGTTCGAATCCTGCCTCGGGCATGGATGTGTGTGATGTCCTTAGGTTAGTTAGGTTTAAGTAGCTCTAAGTTCTAGGGGACTGATGACCGCAGCTGTTAAGTCCCATAGCGCTCAGAGTCATTTGAACCATTTTTTTCGTTAAGTTCTGCTGGGGGAAATGATCGGCTGTTTTCAGATATGTTTTGAAATGGTTTTCTTAGAAACTATCGGCGACTGTATGAAAGGCGTTCAATAAGTAATTCAACACATTTTTTCGGCTAATTTCGCTTGAGCAAATGTGGAATTTGTTGTGGAAAATGGTGGAGTATTTCCGCTTCAGCACCAATAATTTCATGAAGTTCCTATAGGTGTTACAGCCATACATAGCATTCAAAATGGCATCTGTAACGGGGTTGCGTTCCAAGCAGAGAGCTGTCACTGAGTTTTTTTTGGATGAAAACCAGAGCATCGCAAACGTTCATAGGAACTTTCACAAAGTCTAGGGAGATCTGCAGTAAACAGAAGCACAGTGAGCGCAAACCTGTCCGATCTCCCACTTGCTGCCGACCGCACACAGCTGTAACCCCTGCAATGTTGGAACGTGCGGACACTCTCATTCGAGATCGTCGACGGATCAGGACCAAATACCTTACTGCACAATTGGACGTCTCTGTTGGTAATGCTGACACACTCGTCCTCCATTTGGGATACCGAGTGGTTTGTGCCCGTTGGTTTTCTCGAGGCCTGACAGAAGACCAGGTAGAGCAAAGAGGAATTCCTTGCGCATTACGAGGCCGATTTGTCAAAATTTTTTGTCGACTGTCGTCAGAGCAGAGGAAGCAGGGGTTCATCACTTTGAACCGGAAACAAAGTGACCAATTATAGATTGGAGCTACATCAACCTCTCCTCCGAAGATAAAGTCCAAAGACGCACCTCAGCCGGTAAAGTCATTCCAACGGTCTTCTGCTACTCTGAAGGGGTCACCCTGTTTCATGTCCTCCCAAATGGTGCAATGATCCACTGTGGTTTGTACTGTGTTACCCTCAGAAAATCGAAGAAACGACTTCAGCGTGTGCGTCGTCATAAAAATGTAAACGCATTTATCCTCCTCCATGAAACACACGCTCTTAAACAAGTCTGCTCACAAAACTTCATTGAACTATTCTTCTTCATCCACCCTACAGCTCGGGTCTCGCACGTTCGACGTCCATCTCTTCGGCCCAATGATGGATGCACTCCCCAGGAAGCAGTACGTGGATGATGGGGAGGTTATTGATGCATCAAGATGTCGACCAGTAGAGTGGTATCATGCGGGTATACAGGCCCTGCCAGTAAGGTGACGGAAAGCCATAGCACTGAACGGTAACATCCGTTGAGAAATAGAATTTTGTAGCTAAAAAGAATAGGGAATGATATGGTGTATTGGAATTCTGAATAAAACAAAGCTGTTTTCAGAAAAAAAAATGTTGCTGAGCCGTGGCGGGACTGGTGCCAGGGCTACCATTGGTTAGGCACTATCGATTCCCTCTGGCAGAAGTTTGTCTTTGGAGCCTGGGCCGGCTCAGGGTATAATGGGCAGTACGGAGTGGAAAGGGACAACAACGTTGGGTACGGCACACGGAAGTGCGCGTATTAGCGAGACATTGGGGAGACGACAGCGAGCACGGTGTGCCTGACTACGGGTGGCAGTTAGCGCTTGATCCTACTGGGGTCAGTAACAGCGGGCCGGCGCTGTGCTCCTTGGCAACCTCGTGAAGCTACGCATGTGCTAGCTTCCGTGAAGGAACACGCTGTCACTATCGGACTAAGCAACGTCTGGCGTCTTCGCCACATTGATCCAGCAGCTGGCATCAAGTTAAGTAATTCAAGTCCTACCAACGATTAGTGAAATATAATGATGATTGCTCTTGATGCAGCAAAGCGTTGCAAGGACTGTGATGTGACATTTCACGCCTCTTATTGTGTGCTTCGCACCTTAATAGTATTGTTCTTACTTCAGCTGGCAAGTGTCTAAAACATTGATACGTGTGCGCAGCCTTACCGAACGATCTATATTCCGTGTCTAAAGATTGCCGTGTGGTTCCTTAACGGCCCACATAACGTGCGCCATGTGATGCTTGGGTATTAATGAGCCAGTTCCGTTTGCATCATTCGTGTACGTGGTTCCGCTTAAAGGAATGACATCAGTTTTATTATTGTCAATTTTATCGAAGTAGTTTTCTGTATAAGTTTGAGTATTAGCTTGAAGGAAGGGTTGTTTGGTTCCCTGTTGTCGCTTCTGATTTATGTTTCAGAGATCGGAAACAGTGGGCCATCGAAGTGCAGAGCCACACACACATGCACACACATACACACACAACCTTCCACACAGAATTCATTAATTTCAGGCACAGCCATGCAAATTTTCAAATCGTAATTTTGTCTTAAATAATTTGCCTACTTTAAGGTGTAAGTGGTTACGGATGACAAACTGTGAAACAAAACAGTCATTGTAGAAAAAGAATACATCAGGAAACCACACCATGTGGTACAAGGGTATGAATTCACAATTTTGTGTGTTTCTTCAAATATCTGTAATTAAGATTTTAAAAAGTAATAATTCCATGTGTACATACAGTAAGGAACATTCTTTATCTTTAACAGCCGTAAAATAAAAGCTCACATAAAATAAAAGCACACTGTCTACTTTTTCTCTTGTTAGTTTCGCCTGTGTAGTTAGCTACCTCTGAATTTCGAGAACTGTTGACCACTCGTTGTTCTTGTTGAAATCCAGTTTCACAGTATTCTTCCGAGAGGAGGTTTCAATTGCTGTTTATACTTTACATTTTTTTCACACACCTAGAAAAGTGTAAAGGCTGCCACTTTCCGAGTAACGCATCTGTACAGCAGACGCTACCCGAGACAGCAACGACTGCATGCGACTTGTAAACACTGGCTGCAGCGTACACTAGTAAACACCGCATGACCGCCCACTACGACCGCCGGAGCGAAACTGCCCACCCAGCTACGGCGACGCAGACTGTCTTTAGTAACATATATAAAAGTTTGCGTATTTTCCTTTGATGCGTCGTTGTAACGGCGTTGTAAGAGATTACCTGTGTTTGTTATTATCTGAGAAATAGCGTAACAAAGTTTTGCAGGGTAAATCTTTTGGGGCTGGCGTGGATATGAGTAATCGTTATAAAAGTGTGTAAAGAAGGATATGTAAATGGGAATTCACATAATCCAAGCAAGTGCGAGTAACAAAAGAGGGCATTCAAGTGGCTGAAACCAAGCGGTAAAGGAATATCATCCCAAACAGAAAATTTAGTCTCTATACATATGTATGCCCCGTCTGGAAGCAATCGTAGAGAGACGAAGGCCGAGCTTTTCAAGCCTGTTTTATCAACGACATGGAACATTCATATTTGGTAGTGATTTTAACTCTGTTATTAGCAAAAATACTAAAAGCCAAATTTCAAAGCTTGCGTGGAACTCGAATATGGTTCGATACTTAAATATGCTTGACACATGGGAGGCAACGAACGGAGACTCACTGATGTACACCTACGTCAGTAGCCATTCAGCGAGCAATAGACCGAATTTACATCTCACAAGACATAGTACGTAACGTCACCAACTCAGAAGTCTGGCTTGTAAATTTTTCCGATCACTGTGGTTGTGTTAACAGAATCAGTTTGCAGACACAAACAATTTTCCGCCGAAAAGGATACTGGAAAATAAATACTAACTTATTTAGTGACGAGGAATTAAGAATTTCGGTGCTGGGAACAAGAAAGGCCTACGTAACTAATATAAGGAAGTACTCCAGCAGATAAAATTGGTGGTTGGCTCATGCGAAACCCAACCTACAGAAACTGCTTAGACAATATGGTTCCAACAAAAATGAGTGTGAGAAAAGTACAGAGGAAATTTATTTCTTATTTCTTCGAGAACTGTATCAAGATACACGAGATATATACACTAACAGTTCACAGATAAAGCAGAGTAAAGCACAGATAATGCCAATAGAGAGAAGAAAACTAGAGGGTCTGAAAATGAGGTCCAGAGCTGACAGTATTATCCGGGAAGAGAACGTGTCACTGTACGACGCAATCCGTACATCCAAAAGGAAAGAAACTGAGAAACTCAAGATAGGAAACAAGAGAATACAACAACAGGATATCAAAAGAGGAGTGCTGCAACATTTCTGTGAGTTGTATGTTGCAGTCGACATAGGCGAGAACCTCGAAGACGAGAGCGTCGAATCAGTTGGCTAATGGCTCTGAGCACTATGGGACTCAACTGCTGTGGTCATCGGTCCCCTAGTACTTAGAACTACTTAAACCTAACTAACCTAAGGACATCACACACATCCATGCCCGAGGCAGGATTCGAACCTGCGACCGTAGCAGTCGCACGGTTCCGGACTGCGCGCCTAGAACCGCGAGACCACCGCGGCCGGCGAATCAGTTGTTCTGGATGATACTGAGCATGTGTTGACAGTAGCAGACAACATTTCTCTCAGCGAAGAATTTACATAGGAGAAAGTATATTAAGCGCTATTGAGAGGCCCGGAAGGAAAGTCACCAGGCATAGACGGAATACCTGCTGAAGTTTACTCACTTATTAGGACATTTTGGAAGAAGAGCTAATTAACGTGTTCAGTGATGTGTAGGATGTCCAACAGCACCCTAAAAGCTTCCACGAGGAACTCATCGTCTTGGTGTCCAAGAAACACCCGACAACAAACAGCGAATCACTGACGACAAGATACTAAACGCATGGTTAAGGGACGTAATGAAAAACCTGGTAGGAGATTACCAAACATACTGTCCTTGGGAGCAGTATAACTGACATCCTGAGAGTGACTACCGTGAGATAATAGCCGTTACCGACGTCTTTAAAACAAGAGTTTCTGTAATATCTATTCATTTTTCGAAAGCTTCCTACCGGATCTCTCACAGTTTTATACTAAAAGCATTGAGGAAATATGGTGTGTGTCAAAAGTTCTCCCAACTTGCAAAGAACCCAGTCCAACATCGTGGTCAATGGGCAACTAACTGGGTCATTCGACATAAAGCGGTCACACCGTCAGGACTGCCGCCTGTCGATGGCCCTACATAAAATTGCGGTCGAATCTCTCCTAAGCAAATTTAACAGCTCACTCCAAGGCTTGATCTTACAAGGAATGAATAGCGTTTGTCGAGCATTTGCAGACCATCTGAGCATTTGTATCGGCACAAGACCAGATACCGCATGCAAAACGTTTGCTAGACACTTAGTATGTAGCGACAGGAACCACGATCGACTGTAAGAAATCCAAGATAATGAACTTAGGGAAATGCTTGCTCCTGGAAGAACAACAATGGTTGCCCACAGCAACAAAGATAATATGTCAAGGGACTATCAACTGGTGATCTATGCTGAACAAAGTTAGGGCCAGCATACAGATGCATTCCAAGCGAAGCTTCGATATGATCCAGATAATAAAACTTGCGAACGAGTTAACATTGCCGAAAATGTATTACATAGCGTCCATTTTATCAGCGAGAGTGCCAGAAGCCGAAAGTCTCCTACCAGCGATTGAATATTTCGTATGTCTTGGAAATATTTTCAAGGTAAAATATAGCATACTACCATAACTGTTTGAAGAAAGTAGGATCGGATTAATAGATACTGACGCAAAATGAAAAGTGTTACTAATACACAATGTCCTTAAAAAATCAAAATTCACCCCTACCAGCCTGACAGGTCTACTTCTGGAGCAGTTCAGCCAGACAGCCAAGTAGTACCCGTCAGTATTGGCAAAATACATTCAAAGCATAGCAAAGCATAGCTTTCTCAGAACGTCCATGGCCGAGAACATTACGTAACTCAGGGAGACAGAATGTGTAATGCAAAGAAATGGTACCATCATATTAAGAAACGTTCAGTTCCTAACAGGATGCAAACGAAATACCCCCATGTCCATTGGCCTGGAGACTGGAAGAACATTCTCAATAATCGGCTTACGTCAGATATTAGGACAGAATGGTACAAACTTGTCAACGACAGGATGCAGAGCGCACGAAGTTATACTCTATCCCTCTTGCGGATTCATCGAACTGTGATAGGTGTACTGAAGAAGATACACTTATACAACAGTTTACGTGTAACCCAGCACGCGAAATCTGGGGATGGACTCAACCAAAACTTGCATCATTACCGCGGACGGCACCGCAATATGCCAAAATGCAAGAAGTTGTGACACGAGATCAAAAGCGATACTCCGATCAGAAAAACACCTTGGTAATCTGGGTACGGACACTGCGTGATAACATCAGAATCACCGAGATAAACGGAATTTAAGTTATACTGACAACAATACATCATTACTGCAGACTAAACGAAATTAGCAAAACAGTCTTGCAAAGTACGCAAGAGCATGCTATCTCTGCATCTAAATGGTTCAAATGGCTCTGAGCACTATGGGACTCAACTGCTGTGGTCATCAGTCCCCTAGATCTTAGAACTACTTAAACCTAACTAACCTAAGGACATCACACACATCCATGCCCGAGGCAGGATTCGAACCTGCGACCGTAGCAGTCGCACGGTTCCGGACTGCGCGCCTAGAACCGCGAGACCACCGCGGCCGGCTCTCTGCATCTAAAACTTTAAGTCCAGTATACAGGTTGTTGTTGTAATTAAGATTAATACTTTTGCTCTTATGTTACTTGTATTTCAAATGCATCTTATGATCTCGAAATAGGATACAGGTAGTTCAAAGAAAACATACTACGACGGAAGAGAAGAAATTTATTTTATTCATTTCTCTATTTTTTCTGAAAACGAAACAAGAACCTCAGTTCCTATAGACGACAAGCAATCGGATTTAAGAAAAATATCTTATTTCTCTTCAGTTACAAAAAAGCATACGCTTCATTTTTAGAAGGAAGAAAAACATGTAGGATTTCAGAAGAAGGAAAAATTATTTTATATTTTAAGGATGAAGGAATATACAACCATAGAAAGAGACTTTAGTGTATTATTATTTTTCTTTTCCAACTCCATGAAATGGAAAAAAAATTGATCAGTGCGTTCGACTACCAAGCAGAGGTCCCGGTTCGTATCCCGGCCATGTCGGGGATTTTACTCGCTAGGAGACTGAGTGTTGTGTTGCTCCCAACATGATTCAACCATTGTCGACACCCAAGTCGCCCAACGTGGCGTCAACTGAAGAAAAGACTTGCAACTTGGCGGCCGAACTTCCCCAGGTGGGGACTTCCGCTCATTTAGGTCACGTCATCATTTCATTTTACTAAAAACATTGCAAATACCTAGCAAAATTAAATTAACTAAATTACTGCAATATTACGAAATGAACGTGTTGTAACTGTTTTTGTGGTCTTCAGCCTGAAGACTGGTTTGTTGCAGGTCTTCACACTACTCTATCCTGTGCAAGTCTTTCCATCTCGGCATAACTGTTGCAATCTACATCCGTTTAAAGCATGTTTTCAAGCCTGAAATTTTTACCTCGCACGTGTCTCTTCATTGCGAAATTGACGATTCTTTGATGTCTGAAGATTTGTACTATTAACGGATCCATTATTTTAGTCAAGCTATGCCACAAATTTCTTTTCTCCCCAATTCTATTCACTTATTCGATCTGCCCGTCTAGTCATCAGCATTCTTCTATAGTGCTACGTTTCAAAAGCTTCCAGTCTCTTCTTGGGTGAACATGATTTTACTCTGTTTCTCACTTCTGTACAAGGCTGCACTCGAGACAAATACCTTCAGGAAAGAGTTTCAAACGTTAAAATTTATGATAGACGTTAACAATTTTCTCTTTGTAAAAGATGTTTTTCTTGCTACTGTCAGTCAACAGTTTACATTCTTTGCTCTTCGGCCATCCTCAATTACGGGGGATTGCTCTTAATCCTTTTTAAATGAAACAAACCTATCAACATTCTACACCTTTGAGTCGTATGTGGCTCGTGTTCCCGCCATCATGTATTTTACACCCTGTTTTTAACGTACTTCCACCTCACTACGTTAATTTAAATTACTACTGTCATTGAATTGCTGCTTTGCCTGACCGTGAGCGGCGTTAGCAGCGCGTATCGATATATCCCCTCTCGTAGTATCTTTGCTCGACTGCTATTACTTCCCGGTCGTTGTCTGTCGTAAGAGAGTTCCGGTCACGAGTTCGGGTCTGCGAGTCAGTTGGAACGCGTTTAGAGTGCAGTTCGGACCTGCCAGTCTGTGAGTTGCAATGTGGCACTAGTGCGGTCGGATGGATCAACAGTGAGGTCTGCGTTGGCATGGATTGCCCGACCTTTGCCGCCACTCATCACTTGAGCCGGGCCACGGTCTTGGTGGATCGTCGGTCGGTCGCCCTACCGGACGACGGGTTTTGACTCGCCGATCGTTCATGAGTCGGCTGTGTGCATAGACACCCGATTTGTCTTCGTGCGTGCTTAGTGACTGTTGGGTATCGTTCAGGCCTTCGTGCAGTGTTTATCGGGTTGTGTGTGTAGTTGGCGTTATTTCCACTGACGACTATTTTAGATGTTGTCGGCATTCTAAGGCGAGTCGGTCGGAACGTGCGAGGAGGAGAGTTCTCGGCTGCAGTTCGGGTCGTGAGTTAGGCCCTGGCCGTCAGTTGCAACGCGTCTGGAGCGCAGCCCGGGCCAACCAGTCGACGGCTTGCAGCAGCAGGGAGACCTGCGTGGACATCGCCCGCCGGACCGTTGCCGCCACGCATCACTTAAGCCGGATCTGACTTTTGGTGGATTGTTGGTAGGTCGGTTGGTCCGAGGACATCTCCGTGCGGCGTAGTCGGCTGGGCCGCTGGCGGTCTCTGCGCAGTGTCGGCATCTGTCTGGAGCTGTCCTATCGGTACGAGCATCGTCGCTCGCAGACCCAGGACATGAGGGTTGAGTGGTTTTGAGAATTACGCTGTTGGTTCAGGCGTTGCTGTTGTGGAGGTTTTCCTGTGAGCAACAACGAGTGAAGTGTTCGAGATAGCTGCCACCAGGTGGAATTGACCAAATTAATTTATCCATAGTCAAGTGCACCAGCGGAATTTTCTGCCTTGTGGCCGTTAGTGTTCGGATTACCTGCCCTGGCCGCTAACGTAGTTTTTAAGCAGTGTCTTGTCCTCACCTGTTGTTGCTGCCCAACATGGTGTGTAGTTTTCGCAGCTCAGTTCACATACGCGTTTGTTTGGGGATAATGATATTTGTAAATTTTTTTTTTTTGGGGGGGGGGGGGGGGAGCCTTGAATTCTCGTGTACTCCATCTTGGCAAGCAAGCGGTTGGTCGGTCAGTCCGTGACTGTCCCTTGGCTGGATTCGCACGAATTAAGTGTAGTTGGACTCACCACCTGCCTCGCCTAAGTGAACGAGGGCAGACCGATCCGCTGGAGACTCCTGAGTGCCGTTCTCTTAATTATCCTTTTGCCAGTGTTAATGTTGTTGTAATTTAACTAAATCTTATATTTTTAATTTGGCAAGGTTAGCTGTGGGCCTTCCGCCGTTGGTGTTGCAAAAGGAAATTTTTAAACTTAATGTATTGTTTTACCGATTGTTGCTATGTATATTTCCTTAATTTGCAGAATTTAACTTTGCAGCCTTCAGTCATCTTATTGCGTTTTTTATCTCTTTCTGTGCACCTTATGGGTCATCAGCCCTGTTAGCATCTTATAACATTGTGGTCTTCTGCCTTCAGTAATCATCATAGTATGTTTCGAATTTTGAAGATATAATCCGGCGGTCTTCAGCCGCTCCGCATGCTGACCTCATATATGTATACGATTTATCTTATTCGTAAATTTAATTGTGTCATATCTTTTCAAAACCGTCTGTTTGGAGGCCTTCAGCCGCGAAGCAAATTTAATTCTTTCAATAGTGTGTACATGAACTAAATGATAATAAATTACGGTTGTGAAATGAATCCTACTGCAACTCCCTTGGCACTTCCCACAGTCCTAATTACCTGTTAGCCCTTCGTGATTTAACAGGCTTTTCAACCTTTATTCTTCATATCTGCAGCCGTCCCCGGTTTGAGAGTTTTGAATGGTAGCGTGTACCATGGCTGTGTGTAACATAGCTATGTCGGTGCCTGAAAAACAGTGTGCTGTAATCAAGTTTCGAATTCCAAGAGTTCTTCCACACATGAACCTCTACATCTACATACATACTCCACAATCCACCATACGGTGCGTGGCGGAGGGTACCTCGTACCACAACTAGCATCTTCTCTCCCTGTTCCACTCCCAAACAGAACGAGGGAAAAATGACTGCCTATATGCCACTGTACGAGCCCTAATCTCTCTTATCTTATCTTTGTGGTCTTTCCGCGAAATGTAAGTTGGCGGCAGTAAAATTGTACTGCAGTCAGCCTCAAATGCTGGTTCTCTAAATTTCCTCAGTAGCGATTCACGAAAAGAACGCCTCCTTTCCTCTAGAGGCTCCCACCCGAGTTCCTGAAGCATGTCTGTAACACTCGCATGATGATCAAACCTACCAGTAACAAATCTAGCAGCCCGCCTCTGAATTGCGTCTATGTTCTCCCTCAATCCGACCTGATAGGGATCCCAAACGCTCGAGCAGTATTCAAGAATAGGTCGTATTAGTGTCTTATAAGCGGTCTCCTCTACAGAAGAACCACATCTCCACATCTTCCCAAAATTCTACCAATGAACCGAAGACGACTATCCGCCTTCCCCACAACTGCCATTACAGGCTTGTCCCACTTCATATCGCTCTGCAATGTTACGCCCAGATATTGAATCGACGTGACTGTGTCAAGCGCTACCTGCTAATGGAGTATTCAAGCATAACAAGACTCTTTTTTCCTATTCATCTGCATTAATTTACATTTATCTATATTTAGAGTTAGCTGCCATTCTTTACACCAATCACAAATCCTGTCCAAGTCATCTTGTATCCTCCTACAGTCACTCAACGACGACACCTTCCCGTACACCACAGCATCATCAGCAAACAGCCGCACATTGCTATCCACCCTATCCAAAAGATCATTTATGTAGACAGAAAACAACAGCGGACCTACCACACTTCCCTGGGGCACTCCAGATGATACCCCCACCTCCGATGAACACTCACCATCGAGGACAACGTACTGGGTTCTATTACTTAAGAAGTCTTCTAACCACTCACATACTTGGGAACCAATCCAATATGCTCGTACCTTAGTTAGGAGTCTGCAATGGGGCACCGAGTCAAACGCTTTCCGGAAGTCAAGGAATAAGGCATCCGTCTGATACCCTTCATCCATGGTTCGCAAGATATCATGTGAAAAAAGCGCGAGTAGCGTTTCGCAGGAGCGATGCTTTCTAAAGCCGTGTTGATGCAAGGACAGCAATTTCTCTGTCTCAAGGAAATTCATTATATTCTAACTGAGAATATGTTCGAGAATCCTGCAACAAACCGATGTTAAGGATATTGGTCTGTAATTTTGAGGATCCGTCCCTCTACCCTTCTTATAAACAGACGTCACCTGCGCTTTTTTCCTTCGCTCGGGACTTTGCGTTGGGCAAGAGATTCGCGATAAATGCAAGCTAAGTAAAGAGCCAATGCCCTCTTCTTCAGTACGACAATGCCAGACCACACACGAGCGCTGCTACACCTACAATCCTACGCATTGGGTTCACTGTGGTCGATCATCCTCTTTACTGTTACAACTTATCCCCATACGATTTTCATCTATTTCCAAAAACTAAAGAAAACCTTCAAGGATTTCATTTTGCCAATGACAAAGCGGTCCAAGCAGAAGTGAGGTTGTGGCTCCATTAACGAAGTTAAATATTCTACAGTGACGATATCAAGGAACCGTTCTGTCGTTGGGAGAAATGTGTTCGTCGTCAGGGTGACTCTGATGAGAAACAAATACGTAGAATGTTAATGAAGTTTGTTTTATTTAAAAAGGTTTAGCAGTATTCAAATAAGAAAAAAATGGTTCAAATGGCTCTGAGCACTATGGGACTTAACATCTATGGTCATCAGTCCCCTAGAACTTAGACCTACTTAACCTAAGGACATCACACAACACCCAGCCATCACGAGGCAGAGAAAATCCCTGACCCCGCCGGGAATCGAACCCGGGAACCCGGGCGTGGGAATCGAGAACGCTACCGCACGACCACGAGATGCGGGCTTCAAATAAGAAATTCGGAGGCATTATTTTTCAGCACGTCCTCGTATTTTGCTGCCAAAATCATAAAACAGAACAATTACTTTTATTGTCTCACATCCTAATCTAATCACGTCGGCATCGCTTGATTCAATTCAACCATATTCATTCACCTTAGTTTTTGTTTATGCCTCATTCCGTTCAACGGCTCCCTGTCTCTGACAGAATTAGACAGAATTAGTGTCGTTTTGGAAATTATATTAACGAAAACTGCTACAAATCTCTAATTAAAATTTAGTAGGTTAGTTATTTTTATAATGCAACATTAGTACTTTATGGACCAGATACAGTATCCTAATAAATGTATAGTGTTTGTAGGTTAATGAAACGTCACAGATTTCACTTTTGTACGTTTCAGCATAACTAATATTGTCGGTGGCCCCTGTTCTAATACATCTATTTGGTAAGATGCAGACGATTTGCAGACAATCACGAACTGGCGCTAGTGCTACGGTCCACATTTTGTTCCATACAGCACTCACATGGGACAATTTGCTGGTGGGCAAATGTTACTACTAAATACATTGAGCCAGTTTGTGCCTTTTGCGAGCACTGTCGATCCTTCAGTAGATTTCACTGCAAGACTGTGAAACACGGTGTCATGCTAGGCCCTCCTTTCCCCGTTCGCTCGGTCAGACAGGTCGAATCAAGACACCTCGTCCAAACCCCGCGCGCTCAGCTAACTCGCCGCCCCCGGTCAGCTTCCGCAACCAAGTCGTTTCTCATAACCACAGTTGTCGGATACGTATGATCTTTTATATTTACAAAGTCGTTATTTTATCTAACGTCTGAACAAGAACCAGTCATCGAACAACGCTTACATACGTTTTTCCTGAAATAAGATAGCGGTCTGAGGTGAGAATTACAATAACAGATTATCGTTACGAGATGGTAACAGCAGCCCAGGAAAGGAAGATGAAAGTGGCGGAAATGAGGATGCTGAGGTGGACGTGTGGGGTAACAAGGAAGGACAGGATTAGAAATGAATTTGTTAGAGGAGCTGTGAAAGTGGGACCCATGGGGTAAAAGATACAAGAGAGCAAACTAAGGTGATACGGACACTTACAGAGAAAAGGGGCAGAGCATATCCGAAACAGAGCTGAAGATATAAAGATTGAAGGAGAGAGAAGGAGAGAAAGACCGAAGATGAGATGGAAGGTTAAGATATCCGGGGACCTAAGGGAGAAAGAATGGAAGAAGGAATAGGCAATGGATAGGGTACTATGGAGGAGAAGGATCCAGAAGAGCAACCCCTACCCTACGTGACGTGGGACATGGCGACGATAAAGAAAGAAAGTTACGGGATGGTCACTGTCTTTCTTTTACGAAATATGCCTAGTCTGTGACAGATTGATAAGTCGGAAGTGGCGTTAGCTATGTTAGTTATCGCATGTTGTGGAGCTAAGTTTATTTCAGTTCCAAATTTAAATCTGGTTTTTTGATCGATTTTGTTTTGTAACCCATAGAAAAAAATTCAACCCAGTCGATAAAGAAGATTAAAACGCTCAGTCGTATATACTCTCTGCTTCCTTCCAAGGACGCTTCTGTTCAAGGTATAAATCACTGGATCAGAAATTAATTGCAAAAACGTGTTATTGTCACATTTACAAATACGAGAGAGAAGAGTTGCTAGAAGTATAACAGGGATGACGACAGAGGTTGACTTCTTCAGTTTGAACGGTCGTTAAATAACTCAAATACTCGCCACAGAGCGGAGAAGAGTATACATAGCTCCAAAAAGTCACCGTAAATGAAATTTGTCTCTGACCTAAAATAGACTCTTCTACTATTCTCAGATGGCCGAGGTGGCCGAGCGGTACTAGGCGCTACAGTCTGGAACCGCGCGACCACTACGGTCGCAGGTTCGAATCCTGCCTCGGGCATGGATGTGTGTGACGTCCTTAGATTAGTTAGGTTTAAGTAGTTCTAAGTTCAAGGGGACTGATGACCTCAGAAGTTAAGTCCCATAGTGCTCAGAGCCATTTGAACCATTTGGACCACTATTCTCAGATTTGCGAGGTCTATACGGAAAGCAAGATCCAATCAGTTGCGAAATGGAAACCGCAGTGTAAATCAAAACTGTTTTTATTTGCAACAGTCTGCTGCGCCTTCCACCTACTTCTCTGCATAGTCCCTGCTATGACTTAGACATTAGTCGGAGCATTGTATCAGTTTTCCAATACCCTCGTCATAAAAGGCAGCCGGCTGTGCTTTTCGCCACTTCTCTGAGCTGGTCTGCAGTTCGTTGTCGTGCCAAAGTATTGTCCTCATAGCTAGCGGGTCATGTGAGCAGAGATGAATATGGGGGAGCCACGTACGAGCTGTGTGGTGAGTGATCAAACATTTCCCATCGAAGAGTCTGCAGGGACGTCCTCATTGCCCCTGCGTAGAAGGACCCATACTTGGTGATAGACACGATAGACACTATTGTTCTAGGCACCTTTACGTTCTCACTGTGTGCTCAGAACTGAAAAGAGTGACATGACTGCCCTACATATCTATGCAAGGCTTCATCGAATTTTCACTGTCATTTCCATTTAGCGACCTTTCCGACCTAACTTGCCGAATAGTCCTCGTATTTAAACGCACGTAAATGTACATCTATGACTTCTGGTTCTCATTAACTTCTTATTCACTTCGACGTACACGGTCCAGTAACATCCATGTGACCACCACGAGCAGTAATCACTCGCAGACAGCAAGTGGCAGCACAAACAGCGGAGGGTATATAAAGCGTATGGAGGGGGAGACGGAAAAACAGAGCAGTCGTTGACATTAAGCGGGACGAAGTGACTTATCTGACGTACAAAGGAGCATAATCATTAGCTTTCAGGCTATGGGTGTATGTAAAATGACGTTTCTTTCGACTTCAACCTCCGATAGCAAAGAAGGAAAAAAACAGCGATTTGAAGAATACAGGATGAAAAGTATTTAAACCAACAAACTCTGGGAGGTTGTAGGGGACATCGAAACAAACATTTATCCCAATGTCATTTTTTCGTATGAGGATTATTTACACCGGTGGGGGCCGTATTACGCTCTTCAGTTGTTAGAGGCCATATTACGATGTTAGAGGGCCTATTACGCTCTTCAGTTGTAGGAAACTGCTGTCCACCAGTGTAGAAGTGCATTGTCTCTGTTTACTAATGGAGCGATACACCTGGAGTGAGTACACTGATATGGTTGGTGCGTACTACGTAGCGCACCACAACGGACGAGTTGCACAGCGGGTTTATCAACAACAATATCCTAATCACCGTATCTCGCATCATACAATCTTTGCTACTGTGTACCAATGTCTGCATGAGACCGGATCATTTAGCAGATTACCTGGACAGTGACGCCGTCGCACGATAAGAACGCTGCAATTTGAGGAAGCTGTCTTGCAGCATGTGGAGCGGGATCCTTCAATCAGCACTCGTGCAATTGCACGTAAAATGGGGACGAATCAGACGAGTGTAAGAACAGTCCTTCGAGAGCAATTGTTACGTCCATATCACTCCACAACCTGGAACCAGTTGATTATCCATCCAGAGCACAGTTTTCATAGTGGTACCTCGGGGAAGATCAGTTTGGATTCCGCAGAAATGTTGGAACACGTGAGGCAATACTAACCTTACGACTTATCTTAGAAGAAAGATTAAGAAAAGGCAAACCTACGTTTCTAGCATTTGTAGACTTAGAGAAAGCTTTTGACTATGTTGACTGGAATACTCTCTTTCAAATTCTGAAAGTGGCAGGAATAAAATACAGGGAGCGAAAGGCTATTTGCAATTTGTACAGAAACCAGATGGCAGTTATAAGAGTCGAGGGGCATGAAAGGGAAGCAGTGGTTGGGAATGGAGTGAGACAGGGTTGTAGCCTATCCCCGATGTTATTCAATCTGTATATTGAGCAAGCAGAAAAGGAAACAAAAGAAAAATTTGGAGTAGGTATTAAAATCCAGGGAGAAGAAATAAAAACTTTGAGGTTTGCCGATGACATTGTAATTCTGTCAGAGACAGCAAAGGACTTGGAAGAGCAGTTGAATGGAATGGACAGTGTCTTGAAAGGAGGATATAAGATGAACATCAACAAAAGCAAAACGAGGAAAATGGAATGTAGTCGAATTAAGTCGGGTGATGCTGAGGGAATTAGATTAGGAAATGAGACACTTAAAGTAGTAAAGGAGTTTTGCTATTTGGGGAGAAAATAACTGATGATGGTCGAAGTAGAGAGGATATAAAATGTAGACTGGCAATGGCAAGGAAAGCGTTTCTGAAGAAGAGAAATTTGTTAACATCGAGTATAGATTTAAGTGTCAGGATGTCGTTTCTGAAAGTATTTGTATGGAGTGTAGCCATGAATAGAAGTGAAACATGGACAATAAATAGTTTGGACAGGAAGAGAGTAGAAGCTTTCGAAATGTGGTGCTACAGAAGAATGTTGAAGATTAGGTGGGTAGATCACGTAACTAATGAGGAGGTATTGAATAGAATTGGGGAGAAGAGAAGTTTGTGGCACAACTTGACTAGAAGAAGGGATCGGTTGGTAGGACATGTCCTGAGGCATCAAGGGATCACAAATTTAGCATTGGAGGGCAGCGTGGAGGGTAAAAATCGTAGAGGGAGACCAAGAGATGAATACACTAAGCAGATTCAGAAGGATGTAGGTTGCAGTAGGTACTGGGAGATGAAGGAGCTTGCACAGGATAGATTAGCATGGAGAGCTGCATCAAACCAGTCTCAGGACTGAAGACCACAACAACAAACAAACAACAACCTGGAACAGTGTGAAATGCATCCTACATTTCCATTGTCTGTATTGTTTACCGATGAAGCAACGTTCGGGCGTGATGGAATCTTCAACATCCACAATTCGCATGTTTGGAGTGAGGATAACCCGCATGCCACAGTTACTAGCGCTCATCAAGTGCGGTTCTTCGTTAATGTGTGGGTCGGTTTTGCTGGGACTGTTTAATTGGCTGTATCTGATATCTAGGCCATTAAATGGCAGGCACTATTATAATTTTCCCGCTAGAGCATTGCCAGAATTGCTAGAAGACGTCCCGCTCCCTACAAGACAACGCATGTGGTTTCAACATGATTTCAGTCGTCGTGTGCATCGATTCCTGGACCGACGGTTGCCATAAACTTGGAGTGGCAGACGTGGTCCTGTACCGCGGCCTGCTCGATTCCCACTTTTTGTGTGGGGAACAATTCAGGACACTCCTGATGTTTTTGCCCATGTCAGACAGAACATGATCCGACAGTGTAACCTTTGTTTACGTATCAATGGAGACATTTTTGAAAATCTACCGTAATTGAAATTGGTTTGTGTTAATGTGTTGTCTCTTGGTCATAAAAAATGGAAAAGTGTTTGTTGGTTTAATTAATTTGCCTCCAGAGGTATCTTCCTCTACCGGTTTAAATACTCCTCATAGGAAAAAATGACATTAGTGAAAAGTATTTGTTTTGATGTCCCCTACAACCTCCCAGAGTTTGTCGGTTTAAATACTTTTCACCCTGTATGTGAAGAAGAGGCAGAAACACCGTAAGTAAACTGCACGACAACTTTATAAGAAATACTGTTTATAATCTGTAACAACGAAACTGCACATACATATAAACATACATATATCGATATTTCCAGAATGAACACGGAAGATGCTTTTTACATAAAAGCGAAACGTGTTTGGTGTAAAATTATCTTTAACTGCAGTACGATTAGGGCAGAGAAACCAATAATAATATATGTATAATGTCGAGTGTTGCCGAAAATGAGTGTCGCAAATAACTTTGTGCCACTAAGGCATCAAAATCAAGTAGGGACGTGGCACCCTTTTTTTCAACACCGGTCCACTCGTTTCCTTCTACACGCATTTACGGGAGGTAATTTTTCGTTTGCCACTAGCGCATCATTTAAATGGATTAGGGCTAACTTAAGCTGTAATTCCGGCTACGGGGCGGCTGGTGGCAGCGACTTGATCGCCGGCTCGCTGGAAGAGAGACGTCAGCGTCCCTGCGGCCGGCTTTTTAAAACTTATTATCCGGCCGAGGCGTGCGGGCCCGCGCCGCCCGGTCCCCTGTTTACTTTTAATAAATACCTCCCCCAGGCCGTGATGGATTGACGCCGGATAGGCACAAGACGACGGCCCCCGCTAGTCGGCACCGGTGATTAATTTAAGACGCCGCCGCGCTTCCCTGGAATCTCTCCGCAAAGCGGGACTTCCCCGCCAACTTTTAGCCGCACGTCGGTAGCAAGCGCTCACAGAGCAGCAGGCGTCGTTCTTCTAATACGTACTGACAGGAGTAGGATAGGTACCTGTCCTGCCGTGAGTGGTCAGTGACACAATGCATCCACAAACAACATCAGTCATGAAAATTCTGTGTATGTTATCAATTGCTTATCAAAAGAAAGTAGACAAAAAATTCAGCGGAACTGAGAAGTTAGAGGAGTATTAAAAATGAGAGGAAAATCTGAAGTGTGGTCCATAACTTGAATGCTCGTACAAAGGAGAAAAGTGTATTTTAAATTTCGCTTCCGACTTGACTTCTTCTAACTAACACTGCGTATTATTTCCACCTGGGTGCCACACCTAAAATACGATATTGCCTCTCCTAAAAACAGGGCGATTATAACTTAAGTGCCTGTAAAAAAAAAAAAAAAAAGAACAATTGCTCAGAATGATGTCAAATTTGAACGTAATATTTTCGAACAAGATGGAAATGTTAAGGGGAAAAAACAAAAATATTGACAAATTTTACAACTAGATGGCACTTCATTCGGCAGAATATGAGAAAGGCCGGCCGGAGTGGCCGAGCGGTTCTAAGCGCTGCAGTCTGGAACCGCGCGACCGCTACGGTCGCAGGTTTCAATCCTGCCTCGGGCATGGATGTGTGTGATGTCCTTAGCTTTTTTTTTTTGGTCGTCAGTCTACTGACTGGTTTGATGCGGCCCGCCACGAATTCCTTTCCTGTGCTAACCTCTTCATCTCAGAGTAGCACTTGCAACATACGTCCTCAATTATTTGCTTGACGTATTCCAATCTCTGTATTCCTCTACAGTTTTTGCCCTCTACAGCTCCCTCTAGTACCATGGAAGTCATTCCCTCATGTCTTAGCAGATGTCCTATCATCCTGTCCCTTCTCATTATCAGTGTTTTCCACATATTCCTTTCCTCTCCGATTCTGCGTAGAACCTCCTCATTCCTTACCTTATCAGTCCACCTAATTTTCAACATTCGTCTATAGCAACACATCTCAAATGCTTCGATTCTCTTCTCCTCCGGTTTTCCCACAGTCCATGTTTCACTACCATACAATGCTGTACTCCAGACATACATCCTCAGAAATTTCTTCCTCAAATTAAGGCCAGTATTTGATATTAATAGACTTCTCTTGGCCAGAAATGCCTTTTTTTGCCATAGCGAGTCTGCTTTTGATGTCCTCCTTGCTCCGTCCGTCATTGATTATTTTACTGCCTAGGTAGCAGAATTCCTTAACTTCATTGACTTCGTGACCATCAATCCTGATGTTAAGTTTCTCGCTGTTCTCATTTCTACTACTTCTCATTACCTTCGCCTTTCTCCGATTTACTCACAAACCGTACTGTGTACTCATTAGACTGTTCATTCCGTTCAGCAGATCATTTAATTCTTCTTCACTTTCACTCAGGATAGCAATGTCATCAGCGAATCGTATCATTGATACCCTTTCACCTTGTATTTTAATTCCACTCCTGAACCTTTCTTTTATTTCCATCATTGCTTCCTCGATGTACAGATTGAAGAGTAGGGGCGAAAGGCTACAGCCTTGTCTTACACCCTTCTTAATACGAGCACTTCGTTCTTGATCGTCCACTCTTATTATTCCCTCTTGGTTGTTGTACATATTGTATATGACCCGTCTCTCCCTGTAGCTTACCCCTACTTTTTTCAGAATCTCGAACAGCTTGCACCATTTTATATTGTCGAACGCTTTTTCCAGGTCGACAAATCCTATGAAAGTGTCTTGATTTTTCTTTAGCCTTGCTTCCATTATTAGAATTACCTCTCTCGTCCCTTTACTTTTCCTAAAGCCAAACTGATCGTCACCTAGCGCATTCTCAATTTTCTTTTCCTTAGGTTAGTTAGGTTTAAGTAGTTCTAAGTTCTAGGGGACTGATGACTCATCAGTTAAGTCCCATAGTGCTCAGAGCCATTTGAACCAATATGCAAAATAAAAGACGTAGGGTACGCGGCTGTTTCTCAATTTTCGTCTGAGATCCTGTGCATAACTGTCTCCATGAAGTACTGCGCGTTGCTGGTAAAGCTCTTTTACAAGAACGGTGACCGTTGTCAGTAGCTCTTGAGAAGTTCCGGACACTCAAAGGCACGAAAAAAAAAAAAAAAAAGGCATTCGTCCGATGTCTGCCAAGGATCTAGAGAAAATGATTATGAAATTCGAGGAGACATGTTCTTCTGAAGTGTAATGTGGCAGAGTGAGGGAGAGTATTGATCAGATGTCAGTAGAAGATGTGGCCGCAACATTGCAAGAGGAGTCAAGCGGTGGTGAGCAAACATGCAGTGGATGAGGAATTGCTTGAACTTTGGACATGTCTGTGAGCATGGTGCACAAAATTCCACGAAATATCCTCGATTGCTATCCATACAAAATCGCGCGGAATTGGACAATGAATAGCCATGGAACATTCTGTGGACAGATGAAGCACATTTCCATCTCCAAGGACATGTCAGTATACAGTGAATTAGGGCAATGGAAAATTCGTTCACTCATGAATCGCTGCTGCTTCATTCTGCAAAGCTAACTGTTTGGAGTGGACTGACACCGTCATTTATCGAATAGTTGGTTTAATATGTAACGCACACCATAGCCATCTAGCCATCGTGTAGCGATCATTCACTGGAAATGGTTATTTATGTTCGGCTACGTGGAGACCATTTGAAGCCTTTCGTGGACTTCATGGTCCCAAAAATGTCACCGGGTCAGAGGGTTTCGGCTTGGTTTGAAGAACATTCTGGACAACTGGAATGATTTGGCCCCCCCGGATCACCCGATATGAATCCCATCGATTCGCAGTATTGGACAGCTAAAGAGGCAGCGTGGCTCTGTATTCCTGCGTAGCGCTTGCGACAATTCCTTCACGCCACGTTGAGTCACTGCATTACGCCGCGCAGTCGGAGGTCCGACGCGATATTGGAGATATCCCATCACTTTTGTCACGTTAGTGTGCATGCAACGTAGAGAGACTCAGAGCTGGATATAAGAACAGCGACGTGTAGCTAAAGGATCAGTGTGGAACTCGTGTCTTTCCGGAACTATGGCGGCATTTTTACCAAATGCCTCCAAATAGGATCAATGTGCTTTATTTCTTTCTTGGCTGCCAATGGACAAACATCGGTAGACATCTATCGGAGAATGAAGAATGTATACAAGGTAGCATGTTTGTCGAAAACCACCGTTGTCAAATGGGTCTAAGTTCCCTGCTGGTCGCGGTAACACACGCCTGCGTATCGCCAATGTTGTAAGGCAGACTTACACCAACTCAAGTGGGAGATACTAGAGTACCCAAGCAGTCATCCTGATGCCTCCCGCGGGATTATCACATCTTCGGCAGCTTAAAAAAGGCCTTGAAGTGCCAACGATTACCGCGGACGAAATTGCGCAGCAGACAGTTACGGTCTCCTTAAAGCTGCAGGATATGGTATTTTACGAAACGGGTATCTTCAACCTGATGCGTCGGATGGATGATGGCCTCAGTGCTCACGGCGAATTTGCCAGACTGTCATACCGATTTGGGACTTTACTGCCTTCTAATGGAAACCTATACTTGAGAGATCTAAAGATTCTTCGTTACTAAACAGTACAGATACCTGTAATACCTTACCAGCCCACGGGACAAAAGGTTAGTCACTCTCATGGATGACCACAGAGATCGTTTCCGAGCGCTGTAGACGATATACAACTAGTACTAGGCAATCATTTGGTCCTACACCGATGCCTAAAGTCCTGGTGTGGTATCGATAGCTACGATGCCACAACGTAGGTGCGCTCTGCTAGGTTGACACTACGACACCGACGACAGCGCGCTCTAGCCGGCGCTGTGCAGCTCTACGAGTGCCGCTCCGGATTGGATTCTAGCCATTTGATGCCGAGCAGACGACCAAGCAACAATGTTTCTATTTCATATTGGGCGAGCCACTACTTGTAACTTTGTAACTTGATGTACAGCTTCGCACCTACGTGCTCATCTCAACCACAGTAAAGTACATAGTAAAGCCACTTTTAATTGCAATACGAAGTATTCTACCTCACCTGCTCCTCCTAGCTTCCTACATTCGGCATACCCTTCAGTTTACAGGAGCAGACCCACGCGCCGCCTACCAAGCGGGATACAAAACATGGCAATGACATGCAATGTCGGTTTTATGAAATAAGAACAAGGAAGCTCGATCGACATGCAGGCCCTACAGAAATGAAGAAAGGAGCTGTCGTGTTTGAACGTGCATATGATGACACCGTCAATGAAATTGCCAGATTTCTTAGTATTAATGAGGATTGTCCACCGCGTTTGCAATGAATCGAGTCGCTAGGCTGATTGGTCGTTGTTTCTGTGACATTTGAGGACAAGTTTAGTAGCATCTAACGAATAGAATTCTGTAGGAGGTTCTTAAAATATTTAGAAACGAGTCGAGGCCTGCAGGATGTTGAAAAAAATACTAAACAAGTACAAGATGATTGTCTCATGTATTTATCTTCTGGGGTGCGAAATAGTAAGGTAGTAACGTGTAAGAAAAGTCGATTAAGTAAACCATCAGCTTTAATATTAATCGAAAACAAGAAAGTAAATGAGACAAAATGTGAGTCAAGATTTTATTTTTATTTTTTTTTTCTGAAGGGGGTGGACCGTGTGCTCATCAGGTGGATCTAACACTGGCCCACTATTCTCTCTCCCGTACCAACTTCTTCATCTGAGAGTAGCACTTACATCCAACGGCACATACATACGGCATTGGATACACCGCGATCTCTCATTTCTGATACTCTGCTGTCGTCTTTTGAACTGATTAAAGTTTGGAAAAACTGACATACAGGGTGATCAAAATTAAAGTTCCACTTTGAAAACGCTCTAAAAAATAGAGCCACTGCTAAGAATGACGTTTTAAACAGAATTTTATCGAAGAAGGGGCAAGCGTTATGGATAAGAAGAATTTAACGAAAATTTCCCTCCTGCATTGGGGCATCATGAGGTAAATTAATTTGGCTACAAATTATAGAGCCATTATAGAGCCACAAGCAGCTTGCACAATGCCTTGCTGACAACTTGGGTCCATGGCTTCCTGAAGTCTGCGCCACACTCGAACCCTACCAAAAACTCTTACAAATTTAAATCGGGACTCATCAACCAGGCCACGATTTTCTAGTCGGCTAGGGTCCACTCCATATGGTCACGAGCACAGGAGAGGAACTGCAGGCGATGTCGTGCTGTTGGGTTGGCAACGACGCTCGCGTCGTTCGTCTGCTGACATAACCCATGAAGGCCAAATTTCATCTCGCTGTCCTAACGGATATGTCACACATTGATTTCTGTGGTTATTTCGCGGATTGTTGCTTGTCTATTAGGACTGAAACCTCTACGCAAACGCCGCTCCTCTCGGTCTTTAAGTGAAGGCCTTACCTGCTTTCTCCTTTTTGAGGGATAACGGCTAAAATTTTGCATTCTTGGCACACTCTTGACATTCTGGTTCTTGGAATAACGATTTCCGCAATGTACTGTCCCATGTATCTAGTTCCAAATACCAATCTGCCTTCAGAGGCTGATTTCCGTCGTGCGGATATAGTCGCAGCCGCGTGGGGTAGCCGTGCTGTCTGCGTCATCTTGTCACGGTTGGCGCGGCTGACCCCCGTCGGAGGTTCGAGTCCACCCTCAGGCATGGGTGCGTGTGTTGTCCTTAGCGTAAGTTAGTTTAAGTTAGATTAAGTAGTGCGTAAGCCGAGGGACCGATGGCCTTATCAGTTTGGTCCCATAATCCTTACCACAACCTTCCAAATATAGTCGCATTGTAAATCTTTTCACTTGAATCACCCGAGTACAAATGACAGATTTGCCAATGCAATGCCCATTTATACCTTATGTATGCCATAATACCGCCGTCTCTATATTTGTGCATGACGCTATCCCATGACCTTTGTAGCTTCAGTGTACGCCGCAATAACGCCGTCAAATAGGAAATTTATGATCGCCACTTATACCATGCGGTCATAATTAATGCGCAACTAGTAACAGAGATCCAGTGTGGTCTGTAATTATCGTATATCCTAATGCGTTAATGCGGTACCGATTTACGCTTGTACAAAATTAATTTCAGTTTTGGCCACCAGGTCCAAATCTACCGCTGTGAAAGCAAGAAAGGCGTATGGAAATGTTTCCATATGTAATGGATTAGGAACGGGACGTGGGCAGAAAATGTCAAATAAGTGACGAAGGCGTAATGTTGATTTTTATTATTAATCGCCATTTAAAAAAAAATTGTTCAAATGGCTCTGAGCACTATGGTA
The DNA here is from genome assembly GCF_023864345.2 of Schistocerca serialis cubense. Taxonomy (NCBI): domain Eukaryota; kingdom Metazoa; phylum Arthropoda; class Insecta; order Orthoptera; family Acrididae; genus Schistocerca; species Schistocerca serialis. Next base: position 253,797,199 of record NC_064638.1, on the reverse strand, counting down.
CTTAACTTCTGAGGCCATCAGTCCCCTAGAACTTAGAACTACTTAAACCTAACTAACCTAACGACATCACACACATCCATGCCCGAGGCAGGATTCGAACCTGCGACCGTAGCGGTCGCTCGGCTCCAGACTGTAGCGCCTAGAACCGCACGGCCACCCCTGCCGGCACGGAACAGATACTCCAGGTTCAAAATCACATGGGTTCATATGAGGTTATGGATATGGAATATATCTGGGGTCAACACGTTCGAGGAAGGTTCCACTAAGCAGATGTTTCACAGAGGGAGCGACATGAGGTGTTGCCCCACTTGCATGAAAACAACGGTTTCCACACAGTTGCGCTCTTGTAAACTAGGAATTGCATGCCTCACAAGGAGGTCTCGATAACCTGCAGGCGTCACGATACACCTCATAGGCCCTCTGGGAGTATTCTCTTCAAGAAGAACGGACCGAGAATAAAAGTGCTTGTGAATCGACACCACCAAGTCACATACAGCGAGTGCAGTGGCTCTCCGTGCACAACATGTGGTTTAACACTACTACAAAATCGGCGGTTCGGCGCGTTCACTGCACCACTTAGTGTAAAATGTGCCTCGTCACTCCATAGAATATTGCCCGGCTTCATGTTATCAACTTTGAGCCGTGTCAGAAGCCGAAGAGCAAATTCACTACGTTGCTGTGGATCATGAGGTTTCTGTTGCTGCAGCGCCTGTGTCTCGTATGTGTAAAACAGACCGCAAAACTTTCCGTTTGTTGATCATGTGAAGCACGATTCTCGTGACTACACGAGCTCTAGCACTGCCCGTGGCACGTCCTGCATGATTACAGTGTCAGGTTTTCATATGTTACTCTTTAGAGTTTTAACTTGTCACAAATAGTCGTGAAAAATAGATGGTAAAACTGAAGAAGAATCTTATCATAAAACGTCAGTCTTACGCAACTGACCTTAAATTTGTAGCTTGCTGACCACATTCATTGATTTCACCTGTAAACATTTATGTACTGAGGATAACACTTCATTAATGCGTCGAGGAACAAGGATGAGTAAGGCAGTTTTCTCCTATGGCTCGGAGGCTGCAAGAGAACACCTATCGCAGTTTCTGAAAGCGGTTGGGATTGCTAATCTCGCAAGAACTCATACCACACTAGCATCCACTGCTACCTATACAGTAGGGAAAGTGTAAGGACAAAGGGCCCCCTTACTATTATTAGTAACAATTGCTATCTTTCATGGAACCAGATCCCTGTGAACACAGCTGTGAAGCTGCTTAAACACTCTCAAAAGAGCAATCACCGTAAAAACTGATTTCATTTCTGAAGACCAGGTTTCCAACTTCAGACACATATCTTCACAAAAAACAGGATTATTCAACGAATAAAAACATATGCCGACTCTTAATTAAAAATGTAGTAGAACTTAAACGAACTTGTCTTCGTTTACTTCCGAGTCCAGCTGTCAGTCGCCATTGCTGTTGTGACCATACGGCATGCTAAACTGAACATATACCTAGGTCAAAAGCACTCGTTGTGACGGCTTCTAACACATTGGTTTCCTGCTCAGCCATTAGATTGGGATTAACGCGTATACCACCAGTTAATTTATTATTAGACGGGAAAGAGACAGAAAAAGTAGAATCCTTTCCGTTCCTGGGAAGTTTAATGACATGGATAGGACGCTGTAGAGAAGAAATAAGGACGAGGTTTTGTGAGAAAGAGCGAATTTGAAAAGGTGAAGCAGTTACTAACCACCCGAAGAACTCCAATGAAGCTGACGAAAAGAGTTGCTTAATTTTATGTCTGAAATATAGTTACACAACAGTGAATCATGGTCAGTTAAAAATAAAGAAGAAAGACATCTGAAAAGATCTGAAAAGTGGCTATCAAGAAGAATGATTAAGGTGATGTGGATTGACACATTTAAGAATGAAGAAGTGATGGAGAAAATACGGGAAGAAAGAAAAATGTTGAAAGTACTGAGTACAATCAAATAATCTTGGCTGGGACATATACTGCGTAGACATTGCAATAAAGGATTATGGAGGGAAAAGCAGAATGAATGAGAGGAAGAGGTAGGAAGAAAATCGGAATGACGGGCTACATTAGAAACGGACGAACGCGTAGATGAAGGAAGATGCTGAGAACGAGACACGAGGGAGATCCTTCCGTTGAATCCTGTCATAAGACTTATACGCTAAAGGAGAAAAAGAAGAAATCGAACAGCAAAAACGCATGTTGGCCGTACAGCTCAGCCAGCTGCTGATGTTTACATTAAACTGCGAAGCATCTACACGTGAAAAAAGAGGAACAATGCAATTCGAGGATAATCTGTAACCCGTCATATCTATGTATGTATGGAATGCTGTTAGCTCATATCTTAGAAAATTCTTCTTTAACGACTGTGTCTGTCATGGCAGTAAACGCGTAATTCTTGCTGTAGCCGGCGTTAGGATTTATTGCATCTGCAAGAAACGTTTGAAAAAATTGTTTGCCCCGATTGGAGCTTGAGCGATCAAAACGTTCTTATAGTGCATACTACGCACTAAAAATTCAACCATTCTACCACTATACACAGAACTGCAAATTTTTGAGCACAGTATGCGTCTGAAGATAGAAACTTCCTCGCCCGAAAAGCATCTATTTTAACTGAATAGGATTTCAAATGAATTGGTTCAAATGGCTCTGAGCACTATGGGACTTAACTACTGTGGTCATCAGTCCCCTAGAACTTAGAACTACTTAAACCTAACTAACCTAAGGACATCACACACATCCATGCCCGAGGTAGGATTCGAACCTGCGACCGCAGCAGTCGCGCGGTTCCGGACTGCGCGCCTAGAACCGCTAGACCACCGCGGCCGGCGAATAGGATTTCAAGGTGATTAATGTTATAGCTGCCGTTGAACCGAATTTTTCCCATGACTATTAAATTAACACCGAAATCTCACTTCCATTTATCTACGGATAAAATTAAAGAGTTTTATTTAGTTTCATTAGTTTTCTGCATATTTAGAATTATCAGTATCAGCTCAAGAAATTGGGACAACATGACCGACTGTATACGAGCGTAACTCATGCAAATTTACAATCTGTGACGTCATCAGTCGTCTCCTGGATTTCAGCACAGTCACTTTTTTGTAATCGCAATGTATATTTCGTCAGCACCTTGTAAAGCATATTTCTTAAGTTTAAAATTCAGTAAAAAATTCAGATGTTGCGATCGAGACTGTTTTGTTGGATTTTAACACTTTATACCGACAACTATTTGCGCTCCGTTGATAAAATACTTTCAAAAATTTTAAACTTCTTAAGCTATATCATATTGAAAGGGTAGAGTATATACATGTCGGTGACAGTTTCTACCGCCTTAGTACTTACAGAGAAGTATCTTCCAATACTTTATTTATATTGCTCCCTCCCAGTATTATGCACTTTGCAAAAACAATATACTCTACAAACTGCCTATTGGCGCCTGTCTCGGGTTCTTCGGACGACGTTCATCTAATGATTTTACTGACGTTTCGCCAGCACTAGTGGCTGGCATTGTCAAAGCTTCGCCCTCCACTTCTTTGACAATGCCAGCCACTCGTGCTAGCGAAACGTCAGTCAAATCATTAGATGAACGTCGGCCGAAGAACCCGAGACAGGAGCCAATAGGCAGTTTGTCAACAAGTGGCCACCAAAGCCTTAACAATTTTGTATATACTCTAAGTGCTATCTTCTTCAATAACGGACTAAGGGACATGTGTCCGGAAAGACTTTTGTATCGAGGTTAGGACTGATTCATGGAACGCTTGAGCGAAATAAATTTCCGTAGAAATGATACGTAGTTGTAAGAAAGGCATTTACGTGGCGTAGATACAGGCTTACCAGATAGTGACATCAGCTGGGCACTAACTGTTACACCTGACAAATTTCTTGAGCAACGAGAGATGTTGCTTCATTTACTCTCAAACCCGTAAGATCACCACTCCACTCATAAGCTTTATCGGTGATATCTAAAGGAAATAAAATGTTATAATACACTACCAGCCATTAAAAAGCAACACCAGGAAGAATAGGAAGAATAGCAAATAACGATATTTTACTAACTGTGTGTACGCAGTCAACATTTCGAAGCAACAATGGCTGTAACAAGTCTGGGCATCGAGTCAGACTGGGCATGGATCAATGATATGTGTACTCGATTACATGCTACTTCTGTTCTATCCTAGAGATCACCAATCGCAATGACTGGCGAGTAACGGCGTACCAGTCTCCCGATAAAGCGTGACGAGATGGTTTCGATGAGTATGGAATCAGGAGAACGTGCTGGGTAGGCTAACAGTTGAGCACCCTCTGCGTCGAGATGGATCAGGTCAGTACTGGCAACATGCGGTCTTGTGTTATCTTGTTGAAAGTTAACACCACAGAGACCTAGAAGGTACGGCACAGCCATTGGCCACAACACGTTAGAAATGTGATGGCTGCTGTCCGTGTCACGGGCGATACGATCCAGAGATGACCGTGTTGTGCGCCCAAAAGCATTCAATACCATGGCGCCAGGTGCTGGTCTACATGACGATGACAAATGGAATTTGACAACGTCTGTTCTCTTTGGTGCCTCCGAACACGGATGTGTCCGTCCTGTTGCTGTACACAGATCCGGGTCTCTTCTGAAGTGTCAGTCAAAAGTCCACTGCGGTCCGCAGTCGGCGTGCCTCTTTCTGCTGCCACGTCAAGGGAAGCTGTAACAATGAGTGCCATGGTGATGGTTTGCCCTCTCAGGCGCTAGTCGTGTGGACTCGTTAAGATCATACACTGCCGGTAAGGAAGTCCGAACACTAAGATAAAATTAATGTGGGGTAACGTAATTTCGGGAATACGTATTTACGTGTCCTATTTAAGTGATTAACGTTTCAAGGCTCTGAGCACTATGGGACTTAACATCTATGGTCATCAGTCCCCTAGAACTTAGAACTACTTAAACCTAACTAACCTAAGGACATCACACAACACCCAGCCATCACGAGGCAGAGAAAATCCCTGACCCCGCCGGGAATCGAACCCAGGAACCCGGGCGTTTAACGTTTCAAGTTCACAGGTTAATGTAAGCGCGAGAAAGGCCATTGCAAATGTTAAATGCTGGTACATTAATAACATATGTAAGCACCAGGATGTTGAATGCTGGCCCGCACGCGTGAGTGTGTTGTGTTTTACATGTCCCGGATGACAGTTTTTGCGATGTAGTTCCATGCTTGTTGCACTTGGTTGGCCAATATAGGGATGGTTAATGGTGACAGCCGATGACGGTGGAGTTATCCTATGATGACCCATTTGTGATCCATTGGAGAGATCTTGTGATCAAGCAGGCCAAAGCAACATTTCGAGACTGTGTACAGAGTACTGGGTTACAACAGCGGTATGTGTGCGTGCGCTGCACGGGATTAGCCGAGCGGTCTAAGGCGCTACAGTTATGGACTGTGCGGCTGGTCCCGGCGGAGGTTCGAGTCCTCCCTCGGGCATGGGTGTGTGTGTTTGTCCTTAGGATAATTTAGGTTAAGTAGTCTGTAAGCTTAGGGACTGATGACCTTAGCGGTTAAGGCCCATAAAATTTCACACACATTTGAACTTTTTTTTTTGTATGCTTGCGTTATTCTGTAGGAAAACGCCCTTGGCATGCTGTTGATGAATGGCTGCACAACAGGTCGAATCACCAGGTTGAAGTTCAAATTTGCATTCGGGGTGCGTGGGATAACCACGAGAGCGCTCCTGCTGTCATACGAAATCGCACGCTAGACCCGACCTCCAGGTGTAGCTCCAATGTGTCAAGCACACAGTCAGGTTGGTTGCAGGCGCTCACTCTGGCTCCTCCTGACCAACACACGGCCGTCACTGGCACCATTGTGAAGCCGCCTATCATCATAAAACATAACAGACCTCCACCCAGCCCTCCAATGAAGTCCTGCTTGAAACCACTGTAGTATGGGGTCAGTGGAATGCACGCTACAGGCCGCCTGGGTCGTAGATGTCCTTGATGTGACCCATCAGTAATAGTTCGATGTGTTAACATGATGCCAACTGCTGCTCAAATTGCTGCTGGAGATGCAGTATGATGTTCCAGAGCCAAACGCCGAACACAACGGTACCTTGCTGTGACCATCGCTACCAGAAATCATGTACAATGGCCACATTCTTGCCAAGTATTTCTACATTATCACAAAGTAACATCCAGTTTCTTCTAGCCCCATTACACTACCTCTTTCAAATTCAGTGAGCTATTGAGTATGGTGACTTCGTCGCCTTAAAAGTATTGTTGACTAACATCAACTCACCAATCTCAACGATAACTAGCGCTCACAACCTTTACAGTGCATATTTAAGGCATCGTCCTCGTGGCGCTACTAGCGCCACTCTTGTGAGGCTGGAGCGAAATCTGAATAGACGTCATTGAATTGTGTTGAGTTATTTTCCGAGTTGTTATATCTTTGCTTATTGACGCTATCCGTTCTCCTGTCACGCCACCGGGTGGCGCTTCCTGTAGTTGGCTCTTTGGTTAGAGGGAATTGGAGGCAGCTTGTTGACGGACGCTGGGGCAGTGAGAGAGAGGAACTTGTGATGAACGGTAAGCGAGCGATTACGGAGTCTGATCGGCGATTGCTCGTCCAAGTGCTAGGCTACTTTTACGACGGCCGTGTTGGTATGATCCGATTGACTATCTTGATTTGGGAGTGACCGAGTGATGATGTGGTCGTCTCGATCAGTTGATTTTCCTCTGATAACTGCCCGCCCTACATTATTTTTGAGTAAGTTACCTCTGTTTGTGGATTTTGACACCTTTGCCCCGGTGCTGAACTTTCTCCCGTTTGGTTGGTTTGCCCGTTGTTCTCCGTTACTCCATACTCAAGCTAGTAAGTTCGACCTCCACTCTGTGTGAAGTCGCTTTATGGGTGATATATTTAAGCCTACTTGAACTGTGCTTTTCTTTTTATTGCGAATTGCTCACCATTTCAGTGATCTTTGTCATTATTGAGTGTAAAATAAACTTTGTTATAATATGGTCTAGGGCATCATGTATATTAGTGACAACTGAGGTCGAATATCGAGCCTGATCTAAAGGTGGCAAGTTCTTGCTTGCCCGACTTGTGCATGAACTGAATCATCGCGCATGGTCGTGATAAGCAAACGCCAACGGCCCGATGGATGTTGTCTCGTTTCCTGTACTCACGTTGGAAGGTCTTGGTAGAGATCCTGCACTTCTCTTAAAAGAGGGAATTTACTGTTTACTTTTGTATATTTATTACTACTGTCTAGAGATGGTTAGTTCGCGAACGAACGGATGCAAAGGAACGGTTCACCAAGAAGAACGAAAGGACCGAGGAACGAATTCCAAGGAACGATCGGTTCATAGTTCACTTCGGTCGCGGCGGTCTACTTATAGTTCCCGGGAACGAGGAACGATCGGTTCATAGTTCACTTGTTAACATCGGTCGCGGCGGTCACTTAGGCAGTTCTCGTTCCAGCCTCGGTCGCGTGCTCGTCTTAACCTCGGTCTCCCTCGGCCGCACTCGTCGTTTTTCGCATGACCACCTGTCTCAGTTCCACTGCCGACTGCTCCTAGTTAGTTCAGTATCCAGTTGCTCGTTTCGTCAATGAGTTCGCCCATTATACATGTGTTCCAAACTGTTCTTGCACTTGGTTCTGGCTATTCAGCGTCCACGACCGGTAATCAAAAAGTAATTTATAGTTACGTAAATTACATAAAAAATACGTTGTACCTAATAGGTGCGTCTTTTCAGGTAACAAAAGGGCATATCAGCTCACTTCATTACATCGATGAACAGCAGAAAACATACTTATATCAAGGCAAGTTTTCTTTTCTTTTTTTTTTTTTGTTATTCATATTTTTTTGGTTTCATCGATTTGATTTAGCAACTAACTTTCAATAATTTGCTTAATTTTTTGTGTAAGAAAATTCATATAAAACGATTTTCGTGTATCTTTCATATACAAAACATTACATTTACGAAGGTTCTAATTATTTTTAAGTTTGGTTGTTTCCAATTTGCATTACCTGCTAGGTTGGTTTCTTTGAAAAAAAAAAAAAAAAAAGCTGGTTGTGGGTCATTTTGGCTCAGTAGGAAAAGCGGTGCCTCTCCATTTGAAAAGACATAGATTGCCATAAAATCGTATTTACTTATTATCTCAAAAACATTTGTTCAGAAGGAGCTTTCAAACCAAAAACTTTATTACTGCGAACTTAATTATTATTGCTGCATTAACTTTAATAATGCAACATGAAAACATAAATTTTACGAAGCATGTAACGCAAGTATGATGAGAAAACCACATTTTATTTTATGCTTCCATAAAGTCTCTATTTCGCCTACGAACTCAGTATAAGTACATATACGTGAAGTATATATAGGGTGTAAACGATTGTTTACAACGTAGTATAGCTATGTCGTGGAAGTCGAAGAATTTTATACAAGACACTTGTGGTCTATACAATTGGGAAACAGCCACCAACAGGTTTACAAGACTACATGAGATCTATAGTCCAGGGGCGAGGCGAGTGCCCCCTCTTTGTGCCTTCCATCCTTCAGTCACCTACACTACTAGTTTTCAGTTTTTCGTAAGAACCATATACTAAGCACAAATGAACGGTGAACGAGTAAAAATGGACGGTTCCCAAAAAATAACGATCAGCAGTGAACTTGTTCCCCAGGATGAAAAGGCCTTTGCGCGTCGCATGAGATTTTCATGTTCTCTTCTCCAGCTCTCTACACATCGTCATCGATTGTTTCGCAATTGTTGCTTGCATTAGCTTGTTATTTCTTCACTGCCTAATTATTACATGTTTGTCTATTTGTTGTATCTGCTCGTAACGGGCAACACATCGTCCGTAATTGGCGATCAGTCTGTACTCGTGGCCGGTTTTCCGTGCGCCACCCTATATTATTCCCCTGCGATCAGCCACATAACGCTACAGTTGGCTAAACGAGAGGTTCTGCAGAATCACAGAAATTACTTCTAAAAGTGTGTAAGAATTCTGCAATGAATAAAAACTCTATAGTCCAGGGGCGAGGCGAGTGCCCCCTCTTTGTGCCTTCCATCCTTCAGTCACCTACACTACTAGTTTTCAGTTTTTCGTAAGAACCATATACCAAGCACAAATGAACGGTGAACGAATAAAAATGGACGGTTCCCAAAAAATAACGATCAGCAGTGAACTTGTTCCCAAGGATGAAAAGGTTTGCCCATCTCTACTACTGTCATCTCGTGCTTAGGTATTTGCGCTCAATCATTTCTTGCTACTTTTTAAGTTTATTTAAGTAAATTTCTTTTTTGGGCTCTTGCTAACAGCTGACTGCTTAATCAAATTAATTATTATGTTAAACCATTAACCCGTTAATATTTTTTAACCAATAATAGCTTTTTGGTCAGTGTCTGGGGGCGGGGTTTGCATTTTGCATTCCTGCGTCGGGCCTTAAAAATTTTCTTAATTTGATGCTCAGTTTTGCATGAATTATATGCCTGTTCGTTGTCCCCGGCTTCCCGAGTTGTTCGTAGCGTTGGAGTCGTTGGCCCCGGTGTGTTTTATCCACTATCCGCTGACTCACCGGGCGTGGCTAGTCCTCGTTGGCTGTGTACGTGAGTCGCTGAGGCGGCCCGGTCTCCCCGCTTGCTACGGCATCTCTCTATAACTTAAGTTCTTAATCCTTATGGCATTCGGACTTAAGTTTAAATCAACGTGTCAGCTGCACTAAGTCATCCTAGACAAGATTTTCCTCCGCCAGCCCAACCTTGTCTTGTTATTGATGGCTTAAAATTTGCTTTGAGTTGAAGATCATTCAGTCCTTTAATTTGCACGCATGCCTAATGCTGATTACAAACCGATGACTTGCCAAACTTAAAAAGTGCCATTCGGGCAAAAACTAACATACCACTTGCCAAACTGACAGTGTCATTCTCGCATAATACAGTTATTGTTGAGAAAAGTAAACGATTGATCCACTGCTCAATTCGATAGTCAGTGTACTGTCAGCAACTGAGAATAATGGTGGCGACAAAAATGCGGAAGCTAGCCAGGTGAGCCTTGTGAGGTGTAGGGTTCATGTCGAGCGAGAGATATTGTCACGGGTGTAGGCCTACAGCCCTGTCTGTAATATCTGCATCCCAATATTAAGTTCACGATGGAAGTTGAAAAGGATGGGAAACTTCCCTTTTTAGATGTCTTCGTCTACAGGAGGGATGATGGGACATTAGGATATAGTGTTTATCGTAACCTCAAGCATATGGACCGATATCTTCATGCATGAAGTTGTCATCTATCGTACCAACGCAAAGAGGTTTTTACGTACTTTTATGTCATCTCAGATGTTTGACACAAGAACTGGATCATGTAAAAGCAATGTTTAAGCAGAACGATATACCAACAATCAGATCCGTCATGCCCTACAGATTGGACCTTCGCGGGAACCAAAAGAATATACAAGCAAATCTTTGGCGTTCCTACCTTTCGCGGAAAGCATATCTTTTAAACTGAGAATAATTTTAAGAGATTTTATATTAAAAGAATACTTCGTCCACCAGCTAAAACTAGAGCGTTGCTTGACTCAGCGAAGGATGATTTGGGTTTGAGAAAGCCTGGTAGTCTTCATTGGACAAACGATTCCTACGGTCCAGGATCGTTGCGTGGAGCATCATCGCCATACGCATTTATTTCGACCGGAAAAATCGGAATTGGTGGAACATTTTCTTACTGAAGGACATAAAATGTTCTACAATGAGACACAAGCGGTCGCCCCTGCATCGCATTATTGAGACTGTGTAGTGAAAGAAGCCATTGAAATCCGGCTATCTCACAATATTATTAACTGAGATAAGGGGCATCCTTTAAGTAGAAGTTGGAAACCCGTTTTCAAATGGTTCAAATGGATCTAGGCACCATGGGAGTTAACATCTGAGGTCATCAGTCCCCTAGACTTAGAACTACTTAAACCTAACTAACCTAAGGCCATCACACACATCCATGTCCGAGGCAGGATTCGAACCTGCGACCGTAGCAGCAGCGCGGTTCCGGACTGAAGCGCCTAGAACCGCTCGGCCACAGCGGCAGGCGAACCCCGTTTTGTTTGACATTAAAAAACAACGTCTTTGTTTCGGTCATCAAAAGGTGTCAACAGTGTTACCGGTTTATCGTTTCCGCGAGATTTCACCACCGATGATGCTGAAGTTTGGTTTGTGGGGCCCTCAACTGCACGGTCGTCAGCGCTCGTTCAAAGTCCCAATTTGTACACAGTCAAATCTAGTCACTGCCACGAATAATGATGACGATGAAATTAGGAGGACAACACAAAAACCCAGTCCCCGGGCAGAGAAAATTCCCAACCCTGCAGGAAATCGAACCTGGTACCCCGTGATCAAGAGGCGGCAACGCTAGCCACTTTTTTTTGTTGATCTCATTTTGTTCGCGATTGTTCGTTCTATTTGTTCGGGACGGATGTCTTATGACACTTGTTCAGTTTCATCATCGTTCCATTAACTCAGTTTTATATTACAGAGGGCTAATAGTCCTGTGACCGAACACGCTGAGCTATCGTGTCGGCAAAAAAATCATCAGTGGGTTTCGAACTCTTGACCTTTAGTACCACGATTTGTCGCTCTACCAATTCGCCTACCAGACGTCCCACTACGTCATTTTGCTCTATATTGGTCGATGAATTTGTTAGTGGCGGACGTCCGATGACAGCCATTCAGGATCTTTCTTGATCCGTTCACTCAGTTTTTTATTACAGAGGGTAGCTAACCCTCTGACCGAGCATGCTGAGTTACCGTGCCGGCTGGCTTGGCCACCGATGCGCTGTCGTGCTTTGCGGTAGAGGGCAGTTACGTTCTCGCACGAACGGTGGGCCTATAGGCGATGTGTAAAGGAGCCGCCGCAGCGGTTGGATTTCAGTTCTGGCGCGTTAGTGCGATGACTTCCTCACGTGAAGATGACGGCCAGGTGGACCGCCGACATATTGTGTCAAGATGAAGTTATGTTGCGGCTGGAGGCATGATATGAATGTCGTCAATTACTTCGTAGGGAAAGTTAACTGAGCCACTTTTCAACCATATTTTAATTTATTCCTGATTATGACTGTTCTCACTGCTGAATGATATGGAAGTGGGACCCAACAAAGTTGTTTGCTACACGCCACGACGGTTTCTCTGATTCCGAGCCTTGCCGTTCTGATCGTGGAATATCTCGATGAATGAGTAGTAGAGGATTTTTCTCAAGTAGGAGAGCTTCTGATCTTCTTAGAGCTGGAGGTGGAATATTGCTGAGAATAGGAAGCTACAGGTTGTATGTACTCCTTATTCCTTAATTATTCGGACTGCCTGTCTGAGAAGTATATCTATCTTTTCAGAATGAGCACTATTGATCTAGGTTGAACACCTGTGTTCAGCAATATAAGGCTAAGGCTGTGGATCTCAAAACATTACCATTCGCTCCCCATGATGTACCAGCAAGTTTCTGAAGAATGGTATTTCTCGATGTGACTTTAGCAGCAACACTTGATAGATGATCCTTGAAAGTTTGTGTTCTGTGTAATATTATTGCTAGGTATTTTGGTATACTGCAGTACGGCAAGACCTGGCTTCTGAATTTGGGTTCTGGTTTGTAATTTGCCTGTCTGTTGCACAGATATTATTTCAGATATAATCGTTTTCAGAGGATATAGATGGAGACGCCGTATCTTGAAGTGTACATCCAAGCTTCCACATTAGTGAATAAAGGGGTTTCAGCACGAGGAAAATGGTGCATTCCAGGAGATATAGTATGGAATTGTGATGAAATGAATGTTTATTTATCTGTACGTTCATGCACGTGTCGTAGTGGAACGTGGGCTGCTTCGAATAATGAACACTGCATGTGTATTGCTTTTGTAGCATCAATAGCAATCAGCTGTTCCCCGTATTCGTGGAAAGGACTGGTCTTGTTTGCTTTCCAGTTAGTGTCACAGACTGTCGTATTTAGATACCAGAAGTCAATCAATTCCAGTACTACAGTCTGCAACGGCGACTGAAGAATCACCATCCGAGTCACTGATGGTAAATTTTAAGAAAGTAAACGAGTGACGAAAATCGAACGCAGTACGTGCAGAATTACAATTACTTAGACGGTTGCGCTAACGTCCTTCCTCGAGTTTTGGCGCTTCGCATGATATTGAATAGAGGGGTAAAACTTCTAAACTCGATTTCACGGGAACGGATGAAAGCACATCGTAATGAAGCAGCATTTCTTATATCTAGCATATAAATTACAAGTGAAACGGGGTTGACTCCCCTAGTTCACCTGTTCCGACGCGAGATGTCAAATGGTTCAAATGGCTCTGAGCACTATGGGACTTAACTTCTGAGATCATCAGTCCCCTAGACCTTAGAACTACTTAAACCTAACTAACCTAAGGACATCACACACATCCATGCCCGAGGCAGGATTCGAACCTGCGACCGTAGCGCCTAGAACAGCTCGCCACCTCGGCCGGCGCGAGATGTCAGTTGATCCGCTTATGAGCAACTGAGTATAAGTTACTACGGCCAACTCAGTACACGAACTCATTCACTCATGAAATTTATGAAGTGCATTTGATTAACTTTCCTCAGTGGACATCAGTTATCAGCTACTTCAGATTGTTACCGGTCTGTTTTCCAACTTTTCCGAACTTTCCAGAATGAGATTTTCACTCTGCAGCGGAGTGTGCGCTGATATGGAACTTCCTGGCAGATTAAAACTGTGTGCCCGACCGAGACTCGAACTCGGGACCTTTGCCTTTCGCGGGCAAGTGCTCTACCATCTGAGCTTCGGTAGCTCAGATGGTAGAGCACTTGCCCGCGAAAGGCAAAGGTCCCGAGTTCGAGTCTCGGTCGGGCACACAGTTTTAGTCTGCCAGGAAGTTTCATTTTCCGAACTTGTTTAATCTCCTTGAGAAACCGGCATTTCATATAATGTAGAAGCTTAGGAACGACGTCTATCACATATCTCCGCAGAATCCAGCGTTGGAAATTTTTTATTTAGACGTTTTTTAAAAAATGTCACCCCTGAACTGCTCTCAGTGGGTTTTACCACAACGATTTTTTCCGTCTCGATAGTAACAATGAAGACGACTTCTGATAGGGATGTGAGCAACGTCTTTCCTGTCAAAGAGCCATAATCTAATAGTCGTTAGCAATGATGGTGGCATGTCAGACGAATTCGCTCTTAAAAGGCACAAACATTTATGACACTTTCTGACTCTTCTCGCTTCATGCACCACAACCTGCCAAATGGTTAAGCAAACATTCCTCTGCTGAAATGCTTTCGAGAATCTCCGGCATGCGTTGTCGATCGGATTGAGAATGTGCAAAGTTACGTGGAGCACACAGTGTTTCCTTAATTATGCTGTCTAGTTCTAAAACTCTCTGTGTTTTTTGCTGTAAATGTTTAGCTAATATTTACATCTCTCTTGCGTAAGACGTCACACTTTCCACCGGAAGATAATTAAAGTTTCTCAGAAATGTAAAAGCAGCTTAACGTGCCCAAGCTGAGAAGTCTATTACTGACCGATGATCTTTGGAACTCAAAGATCTCGTGATACCGAAAAGACGACCAATTAGATCCTCATCAAATTTTGTTGTCAGGATATAACTGAGACATATCTTCCACAATTTTTCGATGGTTACTCTTATAGACTTCTTTTGGAAGCAGATAGATCTGTTACTTTCAGCAGCGAGAATCAATTCATTGACGTTTTATGAACCGTTGAGATTTTGTACAAAGCAGCATTAGCAAAGGAAGAGATAACTGCATCCACTAAGTTCTTCATGTATCTAGTGGATTATTCCGTTGATTCATTGCCTGCCTATCCTACAGCTTTAATTTCCCTCAATAACTTTCTGCCGTTGCCTTCTGAGTTACTGAATAAATACAGAGTTAATCCTACATTCATTCCTTGAAATGACGCCGGATCCAAGTGAGTGGAAATTATCTTGTGCCAAACTTGCAATCCAGCGAATTCTGTGGAATTGTCTTGTAGGCAAACTCATTGGTACACGAATAGCGTCCGAAAATGCTCATATTCTTCTGCATTTATCAACTTGTTTTGGTACTGAGCAAGTAACTTTATTTTTTATACCATCAATTCCTAGACTTTAGGAGACCTTTTTATTCAATTGACTGACGTCAGAAGGAAATGCAATAATTTTTGTTCCGTGATAATCTAGCTGGATATTTACTTTAATCAATATCTGTGGAACGATGTCGCCTGGAGTTGCGCTGCGACCTATATACGAAGCAAGAAGTTTAATCCAATTATGCAGCAGAAGAACAAACATAAAGACCAGAGCATGATTTTCAAGTTCATTTTTACAATCGTCTGGAGTATATTTCCTTAAATTGACGAAACCATCAACTTCCAGTGAAATGTTATTGAACTGACATTCTCCTTGGAGCTTAACTTCATGAAAAATCACCACGCTTAAGCGTTTACTCTCTTCCAGCATACTGGATAGCAATAGGGAGCAACTTACAGTGATTGAATGAAATTACAACATCGTCTAAGCTGCAAAGAAGTTTCTATTATTTAAAGATTCGAGTCACCCCATTCAGCAAAAAAAGGCAGTTTACTACACGATTATGCAACTTAGGAGACTGCCACTAAGTAGAGAGAAAAGAAGATAAAGAACTGAAATTTTACAACTGATCGGAGTTACCAATGACTACAAGAAATCTGTTGTTATCCAGTTGTACAACAAGCACAAACGAGGTAATATTCCAAGTCCAGATACAGGAGAAAAACTTTTAACAATCCAGTACCAGGGCCCAATGTCCTCTAACAATAAGTTAGCATCATATGTACCTAAGGGCTTGCATCTTGACATTTTAGGAGTTAGAGACTTTTAGAAAAAAAATAGGTACCTTGTAAAGAATCGAGTGAGCGGATCGGCTTCTCTTTCAGCCGTTTTTTCGCTCTTTTTAGGAGTGAGTCACAGTCCCTGTTTGTGCCACTGTCGTTCTAAAATATTTGAGAGAGAGTAACATTTGAGTTTAGACGGTTTTTTATACTTTATATTTTTTTTATTTTTTATTGATGGGCGTTTATAGGAATATTGAACTCACTGGATGGGAGAGTACCCAGAACAAGAATTAGGTAGTGAGTACTCCATGTGAACAAGAATGAGTGTTGCTTCTAGTAGGTATTAGTCTTACTCAGAAGGGTGTATTCCAATCGTTGAGTGCACTACCGTTTTACACCACCTCACCCCTTTATCCCTGTAACCCGCTATATTCAGGGCTTCCATTCCTCCCCCTCCTCCCTCCCCGTCCCCCTCCCAAAAAAGCGACCCCTTCTTCCTACTCCTCTCATTTTGAACAGTTCTGCTAGATCCATATTCCGTTATGTTGGTTTGATCCCGACGCGACGCTGGTTAACGAGATAGAGGACTGCATAACTCTTTGGTTACTTACTCGTGTATGTCTTTACGCATAATAATTGCCTAAAGGTTGTTTTGTATACTTATTTTATGTACTTTAATTCAGAAGTAGAAATAAACAAAGAATAAAGTAATTATTATGTGGAAAGTGTCTTTATAAGCCGCTGTCCATGGTTTAACATATGAGACCGGTAAGCCAGATTTTGCTGACACTGAGAAACCAGTTGAGCCATGCACGGCTCGTGTTCAGGCCATTTATTGTTTGTCATCTTCAATTACGGTACTGGCCGCCTCGTTTTCTTGTTCCATTTACTGGCGTCACTAATTTCCTGCCTTACTTTCCCGTGAGCAGCAGCAGCAGCGCGTATCGATAAGAGCACTGTCGTGCCATCTCTGGAGCGACTGGTAGTATTTCCGGGTCGTCGTGACGGACCAGCAGTGCAGTCGGGACGGAGCGCCGGTAAGGCGCCGACAGCCAGTGCTCGCCGACCGCTGGCGACACACTTGAACTGTCCGACGGAGGGGGATTGGAGCGGGACGACTGTTGGTTGGTCGTTCGGTTGGTCGTCTCATCGGCTGACGTATGTTTGGTCCTTTCACCGTTTCCGGGCCTAGGCAGTCGGTCGGTTAGCGTGGAGCAGCGAGGAATTCTCCGCGGGACGCAGTTTTGCCTTGTGGCCGTTAACGTTCCTGTTACCTGCCCTGGCCGTTGTAAATTTCAGGCAATGTAGTTTCCTCATCGTGTTGTTGCTGTCCAGCCCAGTGTGTAGTTTGACAGCTCCTTGTATCAAATAACTTCCGGGAATTCAGCCAGGTAACACTTTCAGCGACCGCCGATATTTTGGCGGTAGAACACCCCGCCATTTTCAAGGCAAACTGCAACGGACATGCGGCGTGCATGCAAATTTTGTTAGTTCAATTGAACAGGCAGTTTGCAAACTATCTCTTGACGCTGCAGAGGAGGTTAGGAGGGAAGCATGCCGTGTTTTGTCTTGGGCGCGTCCACCCAAGAGTAATGTAACAGCAGTAGAGAGGGCTGCTTTACGCTCTCTCAAAGTTGGTCCTAATATTGTTATTTTACCTGCGGACAAGGGTAAGGCCACCATTGTTTTAAATAAACATGACTATGTACAAAAGATGCAACGTTTAGTATCTGATTCAGCGTATCGCAGAATCGATGCTGACCCGACAAAAGTGTTGAGAGAAAGACCAACAGCCTCCTGAAGAAAAGTGGTTTGTCGCAGGACACTATCAAGAGTCTTAACAACTATAGTGCTGTTCCCCCTAGGTTATATGGCCTTCCGAAGATTCACAAGGAAGGGGTTCCTTTCCGTCCTATAGCGAGTACCATCGGCGCTCCGACATATCGTGTAGCCAAGCATCTTGCTTCTCTGTTGAGTCCATAAGTAGGTCGGTGTGAACATCATATAAGGAACTCAGCTATTTTTTACGTCGTTTGGAGGGACTGAGGTTGAATGACTCTGATATTTTAGTGAGTTTCGATGTGTTCTCTCTCTTCACTCGTGTTCCTGTGTCTGATTCGTTGCGGTTAATTGAGGCCAGGTTTGGTGCTGAATTAACTAATCTCTTTCGGCATGTGTTGACATCCACTTACATTTCATTTAATGAGCAGTATTACGAGCAAACAGATGGAGTTGCGATGGCTAGTCCATTGTCTCCTGTGATCGCAAATTTGTTTATGGAAGACTTCGAGGAACGTGCATTGGAGTCGGCGCCTTTGAAACCCGCCTGTTCCTTTAGATACGTTGACGATACCTTCGTTGTTTGGCCTCGTGGTAGGGGGAATTAGAATGTCTTTCTAGGACATCTGAACTCGATCCACCCCAACATTTATTTTACGATGGAGGTGGAAGAGGATGGTTGCCTTCCCTTTCTTGACGTTTTGGTTAGGAGGAAGGATGATGGATCATTGGGAAATGCAGTCTACAGGAAACATACTCACACCGACTTGTACTTACAGGCTAATAGTTGTCACCTTCCGGCTCAGCGTGAAGGGATACTTCGTACCTTGGTACACAGGGCACGTGTCGTTTCTGACGCTGAGACTTTGCCAGCTGAGCTGTCCCATCTTGAAGTTACATTTCGTCAAAATGGTTATAGTGATAGACAGATTGAACGTGCGTTGCGCTATCGACCAACTGTACATCGGGTGATTGATGATAATTCTGAGTCGACACCTAAGTCTACTGCCTTTTTGCCTTACGTAGGAAACACATCCAACAAGATCGGTCGTATTTTACGAAAATACGATGTGAAATGTGTTTTCCGACCTCCATCTAAAATTAGAGCAATTTTGAGTTCCGTTAAGGATGATCTTGGTGTGCGTAAGGCGGGTGTATATCGTATTCCTTGTAGCTGCGGCATGGCATATATTGGTCAAACTATCAGGACCGTGGAGGACCGATGTACTGAGCATAAACGGCACACACGATTACAGCAGCCAAATAGGTCCGCTATTGCTGAACATTGCTTGGATACTGGTCACCCCGTGTTATATAATAACACTGAGATATTGACATGCGCGTCCAGCTATTGGGACAGTGTTATTAGGGAGGCAGTTGAGATTAAATTAGCGAGCAACCCCGTTAACAGGGATGGAGGTTTCTGTTTAAACTCTGTTTGGAATCCGGCTCTCTCCCTTGTCAAAAAACAGAGGGACAGAGTCAATGCTACCTCACCTGCGAATTCATAGTCTCACTATCGATAGCTCTGACTTTGGTCATCTTTGGTGGCCCTAGGGTTCAGTGTGTGTGTTATCTTTCCTGCTTCAGTCCGAGAACCGAGGTTTTAAATTTGCATGTACGCCGCCTGTCCGTTGCAGTTTGCCTTGAAAATGGCGGGGTGTTCTGCCGCCGAAATATCGGAGGTCGCTGAAAATGTTACCTGGCTGAATTCCCGGAAGTTATTTGAAAGTTGTACACGCCAGGAGAAACTCAGGTCTCACAGCTCCATGTATGATTGGTTGTTGGCGCCAATATCTTCTACGTTGTTCCGTTGAACTCCCTGTTGTGCCCTGGTCGGGTAAAGTGGAAGTTATCTTGTCAGTGGGTCTGTTGACTGTCGTTCGGTTGGAGTTTTGTCGGATCGTGAATGGTTGGCTCGACTGCCTGTCTCACCTAATAGAGCGTTAGTGTTTGAATTCCAGGCCAACCCTCGAACATCTGAGCGTCCTTGGATGTACTGCCTTTTTTTAATTTGTTATTGTTGTTTGTACGTGTATGGCTTCTAGCCGATTTTCTTTAATTAAGGTTGTTTTGCCTTTAAGTCGTAAGTTTCTTATGCCTTCAGCCTAATTTAAGGAACTGTTTCACGTAAGGCCTTTGGTATTTTAAAAAAATTAAAATTATGGAGTTTTAAGTGTTAGGCCATCAGCTGAGGCCGGCCGAAGTGGCCGTGCGGTTAAAGGCGCTATAGTCTGGAACCGCAAGACCGCTACGGTTGCAGGTTGGAATCCTGCCTCGGGCATGGATGTTTGTGATGTCCTTAGGTTAGTTAGGTTTAACTAGTTCTAAGTTCTAGGGGACTAATGACCTCAGCAGTTGAGTCCCATAGTGCTCAGAGCCATTTGAACCATTTGAACCATCAGCTGATTTGAATTTAACTTGTTTGCTCTTGAAGTGTCTGATTCTTTGGGCCTTCAGCCTAACTGAAGAACTGTTTTAAGATAAGGCTTTGCCTTTTAAATTTCTGTTTTGGTTGAGTTTTGCCTAATTAAGAACTGTTTTACGTAAGGCCTTGTTTTTTAAAAACACTTTAATGTTGTGTAGCCTTAAGTGTTGGGCTTTCAGCCTATTTTGAATTCAAATTGTTTGCGCAGAAAATTTCAAATTCTTTGGGCCTTCAACCTAGATAAAGAACTGTTGTAGGATAAGGCTTGCCTTTTAAATTTCTGTCAATGCTTGCGTTTTTAGTTATTGGCCTTCAGGCATTTTTAAATTAAAGTAGCTTGCAGCCGGTAATTAATTCCCAAAGATTAAAGGTGTGTGTGGAAAAAAAAGTAAATGAATAAAATTGATCTCTTGTAATGCTCGATCAAATAATAAAGTTGTATGTTCGAAATTAGCTGACAGTCCTTTATTTTGACACCGTTCCACAATGTAAACTACCTGTCCTGTCCTGCGGGTTAAGCTGGGCGTCTCTCCACTGTTTACAAGAATTAGATTAATCCTTTCGATGTATCTATTTTATGAGTTGTATATATATGGTCGCTTTATGTTGTATTCATACCTTCTCTTCCCCCCCCCCCCACCCCCCACCCCCCTTGTCATTACGAACTCAACGTCCCCCCACCATTCTGTTCCTTCCCCAGTTCCATATGTATGGTCATTTGAAACTGATATTTTGTAACTTTGTGAAATAACCTCCCTGTGGCGCATTCGCTTCAACGCTCCCTACGTCAGTTTATCTAACGATGTTAAATTCTCAATGCAGGTATACAGCTCTTGATAAATTATAAACTGTTGAGTGGTACTTAAGTAAATAAATTAGTGAAATCAAAGTGAACTAGAAATTAGAATATGAATGGAAAACTTGGTTTAGTTTAGAGAGTTACATACTCGCATTCAGCGGGCAAAAACAGCAGAACAGAGGAGACAATGACCATGAAGTCAGCAAGTTCCACATAAGTGGGCGCTGTCGATTCAGCCGTCAGGGCATCGCCCGACCGGCTCACGTGTTTCTCAGTTGTCGCATGTGAGCAAAGGCCCTCGCCTACATTCCAAGAGCCAATGACCGACGTTAAGAAGATTCTTCGAGAAGCTTTCCAACGTGACGGAAGAGGCAATGACCGGCTCACGTGTTTCTCAGTCGTCACATGCGATCAGAGGCCCCCGTCTACATTCCAAGAGCCAATGACCGACGTTAAGAAGATTCTTCGAGAAGCTTTTCAACGTGACAGAAGAGGCAATGGCCGTGAAGTCGTTCACCTCCAGTGAACTGAAGTGAATAAATACGCAAGACGCGGTGGGCCCAACAGATGAAGACAGATGAAGACAGATGAAGACGGATGAAGACGGGGACGAAGACGAAGACGGAGACGGGGACGGAGACGAAGACGAGAGACGAAGGAAGAAAAGAAGAGTAGCAGTAGCTTTCAGTCAGTTTTGGTGCTGAAGACCGTCATGCAAGAAGAGACTGTATCATGCACAGACGCACCAAGTCCGCCGCTGTAATGGAATAGCAAGCAGGAGCCGCGGTGCCAGAAGACAGAAGTTAAAAGGTATTTGAAGTCTGGTTTTTACATACCCGGGTGACTCGTGAGGACGGGTAGGAGACGGCCTCACATCAGTAGTCACCTGTGAGCTGGGATGAAGAGCTGACAGCCGAAGACTGGCAAGCGGGAGTCCGTGGTTCGAGTTCGGGACACTGGCCTTGCCCCGCCGCGCCGCTCTGCTGGTCGACGCACAACACACGCGGCCGCTTAGAGAAGAGAAACACTGGGACGCCACACCCAAGGTATTATCCGATGCACGACTTCGCTCGCAATAGTTAAACCGGCCACCTCGCGCTGCGCGTCTCCCGTCAGCTGGGCGAGACGGCGACACGAGATACACACCGCTACGCGTAATCAGACGACGCCGCCGCCGCCGCCGCCGCCGCTGCCGCAGCAGAAGACTTCACAACGACACAGCTGCCGCTCTCCGAACCAGAACATCCCGTAAGATACAGTTGTACAAATCTTCAATAAAAGTTATCTTATGTAAAAATGATGTTTCATTCGACCTCATACCCGAGCCAAGGGAGAACCCACCCTGCCCACATGTTGTTAAGAGAGAAAAGTTAATTTATTTAATATTTTCACCCTGACAGAATGCTTTAGAATGCTCATCCTGACAATTGACAGCATCCAAAGAGAAAACCTAGTTACATTGAGTGACAGAAGTGTCACATTTAGTAACACAACTGTTACATTTGTGTCAGAAGCCGTTTTGGTTGCTACAAAACGTTTTAATAGTAGATACAGTCAACATGAAAAAACTAGAAATAGGAGACAACTGTGCACCACCATAGAAGAAACGTCCATTAGTCATACGTGTGACGTGAATCCCAAATAACGAGCTCATGAAAACATATACGAACTTAGCCTGATGGAGAAAGGTAATCGATGATACTAACAAAGAATTTACTTATCGAAACAATCAGCAACCAATTGCAGAAAAGGAGTCTTACTTCCTTAACCGATTTCAGGCACTTAGTGAACCTCTTCATAACGATGTACAGAAAATACCGCAAATAAGTAGAAGAGAATGTCAATATTGAAGAATGAAAAGTTTAAAAATTTTGTGAATTTTAAGATAAAATGGTACATACTTATAACTACCGTATTATTTGACAATGTCAACATAAGACACATGTTGCAATTGCTGTGGTCCTAAAAAATACAAGAGCAGTGTGTAATACAATAACGAATCCGTTAACACAAAAGTACAAAAAGAGCTCGCAAATGCTTAATTGCGATTCATGGCGCCTGTACAAAAATGTCTGTACAAAACACAGCATGTGAATATGGACATTCTACATTTAACCCCAAAGCTCATCTGCTCTCTAGTTACAAGTATTGTTCACGGTTAATAAGCATTTTTAGTTATTCATTATTAGGTAGTCAAACCTGTAGCACTTATTTCATACAACTTATGTAAATGTCGCTAGCATTATTTACTTCGTGAAGCGTATTTAAAAGTTCTACATTTCCGAAATAGTTATTCCACAGCAACAAAAGTATACGATTCCAAAGTTTCCTTTTCCCTATGGATTTTTTTTTACTTTTTTAGCTGTTGACTAGCAATTCTTTCTCCATTGTTCCATTGTTGCTTTTCGCCCCTCACTGCATCTCTTGCTTGGTTTGCCCGTCCGTATTTCCTGCTACCACGCTACTGACGTCTCTAAACCAGTTCAGCGACGTGCTCAAAAACTTACAGTACCATACAATGGGTGTGAATACCGTTAATTACAATTTTTGACGAATCTTACTTGCGACCTGCGTGTATTCCAGTTGTATTCCAGTACTAGTGATTCCATTATAACACAGTTGTACAAATACCAACGCTTCCTTTCCTCTATAGTGACTTTCCGACACTTGATGTTAGCCAGTGACTGAGAACTGTCTCTCCACTTACCCTAGGTAAAGTTTCCAGTCCCATGATGTGCTTCGTACTTTGTTTATTCTGACAGGTTCCATGCTAGCATACTACTGACCTCACCACAGATATTTGGAGATTGGTTTCCAAATCTCCCACCCATAGAGCCACTTGTCGTTCGTATTTTTTATTTATCATTATGTTTTTATGTATTACCTATTACGCTGCTCATGCCCACTTATACTTTCATTTATGTCTTACCGCAATCATAGCTGTTTTATTATTTTATCGTACTTTTACCCCCACACTGAGACCAACCTCGAGATATGCATGTCATTAGCTGATTAGCTCCATTTCTGGCACGATATCTGCACTTGTTGTTAGACTTCTTCATACAATCTCTCTACAAGCAGTATGAATCACATGTGATCATTTACGAGCTATTTTTGTATTAATGGATTCATCATTGTATTATATATCGCTCTGGTACCGATTAGGACCACAGCAATATGCTGCATGTATATTATTGTTGATACTTGCAAATAATGTGACGGTTATAAGTATGTACCATTTTTTATCTTTAAATTAATAAAAAATTTTAACTTCTCGTTCTTAAATTTTAATATTATTATCTAACTTCTACTTATTTGCGGTACATTTCACTGTACAACGTTCTGAACAAGGTAACTAAGTGCTTGAAACTAGTTAAGGACACATTTCTTTTGTGCAACTGGTTATTTCGATAAGAGGAGAATGAATTGCTGAAGATGGATAAAATATTAAAGATTTAAGAAAGGAGTTTGGCAGAAGGCAGAAGTGTCTCCTGTAATAAAAAACTGATTTATATCAGTTAAGGATTACTTTGTCCTAAGTATATGTTTCAGGCACTTTGATTGCATATGTTTGTGCTGAACTTAGGATAAAACATCTAGCGGGCATTGTGGGAAAATGAACCATAAGAAGAAAATTATCGCGGAAAAACATGTCAAGAATTGTTTATTCCATGCAGGAAAGAAAGGAATAGTTATGCTATTTACAAATCCAGCAGTCTAATAATAATTCAGCTTACGAATAAACCAGCGACAGAGAAAACACTCCCCTTAAATCTACGGAGCACATATAGACCGAAACCGTTTGCCAACCTGAATAACCTTCTGTTGCAATCGAGAATATTTTACTGAATTTTAGCATATGTCTAAGTGATGAGTGTGATGACTGCGTGTTGTTAAATGACAATGTACATGGTTAGAGAAAAACAGTGGCGCACACCATGTCATCTCTCCAAAGAAGTCCCGCTTCTGCATTCAGCAAATCGAAATGTTCAAATGTGTGCGAATTCCTAAGGGGCCAAACTGCTAAGGTCATCGGTCCCTAGACTTACACACTACTTAAACGAAATTATGCTAAGAACAACGCACACACACCCAAGCCCGAGGAAGGACTCGAACCTCCGGCGGGAGGGGCCGCGCGTCCGTGGCCAGTCCGCGCGGCCTGCATTCAGCAAAGCGATAGATATTGAGATGGAACTATTGGTTCTGTATTATTACTGTGTCGCATTGTATCTTGTCTCAGAGCTTTTATATGACGCATTAAGCATTCTCGTAAGTGGAGTATGATACAGTGAGCCTCCAGAAAAGGGATGAACGGCACTATGTTCATTTACTTAATTATTTCATTCTGTACATCCTTTCCCTTATCCTTATTACGTTGCTGTAAATTGCAGAATGAGTGTTTGTTTCATTTATGTGTTCGTCTACGGAACAGTTGTAGGGCAGAGATGCATGTTCGGCCTAGATTTTGGTGCCAAACCAACTCTTGTGGGCAACTGACGAAGATGCATCTGTAGCAGTAGAATCTTCGAGTGTTGGTAAGATCGCTGGCCCACTCCCCCTCAGGGAAGAGTACGGTGACCGCTAGGGGCACTTCGCCAGTTTCTGGCATTCGGCTCCTGTCCTGGCTAGAGGGAAGCTGTTATGGGCTCCGTCATGCAGTTTCAAAAGTTGAAGAGGCTGAGGTATATCATTGTTAACATTACTAATCCGTTCTATTTCAGCAAAGTTATAGGGTTATGTGGAGACCGCTTTTTGTAGTAATTTTATAGATAAATTAAATTATTAGAAGTTTGGTATTTGTCGAGAGCATGGAGCGCAATAGAACCTAGTAACACAGAGTCAGTCTTGAGGTGCCTTCAAGCATGTTTGCTTTGTTTGAATTCTGTCGTCAGTTTCTTTCCTTTAATGATTAATGTAAATATGTTTGCCCATTATTAAACGAATTTTCTTTGTACCATGGGCCTCACCCAGTGCTCGCCACTGCGCAAGAGATTATAGTACAATTTCTCGTTAGGCATTTTGCGTGTGAATTGTGTAAGATACTTCAGTAAGCTGACATGTGAAATTCTTTACTCATTTTTTTTATTTCTGTTCTGCTGGTCGTTATCTCCACACTACCATGTCAGCAGTCCTGCAAGGAGACTTGACCACCTCCATCCTACATTAGGTTAAGATAGGAAATGCGCGTGAAGTTTAATTTTGTAAAAAAACCAAAAACGACCCACATTGGTGAGTAAATATAAGAACCATCGACTTCCGAATGTGCTCGTGGAGATGCGTGCACAAATCAGTGAGCAAAGAAAGTTCTTGACGTAGTTGAATTTAGTATTTGCGTGTGTCTCGGGTGAAGTTTTGATTACGTTCCAAGAACGATCGACTAATGTGAGATCCAGTGTACCACTTCTGACATCCAACGTGCTGTTGGCAGCACAGTCATTGCAAAATGATCGTTCTTGTTGAAATTCATTTTAGGACAAATACGTCCGTGTGAAAAACTTAGTAGGATGTAATAAACTTAATGTGTGCTTATTTAAAAAATTTTTGCCTGCGGAGCCCGCTGTCCCACATTAAGCTCAGTTGATATTCGATTCAAAGCACTTCCAGTAGAATTAGAATGAATGACGAGTATGACGATCATGTGAGAGCAGTAGAAAGAACAGTAGTAACTTATTCCTGTTTCAGCGCATATTTTTAATTACGAGACCGCTAAGTTGGAGATAGGCGCCATCAGCGCGTAAAAAGAAAATAAATAATAATAAGAAACGAACGGTTATCGTTTAGAGTATTCGAATGTAGAGCCTACGATGAGAGCGATGAGAGCGAACGATTACCTCTGGTTTGCTTAGAAAAAAAAAGTTCAAATGTGTGTGAAATCTTATGGTCATCAGTCCCTAAGCTTACACACTACTTAATCTAAATTATCCTAAGGACACACACACACACCCATGCCCGAGGGAGGACTCGAACCTCCGCCGGGACCAGCCGCACGGTCTATGACTGCAGCGCCCCAGACCGCTCGGCTAATCTCGCGCTGCCCTTTGGTTAGACAGTAACCTGGCCAAAGGCGGTACATTTCAGATGAATTAAGACTGGTCGCAGTGATTTCTAGGTCTTCGTAACATTATCTTTCAACAAGATAACGCAGAAGTGATTGTTGCCCACGTTGCCTTGACCTACATCCATACAGAGGACGTTCACCTGTTGCTCTGTCGACCACGTTCTGCAAACAACATGTTATGTGTTACCAAGAGACTGGGACCCAGCCACCCGCTGATGTGACGATTGATTGACTCTGGCAAAGTGTTGCAGTAGCATGGAATGATGCATGCTCACCTGCGATCCAGCATCAGTTCGACTCGTTGCCACACTGTTATAGCCATTTTTGCCGATACGGGTGTCAGCATTGTGTAGCTACTATATTAAGCACCTGTATGCCCCAAATCGCCTACAAAATTAAATCATTTACTCTTCTTATTGTACTGCATATAAATAAGAAGTGAAATTTCGCTCTTCGCTATCTTACTTACGACGCAATTGTAATGGCCAACAGTGAAAATAGCACTATGAACAGTGCGTGATTGCTGCTTTTACCTATTGCACTAATCTGTACTTCCAGAAAGCATTTTTAGAGTAAATTAGAATTGTAACACAATCCTTTTTTTTTCTGTCCCTCAGAGGAAAGCATTTTCTCCCTAAGGGGTAGAATTTGCCATCTCCGTACGCTTCGAGATCTTGACTCGGCAGTCTCCGCCACTGTTCGTTTAAATAAAATCGCGTCGTTCAGTCTGTTACGACTATAAGAGGGCTATAGCCCTGCAGGAAGGAGAGCAAGTACATAAGCTAGCATGAATAACCTAGCACTCGCAACATTGCCAGTACATACGCAATCGTTAGGCATAACGATTGTCTTTTACCATTACATTGACAAAGCGATTAGCAGTGAATATTGTTTTGTTTATAGTATGTATACGTATGAATTTATGTTATGGTGCAAGCCTATGCATATATGTAGCTACATATATGTGTGTATAATATATTATGTAATTATGTATGTTGCTGTTGTTGTGGTCTTCAGTCCTGAGACTGGTTTGATGCAGCTCTTCATGCTACTCTATCCTGTGCAAGCTTCTTCATCACCCAGTACCTACTGCAACCTACATCCTTCTGAATCTGCTTGGTGTATTCATCTCTTGGTCTCCCTCTACGATTTTTTGCCTCCACGCTGCCCTCCAATACTAAATTGGTGATCCCTTGATGCCTCAGAACATGTCCTACCAACCGATCCCTTCTTCTGGTCATGATGTGCCACAAACTCCTCTTCTCCGCAATCCTATTCAACACCTCCTCATTAGTTATGTGATCTACCCATCTAATCTTCAGCATTCTACTGTAGCACCATATTTCGAAAGCTTCTATTCTCTTCTTGTCTAAACTATTTATCGTCCATGTTTCACTTCCGTACATGGCTACACTCCATACAAATACTTTCAGAAACGACTTCCTGACACTTAAATCTATACTCGATGTAAACAAATTTCTCTTCTTCAGAAACGCTTTCCTTCCCATTGCCAGTCTACTTTTTATATCCTCTCTACTTCGACCATCATCAGTTCTTTTGCTCCCAAATAGCAAAACTCCCTTAATACTTTAAGTGTCTCATTTCCTAATCTAATACCCTCAGCATCACCCGACTTAATTCGACTACATTCCATTATCCTCGTTTTGTTTTTGTTGATGTTCATATTATATCCTCCTTTCAAGACACTATCCATTCTGTTCAACTGCTCTTCCAAGTCCTTATCTGTCTCTGACAGAATTACAATGTCATAGGCGAACCTCAAAGTTTTTATTTCTTCTCCATGGATTTTAATACCTATTCGGTATTTTTCTTTTGTTTCCTTCACTGCTTGCTCAATATACAGATTGAATAACATCGGGGACAGGCTACAACCCTGTCTCACTCCCTTCCCAACCACTGCTTCCCTTTCATGCCACTCAACTCTTAAAACTGCCATTTGGTTTCTTTACAAATTGTAAATAGCCTGCCGCCTTCAGAATTTGAAAGAGAGTATTCCAGTCAACATTGTCAAAAACTTTCTCTAAGTCTACAAATGCTAGAGACGTAGGTTTGCCTTTTCTTAATCTAGCTTCTAAGATAGGTCGTAGGGTCAGTATTGCCTCACGTATTCCAATATTTCTACGGAATCCAAACTGATCTTCCCCTAGGTCGGCTTCTACTAGTTTTTCCATTCGTCTGTAAAGAATTCGTATTAGTATTTTGCAGCCGTGACTTATTAAACTGACACTTCGGTAATTTTCACATCTGTCAACACCTGCTTTCTTTGGTATTGGAATTATTATATTCTTCTTGAAGTCTGAGGGTATTTCGCCTATCTCATACATCTTGCTCACCAGATGGTAGAGTTTTGTCAGGACTGGCTCTCCCAAGGCCGTCAGTAGTTCTAATGGAATGTTGTCTACTCCGGGGGACTTGTTTCGACTCAGGCCTTTCAGTGCTCTGTCAAACTCTTCACGCAGTATCATATCGCCCATTTCATCTTCATCTACATCCTCTTCCAATTCCATAATATTGTCCTCAAGTACATCACCCTTGTATAGACCCTCTATATACTCCTTCCACCTTCCTGCTTTCCCTTCTTTGCTTAGAACTGGGTTTCCATCTGTGCTCTTGATATTCATACAAGTGGTTCTCTTTTCTCCAAAGGTCTCTTTAATTTTCCTATAGCCAGTATCTATCTTACCCCTAGTGAGATAAGCCTCTACATCCTTACATTTATCCTCTAGCCATCCCTGCTTAGCCATTTTGCACTTCCTGTCGATCTCATTTTTGAGACGTTTGTATTCCTTTTTGCCTGCTTCATTTACTGCATTTTTATATTTTCTCCTTTCATCAATTAAATTCAATATTTCTTCTGTTACCCAAGGGTTTCTGCTAGCTCTCGTCTTTTTACCTATTTGATCCTCTGCTTCCTTCACTACTTCGTCCCTGAAAGCTACCCATTCTTCTTCTACTGTATTTCTTTCCCACATTCATGCCATTTGTTCCCTTACGCTCTCCCTGAAACTCTGCACAACCTCTCGTTTAGTCAGTTTATCCAGGTCCCATCTCCTTAAATTCCCACTTTTTTGCAGTTTCTTCAGTTTTAATCTACAGTTCATAACCAATAGATTGTGGTCAGAGTCCACATCTTCCCCTGGAAATGTCTTACGATTTAAAACCTGGTTCCTAAATCTCTGTCTTACCATTAGATAATCTATCTGAAACCTGTCAGTATCTCCAGGATTCTTCCATGTATACAACCTTCTTTTATGATTCTCGAACCAAGTGTTAGCTATGATTAAGTTGTGCTCTGTACAAAATTCTACCAGGCGGCTTCCTCTTTCATTTCTTACCCCCAATCCATATTCACCTACTACGTTTGCTTCTCTCTCTTTTCCTCCGAATTCCAGTCACCCATGACTATTAAATTTTCGTCATCTGCAGAGCTAGTTGGTATATAAACTTCTACTACTGTAGTAGGCGTGGGCTTCGTGTTTATCTTGGCCACAATAATGCGTTCACTATGCTGGTTGTAGTAGCTTACCCGCATTTCTATTTTTTTATTCATTATTAAACCTACTCCTGCATTACCACTATCTGATTGTGTATTTATAACCCTATATTCGCCTGACCAAAAGTCTTGTTCCTCCTGCCATCGAACTTCACTAATTCCCACTATATCTAACTTTAACTTATCCATTTTCCTTTTTAAATTTTCTAACCTACCTGCCCGATTAAGGGATCTGACATTCCACGCTCCGATCCGTAGAATGCCAGTTTTCTTTCTCCTGATAACGACGTCCTCTTGAGTGGTCCCCGCCCGGAGATCCGAATGGGGGACTATATACATCCGGAATATTTTACCCAAGAGGACGCCATCATCATAAACCATACATTAAAGATGCCTGCCCTCGAGAAAAGTTACGACTGTAGTTTCCCCTTGCTTTCAACCGTTCGCAGTACCAGCACAGCAAGGCCGTTTTGGTTAGTGTTACAAGGCCAGATCAGTCAATCATCCAGACTGTTCCCCTGCAACTACTGAAAAGGCTGCTGCCCCTCTTCAGGAACCACACGTTTGTCTGGCCTCTCAACATATACCCCTCCGTTGTGGTTGCACCTACGGTACGGCTATCTGTATCGCTGAGGCACGCAAGCCTCCCCACCAACGGCAAGGTCCATGGTTCATGGGGGGGATTATGTATGTATGTATGCGTATTAGGTCAGAGTACATACATGTGTGTATAATATATTATGTAATTATGTATGTATGTATGCGTATTAGGTCAGTATATGTAAGTACATATGTATATATGCATATCGCTATCCCATGACTGTTGTCACCTCGATGTAGTTTATGCACTTATAGCTTCTTCGGATGAGTTTCAATATACGCTCCCGGTAAAAATCCTATACTTGCTTGTTCAGACACGTTGTCGTAGTGTTTCACCTCCTCATCTGTAACGAATCGTCGTCTTTCTAGGTGCTCCTTCAACTCATATGCCTGTTGTGCTGAATGAATTCCTCCTCGCGAGCTGTATTCTAATCTGTTGTTGCATTTCTATGATCCTCGACGGTTATGTTCTCTCTACCGGCTGCAAACTTTCGATACAATTCTGCGACATACTGTCGAAACACTACAGTTCCTCCATAAACTTCTGCCATCAGCCGATGAATTTCAGCTGCGACTGCATGTTTCGCTCGCAGAAATCGAACAAGTTAGCCAGAACATTATGACCACGAACCTGCTATCGACATAAACCCGTCCAGGCGTAGCACCGTCATCTAAAGTGCGCGTCATTTATGACGGCGGCCGAGTTTAGGTTCGTTCTGCGCATCTGACGTCAGAAAACACAGTCAGCCAATGAACAGAGGACGACGTTGCCAGAGCTCGACTGCAGTACAGAGCACGGACGAGTGTCTTCAGTTTTAGAAACGTTCAGTCATAAATAAAGTAACTGAACGAAAGCGATGTCTTGATAGCAGAATTTCTTTTATCGAAAGTTTGGAAAAAGCATTCTTTATACTAGTTGCTTCATATCCTATTAATTAATTAGACCAAACAAGCAATAAGTCTCCTAATTCAGGTGATAGCAAGGAAAGCTGTTTGTATCATTCTCACTAACCGCTTTTTCGCAATAAAGAACAGTGGTAATTGTTTATTTCCTATTGTACTTCGACGAAACGTGAGTAATTCATAGTCATACCAACAGTGTTTGTCGGTATTTTGCGTCCTAGTTTAAAGTCCTCCAAGAACTATATTGAATGATGAGGTGCGATAGCATAATGGTTAAAGTGTTTGACTGCTAAGTGAAAGGTTCCGAGTTCAAATTTTGTCCAGTGCTTCATATTTTCATTATTTAAAAACAATATCGAAGTGTCTTACTTCATGAATTTTATTCGTTTGAATGTAATTTTTTGAAATTTCTAGTGGCAGCTGAAATCAGCCATACGGAAAGTATACGCTATGGACTTTACCTCTGCAAACTTTTCAAAAATTTCGTGCAGTGGTTTACTACATTTAATGCTGCACAATAACTGCGTTGAACATCGAAACAAAATTAAGTCATAAGGGGGGAAGGTATCAGTCAAGAAGATGGGTAAAAATCAAATTTTTGGGACAAATAGTTTTTGTGAAATCGAATGATAAGTGTGTCAAAGCAGTCTGAACACCAGTGTCTGCACAGGCGAGCAGTGCAGTGGCTTTACTTCATGAACTGCGCGCTCCCCCCTAAACGTAAGTTTGCTAGGCGTGTGCAACTGGCAATGCAGCAATATCCCGCGTCTGGGCGGGCATGCGCGAACCGCCAAGATAAAAGAACTGAACTATAGTGAGGAATGAATGCTGGTCAGGCACAAGAACGGTGCATGCAGTGTCAGTGAGCGTGCTGTCCGTGTGTAGAATGAGGAAGGTACGTGATCTGGGTGACTTTGACCGAGGTCAGCTTGTGATGGCACGGAGGCTTGGTTCTAACATTTCGGAAACTGTACGACTTTTTGGGTGTTCTAGGAGTGCTGTGGTGAGTGTCTTCAAGACGTGGCGAAACCAAGTTCAAACCACGTCCAGAAGTCGTGGAGTTGGGTGGCTACCCATCGTTACAGATGTCAGACGTCGTAGGACAGACGGTGAATTGTGGTGGAACGAATATCCTTTAATGCTGCACAGAGTAGAAGTGTGACTGAACACACAGTGCACCGAACACATCTAATGATTGGCCTCCGCAATGGACGATCAGTGAATGTATCAATGTTAACACCACGATACCCAAAACAGGACTGAAATGGACAAGTGACCATCTGCACTGGACGTTGGCGCAGTGGCAGAGCGTTGCTTAGTCTGATGACTCCGGACATCTTCTTCATCATGCCGACGGGAGCGCGCGAATCCGTCGTCTTTCAGAGAAGAGATCCTTGACGCCTGTACTGCAGGACGGAGACAAACTGGTGGCGGCACTGGGAAACATGCACGTGGACATCCATGGGTCCAGTGGAGATCGTGCAAGGCTCCATGATGGCCAAGGAGTATCGTGCACTGGTTGCAGACCTCTTACGGCAGTGGCATTTTTCAGTAAGATTATGCTCCATTTCACAAGGTCAGGACTGTGATGGACTGGTTCGAGGTACACGTTG
Organism: Schistocerca serialis cubense; assembly: GCF_023864345.2. NCBI lineage: Eukaryota > Metazoa > Arthropoda > Insecta > Orthoptera > Acrididae > Schistocerca > Schistocerca serialis. Next base: position 253,763,645 of record NC_064638.1, on the reverse strand, counting down.
GCGATTTCCAATTGATGTGCTGGCCACCAGCTCGCCAGATCAGAACCCGTTCGAACACGTCTGGGATGTAATTGAACTTGGCTTAACAAATCATCGCCCTCTCCCCGGAATTTAAGGGAATTATGGTAACTTGTGTGTGCAGATGTGTTGCCATCTCCCTCCGGCGTCCTACCAAGGCCTCACTGCTTCCGTGCCACATCTCGTCACCGTTGTTATCCGTGCCAAAGGTGGACATACCAATTATTAGCCGGCCGGTGTGGCCGAGCGGTTCTAGGCGCTTCAGTCTGGAACCGTGCGACCGCTACGGTCGCAGGTTCGAATCCTGCCTCGGGCATGGTGGTGTGTGATGTCCTTAGGTTAGTTAGGTTTAAGTAGTTCTAAGCTCTAGGGGACTGATGACCTCAGATGTTAAGTCCCATAGTGCTCAGAGCCATTTGAACCCTTTTGAACCAGTTATTACGTAGAGAGTCATAATATTTTCCTGATCAGCGTGTGTGTGTGTGTGTGTGTGTGTGTGTGTGTGTGTGTGTGTGTGTGTGTGTGCCCATATGCTACATGTACTTATGTTTACGTATATGTATGTATATGATCGCAGGGTGTAGCGTAATTAATGGCGCAGAAGCATGCATTTGAAAATACACGATACTATGGGCTCTAGAACGCATACCGTAGGAGCTACGAGCACTTTCTCGCCTTCGATACTGTTACACAAATCTCTTCTAATGCCAGCTCTTTGCTTTCCATACTTTGAGAGGACGTCGTATGGACCAAAATAAGAAAACGATTTCCATTAAACATGCGCTCTAAAGTGCACATCTTTAGAGGTACAAGCACTTGTTCACTATTAGCTGAGATGAACAAGCTCTAAAGATATGTACTTTAGAACCCACTGTTTGTTCGTATTCGGTCCATACTACCACCCCTTAAAATATGGAAAGGAGCTTCCAGTAGAAGAGATTTGTTTGAACTTATCGAAGAAGAAGAAGAAGAAGAAGAAGAAGTGTTCACAGATCTTAAAAGTATGCATTTTAGAGCCCATATTTATTGAGGCTTTTTTGATTCTAATATCGTGTAATTTCAACTGTATGCGTTTACGCCGTTAATTATGATACATCATACATATATGGTGGTCAGAAAATGTGTGAAATGCTTGTAGGGATGTTACAGGGCAGGTTGTACTGAGACATAAATGTTAAGAAAAAAATTCGATACGTTGCTCCGTTTCCGAGTTATTTAGCGTCGAATTTAGCCAATCGGGGCGTCGCGCACTCACACTCAAGGGGCTGCCAGGGGCGGTGTTGCCCAACGAGTGCTTTGTCTCGTTAGCTGAAACTTGAATTTACGCGCGCTATTCTGATTGGCTAGCTTCAATGCTAAATAACCCGGAAACGGCGCAACGTATCGCATTTTTTTCTTAACATTTGTGTCTCAGTACAATCTGCCCTACAACATCACGACAAGCGTTTCAGACATTTTCTGACCACCCTATATATATATATATATATATATATATATATATATATATATATATATATATATATATATGCCAGCTCTTTGCTTTCCATATTTTATAAGGAAGTATATAAAAAAATGTCGAAGGATGCTCTAAATCTGTAGCACATGAATAAACTATTTTGTTCTCATCTAGCATCCTAAATTCTTTACTGGCCCAATTACAGCGATGATACCTTCTTGTTCTGGATCCAAGACCAAGGAACACTCTCTTTCTTCCAAAACCTTAATGCTCTTACCCCAACGTTTTCACCTGGGACAGTGAGCTCAGTTTCATGAACCTTTATCTCCACCTCTCTGATTGTATAGTAAGACCTCCAAACAAGCCTAGCAACAATGCACAATATCTCCAATTCGACAGCTGCCATCCCTTCCATATTATTAATACTATCCTGTGTAGTCTCTCCACTCATGGGTGGTGTATCTGCAGTCACAAACTAGTATGCTGCAGACCGAGGCCTTTACAGACAGGCACTACCAATCCGAATCTACTTGGCGAAACAGATCTCCCGTGCCATAAGCACTCATGTTTCTAATTCTCCAAACAACCCCAGTATGCAACTACAAAAGAACCCCCTACCACCCACCACACCCCCACTTGACCACGGAGTCTGCACCTGTCCCCACTCTCCTGCAGAAGTTGAATTCAGAGAGATTAGCAAGGTGTGGGACCGGCGCTAAACGTCCAGTCGGCTGCGCAGCCGCGCAGCGGCGCTTGACGCGGCAGAGTAACGGCGCCTCGCTTCGCCTCTCCGGCGCATTTGCGACATGAGCGGCGGGGGCGGCAGCATCTGGCGCCCAGACGGGCCGCCCCCGCTGCCGGCCGCCCCCGCCTCTACCTCCTCCTCTGCCGCCGCCGCCACCGCCGTCCCTCTTCGGGCGGGCGCTGCGCTGCGCCGCGGTCATTATATCCATATTTGCAGTAAACTATCCCGTGGCTGTATATCTTGACTCAACATGCAAAGGTTTGTGCTAAATGGGCTCTAATGATGAACGATATAGGCACCAGGTGGACCTAACATCGCTTCCTCGACACATAAATAGCGGACGGCGGCGCACGCGCCTGCAGGCCGGCCAGAGAGAGAGAGAGAGAGGGAGGGAGCGAGGCGGCTGCCGGGGCGGCGTCGCTGGCCAATGGCGGGGCTCGCCGTCCGGCCTTCTTAATGGGGGCGGCTGGCGGCGGCCGCGCGACGTCCCGCCGGACACTGCCGCCTCCGGGGGCGGACGAGCTCGCGGCCGCCGAAAAATAGTCGCCGTCTGATTTACGGCGCCACAGCGCGTCTCCTCCGCAAAATTAGTAGCGCTTTCGCAGAGCCGAGAGCAATTATCGAAAACTTATAGCGAAAAGAACTGCGCTGGTCTTCCCTCGCTCCGAATTTATTAATCCATTCATTAGGAGAGGTTTCGGCGTGCAACTCTTTGACCGTCGTTGTTCCGCAACGCTGCGCAAACTATGCGGTCTCGAATGCTTTTTCCGTATATTTCAACAGTCGGTCGGAATTTTTCTCTGCTTTGCAGTAATCCCCTGCTCTTGCTATCGGACAATTTTCACAGTACTAGCCGAATACAGGAAGTATAAACAGCTGCCTAGTGCAGAATTAGGCTTGACGATAAAGGTGATGAAACGTACTAATATAGAAAAGAAGTACTTGCTTATGATCAAAGTTGAAAATGATGCAATAGTGGAAGAAGTAAAGCAATTCCTGTAACTAGGAACCAAAATGGCACAATATGGATGATGAAAGGAATATAGCAGAAGCAAACTGTTGGAAACAGAGAAGACTTTCTTCAGTCAATTAGCTCAACTTCATTTCTAACATTGAAAAGAAATCGAGGAAGAAATTCTAAATGAATGCGTTTCGATCACAACAACGAATGAAAATAAAGGGGACAGTTTTCACAGTATTAGCCGAATATAAGGAAGATCAGTTAGTAAGAAGAATGAGTAGCGCACTTAGTATAGAATATGGCATGAGGATAACAGGGATGAAGCGTGTTAAAGTAGAACACACGGATCTGCTTAACATCAAAGTCTAAAATGATACAATAATGGAAGAAGTAACGTTATTCTTGTACCTAAGAAGATTGTACAATATGGACGATTAAAGGAAGACATCAGAAGTAAATTGGCACAGACAGAGAAGTCTTTCTTCAGTAAACCAGCTCAATTTAATTCTAATTGATAACAAACTCAGGAAGAAATTTCTAAATGAAAACGTCTGATGCCCAACAACGCATGCAAACGAAACGGCCGGCCGCGGTGGCCGAGCGGTTCTAGGCACTTTAGTCCGGAACCACGCGGCTGCTACGTTCGCAGGTTCAAATCCTGCCTCAGGCATGGATGTGTGTGATGTCCTTAGGTTAGTTAGGTTTAATTAGTTCTAAGTTCTAGGCGACTGATGACCTCAGAAGTTAAGTCGCATAGTGCTCAGAGCCAATTTTTTGAACGAATAAGCGAAAGAGTAGTTCTGTGGAAAACCCTTATCAGAAGAATAGATGATTTAGTGGTGTGAGACATCTTCCACAGCATCCGGGGAATAGTTCTAATGACCGGAGGGGGAGAAAAACAGAAGGGACAAGCACATTAGAATATTCAGCAGACTTAGAGCAGCCATATGCAGGATATATCGTTTTGGAGAGAAGATCGCATCAGCTGTGAGTCCTTATGACCACGATCGTTTTCGCAGCATTTTAGCTGCATCAGGCGCGTTAAAATCCAGTCATGTTCCGATCGAGGAAACGAGAATGGGATGAAAAACAAAACAGAGTATTGAGGATGTGCGATGTAATAATTGCCTGGAGCTGTAAAGAACAACACAGAATTGGATAGAAAGGGCAACCTCAAACCAGTCGAAAGGCTGACGACTGAAAAATAGGCTCAGAACTGCAATGACGCTGTATGAATTGCATTCCATAAATGAAATAAACACACCGCTTCCTCACAACGGTAGGATATTCCACGTAACTGTGAGCAGCATGGGCATGCGCATTGGAGAGGGGAGTTGAGCAAGAGTGGCAGTTCACCTCCCCCACTCCTTGGAATCTGGAGTACATAGATTCATTACATAATTCTCATAGACTTCTGGAAGTGTTTTCCAGTGATTCCGAAAACCTGTCGTTTAGCCGACTATAGCATTATGTGGATGATCGCAGTGAAACAGTACAATAGCTGCTAGCATCTTCTCCTTCGAAAGTGTAGCACCAGACACTCGATAATGGAGAGTGCACTTCATTTGTTTGTGAGTCGTCCTCCCTCCCATAATAATGAGCACGCAACTGTACTGCGGATGAAACGAAGGCGGAAAAGAAGCTGCAACTCCAGTTATAGGCTCCTTCGAAGACTTGTTGTCAAGTTGGCTACGAGGCGTAACCCAACGGTAGTCAAATCAAACTCTGCATTGCACTCTTCAACAATACCTGAACACAGCGCTCCATGCAGCATTTTCTGGCTTCACAGAACGCCAGGTGAGATACCCATTGTTACCAAATCAGCCTTTTTAGAGCTAAATATGGCTTCTTTTTTCAGCTGGCGAATGACTGATTTAGCTGGGATGCAGAAGTTTGACTTTTTCACAGTCATTTCCCTTTGTTTCTGGCTTTTTTTCTTAACTATAGGAAAGATAAATCCATTCTTACCAAAGAAGAAAATACTTACATTGTACTAAGATTTCAAAACACGTTTTCATATCCCATGAAAATTTATTATTAAATTGAACTGAAAAGCACAACAAAGCACACTAAAGCTATGCCGGTGTGTGTTCCGGGTTCATCAGAGCACACGTACACAAGAACAAAACATAACTATAAAACATAAACAGTTGAGAGCGTTTTTGGAAACGTTGTTGCAGCCTAGCTGACATCAGCAGAGTATCAGAATTTCAAAACATTGAACGAAGCTGTTCGAAGCAAAGCACACTTGGATTTATGCTGGATGAATTAGAAATCGTACACATCGCAGTTGCTATAAATAATGTGCCAGAGATTCAAATGACGAAGGAACAGCGAACTTCTATTCAGTGCAATGATTTGCTAAGCTGCCAACCTAACCAAAATGCACATACGATTTCGATAAAGCAATAATAAATAAAGTTTCATGGATATACATTAATGTTTAAAGTAGCATGTAAAGTGGTGCATATCGTCCACTTTGAACTTTTAAGAGTGCGGATCTATTGTTTCTGTATTATCAAGGATACATAATTCAAATAATTTTATACATTCACAGTTTACTGTTTTCGTTACTGTAACGTTCAGCTGGTTCAAAATTAAGAAAATGGATATAAATTAATGCTAGTCTATTACACAATATAATTATTGCAAAAATAAAACTGCACGTAATACATTTTTTCTTTATATCACCTTTTTGCTGGATTATTTTTGTAGGCGCAGTTAGCTTATTTCGTTTTGGAGAGTTGGCAACACTGGCGGTACCATGTGCTCTGGCTATGCCTCAGTGATCGTTTTCACAGCAGTTTTGTCGTGTTCATCACGAGAAGACATCCAAGGGTACATTTCGCCCTTCCGTACAGCGAGAAGGAAGTGTAGCCTACGCAAAGAACATTGGTGAGTTAGGACAGTGTATTATGTTCATTTAAAAACAGGGGGACGCTATAGCCAAATCAGGACATTCAACCTTGAAATGAGGTTAACCCCGTGGACTTCAGTAGGCTAACGCTGGAAACAACGATAATTCATATTATTTCTCAAGGCTGGCATGGCTTGGCGGGAGTCAGTATCTGTTGTTTCAAATAGTAGACAGTTACAAGTCGGCAGCTGAACCCATTTCTAAATAATTCGAGCATTGGGACAGAAATACCTTCAGCATGGGAAGACGGCAGAGCAGCCAGCTTTACACTCTGTGAAGAGTTCCCGAGCAGTCTTTTCTCTATGCGAAAGCGTCCACTTCCGACAAACGTCTTTCGATATTCTTAGTTCTGCTTCGAGTGAAAAGGGCTAAATGGGTAGCGACCAATATTGTAGTTAATGTTTTCTCAAATCACAATACTGATTAGTTTCATTGTGCAATTTTCCACACCTGTCTGTCACCTGTATGTGAACTGAAGGGCTACCAGTATTTCTCTCATCGACATTGCAAGAAATTTGGTATGTAGAGATATATGTACGTAATAATATACTTATCGACTAAGTATTTCCTGCGGAAAAGTGGCTCAAAAATATTATGATATTGATAATCCCTTATCTGAAGCAACATTGTGTATGATATTGGTCACTGACAGCACAAATACCTATAAATCTATCAGTCACTGATGCCGTTGATAAACATGCAAGAGTTTTTTCAGCTACAAAAAAGTTGTATTAATGGCATTTGCTTTGCCTGGTACTACGTCCACAAACTAACGATGTTTCAGTGCGCTAGGAAGAATGAAACTGGGGGTTTGTGTTCTACAGTGAGTGAAACCAAGGTATGCGACTTGTACATATTAAGTGTGATTGATAAATCTGATTTTACTGACTAAGTCATTGACAAATTTGGGTAACAGCCTTGGCGATTGTTATTCACCTTCAAGCAATATCATGTGTAATACTACGTTTTGTTTAGTTTCATATGACATGTGTTTCTTCCCGGATATTCTTTTCTTCATCAGACCTTGTTAGAAAAAGGATTAATTTTTTTCGGTATTTACAACCGTAATTTGTAAGCTTTCTTTTGGTATGACAAGCTGGATTTTTGTGAACGGGCATGGATTTATTTATTTATTTACGAGACCTGTTCAGAAAGTAAGCTCCGATTGATTGCCAAATTGAAACCACAGTGAACATCAGAAATGTTTTACTTGTAACAATTAGCTACACCTTTCAGCTACTTCTCTACGTAGTCGCCGTTCTGACTTAGACTTTTGTCATAGCGTTGTACCAGCTTTTCAATAGCCTCATCATAGAAGGCAGCCGCCAGTGCTTTCCGCCAATTCTCCACGCTGGCCTACACCTCGTTGTCTGTGTCAAAATGTTGTCTTCAAAGACAGCGGTTCATGTGACCAGAGATGAAACTCAGGGGGAGACAATTGCGGACTGTATTGTGGGTAATCTAACATTTCCATTTGAAAACGATGCAGGAGCATCTTCATTGCCCCTGCAGAATGCGGCTGAGAATTGTCGTGAAGACGAAATAGCACGACAGTTATGTAATGTTAGCTGCATAGCTTCAGGCGAAATTTCTCACCAGGCCCTCGTACTTGGTGGCAGACACTATTTTCTAGATATCTTTACGCACTCACTGCGAGCTCAGAAATGAGAAGAGCGACGTGATGCTAACTGGGGTTATACTAGAGACACTACCCAACAAATCTGTGCAAAGCTTTATCGGATTTTCATAGTCGTTTCCATTTCGCGACCGATCGGAGCTTACTTTCTGAACGCCCCTCGTATTTTAGCAAGCAGAGTTTTAGAAAACAGTGTATATGCATTTTTAAATTTTCCTCTCAGCATTGTCACTTTCGAGGACGATTAGTCAAAGTCTCTTTACTATTGGTTATTTTTGCTTATAACCAACATGATTAATGGTTGTTTTCGTGTTTCAGAACTGCCACAGTCAGCGTCAGTCTAACATCTCTGTATATGAATAAAAATATCTTTTCTAAATATTTAATGCCTTATTTCCTACCTCACTGATCATTTTGTTGAATATTTGTTACACTTAACTGTCAAAGGATATAATTTTAATTCACTAATTTCAAAAATGTGTTTCATCCATAAGGATTTGAATAATAGGAAAAGGCAAGCATGACATCATGCATAACTTTTAAGTAGCAGTGTTAAGTAGCAATGTAATCTACCTAAAACAAATAGACTGGCTAACCATTGTTTTACTGTAGTGTAATAAATGAATGGGAAAATTACTGCAGACGCTCATGGGGACACTGACACAAGAGATAGAAAAGCTGTTGTTGTTGGAACCGTTAGTTTTTAATATATTTACAAATGAAAGTGGTTTAGATCAACATTATTTCATTTCTTAAAGAGATTCACGGACATATCTACTAAGACAGTGATAGCAGAAATGAACTGAAATGTCATATTCTAGCGCGTAGTAAGAAAGGAATATTGACTGACGCGCTGCGTACATTAGTCTCCGTTATCGCGTCCTTAAGACCCCTAACTGTGATTTGGCATGGGGGCAATAGAATGTAGCACGTTTCTCGAATACATGCTATTGAGTTCACCAAACAGGAATTCGGAATAATGTTTTTTTTTCAAATATTTCTATTTAAGTTTGAAGTCATATAGAGTTTTAGTGCTGTACCACCGAGGACTTTGCCGCCTGCATGACATATAGTGAAGTACGATACGTAGTATAATGTGTGACAAAATTACTGATTTTACCGTAGTAGTAGTTATTAAACGGAAAACTACGAGGACGTTCTCAAAAGTAAAGCTTCCGAATTTTTTGTTGTGTTCCCAACATCGGTTATCACGTGTCATGAGTATTACTCAGTTGGTGTTCCCGCGTAGCTGACGCAAGTTGCAACCCTCTACATCTAGACTGCTCCTGATTGTAGCGTGTATTATGGCCGTGTTTAACGTACCTTATGTCGGTGCTTGAGAAACAGCATGCTGCAATCCCACAGAAACCTGAAAACACGAATTCGAAGAGCCCATCCACACATGGAACACCCCCTCCTTCAGCATTACAATGCCAGACCACACACGAGCGCTGCGACGTCTGTAATAATCCGACGCCTTGGGTTCTCTGTCATCGAACATCCTTCATATGGTCCCGAGTTGATCTCATACGATTTTCATCAGTTTACAAAATTTGAAGAACACCTTCGAGAACTTCACTTTGGTAGTGATGGAGCGGTGCAAGCAGAGGTGATGTTGTGGTTCCGTCAACGAAGCCAAAGATTCTACAGTGATAATTGGTTTTGGCAGACTACCTGTAACAACGTTATTGCCACTCCAACCATTAACTATCAAGCTGATAGTTGATGGCTGGAGAGACGACGTTTACAGACGTTGGCCACTGACGAATCGTGTATACGGATGGTGTTAACCTCGTCACCTCGTCAGAATCAGCTAAGACCTGAAGACGGTGCACTGAAGCACCGAAACTGGTAGCCATACAATAAATGACATGGTAAGGACGGCTGCCGGTGTTCCGTTTCATTACATAATGATGTAGAATGTTAATGAAGTTTGTTTTATTTAAAAAGCCTCAACAGTATTGATACAAAAACATCGGTAGCATTACTTTTCAACATGCCCACGTACAAAGTGATATAGCGAGCGCTAATTGCTTTTCTTGGCGCGGGAAGTAAATATCTCGTCGCCGGATTCTGCCCTCACCGGGTCGACGGTCTCAGTCACTGCAAGAAACCCGAAGCTGTACTACATCTTCTGGGACAACTAGGAGTGCACAATTAAAAAGAAAGAATATTGTTAAACTACTGAAAGTCAGCTCTCATTTTGGCCAAAATCAATTCAACATGATTCTTATTGCTAAAAGTCTTTAATACGTGGCATTGCATTGCATTCTTTGATGGTGAATAAACAAGGTTACAGTTGGTGGGAAGACGATTAATAACAGTCGCTTTATATATACATATATATTTTATGAAGTATATATGAAGTAGTTTATTTTCAGTGGTGAATACTTAATCAACTGATTACATACATTGAAAAAAAGTATTTAAACTGTGAATTCTGCAGAAAGTAAGATGAGTTATCTATGGTTTTTAAACAGTTCGCCGAGATACGTTTCCATAATATTATCTGACGATCTTTAAAGACAAAGTGAGCTATTTTGTGAATGTGTACGAAAAATACTTTACTTCTATTACATGAAAGCATCCACAAAGTACATTAACGTGAAAAATACTTAATTCCAAGTTTGACCGATAACGCTAAAACCAGAGAGTCACTGAATGTAACTGAGCGCCAGGGTAAGTATTATCGTTGGTTATCTGAACAGCGAAGACAATTAACAAGACCTATAGAGTTTTTCACGGTTCGTGTTCTCCACTTCTGGAAGTCGTAGAGGAGACTTAGTAGATAAAGTTTTACATAGGAACCCAACACCGGACACATTATCCAACACCGAGCGAGGTGGCGCAGTGGTTAGACACTGGACTCGCATTCGGGAGGACGACGGTTCAATCCCGCGTCTGGCCATCCTGATTTAGGTTTTCCGTGATTTCCCTAAATCGCTCCAGGCAAATGCCGGGATGGTTCCTTACAAAGGGCACGGCCGACTTCTTTCCCCGTCCTTCCCTAATCCGATGAGATCGATGACCTCGCTGTCTGGTCTCCTTCCCCGAAACAACCAACCAACCAACCATTATCCAACGACGCTACGGAGTGTCAAAGATATAAGACGCCGCCGCCCTTTAATTGTGTATTACAGGATGGCCCCGTTATGATGTTAAAAACTTCCCAGGATGATGAAGAAGGTTAAATGTGTCGATCTGAGGTAAGGGACCCTGTACCAGAAACGAACAAGTCGAAAGTTATAAGCGACAACCGTTTTAATACCTCTGACAGTTGAGTACATTTACTGGTACTGTTGTTGCTACTTTCATTGGCGTTAGTATGGACCAAAACAAGAAAAAATGTCTAGAAAACGTGGGCTCTAAAAGGCATATGTTAAGTGCTACGAGCACTTGTTGAATAGAGGAGATGTGTTTCACAGTAGCGAAGATGAACAAGTTCTCATAGCTCTTCAGGAGTGCATTTTGGAACCCACGTGTTCTAGACTTTTTTCTTTTTTTGGAACATACTACCACCGCTGAAAGTATCCTACCCTACAACATTAGCAAAAATAGTACTAGTATATGTATTCCATTGTCAGAAGTATCAGAACGGTTTTCAATTCTAACTTTCGATTCGTACAGGGACCCTTACCTCAGATTGATGCATTTACCCTTCTCCATCATTCTAGAAAGTTTATAAAATCATCACAGGATTACCCAGTATATTAATACATTTACAGTCACTGGTACATTTACCACTGTATTACACTGTAATACATTTACAGTCACTTTAACGCTCTGTAGCGTCGTTGGATGACTGCCGACATGGGTTTCTACGTAAAACTTGGCCTACTAAGATCCCTTTGCAGCCTCTAGAAGAAAGTAACATACACTGTGAAATATCCTTTATATTGCGGTGGCTTTTGGTATGGATTATAACAAAAATATTTATCCGTTCTACCCTACTCTGTCTCAAAACAGACGAATCTGCAGACTATTACTGGATTGAACATATTTCAATCAAAAGGAATTGAACTGTATCTTAAGAAGACGTGGCAGTGTACGCGTAGCAACACAGTGTCGGCGTAAAATTCAAATACGAGTTCAGTATCATTCGTAACGACATTCCATCAGTGTTCTGACTGGTTTGATGCAGCCCGCCACGAATTCCTCTCCTGTGCCAACCTCTTCATCTCTGAGTATCACTTGCAACTTACGTCCTTAATTATTTGCTGGATGTATTCCAACCTCTGTCTTTCTCAACAGTTTTTGTCCTCTACAACTCCCCCTAGTACCATGCAAATCATTGGTTCAAATGGCTCTGAGCACCATGGGACTTAACTTCCAAGGTCTTCAGGCCCCTAGAACTTAGAACTACTTAAACCTAACTAACCTAAGGACATCACACACATCCATGCCCGAGATAGGATTCGAACCTGCGACAGTACCGGTCGTGTGGTTCCAGACTATAGCGCATGCAAATCATTCCCTGATGACTTAACAGATGTCACATCATCTTGTCCCTTCTCCTTGTCAGTGGTTTCCACATATTCCTTTCCTCTCCGATTCTGCGCAGAACCTCCTCATTCCTTACCTTATCAGTCCACCTAATTTTCAACATTCGCCTGTTGCACCACGTCTCAAATCCTTCGATTCTCTTCTGTTCCGATTTTTCCACAGGCCATGTTTCACTGACACACAATGCTGCGCTCCAGATGTACATTCTCAGAAATTTCCTCCTCAAATTAAGGAGTATTTTTGGTAGTAGTAGACTTCTCTTGGCCAGGAATGCCCTTTTTGCCAGTGATAGTCTGCTTTTTATGTCCTCCTTGCTCCGTCCGTCATTCGTTATTTTGCTGCCTAGGTAGCAGAATTCCTTAACTTCATCTACTTCGTGACTATCAATCTTGATGTTAAGTTTCTCGCTGTTCTCATTTCTGCTACTTCTTCTTACTTCCGTCTTTCTTCGATTTATTCTCAATCCATATTCTGTATTCATTACATTATTCGTTCCATTCAGCGTATCATGTAATTCTCTTTCACCTTGAATTTTAATTCTACTCCTGAACCATTCTTTTATTTCCGTCATTGCTTCTTCGATGATGATGATGATGAGCGTTTGGCGTCATTGGCCGGGAGGCCCCTCGCGGGGCAGGTCCGGCCGCCATATCGCAGGTCTTATTACATTCGGCGCCACATTGGGCGACCTGCACGCCGGATGGGGATGAAATGATGATGAACACAACACAACACCCAGTCCCTGAGCGGAGAAAATCTCCGACCCAACCGGGAATCGAACCCGGGCCCAGAGGACGGCAATCCGTCACGCTGACCACTCAGCTACTGGGGCGGACTACTTCTTCGATATACAGGCTGAATAATAGGGGCGAAAGACTACATCCCTGTCTTACACCCTTTTTAATCCGAACACTTCGTTCCTGGTCGTCCACTGTTGTTATTCCTTTTTGGCTCTTGTACATATTGTACATTGCCCATCTCTCCCTATAGCTTACACCCACTTTTGTAAGAATTTCGAACATATTGCACCATTTTGCATAGTCGAATGCTTTCTCCAGCTCAGCAAATTCTATGAACGTGTCTTGATTCTTCTCTAGTCTTGCTTCATTATCAACCGCAACGTCAGACTTTTAGGGTGCCTTTCCCACTACTAAAGTCAAAATGATCATCATTTAGCACACCCTCAATTTTCTTTTCCATTCTCCTGTGTATTATCCTTGTTGGATGCATGAGCTCTTAAGCTGATTGTACGTTAATTCTTGCACTTGTCAGCGCTTGCAGTCTTCGGAATTTTGTGGATGATATTTTTCCGAAAGCCAGATGGTATGTCGCCAGATTTACACATTCTACACACCAACGTGAAGAGTCATTTTGTTGACACTTCTCCCAATGATTTTAGAAATTTGGATGGACTGTTATCTACCCCTTCCACCTCATTTGATCTTAAGTCCTCCAAAGCTATCTTAAATTCTGATTCTGATACTGGTTCTCCTATCTCTTGTAAATCGACTCCTGTTTCTTCTTCTATCACATCAGACAAATGTTCCCCCTCATGGAGACCTTCAATGTACTCTTTTCACCTACCTACTCTCTCCTCTGCGTTTAATAATGGAATTCCCGTTGCAGTCTGTATGCTACCGCTCTCCCGGCCGAAGTGGCCGTGCGGTTCTAGGCGCTACAGTCTGGAGCCGCGTGACCGCTACGGTCGCAGGTTCGAATCCTGCCTTGGGCATGGATGTGTGTGATGTCCTTAGGTTAGTTAGGTTTAAGTAGTTCTAAGTTCTAGGGGACTGATGACCACAGCAGTTAATTCCCATACTGCTCAGAGCCATTTTGCTACCGCTCTTGCCTTTAATATCACCGGAAGTTGTTTTTACTTTCATATACGCTGAGTCAGTACCTCCGACAGTGATTTCTTTTCCGATTTCTTCACGTTTTTCATGCAGCCATTTCATTATAACTTACCTGCACTTCCTATTTATTTAATTCCTCAGCGACTTCTACTTCTGTATTCCTGAATTACCCTGAATATTTTTGTACTTCTTTCTTTCATCGATCAACTGAAGTATTTCTTCTGTTACCCAAGGTTTCTTCGCAGTTACCTTCTTTGTACCTATGTTTTTCTTTCCAAATTCGATAAATGTGTACACTGCACAAGTTCCTTATACGCATTTGTTAAACTTACGAATGAGCTATACATACATTCCACGACCCTAGCAGCACATCTCTGGTTTCTCTCGTTCTCTGCTGTCTCTGTGTGATTGCAAACAGAGGAGCATCAGTCCTGAGGCGGTCGCACCAACTTGTACACGGTTTCCTTTACAGTTTCTCTGACGTTTCTCACAGCTCTGCTATCGAATCTACGTTTTCCATTAGCCTCCCATGCTACAGGTTTGAGATGTTCATCAAATTTCATAATGCTGGTCATGCTTAACCCCAGACATTTAAACCATTCGAACGGGATCCAGTAGTTTACCAGGTATCATCTAACCGAATGCAATCGTTTTATTTCTATTTGATATTGACATTATCTAGCATTTAGCGATGAACCGAAAGAGGATGCACTCTTTTTATCCGATAGGAGGATGGAGGCTGTAATCCCAAACTGGTCATCCTGATTTAGGTTTCCCACGGTTTCCCTAAATTACTTCATAGAAATGGCGATATGGTTCATATATAAGATCACCAACGGTTGTGTTTCCGTCCCCTGATAAACTAGGTTTGTAGGTATGTAAGCCGGCCAGAGTGGCCGAGCGGTTAAAGGCGCTACAGTCTGGAACCGCACGACCGCTACGGTCGCAGGTTCGAATCCTGCCTCGGGCATGGATGTGTGTGATGTCCTTAGGTTAGTTAGGTTTAAGTAGTTCTAAGTTCTAGGGGACTTATGACCACAGCAGTTGGGTCCCATAGTGCTCAGAGCCATTTGAACCATTTTTTTGTAGGTATGTAAATGATTGTGTATATGAATTACGAGTTCTTGGTCTCTTAAACTGCAATACTACATGTCCAATAAAGGGTTAAATGAACGGCAGGTGAATAATTTTCAACAGGTACTACTACCATATTTACACACTTTTAAAGAGGCTGCCAATAATTTCATCAAGATGAAATCCGCATTTGCTTACGACCGTCCAACTGCGATATTTCCTTGAAGACAACAGTGTCGTCAGCCAACAATGCACGACTGCTGATGCATCCATCTGAATAATCGTTTAGGTATACTGAGAACATTAATGATCCCGTTACGCTTCCTTGGGGAAAACGAGATCGTACTCACGTTATTGTAGAACATTCAGTGTCCAGTTTAATTTTCTGAATTCTATTCGTCACAAATTCTTTGAACTAGTCACATATATATGAAAATTCACCATATCATCAGTTATTTTATAGGTCAACAATACTGCACGCTGTCGAACGCATTTCCTGAATATAGGAAGACGTAATCTACCTTTCCATCGTCGTATAGTATGTACAAGATATCGTGTGTCAATTGGGAGGCGGGGGGGGGGGGGGGGAGGAGAGTGTTTGACACAAGTGGTTCTTCCTGGGCTCGTGCTAGCGTCTTGAGAGAAATTTGTACTGTGTCTTTCATGATCTCGTATGGATGGGACGCCAAACGCTAATCTTCCTTTCTTCCTTAAATTTACGACATATTATCATTATCTCCTCAATGACTGCCACCTTAACGTTGATGGGGGAGGTTCGTGTGTATCAGTGATCCACTGAGCTTTCCTGGCGGGATCTATGCTCTCGGTAGGCTCACCCTTGCCAGACAGATCAGTTAGTCAGATTCCAGACAAAGAGTAGTTACCCTACGCGCTCCTGTCTTGGGAGTATGTGGGTGGCAACAACATGGGCCCTTAGCTAAGTCTGACTTACTTGTGTCAGTCTTCTTCTGTTTTCTTACCCATCGGCCTCCATTGCCCAACTCTTACTCTTTCGTCACTAATGGTATTACGTTTCGAAGCCTCAGGCTGTCTTTCATTTCTCCTTTCTATTCTACAGTAATCAGAGGTTGGAAAAGAGCCCAGGAGTCTGATCAGACTGCCAATACCTGTTTGTAGAAACAAAACTCTGGGAAATATCCACTGAAATTTGAGGAATCAATCAGACCTGATGGATTTCAATGCAGCTCTGCCAACAGACCCTACTCCCACATCCTTGAAGGCGTGAGTCGTGATACCCCTAGACAAGGTGTGACACACAGTGGATACAGACTAGAAAACCAATGGGAGATGATGAAAGGCGAACTTATTTAAATAATGCAACATATCGGATAAGGGAGATAACCCCGAAAGAAAATCCTGGTCCTCTTACAAGGGGGTTGAGCAGATGGCCGGTAACCAACCCTCAGAAAGCACAGACAGCTCCCAGTACCCAAAAGAGCCTCGGAAACAGGACGGTCTCAAAGGTAAATGACAAGGATATGAAAAAGGACTATCGAAAATGGATAAATGGACACATCAAATTAGCAACCTGGAATGTGAGACGAATTTCCCAAAAGGTCGTAGAACTAGTAAACATACTAAGCGACATGAATATCGATGCTGTATCACTCATAGAAACTAAAAAGAAATTAAGAGGAAATAAATATGTAGGTGATTACGTTATGTTCTATAGTGGTGTTCAACAATATAAAAGACTAAGGAAAGGTGTTGCACTAGTCCTGCATGAAAAATGGGAAAAAGACATTCAGGATTGTACATACATAAGCGAAAGAATACTTACAGTAAGGATGAAACTGAAAAGGGGTAATGCCACCTTTATAAGTATATATGCACCTGAAGAAGGGAAAAAAGATAAGTCTGAAAGCTTCTATGAAGAACTACAGAAGGCTCTGCGTAAATACAGTGCTACTGATCAGATTATTATGATGGGAGATTTCAATACCATAATAGGAAATATCCCAGTATCAAAGGTTATTGGTCAGTTTGGAGAACCAATACGTAATAAAAATGGAAAATTAATAAGTAGATATAAATCAACCGTCCGCCGTCTCTTCCTGACGGCGCGCAGCGCAACATTGTATGTGGGAATCCTTAGAGAAGCCCCCCCCCCCCAACCACCCATTCCTTAATTTTATTTAAGTTTATTTATTTAATATGTATTTCCGGCCCAAGTCGGTTGCTGATGCTCACGGGTCTCGAGTAGTAATTGGACGAATTTGTACTCGTCCTTCTTCTCCCTTAATTTCACTATTTCTGTTTTCAATCGTTCTTTTTTTCATTGTACCGAACAGACTTCACTGTTTATCATAAGTCATCTCCTAGTGTGGATTCTGCTTCTATTAGTGTGTATCAAAGCAGGAATACGAACCGTAATTGATGAAATCTTGTTCATAAATAACGATATTCCGTTATGTGTGGAATGATCATCCGTTAAAGACGCGCTTTTGTCCAGACAGGAAGTCGAGCTTCTAATCTGTATGTCAGCCAACATTATTTACGAAATTATGAAACCGTCAAATTTGGACAGAAGTTTCTTTTTATTTAAATGGTGACCAGTTTCGAACTTTATGTCATTGTCAAGCCCTCCACGTAAGTCCTGCCATAACACCATGACGTGTGTACGCTGACCGCATTTCTTGTGTGAGTGGCTAGGTGCAAGGTGCTATTTGCATACGACAGTCCAGTGCTGCTGTTTTTCTGCACTCACGATTTTGTAATTCCATTGAATCACATTAAGTTACTGCCTGTCGCCAGCCAGTGTGCTGTGAGTGAGTAAATATTATTTATCTATACATCCATGCATATTACTAAATCAAAGTTCCCCGCCGCGTTTTTCGGTCTGTTTGTGAAGGCTAACCTCAAGAAGTACAGTAGAGATGTTGATACAATTTTCACTAACAGACAAACTGATTTACGAAGTTGGTTGTTGGATATACTCATAATTTATAAATAGTTGTCCCTCGTTTCTTTGGGACTTCATTCTCTGACCTCACACTCCACTTGTGTATCTTGTTCCTTTATATATTTCTGTCTTCAATTTCTATTCAATCGATATTTGCTGCTTCTAGGTCCAGTTTGACGTACGTGATCCATGGTCTTGGTGATTTGACCCCTTGTATGCATGTTAGAATACTCTTGGTGAGTCGTTTTGGTGACAGCCTGATGATGTGCCCATAGTACTTCAACCTTCTTTTTCTGACATTTGCTGCTATGACATCTTCTCTGTAGTTTTTCTAGAGGGTAATCTGTATCCCTCCTCTGTCAGCTTTGGGCCGAGAATTTTCCTCATGATATTCCTTTCTTCCTTCACTATGCTTTCCATGTTAATTTTCGTATGGACTGTTAGCGTCTCACTTGTATTCAGTATTTCAGGCTTGATTACTGTGATGGAGTGTCTGACTTTTGTGTGAATGGACATGATTTTTTTAATTATATACGTGCTGTGTCTTGCCGAACGCTCTTTTCATTTTTTGTAGTCGAGTTTTCTGTGCCATCTCTTCTCCTCCTGTAGGTTCAAGGATTTCATCTAGGTGCTTGAAGTGTGCAACTCTGTTTATTTTGCAGTATTTTGTGTATAATTTTGTTATGTTTAATTTTGAACAGAAAAATTCAGACTTCTCGAAAGAAGTCTGCAGCCCAACTTTTCCCGCGCATTCTTTTAGTGCGTTTATTTGTTTGGTTGCTGTTGCTTCGTTGTCTGATTAGTATGGCTAGGTCGTCCGCGAAAGCTAGGTTTGATATTTCTATTTTGTACCGGCATCTTCCTAGTCGTGTTGGTTTCCAGTGTCCTTGAGTTTTCATTTCTTTTTCGCCTTCCCTCACTGCTTTGTCCGCGACTAGGTTGAATAATAGTGTGGATAATCCGTCGCCTTGTCGCACTCCAGTTTTGGTCATGAAGGGACCAAATGAATTTAACTTTCGATGTTGTATCAGCTAATATCTGTCTGATTAATCGTACTGTTTTTGGGTCGAGTCCCTGTTTTTTTAAGACGTTGAACACGGATTGAAGGTCAACAGAATCATACGCTTTCTTGAAATCTATGAAGGTGCAAATGATTTGTTCATTTCTGATGGCCTTGTATTTTATAATTGTTTTCAGACTGAGGATTTGTTCTGTGCATGAAAAACCGGGGCGAAAGCCTGACTGGTATTCACCAATTTTGTGTTCTAGTTGTTCTTGTGTTCTCTGGAGAAAGCATGCTGGGAAAATTTTGTAGATGACTCTTATCAGGGAGATCCCTCTGTAGTTTTTCACATTCGTCCTATCACCTTTCTTGTGCAGTGGATGGAAAAGTGCACGTTTCCAGTCGTCAGGAAGTTTTTCAGTTTACCAGATGGTAGAGATTATTTGCATCAGCTCCTGTAGTAACTTTAGTCCAAGGTTCTCTAGTAATTCTGCAATGATGCCATCTTCACCAGATGTCCTCTTGTTTTTTTTTTTAAATTTATCTATGTATTTGTTTATCTCTTCACATGGTGGTGGGAGTGATTATGGTTGGGTGGAGGTATAGTTCTGTACTGGAAATCTTGTTACAGGTTCGGGGCTGTTAAGAAAATTGGAGAAATAACATGCCAGTTCTTGACAATTCTCCTGGGTAGTTAGTGCTAATTTTCCATCTGTTTCCTGAAGCACAAATTTTGAAGTGTGTCCCCTCAGATCTTCGTTGAGAAGATCCTGTAGAATTTTCTCATGTTGTGGTTGCGGAAGTTTACCTGTATAGCATCAAGTTGCTGCTTCATGTACTTTTGCTTCTTTTGCCTAATACGTTGTTCAGCCTGTGTTCTTGATTCTTGGAAACAGGCTTTTCGGGGATTTTTATTATTGTGGTCCTTGAAAGCTTCTCTGCGTATTTCTAGCACCTTTTCACACTCTGAGTTCCACCAAGGGTGTTGAGTGCTCTTTTTCTGTTGTATTAGTTCTTTTGCGTTTTGTATGATCCTTCTATGTAATTCTTCCTATGTGTTTCCTGGTTGTTTTTCGCATTCCTGTTTTACGTTGGATTCCACGATCTTTTTGTATCAAACTTTTTATGTGCGTTGTTTTATGGTGGATTTTCTTAGATGTAAATTTTATCTTGAGTCGAGTTAGATAGTGGTCTGAATCAATAATGGCACCTCTGCGTACTTGAATGTCATGGATCTCTGGGTAGTAAATCAATACATAGTCTATCTGGAATTCTCCCATCTCTTGTATAGGTAACCTCCATATTATATACTTTAGACAACGTTAGAGGAACTGAATAATGTTGATTGGATACTTCCTGAGCCAGCAAGAAATCGTTAATTTCGTAATGCAAGGAAATGTTAAGGGGTGTAATGGAGGGAATTGTAATAGTAGGAGGGAGGAAAGGAGTATTTCAAAGGCAGACTAAGGCTTGACTACGGTTAAACATACACAAACAGACATAGGTTTGCAGCAGTTATGTAGAGATGAAGAAGCTTGCTTGCAGACGATATGATAGCGTTGAGAACTGCCTAAAACCAATCGGGCAAAAGACCACAACAACAACAACAATCGCATATCAAACAATGAAGGTGACAACTGTGTGTACGCGCGCTGCAGTTCTGTGCTGCAAGACCGGAGTTCTCTATCCATGAAGTATAAGATCGCTGGGTGTACCGCAGCAGTAGCATACAAAAAAGCTCTCTGTTTTGAAATCTGGGCCGAATAACTGCTCTTTTGATAATCTATCCCTTATCAGCATCTCAAAGATACACAGAAAGTTTTTACTGCGCCACAAGCCTAGCACGGCACGATTCAAAGCTTCCTGTTGTCAGAAATTTATACGAGTATTTCACCAAGGTCAGCTACACAGTGGCGCTCGCCTGAAACTCTGTTACAAATAGTTTTCAGTGGACAATGGCTACGTTTGTGGGATGATAAACAATATGCGCTATTAAATCAGTCAGTGTAGCTTTAGTAGACAAAGTGGGTACTACATGAATTCACATTGCTGTGTATATGGAGCAGAGCGCAGGATTTTATAAAACGATTTCTGGTGTCCACATATCGAGAGATCCTATGACGTTATTGCGAATTCTCTTTATTTGATTCTTGGGAAAAGTAACATTTCGTTCCTCAGGTGACACAGCTTACAGTGGCAACATGTATCGCCAATTCTGGCGAAATTATGAACCGATCATTTTATTCTAAGTATACAACGTTTCTCTCACTGTCTAACGTTTTATAGTGAATGCTGGCTTATTGTTGTTATTTTGCGAAACGCTACTGTCCATTACAATCATTTGTTTGTTGAGCTTAATAATCTACAACCCTGTATACCAAATGAGAAAATGGTTGAAATGGCTCTGAGCACTATGGGACTTAACTTCTGAGGTCATAAGTCCCCTAGAACTTAGAACTACTTAAACCTAACTAACCTAAGGACATCACACACATCCATGCCCGAAGGATTCGAACCTGCGACCGTAGCGGTCGCGCGGTTCCAGACTGCAGCGCCTAGAACCGCTCGGCCACCCCGGCCGGCCAAATGACAAAAACAATTTAACGATTTAGGCTTATCAGAAGAGGGAACAAACTACGTATACCACGTCTGTGCGTCCATAACAGATTAAATAAAGAAGATCATATGACTGATAGCTTATACTTTTTCTCACGATGAGGGAAATCATACATTAGGACACAATTCGCACTTGAAAGCAGTACCTACATCTACCGCGTTTGTTTCCTATCCCAAGTGAGTGCCTCTGTGTGCCAATAAGTAAAATTTTTAAATGTCTAGTCTCAAGCAAATAGTGAATTTGGATGATATATATATACTCTCGTTGACAATTTAAGTGACAGCCTCTAATGAAAATCCTTGGTGCACGTTTAGCTGTGAATGGCACATCTGTGCTGTAGTACATTACAGTTCCTATCATTGAACTTTTTGGAAAGGCTTAGTACGAAGGATCTTGTATCTTCCATTTCCTGGTGCAGATGTATGTAGCCGGACGATACTTCTTATTACGTCGTAAAGAAATATGGACTTTTTTTAAACATTATTCCCTACACTGCAGTTCCAGTGACAAATAAACATTTAAAACAAAAAAAGTGAAAATTCATCTAGTAGAGGACTAAATTTGCAAGTATAGGTGTTCTTAAAGTAATTGGAATTAAACTTCAGTTGTCCTCATAGCACTTAAAATAAACGTCAATACCTATACAGACGCAACTGAAAGCAATCCACTGAATAGAAAAATATTCTGAGTCCCTGGTAGGCCTACACATAATAATATCACTGTAGAAAGTAGTTTACTAAAATAGTTGAGCGAATGTAAGCTTAATTTTTACATTTAAGCGTGAGTATATTTACTCCTGTCTATGAGCTACGACAAACTCGACAGAACAGAAAGGGCAGAAAGGGAGGGGGGAGATGGAGAGAGGGGGGAGGGAGGACAACAAGTGTTGAAAATCAAGTTCATTTCTTACGGGTCTGTTTAACCGGGAAGTAATAAACCGTGCAGTGACGTATCACGGTCTTTGTCAGTTAACAGATCCCATTTCACCGTAACTTTGAGTAGAAAGTGCATATTTGCTGCTGAAATTGTGTTTAATCATGTCTGTTGCGCATCTCTGCAACCTATTACCAGAGCAACGTCGAGCGATTGAAATCGGCACTGCGATTAGGTTCCCCAAACAGAGACTAACGTATTTTCGCTTATTTGCTCGCTTGAAGGGCAAATACGTTAATACTGGTTGCCATCTAACAAACAGGAATTCCCGTCTATTGACACACGCAAGTTTTACTAAAAGTAGTTCCCGATATGATCTCCACAGGCCATAAAGATACTGCGTCAAACTGAATACTGTGTCGCCAGCTGCTAATGGAAATTTAATATCGAGTCCTCCTGCGTTAAAGTTGCTCCGCCATATACTTTTTGAGTGCGGGTGTAACTTATTGGACCTTACAAGAGCAGTGATTCGGAGAAAAGCAGAGAACTTCCCAACTCAGTCAGAGGGAACTGGTTCTGTTTTTCATCGCTTTGTTAAGAAAAAGATGTACAGCAATCAGCTAAATACGCGATAGAAGTGGCTAAGAGATTTCTTTATAGCTGCAAAAGGAAACCTGTCACTACTTGGACACAGAGTTAAGCAAACACTGCCGAATACACTCTAATGAATATTTTATCAAGAAGAACAAACTGTTTACCTCTGACACGCAGCTATATCACAGAAATTGATCAGAACTATGTGGTCTGTTTCCTCATTCAGACATCTTTATCCCCTCTAAGTTGTGTTAATCGCCGTAGAGTTTCATCTATGAAACCTAATCTGCGTGAAATATTTCCCGGTATGCTAATCATCATTGAAGAAATAAGGAGCTGCAGTGCAGTAATTAGGCGCTTGCGTTTCTAGAAACGTCTTCAAGCCAAAAATCGATAATTATGTCCAAAATTAATGTGTATTTGAAGCAGTGAAAATGGAAATCGGGTGTCAATAGGAGCCAAGATTATGTGCGAATTATACGACACAACATAATGAGAGTTCACCAACTTGTTTGCGTAGCATGTCTGCAGCCTCGGAAGAACAGCAATGCAATATAGCAGATTAAAAGTTCATGCTTAAGGTACAGGTTCTATTTGAACAACAAAGAATTCCAACGTACTAGAAGTTGTTCAATTCCTCTGTCTCTTTGTTTCAGTATTTCTTTCCCTTTCAGTTCTTCTATTTTATTTCACTTTCATTTCCGTTTATCCCTCTCCTCCTAGTTTCAAATTCCTTCTTTATACTTTCTGTACGCATTATTATCTTCACTTAGCATATCTTCTCACTGCGTCTTATCCTATTATTCACATTTCTAACTTTTCTTTTGAGCACTGACCTATACTTAAGCAGAAATGATATGCTGTGTCCTACATCAAAAATTCGCTCATTCAATATAAAGCACATACTGAAAAATGCTTAAGAGGCACGTCGGTGCTGCCGACCCGTTAAATGTCTGGACAGATGTAAAATGGATAATTAGTGAGTACTGAAGTTATCATTATCGTATATTTGCCTACGTAAATCGAATACCAAACCACAGACGCGTAAGCAAGGCAAGATGCGCAGTAGTTCCAGGCAAGAGCAACTGTATGCGACACTACTTGACAAGACGCTTTGCAGTAAACCTCTTGATGACTTGTGCCGAAGTTGACCCCTCTAAATATGAAAATTAAAAAAAAAATTAACTGAAAAGCCTGCATGAAAAAGACTGCATTCCGTTAGCTCCGTTACCCAGACAAAAAGTTATGAGAATATTTATCCGATACTGGATAGCTCTAAGATTTAGCCTGCGATTCTGAAATACTGTTTTGAACGTGAAAAACCTTACAGATTCAGAACAGGCTCCATTACACTTTCAGACAACCATGCGACTGCGTGGTATAGGTTTCCGAGTCATAGGAAGTTAGTGGAACACAACCCCAATTCGAAGTAGCCTAACAATGCACTCCGATATTTAAGACAACCTTCGAAGTGACGACTGTCAGTCACTAAAAGTAGAAATCAGGAAGGGTTGCTACACATTGTTCTTTTACAATTTAACAATGATGTGCTCAGCACTTACAGCCAGTAATAATTAATTTTTGATTTAGCAGAGCTAACAATTTAGATCTGAATTTCCATTAGCACATTATTTTGGCCTAGTCTAAGTTTAAATTCTGTGTGAGGCAACTAATACCCTCGGTAGTTCTCGAGTTGCTCGGATAACCGTCTATTGAGGGTAAAAATAAGGATAGGATATTGGACATACAAAGAATTGTCACTACATGAATGGCTCTGAGCACTATGGGACTCAACTGCTGAGGTCATTAGTCCCCTAGAACTTAGAACTAGTTAAACCTAACTAACCTAAGGACATCACAAACATCCATGCCCGAGTCAGGATTCGAACCTGCGACCGTAGCGGTCTTGCGGTTCCAGACTGCAGCGCCTTTAACCGCACGGCCACTTCGGCCGGCTCACTACATGAATGGTTCCAATTCTACTACTACTTGTATTCTGCTAGTATCATCTCTCTCTCTCTCTCTCTCTCCTCATGCAACAGCAGTTAATGCTCATTTCGCAGTTTCGGATGGTGGTATGTACTTTGATCTGTTACAGACTCTCAAACGTCAGCGCCAAAATGGCATCTTCTACGAAGCCTTAAAATAGCCCATGAGCATCACGAATAAATAAACAGCATTTCTTTGTTGTCAGGAGTTATGAAATCAATGCTGACTCCACTGTGGAGGGAAATTTCATTCTGGAGGTGCGTTATGAGGTTTTTTTTTTTTAATTATGAATTTGGCCAGCTATGGACCGCATACAACTTAAGACTTATGGTGTTTCTTTTTCTTCCGTTCTTCCCAGTACTTCTTCATTTTCTCGCCAACTGCTCGTCTCTGCTCATCTGTCCACACTCTCTTGGGTCGAGGTTTTGGCGCATCTTCTTCATAGTTTGCGTTTTCTATAAGTAGCCTAAAGTTATTCCTGTCACGTATTATTTCTTCTGTAACACCTATTTTGTTGGCGTCTTTCTTTACTGCTTCTATCCATCCTACGGTGTTTTTCAGCTTACTAACGTAATTAAAAATTTTCTTTGTAATTCGTGTTTCTTCCATTCTTTTTAAATGTCCATAAAATGAGTTTTATATATGGATATCTTCAGATTTTACGACATACATTTACTTTGTGCAATGTTCAGCAACGCTTTCTCTGTTCTACTTTTCATTTCATATTCGACATTGATGGGTATCAAAAATGGTCTCAACATAATTCAATTGATTTATTTTTTAGATTCTTTACTGCACCTATTTTTTGCTATGTACTGCATTAGCTTACTGTGGTGTCACCGCCAGACACCACACTTGCTAGGTGGTAGCTTTTAAATCGGCCGTGGTCCGCTAGTATACGACGGACCCGCGTGTGGCCACTGTCAGTAATTGCAGACCGAGCGCCACCACACGGCAGGTCTAGAGAGACGTACTAGCACTCGCCCCAGTTGTACAGCCGACGTTGCTAGGAAAGGTTCACTGAGAATTACGCTCTCATTTGCCGAGACGATAGTTAGCATAGCCTTCAGCTAAGTCAATTGCTACGACCTAGCAAGGCGCCATCACCAAGTTATATTGAGATGATAATACTGTATCAACAAGACCAATGTTCACCAATTGTGGATTAAAGTTAAGTATTCCAGCAGCTACGTACTTTTCTTTATAGCATTCATTACGTATCCTGTTTCAGACCTCACGCCAGCCTGCGTGAGCTTATAGCGTGCATTTCGGCTTCCTCAAACAACACGGTGTTGGCACTTCTGCCGACACTTCACTTACCATTAGAGGATCAAGTATTTCCTTTTACTATCAATACTTTCCAGTTATGGACAGAGTGAGCCATTGCATAATGGTTTGATGAAACAATAAATTTCTTACTCACTTTCTCCTCAACTTAATGTATCATTTACATTTTCCAGAGGATTAAACCTCCCTTCTACTTTTCTTCCAATATATGAAGACTTTCCACAACTACACCGAAAAGCCAGGTTACGTCGAATCTCCTTGGTATACTACAGATGTTACAAAGAATATTTCTAGAGGCTGTTTTGCATCTCAATTCCAAAATACACTGCTAGTTTCCTTCTGTTCTGTTTAAAAATCTGATTAAACAGTTGAGATGCAAATGCAAAGGTTTTAGACAGGAATCTTTTGTAACTCCTTGTAGTGTCTAGGAAGCCTGCCCGGTTCGCTAGACAGTCAAACAAGTCGTATTAATAAGTTTTATTACAATACAAAAATTACAGCACTTAACTTTGGCAATTACGCAGATGTATCGCAGCAAAGGGCGACGTGCAGAATAATCGATCTTCTTCAGTATACACAATCCCAAGTCTGTGCAACATAGAGAGTACAAGCGAAGTGACTGCAGTTGACTCTGCTATCCAAGTCGATAATCTTGAATGTCCTATTGAACTGGGCCATCGCCAGTCGATCGCGGGGCTTATATCGGCTTCACATAGCGGCCGCTGTTGTCGCGTTTTCGTCCTGGAGGGAGCCCGATCAGCGTGCGGTTGGCTGACCTCTTCTCGCAGCTTTCTGTTCCCTGTCGTTCCCGACAGGCGTGCCAGCCGTAACACTCCTGGCATTTGTGTTGGAACTTCAAAATCTGCCTGTGACTCGAAGGCATGCATAATAAAGTAAGAGAAATAAGAGCTCGCACGGAAAAATTTAGGTGTTCGTTTAGCCCTTTCGGTGTTCGAGACTGTAACGGCAGAGAAACAGCTTGAGGGTGGTTCCATGAACCCTGAGCCAGTCACTTAATTGTGAATTGCATAATAATCACGTAGATTTAGATGTTGATAAAACGTTGTCCTTAGTGGTGTGTCCATAGTGCGCCAGAAATATATGTTTCGAACACTGTCTAATTATTTTTTCATCAGCTTCGAGGAATTAATACTGATGTGTTTTAGTCTTATATTATGTATCATCTTACTGGTTTGGAAAAAATCGCTATGCATAAAGTCTAAGTGGCATATCAAAAGTTCGTTGCTCTTCAGTTGACTTTCATCTTCGATTTAGCAATTCGCTTTCCATGTTAATGGAAGCAGAGACAAGAGATGGTGATAGTTACGGGTGTTTGCTCTACAACAGACAGTTTCAAGGACAGAAATCATGGGAAAAATATCGTACTTTGCTATATCTCTTTGGCGACCTGAGATAAAACAAAGAAGATCATTCCCTGGCTAGCCGCGCTACACTGTACTCCTTTCGTTTGGCCTAATGATCACGTTTGTCACCATCATTCTACCATTCTGGACCGATGTCCATTGAGCTAGAGCTTAGATATCCTCAACGTCGACACCAAGCAGTTGCTATTTCCTGTTAAAATATTGTTTGATTGGTTTGTATTTCAATTTCTCTCTATTAAATTTCAGTTCTTGAATGTGTATTTAACGCAAAAAGCGTTTTCAGTAGTTTCTGTACTGGTAATGTATTCCAGTCTCTACAAATATTCACCGTTACTTTTCCCTTTCACCTCTCTTGCGTTTGCTCCCTTCATTTTTTCGACAGTCTTCTGACTCGTACTGTTTGATGCAACCCCTACACGAAATCCTCTCCTGTGTCACCCTCTTCACATCAGAATAGCAATTCCACCCAACGTGCTGTTATTTCTTGAATATTTTCCAATCTCTGTCTTCCCGTACAGTTCTTACCCACTACAGCTACGTCTAATACCATGGAGGTTATTCCCTGCTGTCTTAATACATGTCCTATTATCCTGTCTCGCCTTCATGTCAGTTATCGCCATATCGATTCTGCGGAGAATCCCCTCTTTCCTAATCTAGATGGACCTGTACCAATACTAGTAGACAACTTTTGACCAAGAATAAGTCTGTGCTAGTCTGGCTTTAAGGCCTGTTCGCTCCGTCCTTCATGTACATTACTTACAAGGTAGCAGATTCTTTTCTCTTCGAGTATTTCATTTATTATTTATATTTTACAATTATGATGTTAAGTTTATCATTTGTGCTACTTCTCATTGCTTTCGTAATTCGTCTGTTTTCTCTCAATCAATAGTGTGTCCTCATTAGTCTGTTTGTTCCATTCAACAGGTCCTGCAATTGTTCTTCACTTTCGCTAAGGTTATTGTAGATATATTTTTACACTGAAGTTTAGTCCCACTCTTGAGTCTGTCTTTTACTTCCGTCATTGTTTTTTCAATGTACAGATTGAACAGTAGGGCGAAAAACTGCATCCCTTTTTAATTCGAGAATTTTCCACTTTTACTTTTCCCTCTTGATTCTTGTGCATACCATATACTACACATCTATCCCAACCCAAGAGCTTACACGTATTTCCAAGATATTGCACCATTTTACGTTGTCGAATGCTTTTTATAGGTCAATAAATCTTATGCAAGTGTCTGGCATTCCGTAAATGCAGGCCTCCATTTATCTGCATTTCGTTAGCATTTCTCTTGCAGTTAAATCAAACAAAATATGCCTCAGTGATTGATTAACACCTTTAAACAGCGACTACTTTTAGTACATCGTTACAAACCGTACATATTAGTCACAGATATCCAAATCACTTTCGTATGTTGCAATTTTTTAAAAATTGTTTGTCTTACAATAAATTTACTAATTCTTCAATTAGCGAATCGATAACACATCATACCTCCGGCACAATTGTCGATGGGAGTACAAATTCAGCACCTAAATGAATACTATTTATTCTTCGTGAACTAAAGAAACACTAAAAAATGAAGAAACGGGAAATTTAGTACTTATTTGTATTTCGGGTTGATAGTTGCAAAGTATTGTTGCAAGAGGCATAGCAGGTGTAATTTTTTTAAAGGTGTGATAAAAGTCTTAACACCCGAATTTCTTAGAATATATGCCATTGTAATAAAAATGTCCTATATGTTTATTAGGTTTGTCTATTTTCGCAATATGGGTCAATGTCCATTAAATTCTTCTCGGTTACAGACTTAGCCAATCTTTCCCAATAATGAACCAACATTTCTCCTACTTCTGCAAGTGGCCGAGAGGCTGGTACATATTTTTACGTCCACAACCGTAGAATTTCGTTCATTTAAAACTGAAACTGGGAAAAATTCTATTCCACAAACGAATGTTTATTAGAATAACAGACGCAGAACACTCTGTCGGATAATTTTCACTTACTTTTACCTTATTTGCGATTTATGGATACGATTGACAATGTGATGGGCGAACATGTTGTCTCTGCTGATTGCTAGTACCTTTTCCTCGATAGAAAAAGTATGCCCGTTTCAAAAATAGGCCTTACTTTGAGGAAAACATTCTGAGAATGTACGTTTAGAATACAGCTTCGTGTAGAAGAGAATCAGAGACTCTGCATGGATCAGTAAATAAGAAAATCCCAATAATTTGAAATGCGGTGTTACAGATGGATGCAGAAAATTAAATAGACGCGTAAGAAATGGGGAGGTTTTCTGCAGAAACGGCTAATAAAGGAGTGTGTGGAAAACACTGGCTAGAAGCAGAAAAGGGTGGTAGAACGCGACTGTGTTATGGCACAGGGAATAGCTTCCATGGTACTGTAGAGTGCAGACTACCGGGAAGGACAGAAGCTAGAATATTCTTTTTCCTTGCCTTTCCCCGTGTCTGCACCGGGTCAACATGTTATTCTGTATTTGACATTCTTGGCGGTAGTGGGTGGCCGGATGCACCTCTTTTCACCACTCCTTCCCTCCCCGAACCAAATCTGTATATCTCTTCTGTCTGTATCTAGTGTTACCCTATGCGACAGGGCACTGGAAATGGCTGCGAGTCGTTTAACTGAGATGGGGCGTGGGTAGCAGCCCTGTATTCATCTAAAACCCACATCGAGATTTGTCGGCACGCTGGTCTCTGTCGTTAATCTTCGTGGCGTATTCTACCCGAGGCCGTGACGTCTGTATCCCCGAATCAGGGAAGCGGCGTAATAACGCACTCGGCTATCCGGTATAGTCAAGGATGTAATTTGGAATATATTCAACAAACAACTGAAGGCGTCGTGTACAAGTGCTACTCTGAAGTAAAGCCACTGGTACACAAGAAGTAGGCGGGACGGGCCGCATCAGAGCACAAGAAGACTTATAACACAATCGAAAAGAAAAGAAAAGGACATATGTCTGTATTCGACTTGCTCGTAAATCTAACTGTCTTTAAACTTTTCCTGTTTCTATATGAAGATGATATCTTCTCCTACGGACATGTCCGAAAGAACAGATACCATCGGTGACCATGCAGCTCGTTAGGATGAAATTACAATGAAATGAATATCCTTAGCTGCATACAGGCGTTGATATGAGTCGACGGGGATAGCTGAATATGTGTGCCCCGAACAGGACTCGAACCCGGGATCTCCTGCTTACATGGCAGACGCCAATTCTTCTTTTTTTTCCATTTTCTTCCTTGTTGATCGTTGTATTTAGTCGTTGCGGACGTGACATGACATCCGTTCAAGTTCGTTCTTGAACCTTTCACTCAGTTTATTATTATTATTATTATTATTATTATTATTATTATTACGGAGGCCTACCAGCTCTCTGACCGAACACGCTGAGCTACCGTGCGGCTTTACCGCCGATTCCCGTTAAAGTTCGGTCACTGTTTGTGAATCCGCACAGAAGAAGATGGTCAAATGGCCGGTGAGCCTTAACTATATATAGATGGCAACTGTTCTTTCGGACGTGTCATACGAGAATCGGTGGTAAAGCCGCGAGTAATGAGTATAATGGGCAGTGGCACTATGAATATAGTGCGGGACAATAAGTTGCGAGTGTGGGTCTCACGGGTGGCGTGCCAGAGATAAGTCCTTGCAGTCGCACTATCCTATGTGTCCTCGGTGGCTCAGATGGATACCCTAAGGTCCGGGTTCGATTCCCGGTTGGGTCGGAGAGTTTCTCCGCTCAGGGACTGGGTATTATGTTGCCGGTACGGTAGCTCAGCGTGTTCGGTCAGAGAGCTGGCTGGCCTCTGTAATAAAAGAAACTGAGTGAAACCATCAACAACTAACTTCAACGGATGTAATGTGACGTCCGCTATGACGAAATACACCGAACCATAGCGAAAAAAAAAGGGGGGGGGGGCAGAGGGTCTGCCATGTAAGCAGGAGATTCCGGGTTCGAGTCGCGGTCGGGGCACACATTATATCAACGCCTGTATACAGCTAAGGGTATTCATTTCATAGTAATTTTCCTGTTTCTTCTCGCATGTAGAAAATGCATAAGATGCGGAAAGCAGTAATTTACGTACTGAAATTGAGCATCTTTGACCGGAAAATAGATTGCAATGCCACTATATAATAACAATACTAGGAATTTTAGGTGCAACATTTAGGTCAAACAGGTACAAAGAAGGTGCTATGCAAGAAAATCCAAAAAACTGCCCCAAGTCGAGTAGGAGTCACGCACTAAGGTTTCCACACAAACTTAATTATATTCACATCTAAATCATTTATCCTAGGAACCGAGAGCGTCAACGATTTTTTTCTGTTGTTGGTGCCGATACTGGTAAGCTACTAGCTCTGGAAATTCCACGACTTTAACAAAATCTCTGCAGTTCCTTCCCAGACTAGCCAGAACGTACAAAAAGCAGAAATCAGAGGACTTCGGTTTATATATGCAGAGAGAGCAAATTTTATAAAACATTTTTTATTTACTTACTAAAACATGACTACAGCTTACATTTTATGCTTGCATGTAATAATGTTCAGCTATTACACTTTTGATGGATGATGAATGCAATGTATGTTCAAATGGAATAAGATATTCTATGTGATATAATTACAGTTTAACAAGTTTCAGGTTTTTTGCTTTATTTGTACTGCGAAGCCTTGCTTCTTGCCAAACTTCATTGTTCTAGGTCAATGGGAAGTAACCTATAGGTTTTGATGAGTGAGTTTGATGTCATCGAAATATATGGCATAAATAACCGAATGTTTTGGCTGCATTGACTTAGAAGCTCAAAAATTTTTAGAGCACCATCGGACTATAGACTTTAATACGAACTTCATATGCGAACACGTTCCTGAGAAAAAGGTTTCTTAACAGTCAGACAGATAGACAAAAAGTGATCCTATTAGGATTCCGTTTTTACAGAGTGAGGAGCACAACTCTAGAAATGGCGTAAATTTTGCATTTTAATGTTCATATAAACATCATCAAAACCAGTTTTACTTCACAAAGATGACACAAAATTATCTAATGTTATCATGAATTAAAAATCTGTATAAAACAAGTCCCAGAACACAATACCATTACAATCACATGCCTAGAAAACTGTTAAAACTGATTTCATTTCAATATTATTTTCAGTGAGGCTGCATCTCCAGTTACTAAATATATACTTATGCACATTCGGGAGGATGACGGTTCAATCCCGCGTCCGGCCATCCTGATTTAGGTTTTCCGTGATTTGCCTAAACCTTTTGAAAGGGCACGGCCGACCTCCTTCCCCATCCATCACTGAACCGACGAGACCGATGACCTCGCAGTTTGGTCTCTTCCCCCAAAACAACCAACTAACTTATGCACAGAAATGGATCGTTGAATACCAACAAATACAATTGGCGAATATTTTGTTTGCAGTCGATAATTGAAATCCTTGTTTGGTGCAACATATTCAACATAATGGATTTTTGCTAATCTCTGTTATTGTACCCATTTTGCAATACCTTCCAGTGTTACCTTCATATCCATCAGAACAGTCCACTGTTCTGCGTTCTGAGGACACTGCTCCTTCAATTTTGTAATGGCAGTTATCAGGAAACTGTAATCAGGCACAGTAAAACGTTCATCTTGCAACTCGTGTTTACCAGCTAGTTCTTTGGCCTTTTTAAGAGCTGAAGAATCATTTGCTATATGTTGTGTACATAGTTCCACGTAGTCAGCGCGTTCACAACTTTCCCACTAGAGCGCGCCCCGCTAAGCACAACAGCGCAGGCGCAGCGCTCGTCCGTCTCCGCGCTACGAGATGGCGCTGCCTTAGAGACGAACCAAATTCTGCTTCCACCAATCCGCGTAGTAATCTGTAACGCAGCCAATGAGATTGCTGCTAACGTAGAACCTTTTCTCCCCGCGGAACACATTCGCGCAGTGATGCCTGTATGCGCAAGGTATTATAACGAGTGTACAGACCTCCGATTAGTCAGTCTGCATTTGTCTGCACCAGTCTGTACCAGTATGCATCAGTCTGCATTAGTCTGCATTTGTCTGCACCAGTCTGTACCAGTCTACATTTGTCTGTACCAGTCTATAGTCAAGTTTCAGTCTGCGCCTAATAAGATTATCGTATTCCTGTACTTAGCCATGAAGATAAATGTATAGACACTTTTGTCAAGTATCAGACATATGTGAGAATAAGATTTACGTACCAAGACCAAAGGAATTTCAGATTGTCCATTGTAAACAGCATCCAGAATCAAGTTACGTAATATCTATGCCTTTTTATTATTTTAATAAATGTGTGTGAAAATTAATCAAGTTCTGTTTAAAGTTGGTCACCGTCAATCTGCTATTCTAAGCGTGCAAGTGGCATTTCTATCGTCTGACCAAACGGCAGAAGATAAACACGCCACGATAAGACCACGAGACATATTGCTGACACTCGCCTACTTCGTTAGAGCGACAAGTCAAATAATATGATGGTGTGTGTACCGAAGTTCTTACAGTACGCACACCACACTATAATACCTAAGAAATCAATTATAGCCTTAAAATGGTTACAAACAAAAACTGCAGCCTGTACCTAATTACACCATATATTAAGTATTGGAGAAGTTGGAAGAGAACATCCTGTAATTTCAACATACCTTTGCATCTTAGCACGACCTTTTTCTTAGGAATTTCTTAGTGCAAGGCAGAAATGTGTTTGCACACAAACATTCAAACTCGATGAACGCAGGTCACGTGCTGTATATTTCAGTACATGGTTTTCGGAATACATACACCTATAACATGTAAAATGCTTGATCAGTAAGTATTAGCCACACTCGATCACACTGTATTCCTTTAGGCCACAATAGAACGTATTCATCACTGAAACTTTTCATCACATTGGCATTGTTTCTTTTACATTTTCAATACTGTAGTCTCACTTGCTATCCATTTAGGGGTGCTACTATAATATTCAGAACATTTCTGTTTTGCCTATACTGGTTTCATCTAGTAGGAAATATACTGGATTTTCAACTACAGGGTTGATCAGTGTTGTCTGATGGTTTTCGATTAATAGTACACAGTGAAATTTTAAGATATGGCAACTTATTTTATTTCAAAAGATACACAATGAATAATAGTTTACGTCTTATATGTTAATTTTGTGAGAAATTAACTATTTGTGGAAGATAATGTCCTTTAAGTACTGGCCCTCTTTTCCAGCGCACTCGTCGACCTTTTACTCGAGGTTTGTCTTCACTCTCTCCAACATATAACGGGGTACAGCACGAATCTTTCGCTCAATGGTATCCTTCACCTGAACCACAGTATGTGGCTCACTGATGTGCACTTTGTTCTTAATAAAGCCCCACGAGAAAAAGTCATGTGGAGAGCAGGGTGGCCAGTCAACATCTCTTCTGTCTGATATAACCTTCGTCAGAAACAACTTCCTTACTCCAGATGCACACACATTGGAAGCGTGAGCAGTCGCGCCATCTTGCTGAAACCTGACATATCGACGATTTATGCCATAGCGACGAAGCTCCGGGACGCAAAATTTAACATGATCAAATAACGCTCTGAGTTCAGGGTGATGGCTCTGCCATTTTCTTCAAAGAAATACGGCTTTATGACACCAAATTTCTCTCATCAAGCCCACAGTGAAACCCTGCAACAATGCAGTGGGCTCCGGTGCAGTTGCTGAGTGTTGTCTGGAGACCGTTAACAACAGTTTTGGTTACTTACACTGCCGTTTAGGTAAAAATAAGCCTCATCTGACATTAAAATCATACTTTTAGGTTCTTCGTTCAATACCTCTTTCATTACTTCAGCAAAACGTCTGCTTATTACAAAAGCTTGTTGCTTCAGCTCCTGAACAATTGCAACTTTTTCGAATGTGTGGAACGGACGAATTTGATAACCCGAGAGACTGTGTGCGTCGACTTGCAGATCGATTGAGGCTCTGTTAAATTAAATGACGCATAATTTCACAGTTTTCATGTGACGTCTTTGTACTGTCTCCCGGTTTTTTCTTGCATAACCTGTGTCACGAAACTTCTAAGCCCATAGGGGAATCGTATGGCAGGTTGGAATTGCAACATTACGTGGAACGTTTAAGTGAAGATGGAACTTCCTCCGAATTGTGGCCACAGATACAGCATTTTTGAAGAACGTCACTACGATGAAAGGATGAACACACGATGTTGCATGGTCAACCACTCCATTCTAACTGAACTGCGGTTGTACTGTAAAGCAACGAGCCCAAGCACGAATCTCCACAGCGCTGAGTGACTTGCTACAACTCTAGTCGTAAACGTCAAGTAATGCTGACACATCCTGTGTTACTTGCCTGATCTTTTGTAATTCATCTTCGTGCAAAGGCTCAAGATATGATTTTCGTAAGGTACTGTCATCTCGAAGAGACTTACCGGTATATTTCTGCAAATATGTTTTCATAATAGGGATGTTATGCTAAGAACGACGGATACCGCATGCCGCAAATGTCTTTGTTGTTTCAGTAAAAAGCTAGCGCCTCGCCAATGTACCGTTGTCGACTACATTGTATCCTGTTATTCCTCCCATTTTTGTGCTACCTGTATGTTCCGTAACATAATTACTTTGGCGTACTTCATCAGTTGTTATTGATACCTCACAAACATTGCATGTCAGAACAGGCCTGTTGTTGTCAGTACCTTCTGCAATATCACGTATTTTACCAGAGTTCACTTCCTGTTTCGGCATACGTATTTACTGACGCTGGCAAAACTGGAAAATGGTGGAGCCACACACACACAGTCAAGGCATATTTTGAAACGTCGCCTTCGTAATACTAAGAACATCAGTAGGCTATCAGTTCAACAGTCACTCAGCAGTTTCGTACTTAGATCCCCATCTGTGCAGTATAGTTCAAATGTGCGTGAAATCTTATGGGACTTAACTGCTAAAGTCATCAGTCCCTAAACTTACACACTACTTAACCTAAACACGTTCACACCCATGCCCGCGGGAGGACTCGAATCTCCGCCGGGACCAGTGGCACAGTCCATGACTGCAGCACCTTAGACCGCTCGGGTAATCCCGCGCGGCTGTGCAGTATAGGGAGCCTACGATATTAGCGGCGAACTAAGGAGCAACGTAGAACCAAGCTTTGAAGACGAAAACCTCTCAGTATCGAGGTACTTGTAGTAACGTTGGTGTTTTTCATTTATTTGTGAATAAAATGTGGCAGAATAGCAAAAAATATTAAACAGGTGGAAAAAGGTGTTCACATTAAGAGAAGATGCTAAAGGGTGATTACATTGAGAAAAGATGTAGCCAAAAAACCGGAATTTTCGCGTTTTCTCTGTACGACAAGGTAATTTGGCTATTTTGATACCAAAAAAACTAACGTGCGCAGCCGAAACTATACTAGTAATTACTCAAGAACCCAAACGGAGAGATTACCATCAAGGTCGGGGTATCAAATATCACAATCGATGAAAAAAAAAGAGGTTGAGAAGGAGCGTTGACAAGTGCGAGGCGAATTGAACAGCGGATTTTCTGTGCGAGTGACTGATGGCACTAATAATAACTCAAGAACGCAAACAGAGAAATTACTGTCAAAGGCTGGGATAGTTCCTAATGAGAGAAAAAGAGGTTGACAAGGAACATGTGACGTGCGCGAGGCGAGTTGAACAGAGCCGGACTCGGATTAGTGGCACGAGTGATTCCGCTCGCCGGCCGAGCACAGGTGCCCCATCCCGCTCTGGCGCGCCAATTGACTGTCGTCATCATTAGGCGTCATTATCGGTGCCGGCCGGCCCTATCGGACAGGAGCACGACCGCCCCCAATTGACACAATCACGTTAAACTCCATAATATACTCGTCCATTCTTTATTCAACCGGGCGCACGCGCAGGGGTCGGCTTTCCCGGGGTCCTGGAGTGGCCGTGTTCCCGCTTATAATCAGCTTTATGCTTGATGCATTGCCAATCTAGCTTTATCAAATGTGCGCATGCGGTGGCGTGCGGCGTGTAGCCGGGGCGCGCATCAGGCGGCGGCGGCGTCTCTGCAGCCGCGGCTGTGATTGCGTCCGCGGTGCTGCGCTCTGGCGGCGCGCGCACTGTAACTCACTTAGGCGCGACCGGCCGCCCATTACTCTGGATTATAAGCCCGCTATTGGCCGCAACTATTACCCACCGGCCTTCCCCCGACGCCTTCGCCGAAAAACGGACCGGCACAGGCTGCCAGGAGCTGCTACCTCTCCTCCCTCCGTCCCTTCCGCCCCCTCCCCCCACCCTCTCCCATTCGCGACCCGTTTTGCAGAATTACGAGCGCACAGGTTTCATTACCCAAACTAGGTCCTTAACACGGCCAATAATTTCAAATGGGCCCGTGTTTGCAGCGCCGATACTGGGTTGTGATTGCCTGCTGTGCCGCGAGAGGGTTAGCTCGCTCTCTCCGTGCCCAGTGGAGGATGGGAGGGTGGCGAACGGCGGGCAGGGAGTGAGCCGGCAGCCACCGGCGAAGGGGCCGAAGTGCTACTCGTAGTTTAGAGGGTTGTCACAAGAGGCACTCCTTTCCTCAAAGTAGCTCGTTTGTTCTGAGAACGCGCTGCGGAAGTAGTCCTTTATCAGAACGTCTTTAACACCACTGCAGCGTATTTTTGTTCCCTGTGCAATTGTCGGCCAATCTTCCAGGTAAATTGGACCATTTATTCAACTTTTTCGCTTCACGTCATGTATTACTTGGCAAGTGTTGTACAGCACAAAGAAAAAGATATGAGACAAGGGAGTAACTTACCGCTCGCACTTTTCAATATCTTTACTGTCGACATTGTTAGACAAAGGAGGTGATAAACTAAGACCAAATAAGTGGAATCTCAGTTCGGTTTTACAAAGGGTGCTCTACAGCGTTGACTCCTTACCTAGCTTGCATTTATCGTGAAGTCACAGGAGAAGTTAGTTTATCAGAACAGTAAGGAGGAGCAGAGGAATTCAAAAGGGAAGAAGGAATATGGGAACAAGAAAAGGATGAGGGGGACGAGAAAAGCAAGTGTGTCAACCACAATGGTGATTAATGTGTAGTAGCCACGATACCGATTGACCACACTGAGCAATGGGAAGTGAAGGTGACGGGAAGAAATGAAAAATTCGGATGGCAATAGTGCTTCAGAAACAATTCCCATTGATAGAGACAGAGATTAAAGAACATACGATTGAAGAAGCAAACAAACTACATAACTAGATGAAAAAAAATTGTTGGAGTTGTAATAATGACTGAGGAAGATAGGAGAATGATGATGATGATGAATAGGAGAAGGAGATGATGGAGGAGGTGAGGGAGGAAGTGGATGGGGAGATGGTGGTGGAGGAGGAGGAGGTGAAGATTATAGAGGTGAATATGAAAGAAGAGGTGATGAAAGAGATGGAGATGAAAGAGTCGGAGATGAAGGTGAAGATAATGTAAGAGAAGATCGAAATAGTGAACACGAAAGAGGTGAAGATGGAGGATGTGAACATGGGGGAGGTGAAAATGGAAGGGAGGAGGTGAAGAACTGAAAACGTCGAAGAGGAAGGAAGTTCCAGGCGACTAGATTTTGCGCAGGTGACTCCTCTATATATGAACGATAAAAGAATGGACGTGGAGAATTACAGACTAATACCTCTAACTTCGGTTTGCTGCAGAATCCTTGAACATGTTCTCAGCCCGAATATAATAAACTTCCTTGAGACTGAGAAGCTTATCTCCAAGAATCAGCATGGTCTTAGAAAGCATCGCTAGTGCAAAACTCAGCTTGCCCTTTTCTCGCATGATATACTGCTAGCAGTGGATGAAGGACAAAAGGCACATTACGGATTTCTAGACATCATTTCACACGGCGCCCCATTGTAGGCTGTTAATGAAGGTACGAGCTTTTGCAATAACTTCAGAGATATGTGAATGGCTACAATACTTCTTAAGTAATAGAACACAGTATGTTATCCTCGACTGCGAGTGTTCATCAGAGACAAGGGTACCATCAGGAGTGCCCCAAGGAAGTATTGTAAGACCACTATTGTGGTATATCCATAAATGATTTAACGGATAGGGTGGGCAACAATCTGCGATTGTTTGCTGATGATGCTGTGGTGTACGGTAAGGTGTCGAAGTTGAGTGGCTGTAACAGGATACAAGACTACAGTTTCTAGTTGGCATGATGAATGGCAGCTAGCTCTAAACGTAGAAAAATGTAAGTTAATGCAAACGGGTAGAAAGAGTAAACCAGTAATGTTCGGATACAGTGATAGTAGTGTCCCGCTTGACACATTCAAGTTGTTTAAATATTTGGGCGTAACGTTGCATAGCGAAATGAGATGGGTCGAGCATGTGAGAACTGCAGTAAGAAAGACGAATGGTTGACTTCTGTTTATTGGGAGAATTTTAGGAAAGTGTGATTCACCTACAAACGAGACTGCATATATGACGCTGTAGTGACATATTCTTGAGTACTGCTCGATTGTTTGGGATCCGTACCAGCTCTGACGAAAGTAAGACATCGATGTGATTCAGAGGCGGGCTGTGACACTACTGGCCATTAAAATTGCTACACCAAGAAGAACTGCAGATGATAAACGGGTATTCATTGGACAAATATATTATACTAGAAGTGACATGTGATTACATTTTCACCCAGTTTGGATGCATAGATCCTGAGAAATCAGTACGCAGAACAACCACCTCTGGACGCTATAACGGCCTCGATACGCCTGGGCATTGAGTCAAACAGAGCTTGGATGGCGTGTACAGGTACAGCTGCACATGCAGCTTCAACACGATACCACAGTTCATCAAGGGTAGTGACTGGCGTATTGTGACGAGCCAGTTGCTAGGCCACCACTGACCAGACGTTTTCAGTTGGTGAGAGATCTAGAGAATGTGCTGGCCAGGGCAGCAGTAGAACGTTTTCTGTATACAGAAAGGCCCTTACAGGACCTGCAACATGCGGTCGTGCATTATCCTGCTGAAATGTAGGGTTTCGCAGGGACCGAATGAAGGGTAGAGCGACGGGTCGTAACATATTTGAAATGTAACGTCCACTGTTCAAAGTGCTGTCAATGCGAACAAGAGGTGACCGAGACGTGTAACCAATGGCACCCCATACCATCACGCCAGGCGATACGCCAGTATGGCGATGACGAATACACGCTTCCAATGCGCGTTCACCGCGATGTCACCAAACACGGATGCGACCATCGTGATGCTGTAATCAGAACCTGAATTCATCCGAAAAAATGACGTTTTACCATTCGTGCATCCAGGTTGTTGAGTACACCATCGCAGGCGCTCCTGTCTGTGCTGCAGCGTCAAGGGTAATTGCAGCGACAGTCTCCGAGCTGATAGTCCATGCTGCTGCAAACGTCGTCGAACTATTCGTGCAGATGGTTGTTGTCTTGCAAACGTCCCCATCTGTTGACTCAGGGATCGAGACGTGGCTGCACGATCCGTTACAGCCATGCGGATAAGATGCCTGTCATCTCGACTGCTAGTGATACGAGGCCGTTGGGATCCAGCACGGCGTTCCGTATTACTCTCCTGAATCCACCGATTCCATATTCTGCTGTCATTGGATCTCGACCAACGCGAGCAGCAATGTCGCCATACGATAAACCGCACTCGCGATAGGCTACAATCTGACCTTTATCAAAGTCGGAAACGTGATGTTACGCATTTCTCCTCCTTACACGATGCATCACAACAACGTTTGACCAGGCAACGCCGGTCAACTGCTGTTTTTGTATGAGAAATCGTTTGGAAACTTTCCTC
Organism: Schistocerca serialis cubense; assembly: GCF_023864345.2. Lineage (NCBI taxonomy): Eukaryota > Metazoa > Arthropoda > Insecta > Orthoptera > Acrididae > Schistocerca > Schistocerca serialis. Next base: position 253,722,030 of record NC_064638.1, on the reverse strand, counting down.
ATGTCAGCACGTTGTAGGTGTCGCCACCGGCGCCAACCTTGTGTGAATGCTCTGAAAAGCTAATCATTTGCATATCACAGCATCTTCTTCCTGTAAGTTAAATTTCGCGTCTGTAGTACGTCATCTTCGTGGTGTAGCAATTTTAATGGCCAATAGTGTAGATTTGTTACCGGTACTTTCTAACAACACGTAAGTGTAATGAAGGTACTTCGGGAACTGACAAGGAATTCCTGGAGGGAAAGAGACGTTCTTTTTGTGAACACTAGTGAGAAAATTTAGAAAACAGATATTTGAAGCTGACTGCCGAATGATTCTACTGCCGCAAAGATACATTTCGTGTAAGGACTACAAAGATAAGATACGAGAAATTGACGCTCATACGGAGGCATATAGATGGTTATTTTTCCCTCGCTCTACTTGCTAGTGAAATAAGAAAGGAAATGAGTAGTAGTGGTACAGGATACCCTCCACCAGGCGCCGTATGGTGGCTTGCGGAGTACCTATGATTGTGTAGATGCTGTAGATGTGAATAGACACCAAGACGTATACTGAAGACATTAGAGTAAAGAACGATCAGCAAAGGGAAATACAGGGTGAAGAAAAAATTCCACACCTGGCGGTCGGCATGAGATTCCTCATCCCAACTTAAGATAAAAGATGTCAAGCAGAACCTAGTCCTGCCAATAGGTTTAATAGAAATTCTATTTAAAATACAAGGCTCTGCAAACGCTGTAACTGCGTGCAGCGTGGCTAAGAACAATGCAAGAGCTGTCCCATTAGCTCAAGGAGACGAGGCAATGCCGGGCGCAGCAGACTCACTGAAGTTCGAGTTGCGTTCGCGCCAATCATTTCCTTTTCTTTTCAGCTAAAGCATGAAACTGTACACAGTTTACACCTCCACAGTGAGGTGTCTTCTATATTTCTTTCTGTTGCTGTTACCTTTATTTAAACATTAAGACACAACGCAAACTTCTTACAGACGTAAGTGATCATTTTGTTTCGTCCGTGTCACAAATAAAACCAATACAAAACAACAGTGCACACATTAACATCGTCTGTATCCAATGAGAAACAAAAAACACTATAGGTTAGGCTGCGCCAGATTTCACATTATGCTATGCACAATAGTTCCATTCTGTACGTTTGACGTCGAGGCTTATCTTCACAGAGCCGGTATGTACACGTACGGCAACGTTCACTTCAGATAAGATGTTCAACGCGACCACTTTGCATATGCAAACACTTCGCCACTCGCTGGATCATATTTTGCTGGACCCTTTGCAACACACCTACATCTTCCATTTCTGAAGCGGCGTGCACGCGAGCTATTACGTCGCGCACATCGATGGGTGGAATACTGTAAACATGTTCCTTTAAGTGTCTCCACAAATAAAAATCTAGTGGACAAAGGTTCGGGGAATGTGGAGGCCAGAATATTGGAGCTCCATGAAAAATCCATTTCTCTGGAAAAGCTTCATTTAAATAGTTATGCACGTTCACTGCAAAGTGTGGCGGTGCACCATCATGCTGAAACCATAGCTGTCGACGAACACCTAATGGAACGTTTTCTAATGCGTCAGGCAAAGTATTGCAGAGAAACGTATGACAGGGGGAGCATTGAACTTGTCCGCCAATAGGTAACGGTTCAAAAGCATCCCTACCACGATTCCATCCCACCAGTTTATACCAAAGCGTGCCTGAAAGCCATGTTCACGGATTACTTGTGGATTGTGTTCAGACCAATAATGGCTGTTGTGGAGGTTGGAAATAAGTTTACGAGTGAAGCTAGATTCGTCAGACCATATAACGTTATTCAGAAAATGTTCGTTATCTTCCACTTGGTACGAAAGCCATTCACAAACCTGTACTCGTCGAATACGGTCTTCTGGCCGCTGGTGTTGGGTTAACGTGTAATGATATGGATTCAGTTTTTTATTGTGCAACACTTCAACAACCAGTCCATGAGATATCTGGAACTGTCTTCCAATAACATAGGTACTTTACCGAGGTGACTGGTGAATGGTTTCTAGAATCGATCCTCTTTTTGTGGAATACGTTTAGTCCTTGGACGACCTGTGTCGAATATTTTTGGAATAAGATTACCTCTTTCCCGAAGGCGTTGCTCCGGGCAGCGAAAAACACTCTTATCGGGATGGCGCATTTGTGTGTACTGTTCAGCATACGCACGAGCAGCAGCAGCAGCTTGGTTATCGGATGCACTCTGCAACAAACGCATATCGACGTATTAATCGTCTGTGAACTCCATCGGGAAAAATCCTACATAAACTCGAGAGGACAAGTTATTGTTGTGCGCTGCACAGTTAGTAGACAACACATGAAGTTTAATGGATCCTTGTGTCATGTGGTAAGGTGTTGACATTTGACAAAACGATATCCTGCTTATAAACGGCGAGAACTCGGGAACGGTCGCTCAAAAAATAAAAAGGGAACCTGATGATAATTCGATACACAGCTTCTTGGTGGATGTCAGTTTGAATCCTAACAATCTACTCAGTAATCTACTTCATTAAGTAAGATTTCAGTGGCCACGGGACCATCGGGATTCGACGGTCATTCAGTGGAAACGTGTCGGCTCTGAGACTGAATCACATTTTTGCTACAGTGGGTCACTGGTCGTCTCCATAAACGCCGTCATCAAGGTGAATGGCTGCTCGAAACGTGCAGCGCGGCACGGACGCAGCCTGGTGGGAGCAGTATTGTGCTGTGTGAGACATTGTCCTGCGCTTGCGTAGAATCTACGGAAGTTGTCGAAGACACGCTGACAGCTGCAAACCACCCGAATCTCTTCGTGGTTGATGTTTTCCGCCACGGCAATGTAAACTTTCAGCAGTATAATAACGTCCGTGTCTCAGACTCAGAACCGTGCAAAATTGGTTGAGGAACATTATAGTGAACTCACGTCGATGTCTCGGCGATCAAATTCACCTGATATAAATCCTATGGACCTCAATTATTTGCTATATGTATTCCAATCTCTGTGATCCTCTATATTTTTTGCCCTGTACAACACTCTCTAGCACCATAGAATTCATTCTCTAATGTCTTAACAGATGTCCTATCACCCTGTTCCTTTTCCTCGTCTGTGTTTCCCGCGTATTCCTTTCCCCTCTCCTCATTCCTTACCCTATAGGTCCACCTAACTTCCAACATTCATCTGCAGCACCACATCTCAAATGCTTCGATTCTCTTCTGTTCCGATTTTCCCACAGTCCATGTTTCACTAGCATAAACTTCTGTGCTGCAGACGTACATTCTCAGAAATTTCTTCCTCAAATTAAGGCTTATGTTTGATACCAGTAGACTTCTCTTGGCCAGGAATGTCCTTTTTGCCAATGCTAGTCTGTTTTTGACGTCCCCCTTGCTCCGTCCGTCATTGGTTATTTTGCTACCTAGGTAGCAGAATTCATTAACTTCATCTACTTCGTGACCAACAATCATGATGTTAAGTTTCTCGCTGCTCTCATTTCTGCTACTTCTCATTACTTTCGTCTTTATTCTCAGTACATATTCTGTACTCGTTAGACTGTTCATTCCATTGAGCGTATCATGTAATTCTTCTTCACTTTCACTCTGGATAGCATTTTCATCAGCGAATCGTATCATTGTTATCCTTTCACCTTGAATTTTAATTCCTCTCCTGAATCTTTCTTTTATCTACATCACTGCTTCTTCGATGTACAGACTGAACATTAGGGGGGGGGGGGGGGGGAAGACTACATCCCTGTGTTGCAAATTTTAATCTGTGCATTTCGTTCTTTGTCGTCCACTCTTATTATTCCCTCTTGGCTCTTGTACATATTGTGTATTACCCTTCTTTCCCTACAGCTTACCCCTATTTTTCTCAGAATTTCGAACATCGTGCACCATTTTACATTGTTGAACACTTTTTCCAGGTCGACAAATCCTATGATCGTGTCTTAATTTTTTCGTTTTTTGGTTCCGTTATCTCGGCAGGCTAGCGTATAACAGGACTTTCTTTGTCCACAAACCATTGCCATACAGATCCCATTTTATGAAAGTTTGCATAGTCATGTTAATTCAATTAATCGTCGTCTCAGAACTGGTCCTTTACTGTACGCTGAACACAATGCTATCAGATGTGTTCGTAGCCGGCCGGTGTGGCCGTGCGGTTCTAGGCGCTTCAGTCTGGAACCGCGTGACCGCTACGGTCGCAGGTTCGAATCCTGCCTCGGGCATGAATGTGCGTGTTGTCCTTAGGGGTTATTTAGGTTTAAGCAGTTCCAAGTTCTAGGGGACTGATGATAGCAGATGTTAAGTCCCTTAGTTCTCAGAGCCATTTGAACCATTTTTAGATGTTTTCGTATCCTTCAGCATTTAGCATTTTCTTATGTGGAGTAAGGGGAACACATGGAATAAGGGGAACACACCCTAGCCATGACATACAGCCCCACACCATAACACCAGGTACTCCATACTTATCTATTGGCACTATACTTGATACGCAGGGATTCGCCAAATCCATCGAATTGCCTCAGGGTACAGCGTAGGACATCACTCCAGATCACTTGTTTTCAGTCAACTACTGTCCACAGGCGTCGCTGTTTGCACCGCCTCAGCTTCTCTAGCTTTAACTAGAGAAGCCGCGTGGTCTGAGACACGTTGCCACGGTCCGCGCGGCTCTCCCCCCTCCCACACACCCACCCCCCCCCTCGCCGTCGGAGTTTCGGGTTCTCCCTCGGTCCCTCGGGCATGGAGGTGTGTGTGTTGTCCTTAGCGTAAGTTAGTTTAAGTGCTGTGTAAGCCTAGGGACCGATGACCTCAGCAGTTTGGTCCCATAGGGACTTACCACAAGTATTAAAAAAAACTAGATAAATGTGTGGCTTATAAGGAGCTACTCGACAAATATGCTCTTTTCTTTTCAACTTCCTATACCCACGGCAGTTGTGCAAACTGGACTGCTGCTCGAACTTTGGAACTCACGAGTGATTCCTTCTGCTGATTTCATGCGACTGTTTACAAAGACCCTCCGCAGTGCTCTATATTCCCTGTCCGTCAGTACATGAGACCGCTTGGTTTTGCTTTAGCTGAGATTGTTCCTTCGCGTTCCTACTGCACAATCACATCACAAGCCGGCGACTTGGGTAGCTGAAGGGATTTGCACCTCAGGTGACATACAACGACCAGTCTAAGTTTGAAGTCAGTAAGCTCTACTGACCAACTGATTGTGCTGTAAACGCTTCTGAGAATTCAGCACTCCCAGCCTCCTGTTGTACAGGAGGGTCCACCTCCCGTGACATCTTGTGGTCAACTCCGCGTTCCATAAAGCTGTACAGATAGTTTTGATCAGATGCAGGCTACAGAAATGAAGTTCATGAGACGTATGAAATCTTGTAGCCTGAGCAATCTTATAAGAAAAGAGATACCAGAGCTTAGCTGGGAACTTGTTGAAAGACGGTTAAATGGCTATTACTTATGACAGGTTGCCAGAAGGAAGACTAACAAAATAACGATCTTGGTTGCGTCACTCAGGTGCAAAGGTAGACGCATAGGCTAATACCAGTGAGAGCTCTTGTTGCCAATAGTTTAACTACCTGTACAGAATCTATTCGTACTTTTCGGCACCATATTGTGTGAATAATTACGGTTAATAGGAAGGTGTGGGTTTTGAGAATGGGTGTGTCAGTCCGAAACTGGTAACCACTGCAGCAAAAATTGTATATCAGTTTAACTGAGACGGACAAAATAAAAAGAATTATCCAATTTCCTCAGTACTCAACAATTGCAGATCTACGATCACCTGGCATCACGCCTCGAGTCAGCAAATGTTTTCAAGAACCTGCTGTGTTACATTGCCGTAAGAGATTCCTAAGCTTTGCAATAGCAAACATACGGAAGTGATTCATTTTCTTTGAATCTGAACTGCACACCTTCCTCTTTAGAAATATTTGTTATAATTAGACACAGGGAATATAATTACATATTCAAGATATATATTTTCATTACTGTTGCCTTAATAAAACCTAAAGACTAGAATAAAGAATATTTAGTGCTCAGAATATTTAGTGCACAGTAATCAAATGCAAAATGAAATTATCTATTCAGAGTATCAAATAATAACACTTAAATTTACTTTTCTTCAATATGTGAATACATTACACAAAATATCTTCTAAAATTCAAAAGGTATAAAATTGTGTAAGCTTTTCCTGTAATTAATTATTCAGCAAAAAGTTTGTCTATTTTTATCAGTATTTTCTTATTGTGACTTACTGCTGTTGTACGCTGAACGCCTCATATATTGACATACGAGAATCCTCCACTATCTATAAATCTTCCTCTCTACGCTTATTTCCAAAGATACGCTGCGGGACAAAGAAAGTGAAGTTCCCAAAAGGGGACGAGCAAATGAAATAAAATTTCGCTAGTTGGAGGGACATGGGACGTTATTTCACTGATAACAAAACAGAGCCAATCATTCAAAGAACTTTGTAGTGTGTGAGCCACCCTATCACTATGATTTTCCACCCCCCCCCCACCCCTGGCTTGAATGCTTGTACTAATTGTTGGCAAGTATCTCATAAAGCCGTTGATTCCTGTCCAGAGTCGTGGTGGCCCACAGCTGGAGTTAAGTGGTGCTTCATATACTGGGTACTAGTACTGGGTAGGCGTTGACACCAGAGTTGTCCCACATTTGTTACATTGGGGAGAGATCTGGGGACCTTGCTGGGCACGCGAATAAAATCAGTAAGAGGGTTCATAGGGACACGTGCCATGTGTAGACGAGCATTGTCCTATTGAAAAATGGCACCACGATAGTTTCACGTAAGAGGCAACGCATGAGGATACAGGACGACCGTGATGTGCCGTTGTGTCCGCAGAGCTCCCTCAGTTACTACTGGTTGTGACATGAAGTAATACCGATGTTCACCGCTGTGTCTCTCCGAGGCAATGGAAGAATGGTACCTCTTCCCAGGTCGCAACAATATTCGCCGACGATGGTCATCTAGGATAGTGCAGAACCGCGGTTCATCGCTGAACACGAGGCACGGCACTTATCAGCAGTTCATACTCCCCGCTTACGGTATCACTCAAGACCTAGCCGTTTGTGTTGTGGTGTTAACGGCAGGATACGAGTGGGAAGGTAACCACATAATCCAGCAACTGGTACTCTCTGACCAAAGGTGCGGAATGGCACAGAATTTTTCAGGGTGTCCATTACTTATTCTTGGTTGGTAGACGCAGACAGGCAGGGGTTACGTTGTGCTTGGTGCACAATATGGCGTTTATCCCTTGTGGTGATGAGGCATGGTCGAGAATAGGCCTGACTCCATGTTCGCATGCTGTACATCGGACTACTGTCGCAACTGAATACCCTACAAATTTGGACATCGCACGATGCGACCAACCGTCGAACGGAGACCCACAATTGGGCTTCAGGTGATGATACGACTGTCTCAGACGACTACGCAGCATCTCCGTCCTTCACTGTGATCACTCAGTATCTGACGGTATTCATGCCCCAGTCTGGCAACAACCTCAAACACAATAAATGCACTCTGATGCTTTTATATCTGTTGTAACATCATAGATTAAGGGTCGACCTGCGACAGCAATCGCACAACTTACGTACGGGCCGCTAGACGCCGCCGCGAGCGCTAAGAGTGCACTGCGATCGCAGGCGCGCGTGTTGCATACGGGCCGCGAGGTGCCGCCACAAGCGCAACCGTATTATAAGTGCTGACGGAGTTCGGCCAGTTCTCATTTTGTTGGCATCTCATTTTTGCCTATTCTCTTATTTGCTTAGTTGCTTAGCTCTTATTCGTTTATGGCTCATGTTATTGTGCTCTCTTTCAGACATTTTGATTGTTTTTATTTACTCCCAATTGAGAAGTGCTCATTTTTGCCATTTCACTTTTGCATATTTCTCATTTTGCTAATAATATGCTCCTTAGCTTTTTACAGTTGAATTGATTGACATAGTCTCATGTACTATTTGTTCATTTCAGCATATTCATATTTTGATGTTCTTTAAATACTGTAATAATTATCGGAAGCATTTGTTCCCTTAAACTTGTGTAAAGTATTCTCGATGTAGGATTTGTTCTGTGACACAGGTGTAAGGTTTTGAATCTAAATTATATACGAAACTGTGCTTTAAAAGGAATTTGTACTACATCAGACGACAATTTTGTGATATGAGGGGGAAATTTGAGGGCGAACCCATGGAAATAGTCTTAAGTGATCCCCTTTAAAAATACAAATTTGTGTGACACTGAAAGACGTGACACTGTATGCACCGAATATAAAATTATACGTCACACTGTCATAGAGAACCGCATCTCTGATCATTTACGTACCCGCGATTTTGTGTACAGTTGGGAAGTTAAACTGGCATCTGGCCTTGTTTTCTGGGTGCTTAACATTTTTTTTTGTTAGGCAGTTTACCTACAAAAGTGGTGTATTTTAACTGATCGATTATCACTTGCGTCGCCCACCTCTTACCTATACTACACCCTACTCTCGTGAACATAATGTGATATTAAATTACAACCATTTTCATTTTAGGGCTATATAAATACAAATAACTAGACTTTTTACGTCTTTTGTATTAGTTCACAGCTTCTGATAATCTTCTGTCTTGCCACGATTGTTAATTTTAGCAAGGAGACAGTGAAATTTTTTGCACATCGAGGAAAAAGAGAAGCTCATTTGTTTCCTTTTTTTAGTATTTTCAAATACGGACATAGTTTCTGACGGAACGATTTTTTCCTCTGTAAAAGTGAATGCAGCGAAAGAAACCCTCTGTAAAATACATTGTTTATAGAGCCATTCGTACAGATATACTGCCCGAAGTCTCGGCGTAATGTCCTTCAGATCGACATGAGAGGCCTCCTCCCTCCGAGGAGTTGCTGGCTTGATAGTCAATAAATAGCAGCAAATCGCCGAGCGCTCACAGAAAAGTTCGCTTATATATTTTTAGCCCGCATCCCTCGGCCCCCTGCCTCTACAGTGATTTTATGTATGAGCTCTCGTATCGCCGGTCTGCCGGAAACATTCGCAGACAGCCGAGGAGATATACGAGCATTAATGACCGCGTGATATATGTCGGCAACTTCTGAGAATTATGTATTTAGGAGCGGGGTGGAGTTGCCGCCCCTGACGTGTGCCGCGGGCTGCGGCGGCTGTCGCCTTCAGAAACGCTGGCAGCGGTCGGTAAAGCGGCCAGTTTTGTGGCCGGCCGTCCGCAACTTTTCAGATCGCGCGGTCGCGCGCGCCCCTGGCGTATCATCCCCCGCCCATCAGTAAGGGAGGCATACGACCAGCCACCGGACATTGCTCGACGATGTCTGGAAGGGAATACGGGGGTAGAAGGAAACATCAGAGTTACAGACGTTCTCATATATCAATTTGTCTTATTTCACCTCCATCATCTATCTGCATTCATTCAGGTGCACACTACAAAAATGTTATTTGCGCTTGACATCACTCAAGTACGGAGAGTGATGCCAAATATTATCACTTACAACTCGAGTGCTCGTCTGTGAGCCTATTCAGTGATGATATGTTTTGCACATTCTACTTGCCGTATAACTATTATACATCTACATTTATACTCCGCAAGCCACCCAACGGTGTGTGGCGGAGGGCACTTTACGTGCCACTGTCATTACCTCCTTTTCCTGTTCCAGTCGCGTATGGTTCGCGGGAAGAACGACTGCCGGAAAGCCTCCGTGCGCGCTCGAATCTCTCCAATTTAACATTCGTGACCTCGTTGGGAGGTTTATTTATTTATTTAACCTGATCAGATTAGGGCCATCAGGCCCTCTCTTACATCGTACCAGTGTTTCACACATGCAGCATTTCACACATCAGAGTTACATCATAACAATAGTTTAAATAAGAAAATTAGATTACTCTAGTGACAATATGAATAAAGAGTAATGACTAAGACCTAATAAAGTAAGTGCGGGCAGTATTTTTGCAGCAGGTGCTATACATACAAATTATGATAAAAGCAATAATAGTAACAGAAAAAAATCAAATAATAATGATAAACATGAGAAAGATTGGCAATAGTAATGAAGATTTGTGCAGATGTACATTAATATCTTGGTGCGTAAAGTAGATGTTTACTAGTATAGTGAGTTTTGGGGACGGGAGATTTAAGGAGGGGGAAAGAGGGAAGTAATGAGGTGAAGTGCATTCATGTACAGAGGAAGGCATTACTGTTGCTTAAGTAGATACGTCATTAACTGTTTTTTGAAGCTGGAGACGTTTTTAAGTTCGCTAATATAACGAGGAAGGTTATTCGAGAGTCGGGTTCCCGCTACTGTAAAGGACTTGGAGAAGGTGACTGAGCGATGCAGTGGAACAGAGAGGATTTTACTATGATGGGAACGTGTGTTTCTGTCATGTTGTTCAGACGTAAGCGTTAAGGACGAGGAGAGATATGAGGGACAGTGTACATTTACAAGGCAGTAGATGAGACAGAGTGTATGGAAATCTCTACGTTTGTCTGCACGCAGCCAAGACAATTTTGCATATTCTGGTGAAATGTGATCAAAAAGTCGAACGTCACAAATATATCGGACGCAGGCATTCATGACCAGTTCCAGACGTCGCGAATTTTCCTGAGAGAGGCCTTGTAGGATAATATCGCTGTAGTCAGTGATTGGGAGTATAAGCGTTTGTACTAATTCTTTTTCAGATAAGTAGGGGGAAGCAATATATTCGATACCTCATCCAGAAACGCACCCTCTCGAAACCTGGACAGCAAGCTACACCGCGATGCAGAGCGCTTCTCTTGCAGAGTCTGCCACTTTGCCAAACTTCTCCGTAACGCTATCACGCTTACCAAATAACCCTGTGGCGAAACGCGCCGCTCTTCTTTGGATCTTCTCTATCTCCTCCGTCAACCCGACCTGGTAGGGATCCCACATTCATGAGCAATACTCAAGTATAGGTCGAACGAGTGTTTTGTAAGCCACCTCCTTCGTTGATGGACTACATTTTCTAAGGACTCTCCCAATGAATCTCAATCTGGCGACCGCCTTACCAAGAATTAATTTTATATGATCTTTCCACTTCAAATCGTTCCTTACGCATACTCCCAGATATTTTACAGAAGTAACTGACTATATAGGCGGTAGGAGTACAGCTGATACACTATGTGATCAAAAGTATCCGGACACCTATCTAAAAATTACTTACGAGTTCGTGGCGCCATCCAACGGTAATGCTGGAATTCAATATGGTGTTAGCCCACCATTAGCCTTGGTGACAGCTTCCACTCTCGCGGGTATACATTCAGTCAGGTGCTGGAAGATTTCTTGGGGAATGGCAACTGCGCAGAGAGGTATCAATGTTGGTCGGTGAGTCCTGGCACGAAATCAGCGTTCCAAAACATCCCAAAGCTGTTCTATAGGATTCAGCTCAGGACTCTGTGCAGGCCAGTCCATTACAGGGATGTTATTGTCGTGTAACCACTCCGCCACAGGCCGTGCATTATGAACAGGTGCTCGATCGTGTTGAAAGATGTAGTCGCCGTCCCCTAATTGCTCTGCAACAGTGGGAAGCAAGAAGGTGCTTCAAACATCGGTGTAGGCCTGTGCTGTGATAGTGCTCCCTTCATGAAAAACACGACCACACCGTAACACCACCACCTCCGAATTTTACTGTTGGCACTACACACACTGGCACATGAAGTTCACTGTGCATTCGCCATACCCACACCATGCGATCGGATCGCCATTTTTCTACTGTTCAATCGTCCAATGTTTACGCTCCCTACACCAAGTCAGGCGTCGTTTGGCGTTTACTGGCGTGATGTGTGGTTTATGAGCAGCCGCTCGACCATAAAATGCAAGTTTTCTCACCTCACGACTAACTATCATAGTACTTGCTGTGGATCCTGATACAGTTTGGAATTTCTGTGTGATGGTCTGGACAGATGTCTGCCGATTACACATTACGACCCTCTTCAACTGTCGGCGGTCTCTGTCAGTTAACAGACGAGGTAGGCCTGTACGCTTTTGTGCTGTACGTATCCCTTCATGTTTCCACTTCACTATCACATCGGAAATAGTGAACCTAGGGATGTTTAGGACTGCGGAAATCTCGCGTAAAGACGTATGACACAAGTAACACCTAATCACCTGACTACGTTCGAAGTCCGTGAGTTCCGCGGAGCGCCCCAATCTGCTCTCCCACGATGTCTTATGGCCCCTGATATGGAGTACCTGGCAATAGGTGGTAGCACAATGCATCTAATATGAAGAACGTATGTTTTGTGGGGGTGTCTGGATACTTTTGATCACATAGCTTACGTTTTATCATAATACAGGATGTATCAAAAAGAATCATCCAATTTGGCACGTCTATATTTCTGAAACTAATAGACATATACAATGAATTTTGTTTTCTAATGAACAGGAAACTCAAAAGGTATTTTTTCATACCTTTTCATAGGTGTTCAATCCGCCTCCCCTGACATCCACGACAAATGTCAATGCGGCATTCAAATTGTTCCCATACTGCAGCGAACATGGTTTGAGTTACAGCTTCCACAGCCGCTGTGTTGTTGGTAACGGAGGCACATAAACAGAGTCTTTCTTAAACCCCCACAATAAATAATCACACACAGTAAGATTTAAAAATTCCGCACTTCCAGATGCCAGTGTGGTCGTGCCCCGTCCTGTTGTTAAATGAAGTCGTTCGAATCAGTCTCCAACTGTTGGAAAAGAAATTTCTCAAGCATATCGAGATTTGGGCTTCCTGTAACAGTATTCTCGGCAAAGAAAAACGGACTATACACCTATCTCCGTGAAACTGCACAAAACACATTAAATATTTTGGAGAGTCCTCATTTAATTGGAATATTGCTACGTCATTAAACTCTATGGGTGGAAGAAAACTGTCACCCTCTATCTTGCCAAGAACAAAATTACAGAACTACAGACGTTGTTGCTTGCATCCTTTACGAACAGCTTGCAGTAGTTGTATTTTGTATGGTTTCATGTGTAAACATCGTCGTAACACACGCTAGACGGACATCGGGGGCATGCTGAGCTGTCAATCTTTACGGCGAACGGATTTCTGCGGACTCCTTGTGAAACAATGAGGATGTATTCGGGGCCTGTGTCAGATACTCGGGGATGCCCTGGCTATTTGCCTTCATACAGACAGTCTGTTTCTCGGAATTTTGCATGCCATCATCTAACTCTGTATGCTGTAATAGGATCCGCACCATACCTAGTACGAAAGTCACGCTGAGCTGTTATTACTGACTTGCACTGCGCAAAACGTGGAACACAAAATGCTTTCTGTTGTCCCGACACCATTCTTACTAGAACTGAAGTGGGCGCACACTGCTGCTACCTAGCGGGAACTGTGTAAAACTTCAGAGTTTGCTCTTTTCAACAATAAGTGGTTCACGCACGTGTCTCAAATAACATAATAGTAAAGATTTCTTTAAATCGAATGATTCTTTTTGATATACCCTGTATCATAAGAATATTAATCTCAGAATTTAAAAAAAAAAAACACAATTATTAAAAAAATTTGCAAAAAAGGGAATTTTGTTATTTCAGTATACTGTTGTTTGGATTCCTTGTGCGATATGATTACATACTAATATGTATAAATTACATCGTTTGTCGACTCATTGGATATAACTTCTTTCTTATGCTGTATATAATACGATAGCCTTAACATGTCATGTTAGCAGCTAGACTTCGAGCGCCACGTTGCGTTACCACCTAGATCTTGTGTTGTACTAATGTTGATCTATAATATTGCGATTTTTATATGGTATTTGAAGGATGCAAGATCATAGTTTAAGAATGCAATTTTAGTTCTTTCCCTTTGGTACCTGCAAACATTATAACATGTAGTTCGGGCAGTGTTTCTGTGTACTTATCGCCTAGACCTCTAGCGATCTTCTGTAAGCTTATTCAGTGGCGATATGCTTTCCACGTCGTGCTTGCTTTATAACTATTTTGCCCATCTTGGTAGTAGATAGTGTAATTCATACACCATACATTTTTCTATAATATTATAAAAATGTTAATTAGAAGTAAATAAATTTAATATAAAAGGAGGAATTTTGTTATTTGTTTACGAAAATGTAACTACTGCATTGTTTGTCGATTCCTTGGATGTAACTTGCTCCTTATGCTTTAAATGTTACTATCGTTGGTTCACTACAACAGTGGCACCAGCTAGGAGTAGTTCGTATCATCTTTGCTTTCACATATGATTCTCAGTCTCCTTTCATCTGAGCTTGTGCAGTCATGCAATTTGCATGATATTTTATGCAAATCTTATTTTAGTATTGAGATGCCAATGTATCACTTTTTCATGTTTGTGTCACGACTTGACACGATATGTTATACATATAAAGACAGTGTAATCAGTTGTGTCTGCATGTTGCATATACGCATTCTGTAAAAATATGTTCCCCACTTTATTACATCTGACCTGATTACGCTTGTAATTTGCGATCTTTACAGATCCAATGATGGCCGGTCATCAAAAATAAAATTATAACTAATGATTTTGGCTGCCGAAATTTTTACTTATACATTTCATATTTTGAGGGTATTTCGGCTGTCTCATACATCTTGCTCACTAGATGGTAGAGTTTTGTTACGCTTGGCTCTCCCAAGGCTGTCAGTAGTTCTAATGGAATGTTGTCTACTCTCGGGGCCTTGTTTCGACTTAGGTCTTTCAGTGCCCTGTCAAATTCTTCACGCAGTATCGTATCTTCTATTTCATCTTTATCTAGATTCTCTTTCATTTCCATAATATTTTCCTCAAGAACATCGCACTTGTATATACTCTCTATACACTCGTTCCACCTTTCTGCTTTCCCTGCTTTGCTTAGAACTGGGTTTCTATCTGAGCTCTTGATATTCATGCAAGTGGTTCTCTTTTGTCCAAAGGTGTCTTTAATTTTCCTGTAGGCAATATCTATCTTACCCCTAGTGATATGCGCATCTACATCCTTACATTTGTGCTCTAGCCAACCCTGCTTAGCCATTTTGCATTTCCTGTCGATCTCATTTTTGAGACGTTTGTATTCCTTTTTGCCTGCTTTTAATTTAATAAACGTAAATACAAATACAAAATTTTAAACACTTTTAATTATTCAGAGAGTTATCGCAAAACGAAATTACTTAATTATACATATCGATGTGTCTACCGCTTAAGTCGCAACTGAGTTGTGCTTTCTTTTCAAAAACTCTATTGAAAAACTCTGTAAACCGAAGAATTCGTTTCTAAAGGCGGTAATTGTGTCTCGGCGGTGTGCAGACAAGGTAGCGAAGGACGGGAAGCAGTCTGAGTGGGCGCCGCAGCAGAGGCAACGGCAGTGCTGGAGATGGCGACGGAGACAACGACAGCGAGACGGGCCGCGCCGCCTCGTTCCAAGTTTTAGTGCGGAAGCGCTCGAGTATTTCGAAAGCAAGCAGGGCCATTAAAAGAAGACATTACCGTTCCGCGTGTCTTCTGTAAAAACAAATTATTAGGACGGGGAGGCGCTGGGGCCCGTGCCCGTGGACGGGGCGGCGGGTGAGGAAGTCGTGGAGCAGGGGCTGACGACGAACCCGAGATGTATGGGGGGTCGCCCGCGCTAGCAGACTGCAGCACCGGGGCTGCCGCATAATTCAGCCATCCTTCAGTCGACCGGAGCGCGCCAGTTCACTTGGCCCTCCTGATATATTATTTGGCAACCAAAACATTTCTGCTCCTGCACGGCTGCCTCTCTGTAGGCCCTTTTTTCGCCCTCTGTCGCCCCGTAGTTACGTTCCCTCCTCCGCGAGTGATGGACGTTGGACCAAGTTGCCCGGGAGTTCACCGTCTGCCCCGGCGATCGGAATCGCTGCACCAATGGAGACTTCCGCACCTCGCGTCAGCAAGTCTGAATGCACTTCAGAATTCACGCTCAGTACTGCTGAAAGTTATTACATCCCAAGAAACTCACATTCATGGCAGCGTATGGCAACGTGTGGATAATGGAACCACCCTCCTCGTTGATCATGTGCAACAGAAGCAAACTCGAGCATGTGGCATATGTTCACAAAAATTTCATCCTTGTTATTGTTATGGTCTTCAGTCCGAAGACTGGTTTGATGCAGCTCTCCGTACTACTTTATCCTGTGCAAGCATCTTTATCTCCGAATAACTACTGTAAGCTACATCCTTCTAAATCTACTTACACCGCTGATCCTTTGATGTCTCAGAATATGCCACGAATGTCTTGTCACGCCAATTCTATTCAGTACCTCCGATTAGTACACAATCAACCCATATAACCTTCAGATCATTTTAAGAGCCTCTATTCTCCTCTTGTCTGTTTACCAGCCATGCCTCACATCTATACATGGCTAAACTCCAGACAAATACCTTCAGAAAAGAGTTCCTAACACTTAAACCTGTATTCAGTGTTAATAACTCTTCTTCAGAAGAGCATTTTTTGCCATTGCGTTTCCTCTCTACACTGAAGTGACAAAAGTCGTGGGATACCTACTGATATCACACCGGGTCTCATTTTGCCCAGCGTAGTGCAGCAACCGACGTGACATGGACTCAACTAGTCGTTCGAAGTCCCCTGCAGAAATAATGAGCCATACTGTCTCTGTCAGATGTGAAAATTACCGAACAATCAGTTTAATAAGCCA
Source organism: Schistocerca serialis cubense (assembly GCF_023864345.2). Classification (NCBI taxonomy): domain Eukaryota; kingdom Metazoa; phylum Arthropoda; class Insecta; order Orthoptera; family Acrididae; genus Schistocerca; species Schistocerca serialis. The sequence goes on along the minus strand of NC_064638.1, from coordinate 253,705,370 downwards.
CGGCTGCAAAATACTAACACGAATTTTTTACTGAAGAATGGAAAAACTGGTAGAAGCCGACCTCAGGGAAGATCAGTTTGGATTCCGTAGAAATGTTGGAACACGGGAGGCAATACTGACCCTACGACTTATCTTAGAAAATAGATTAAGGAAAGGCAAACCTACGTTTCTAGCATTTCTAGACTTAGAGAAAGTTTTTGACAATGTTGACTGGAATACTCTCTTTCAAATTCTGAAACTCGCAGGGGTAAAATACAGGGAGCGAAAGGCTATTTACAATTTGCACAGAAACCAGATGGCAGTTACAAGAGGGGCATGAAAATGAAGCAGTGGTTGGGAAGGGAGTGAGACAGGGTTGTAGCCTATCCCCGATGTTATTCAATTTGTATATTGAGCAAGCAGTAAAGGAAACAAAAGAAAAATTTGGAGTAGGAATTAAAATCCATGGAGAAGAAATAAAAACTTTGAGGTTCGTCGATGACATGTAATTCTGTCAGAGACAGCAAAGGACCCGGAAGAGCAGCTGAACGGAATGGACAGTGTCTTGAAAGGACTATATAAGATGAACATCAACAAAAGCAAAACGAGGATAATGGAATGTAGGCGAATTAAATCGGGTGATGCTGAGGGAATTAGATTAGGAAATGAGACACTTAAAGTAGTAAATGAGTTTTGCTATTTGGGGAGCAACAGAACTGATGATGGTCGAAGGTCGAAGTAGAGAGGATGTAGAATGTAGATTGGCAATGGCAAGAAAAGCGTTTCTGAAGAAGAGAAATTTGTTAACATCGGGTATAGATTTAAGTGTCAGGAACTCGTTTTTGAAAGTATTTGTATGGAGTGTAGCCATGTATGGAAGTGAAACATGGACGATAAATAGTTTGGACAAGAAAAGAATAGAAACTTTCGAAATGTGGTGCTACAGAAGAATGCTGAAGATTACATTGGGTAGATCACATAACTAATGAGGAGGTACTGAATAGAATTGGCGAGAAGAGAAATTTGTGGCACAACTTGACTAGAAGAAGGGATCAGTTGGTAGGACATATTCTGAGGCATCAAGGATCGCCAATTTAGTATTGGAGGGCAGCGTGGAGGGTAAAACTCGTAGAGGGAGACCAAGAGATGAATACACTAAACAAATTCAGAAGGATGTAGGTTGCAGTAGGTTCTGGGAGGTGAAGAAGCTTGCACAGGATAGAGTAGCATGGGGAGCTGCATCAAACCAGTCTCTGGACTGAAGACGACAACAACAACAACAACAACTGTCTCTGTAGCCGTTCGTAGTTGCGGAAGTGTTGCCGGTGCAGGATTTTGTGCACGAACTCACCTCTCGATTATGTCCTAAAAATTTTCGAAGGGTTTCATGTTGGGCGATTTGGGTGACCAAATCATTATTTCGAACTCTCCAACACGTTCTTCAAACAAGACGCGAACAACTGTGACCGAGTGACATGGTGCATTGTCATCCATAAAAACTCAATCGTTGTTTGGGTACATGAAGTCCATGAACTGCTGCAAATGGTCTCCACGTAGCCTAACATAACCATTTCCAGTTAAAGATAGATTCAGCTGGACCAGAGGACCTAGTCAATAAACACAGCCCACACCATCATGGAGCCACCACCAGCTTTCACAATGTCTTCTTGACAATTTGGGTCCATGGCTTTGTGGCGTCTGCGCCACACTCCAACCCTACCATCACCTCTTACAATCTGAAATCATCTTGACCAGACCACGGTTTTTCAGCTGTCTAGGGTCCAAACAATACTGACACGAGCCCAGGAGAGACGTTTGCATGCGATGTCGTGCTAGTAGCAAAGGCACTCGCGTCAGTCGTCTGCTGCCATAAACTATTAATGCCAAATTTCACCGCACTTTCCTAACGTTCGTCGTGTGTCCCACATTGATTTCTGCGGTTATGTCACGCAGTATTGCTTGTCTGTTAGCATTGATAACTCTAAACAAATGTTGCTGCTCTCGTCGTTACTTGAATCCCGTCGGCCACTGCGTTGACATTAGTGAGAGGTAATGCGTAAAATGTTGTATTCTTGGCCCACTTTTGACCCTGTGGATTTCGAGATATTTAACTTCCTAACGACTTCCGAAATTGAATGTCCCATGCGTCTAGTTCCAACTACCATTCCGCATTCAGAGTCTATTTATTCCCGTCACATGAATCACCCGAGTACAAATGACGATTCCGCCAATGCACTGCCCTTTTATACATTGTGTACGCCATATTATTGCTATGTAAATATGTGACTATCTCTATCCCATGACTCTTGTCATCTCAGTGCTCTTAGGCAATTATCTGTTATTTTGCTTCCTAATTAGCAAAACTCCTCTCCTACATTTATCGTCTGATTTCCTAATGCAATTCCCTCAGCGTCGCCTGATTTAATGCAGATGCATTCCACTATGCTAGTTTTGCTTTTGTTGATATTTATTTTATATGCTCCTTTCAATACTGCTGTTCCAAGTCCTTCGCTGCCTCTGACAGAATTAAAATGTCATCGCGAAACTTCAAAGTTTTTATTTTTTCTACCTGAAATTTACTTCCTATTCCAAATTTTTCTTTGCTTTCCTTTGCTGCTTGCTCAATGTACAGATTAAATAATATTGGGGTTCTGCTACAACTCTGTCTCACTGCCTTCTCAACCACTGCTTCCTTCTATGCCTCCCGACTCTTGTAACTGCCGTCTGGTTTCTGTAAAAGATGTAACCAGCCTTTGCTGTCTCTTTTTGACCCCTGCTGCCTTCGGAAATTTCAAAGAGAGTGTTCCTATCAACGTTGTCAAAAGCTTTATCTAAGTCTTCTAATGCTATGAAAGTAGGTTTGCCTTTCCTTAACCTATCTTCGAAGAGAAGCTGTAGGATGAGTATTGCCTCATATATTCCTACATTTCTCCAGAATCCAAACTGATGTTCCCACCGAAGTCGGCTTCTCCTAGTTTCTCCATTCTTCTATAAAGAATTCGTGTTAGTATTTTGCAGCTATGATTTACTAAGCGGATAGTTCGGTAATATTCACACCTCTCAGAAGCTGCTTTCTTTGGAACTATAATTATTACATTGTTTTTCAAGTCTGAGGGTAAACGTCCTGCACACCAGCCAATAGTTTTGTCATGGCTGACTCTCCCGTGGCTATCAGTAGTTCTAATGGAATGTCGTCTACTCCGTGGGTCTCGTTTCGACTTAGGTCTTGTAGTGCTCTGCCAAATTCTTCTTGCAGTATCATACCTCCCATCTCATCTTCATCTACCTTCATTTCTATTATATTGCATTCAGATTCATCTCCCTTGAATAGATCTTCGATATACTCCTTCCAGCTTACAGTTTTCACTTCTGTTATTATTTAATGGTTTGAGTGCATCATGGCTATTGGATGTGTCTAACGTTTGATGCCACATTTTTTGGTGTACAATGCAACGCAGCATTGTGTAGGCTAGCTTAATTATTCATCTTGCGCCTGCCCTACATACTTTATTCGTATTTTTATGCTTTAATAGTATTACTCGTGTTATTTTTCCGTTTATTCGGCACAGCAGCCTAGTAGAACGTGACAGTGGAGGGACGAAGGCATTTGGAACTCGCCACGGCCATAAACGTGTAGCTTGAAGTGGTCTTCAGGACCGATGCAGTCCCCACCCTCGCTGAATTCCCCGACTAGGGGCTGTTCGTGTTATCGTGGCGGGAGGTAACTTGCTTGGCGGCTAGAAAACGCTCCGGTACCCTCTTCTTCAGTACGACAATGTCAGAACACGTACGGGTGCTGTGACATCTGCAGCAATGCTACGTCTTGAGCTTACTATCATCGATCATCCTACATACAGTAACTTGGCCGCATCCGATTTTCATCTATATCAAAAATTTAAAGAACACCTTCGATAACTTCACTTTGAATAGAGGTGTGAGGTAGAGGATCCGTCAAAATAGTAACACAATCTACAGTGACGGTATCAATAAACTGATCTCTCGTTGGACGACATGTGTTTCCGCCCGGATGATTTTGTTGAGAAGTAAATATGTAGACATGAAGAATAATGCTGTAGAATATATACAACCTTTGTTCAATCTAATAAGCTTTAGGAGTTTTCACATAACAAATTCGATGACATTAATTTTCAACACGTCCTCGTAAAATAACAGCAGTGTGGTTGTCAAACCCCTATTTCTGTACGTTATGGTTCGGTTACCGGTTTCTGAAATAACAGTCACTCTCTGCAGGTCTACGCTACAGTTCTCTGGCGCAGGAACTTCCCTAAATCGAACAGCTTTGTCCGCAGACAGCCTCAACGAACACTTTATGTAGCGGACAAATGAAAGGCGTAGGACCATATTCACCTCCTAACTGCACTTATGATGCCAAGTTATGATGCCATCTTTTTTTAAGAAGTGTGGTACAGTTAACGTTCGTCGAAATGACTCAGCCTGCTACATTGCACGGGTCAGTTGGAAATCTTGAAAGATGGCCAACGAAACGCTAAACCCCATTTTAAAGTGGTGTCGGCTCCTTTTGTCTCCATTGTTCTTTTCGAGGCGAGGGAGGGCGCTATGACTGCCGTCCCGGCCGTGCCAGGAAGGAGAGATCCTAGATTACCTTTAGTACCGTCACGCATAAATCGCGGATATTTTGTTTAAAGGAAGCAGTCCACCTCCGTGTCCTACATGTATTGTTTCCTCTTAATTTACATTTCTGCACTTCAGGGCCTTCTGAAAAGAAAGCGGCTCCGAAAAATAACTCACGGTTTAAATCCCTTGAGCCCTAGAACAATGGAAACGGCTAACGATATTTATGTGTTACGCCGGAGACTGTAGAGAGAAGTATTTTTGTCCATATATTTTCAGGCAGCTTGAGTTCGTCTAAACGCTTCTTCATCTATAGACGGAAGCCACCTCCCCCCCCCCCCCCTTCAAACACTTACGCACTTACTTCGTAACCCTATGATTGTGGGCGCAAACTACACATTGTTAGATGTTACTGCTACTAAATGTACTTCAGCAGAATTCGTAAGTGCCTTAGCATAAATTTTGATTAAGCGATTCCACCAAGGAAGACAAAAGTCAACAGAGCAAATACCGTACCTTAGTTACGTAATCGGAAAATAGATTTCGTTTATTTACGCTCACTGAAATACATTTATATGAGTTGCGGGGAAGTCACCATCCTGGAACTCAGGCGATGATCAGTTATGCATATTATAAATTGAAGTCCGAAGCCATGTTTTTTTTCTGTATGTGAGGCCTGATATCAGGAACAACTGTAGAGATTTTTAAATGGTTTCCGCTGATATATAAACTGAGTTGTGAGAAATATTTATGTACGTCTCTACATGTGGTTAGTGGTTCGGATGTAGATAGTGCTACCCTTGCGAAACCGGGGCAGATCGCTAATTTCATAATATTTTCCTGGCATCTCCGTGTATACTAATGCATTGATTGCCTGTGGACAGCCACAAAGAGATCCTAGTGTTTATGACAGATCTTCTTTGTACATCCTGAACTGTATTTGGCCTCTGACATTACCTTTCAAAACGAGGCCTCTATTTCCGCTTGTAGAGAATCCTCCGCATCAAAAAACGACTGAGTTCTGTCTGCTAGATAGTCTTAAATCCCGCTTAATATACACGCTAACGTGACAGAAGTCATGGGATAGCGATAGGTACATATACGGATGGAGGTACTATAGCGTACACAACACATAAAAGACCAGTGCATTAGCGGAGCTGTCATTTGAACTCAGGTGATTCATGTGAAAAGGTGATTATGGCTGCACAACGGGAATGAACAGGCTTTGAACGTAGAATGGTGGTTGGAGCTAGGCTCAAGGAACATTCTATTTCGGAAAGCGTTAGGGAATTCAATATTCTGAGATCCACAATGTCAATAGTTTGCCCAAAAAACCAAATTTCAGGCATTATCTCTCACCACGGTACGCAATGGCCGACGGCCTTCAACTAACGACCAAGAGCAACGGCAGTTGTGTAGAGTTTTCAATGCTAACAGACAAGAAACACTGCTTGAAATAATCGGAGAATTCAAAGTGTGATGTACGACTAACATATTCATTAAGACAGCGCGGTGAAATTTGACGCTAAGAGGCTATGGCAGCAGACAACCGACGAGCTAGCTGCACGACATCGCCTGCAATGCTTCTCCTAGAATCGTGGCCATATTGGTTGGACCCAGACGACTTGAAAACCCTGGCCTGATCAGATAAGTTCCTATTTTAGTTGACAGAAGCTGATGTTAGGGTTATAGTGCGCAGATTCCACGAAGTCACGGACCCACGTTGTCAACAAGGCACTATGCAAGCTGGTGGTGGCTCCATAATTGTGTCGGCCATGTTTATATGGGTCCTCTGGTCCAATTAAACCGATCATTGACTGAAAATTGTTATGTTCGGCTACATGAGGACAGTTTGCAGTGATTCGTAAACTTCATGTTCCCAAACAACGAGACGACATGTCAAATGGCAATAGTTGTTCGCGATTGGTTTCAAGAGCATTCTGAACATTCTACCCAGGTCGCCCACACATGAATCCCATCGAACAATCACGGAACGTAATCGAGTGCAGTTTGTGCACAAAATCGTGCACCGTCAACACTTACTCAATTATGGACTATTTTACAAGTTGAATGGCTCAGTATTTCTGCAGGGGCTTCTAACTACTTGTTGAGTCCATGCACATCGAGTTTCTACACTACATCGGACAAACGGAGGTCCGACACGATATTAGGAGGTATCCCATGACTTTTTTCACCTCTGTGAATCTAAACGTTTCCTATATACGTACAGTATTTTGTTTACTAGGCGAGTCGCGGAACCCTACCGCTGGCCTCCTAGGAGTCGACGTACACGGCTTAAACCTTGCTTTGTCACCTACAGATTTCTGTTTGTAAGTAAAAAACGGATCGATTTGTTAATCGTACAGCAAGTGTTTGCGGAAACCATATTGTTACGTACAGAAGAGTTGTTCAGTCTCCTGAGTAGTCATCACATACGGCAAAAACAGTGAACGGTGGTTCCACAACTTATTGATACAGGTCTGCAGTGCCACTCGTCTTTTCAACGAGTCTTACAGAATAATGGAACTCACTGAATCTTTTGTGAATCACGTGCAAAGCTTGCTTCTTCTGAAAACCTTCGATAAAGTATTGCTGCATATGGAATGATAAGCCAGTTAAAAGAAATGTGGAGGTTACACACACAGGTGATGACGAAAGAAACACCTGCGGAATACTGACAAGAAAATAAGCAGGATCATAGGATATGAGTCACGACACTTTCATGGCAACAGATTGTTGTGTAAGGCAGAGATTAGAACATGTAAGACGAATAAATTGGTATGCTGGGTGTAAGTGCTGCTTTGAGGTGGATGGATTGCACAGGAGAGGTATTTGTGGAAGGCTGTGTCAGCTGAGTCAGGCGGCTGATGAAAAATAAATAGCAAATAACGAGTGAGCTCTTCCGCACATTCTATATAGAATCTAACAGGCTCTCTGTCAAGTTGTAAGGAATCGGGGTGTGGCATGCTGCTGTAGGCAGCGATTCAGGAAGCGAGACTGGTTACTCGTTCCCACAACGAGCGGCTCACATAAACGCAGCAAGCAGCAGTCTCCCTCCGTCGGACAGTTCATGTGCGTTGTCAGCAGTCGGCAAGCGCTGACTGTCGGCGCTTTACCGGCGCTCCATCCCCGACTTCACTGCTGCTACGTCCCGACTGCACTGCTGGTCCGTACCGAACTGACTGCCAGACACACGACGACCCGGAAATACTATCGGTCGCTCCAGAGATGGTACGACAGTGCACTTATCGAGACCCGCTGCTGCTGCCACTCACGGGAAAGTAAGGCAGAAGTTAATGACGCCAGTAAATGGAATAAGAAAACGAGGCAGCAGTACCGTAATAGAAGATGACAAACAATAAATGGCATGAACACGAGCCGCGCACGGCTCAGGCATCTGTATGGATTTATCGAAAACGCACAGACCGTATGCCAGCAAAGATAGTGGTTAACCGACGCCAATGGTTCCCACGGAGATGGCACTATCCAGCGGAAGATTCTGTGTCCATATTTCAGTACAAACGGTCTGAAGACGGTCACAATCTGACCTAAACCGGTAACCATTGTGAACAAATATTTTATTGCGGGTAACACTGTTTTTAATCTATTTTAAAGGTAGCCAAGCGGTCGATCCTGCCATACGAAACTGTTATTTTCTATCTACCAAGAAAGGTGGTACAAATGGGCCTACCCAGAAACTTCACTGCTCCCTTTAAGTTGATTTTATATCATTACTTCGTTAATTATTACATTTTTGCTATTAGATTAACGTACTTCCAGTAACGTCTGAAGTCTATATGTGAGAAGTGCCCTGCGACTTTCCTCCAACGTCTTTTGTCCAGTTAATCAATGATGACGATATTTCTGGAGATGTTCCTCAAGGGACAGGCCGCTCAGGTGATTGGCATCACGTGTTTGGTGCAACTACGTGTTCATACTCACTAGCAGTAAGCTTCACACTACCATACGAGCAATGACCGTCGGGGTGGGGGAGCGTACCTTATATCCATCTTCTGTAAATATTGTAATCTAGTTGTGTACTTCGAATTTTAAAATTTTGGAAAAAAATAGTTATAGTTTTAATAAATTCTTTTACCTGAATTTAGCGTTACGTTTAATTTTTTTCAGTTAAACTTAATCCCAAAATTGAGGCGGTTAAAAGTGATTTTGAGTTTCTGGGCACTACTCACACGTTAGTATCTCTTTAAAACAAGAATGTTGTTGCTAAAAGTAGGCGTCAGTTAATGACATTTGTTTTTCTTCTTTTGTGATGACCAAAAAGTACCTTTCCTCTGGCCTCGACCACAACTCCCCCCCCCCCCCCCCCCCTCCTACCCACCCTTTTTTCCGTTGGTAGTATACGTTGTTGGTATTGCTGGGGTTAAGCACACCTGCTGGCGAACGGGAAATCCTGCAGATGCCTTCTCCACGTCGACAGAATAAAATCTCCAGTGCTTTGAATGTGCCTTATTATATCCTGTTATTTCGTGATACATGACGGTGTCTATGGAGAGACTAATTTTCACTACTGGGCTGTCTTATTTCTGTATCGTTTATCGCCACTTGTGTGCAACATTCGAAAGTTGTAGCCGTATTATATTAGTCTGTGAAGAAGTTATGAATGACGGAAGCTGATAATCGAAAGTAGGTTTTAATGGACGGTGTTTAGCTAAGCGTCTGGGCTGCATGGCAATGGTTGGTATGAAGAATTTCTTGACATTTCGTCGCCATATCCCATGACATTTCCCACAGATAATGTCGAAATGTTAGTCAATAGTTCTAAGAGGGGCGTTCAGTAAGTAATGCAACGCACTTTTTGGCAGCGTGTTTCCGTTGAAAAAATGCGTAATTTGTTGTGGGATATCGTGAAATATTCCCGCTTCAGCCTCTATAGTTTCACGATGTTCCGATAGATGCCTGCGCTGTACGTAGCCTTCAAAATGGCGTCTATAACGGAGGTGTGTTCCAAGCAAAGAGCTGTTATTGAGTTTCTTTTGGGGGAAAGTCAGAGTATCAAAATTATTCATAATCATTTGCAAAATATATACGGAGACTTGCCAGTGAACAAAATCACGGCGAGTCGTTGGACGTGGCTTCTGTCATCGCAACAAGGTCACGCGAACCTGTCAGATCGCCTGCGTGGCGGCCAGCGGTGTTGCTGTGACTCATGCAAAATTGCAACATGCGGACACTCTTATTCGAGGTATTCGACGGGATTGCTAAAACTGACACAGTTGTCCACCAGTTGGGCTACACAAAGGCGTGTGCCGGCTGGGTTCCTCGCCAGCTAACAAAATGACCGTAAATAACAAGGAAGGACCATACGTACGGAATTGATTGCGCAGGTGATGAAACAAGTGTTCATCGCTTCGAACCGAAAACAAAACGACAGCCCATGGAGTGGCGCTGCAGCATGTTTCTGACGAAGAAAAAGTGCAAAGCCGCACCCTCAGTTGGGAAAGTCATGGCGACGATATTCTAGAGCCGTGAAGAGGTTGATCTGTTTGATATTTTCCCGTATGGTGCAATGATCGTTCGGAAATGTATTGAGCTACCCTGAGGAAACTGAAGAACCAGCTTCTGCGTGTTCGCCGCCACCACAGTGGAAGCAAACTCCTTCTCCACGACAACGCAAGGCCTCGCACAAGTTTGCGCACCCGAGAGGAGCTCAAGAAACTTCATTGGACTGAAACTTCCTGGCAGATTAAAAATGTGTGCCCGACCGAGACACGAACTCGGGACCTTTGCCTTTCGCGGGCAAGTGCTCTACCATCTGAGCTGCCGAAGCACGACTCACGCCCGGTCCTCACAGCTTTACTTTGTTGGACTGTTCTTCCTCATCCATTTTACAGGCCAGTTCTTGCATCATCTGACTTCCACCTATTTGGTTCAATAAAGGACCCACTCCGTTGGAAGCAGTACTTCGATGACGGGGAGGTTACTGATGCAGCAACGGACATCGACCAATAGAGTTTATGCCCTCCCACTAAGAAGGCGGAAAGCCGTCGCTTTGAACGGAGATTATGTTGGAGAATAGGATTTTGTGACCAAGAGAGTGGCGAATAACATCGTGTACAGGAATCCTGTATAAAACTAACCAGTTTTCAGAAAAAAAATGTGTTGCATTACTTATGGAACGCGTCTCATATATATTGACCATGGCCTCTCAGCCCAGAAGTTGTAATTGAAGATTTAGTATTTCGACTGATGCATTCTTCGCAAATAATAAACTTAGTGCATTTGCCTATAGCGATGATGTAGTTAAACTTTGGCTACTTGAGCCAGTGTAGACGAAAAACTATTTACCGTATGGGTATCCAACTTTATATAGGAATGATCTTCAGACTGTGCGCGCTGAAGGATTTGTGTTGTCAGTAGCGTTAGTATTATGACTTGCTGCACAAGAGTTGCAGATAGTAAAAAACATGAGTCTGGATAGGGTCAGTGGGGGTTATTCGTAAAGCTGTTTTATCAAAACGACGGTAACAGCACTGTTACACCTCGCAAATAACGAGGCTTTAAAGAAATACTGAGAAGTTCAATTACCACACTGGGGTTGACGAACATGATTCGAATTAACTGGCGATATAGGAACTACTCCTGTGAGAGACTGACAGCCAACTACGCCACAAATTGTTGCAGAAGCTACCATTGCCATGGCTGAGAATGCTGAGTGTAATGCGTGATCTTCAGGCAGTACGCGAGCTGTGCCGCGACGGCTGAACATTCCAATGCTCCATGGTTGTTTCGGGCAGTAGACTGTCTTGGATGCAGATGGTCGTCACAGCGAGCAACGTTTGTCTCCTGGGACGTAAGCACTATACGCAGTTAACAAATGTCATCCTCGCAAATGGGAATTAAAATATGTTTAGTTCAGTAGTTTATTTGTTATTTTCCTTCCGGATGTCCTTGCAAACCCACTAAAGAGATAGCCTACATTACATTTGTCCATCCTCTTCTGGAATAATACTGCGCGGTGTGGGATCCTTACCAGGTAGGATTGACGGAGGACATAGAAAAAGTGCAAAGCAGGGCAGCTCGTTTCGTGTTATCGCGCAATAGGGGTGAGAGTGTCACTGATATGATACGCGACTTGGGGTGGCAGTCACTGAAACAAAGGCGGATTTCTTTGCGGCAAGATCTGTTTACGAAATTTCAATCACCAACTTTTTCTTCCGAATGCGAAAATATTTTGTTGACATTCACCTACGTGGGGAGGAATGATCATCATAATAAACTTAGAGAAATCAGAGCTCGAACGGAAAGATTTAGGTGTTCCTTTTTCCCAAGCGCCATTCGAGAGTGGAATGGTAGAGAAGTAGTATGAAAATGGGTCGATGAATCCTCTGCTACGCACGTAAGTGTGAATTGCAGAGTAACCAAATAGATGTAGAAGTAGATGAAATGGCTCCACAAAGTTTCATTGCCCTACGATCACTGGTCTTTTCTTCAGGGTGAGGGGGAGGGGAGCCCCTTCAAATAGCGAAAGTTGTAAAATCCTTGTATTTCTCCTACCATGACACATTTTTGCTTAAGGAGAAAGTACCAAGTATCGTAGCGCATTTTTGAGTTGTGCTATGCTATTTGTACTCTTCAGATATTTTTCTTTTTCCGTCATGTTGTGTTAGGCGTAGCTCGGCCTGCTGCAGCTACATTTGGTGCTTCTATGTTTTTGATGGTATTCCAATGCACCTTTTACTTTGTAGAGTATATTGCCAAAAAAATGTAGTGGTAATCACAGGCGGTATATCCTTTTTGGCCCCTTTTCTTCAACATTTCCGTTATTTAAAATATTTTCAATTCCTTTGTAATAGCTATAAATTTTTTATACAATAACTTTGTGCACGCTGCCATTTACCTGAAAAATTTCATGTCATAGACCCGTAGTTTTATTTTATCTTTTTTTTTCGTTACACAAAGCTAACTTCCGTACAGCAGTATTGGTACCGACACAACTGTATAAAAGTTAGGTAAGTAGCTGTTCTTACTTTAGTGTGGAGAGCTCTTTTAATGGTTCCCCTTAGATAACTCAACTCAGTGTTGTCTTTTTGATCTAGGTCACCTCTGTATGTCCGCTTGGTAGAAATAAATGGTTCAAATGGTTCTGAGCTCTACGGGACTTAACATCTGAGGTCATCAGTCCCCTAGACTTAGAACTGCTTAAACTTAACTAACCTAAGGACATCACACACATCCATGCCCGAGGCAAGATTCGAACCTGCGACCGTAGCAGCAGCGCGGTTCCGGACTGAAGCGCCTAAAACCACTCGGCCACTTCGGCCGGCTCCGCTTGATACCCAAAAATTTAATTTTCCTGCTTGTTGTATAATCTTGTTCTTTTTTTTACATTTTTTGTCCTTGTTTGGTATTTCCTACAGAAAGCAATGAATTTTTATGAAAGGAGTGATCAAAAAGTTTTCGTTTGAGGGCGTTGGTGCTGAAACTCAGCGGGAGTCCGATACGGGTGTATAAGCACCGACATGTACGCGAGGGATTAATGTGGATTTGGCGTCTATCAGACGTGCGTGCGGTAAATGGTAACACTGGTGGACATCCATCGGCAAACGAAGAATGTGCAGCCGGCCGTTGTGACTAGCGGTTCTAGGCGCTTCAGTCCGGAACCGCGCTGCTGCTACGGTCGCAGGTTCGAATCCTCCCTCGGGGATCGATATGTGTGATGTCTTTAGGTTAGTTGGGTTTAATTAGTTCTAAGTCTAGAGGACTGATGATCTCAGATTTTAAGTCCCATAGTGCTCAGAGCCATTTGAACCATTTTGTAGAATGTTCATGGGCAGCATTTCTGTCGAAAACCACCATTTTGGAATGGTGTGCCAAGTTTCGTGCTGGTCGCGATCTGTGGGGGCTGCTGTTGCTTCATATGACACACGTTCCCACATCGCTAATGTCATAACGCAGGAGTTAGGCCAACTCAAGAGGAACACACTCGAGCACTCGCCATATTGTCCTGATCTCTCTCCATGTTATTAACACACCTTCGATTCCTTACAAAAGTTATTGAAGTGTAGACAATTCCTATCGCACGAGGATGTGCAGCAGGCAGTTACGAATTCTCTAGGCAGCAGGACACGGTGTTCTACCAAACGAGAAACTTCAGCTGGGATGATTGCCTCAGTGCTCACGGCAGTTGCGCCTGATTACCGAACCCATTCTGAACTGCACGGCTTTCAATCGGAACCTTCTTGATTATCCCTCATGTGCGACACATTAAGTCTAGTTCGTAGGTAGCTCTATATATTTCGTCTTCATTGTTTGAGATTGAAAAATGATCGTCTGCAAATATCGTCGTCATTATACACTCGAGAGCCAAAAAAATTGTTTTACCTGCTTAATATTGTGTAGGACCGCCGAGAGCACGCAGAAGTGCCGCAACACGACGTGACTTGGAGTCGGCTAATGTCTGAAGTAGTGCTGTAGGAAACTGACACTATGAACCCTGCAGAGCTGTCCATAAATCCGTAAGAATACGAGGGGGTGGAGGTCTCTTCCGAACAACACGTTGCAAGGCGTCCCAGATACGCTCAATAATACTCATGTCTGGGAAGTTTTGTGGCCAGCAGAAATGTTTAAACTCATTAGAGTGATCCTGGAGCCACTCTGTAGCAACTCTGGACGTGTGGGTGCCACATTGTCCTGCTGGAACTGCCAAAGTCCGTCGGAATGCACAGTGGACACGAATGGATGGAGGTGGTCAGACAGGATGCTTACGTACGTGTCAGCTGTCAGAGTCGTATCTAGACGTATCAGGGTTCCCATATCAATACAACTGGACATGCCCCACACCATAACAGAGCCTCCACCAGCTTGAACAATACCCTGCTGACATGCAAGGTCCAAGGATTCAAGCGGTTGTCTCCATACCCGTACATGTCCATCCGATCGATACAATTTGAAACGAGACTCGTCCGACCAGGCAACACGTTTCCAGTCATAAACAGTTCAGCATCGATGTTGATGGGCCCAGGCGAGGCGTAAAGCTTTGTGTCGTCCAGTCATCAAGGGTACACGAGTAGGTCCTCACCTTCGAAAGCTCATATTGATGATATTTAGTTGAACGGTCGTACGCTGACACTTGGTGATTGCGCTGCATGAAATCTACAGCAACTTGCGGAAGGGTTGTACTTCTGTGACGTTAAACGATTCTCTTCAATCAGCAATGGTCCCGTTCTTGTAACAACTGTGCCAGACACTTTTTGTCTTACACATACGTTGCGGACCGCAGCGCCGCATTATGCCCGTTTACATACCTCTGCATTTGAATATGCATGCGTACACTAGTTTCTTTGGCGCTTCAGTGTATAATCATCTTGGTTAAATCGTATTTATAATTCTGTAGTTCCATTTTCCATTGCCATACAATTGGACATATGTTCAGAAAGCTCATGACACTTGGTTGCATTAAAACAATTTATTAATCTGCAGAATTAATAAATTGTTCTGATGCCGCCAGATGTCATAATTTACCCCAAAATACGTATTAATGAGCAGTGAGGAAAGACTGCAACGTCGTCGAACCCCTAAGTTAATATTCTCTGATTTTTGTCATTAGCCCCAGTTATTTGGATTCCTGTTTTATTATAGATCTTCCAAATTACCTGTCCGCTAGTATCCTCTTGTTCTTAATGTCTTCCACGGTAATTGTCTATTTACTTGATCGAAAACCTTTAAATAAGCTACGAAAAGGACGCGTGTTTCTTTATTGCTTGTAATGTTGACGCATTAAGTTGTTCTGAAAGCGGTGCTGATATTCAGACAATAAAAGCGGGTTAAAGGCTGTGAGCTATCTGGGGAAGTTAACCTTTCATTACTGAGCAACTGTTTCACTGGGTATCCAGTCTAGCTTACCAATTCCCAACCAGACTAACATTAATTATAATCTTTCAATAGTCATCTTACGACAACCCGTGATATATATATATATATATATATATATATATATATATATATATATATATATATATAAAGAGAATTTAAATAAAAAGAAATAAATCAGTTTATATTTGGACATTTATTTTAACATTGATCATTGTTCCGTTAAACTTTCAGCATATTAAACTTGATTCATAACTATACTGGTGCCTTATTTAGGATTGTAAAAATATGAGTTTGTAGTCTTACGGAACACATCAAATATGGAGCCAAGATTGGGAGACTGCATACTACACTGCATTCATAAAATAACACACGAAGAACGTTGAAACATATACAAGAGGAAATTAACCACAACCAACCGATTCAATTTTCACCCAAAGAAGTTACGTTCGTAGCGCAATCCTGTCCGTCATGAAATTACCACACACTGGTATACTAAATTCATACTCTCTGTGAAATCTTCCCGAAAAGAATAGCTGAGGGCTACTTTGATGATTACACCACATGCTTCACGTGGTCAACTTGGTTTGCACAAAGAGAGTAACTCCACAAAAATTTTGATAATTAAAATAAATTACATCGAAACGCAATTTACAAAAGAAAAACCTCGAACTGGTTACTGTCGTCTTACTATTAACCTGATGGGTCAAACAATTGTATAAGCACGTGGTACTGGTCTCACAAAGTACACCCCACATGGGTTGAACATAAAGAAAAGTTGCTATATTGAAAAATATTGTCAAGAGGAGACGTTATAATCTCACGCGCATTCGCATTTAAGATTGATGATCTTAGTTAGAGTTACAGATCATCAACTCGTGGTTCCACTTTACTCACAAAGTAGTCACAAGGCAACTACTGGAAGATATTCTGAACTTCACACTCGAATTACACTGCGTTGCAATTTAAGGTAACATATTTTAGATCTAAACCTGAAATAAAGGTGATTAAATTTTCAGTTAGGCTGAACTTAAGAAATCCATTGTCCTACGGACTTAGCAGAGACGCGCTTAGCCGGAGATCTTACCACTTCAGACGCTCGCTGCGGACAGACTGCCGTGGGCCCCTACCGACGGTGCTTCACAGATACAAACGGAAGTGACCTGAGAGGCAGCTTCCTATGCCAACATGACAAGGGACGGACAGGACCATACTAACAATAGAAACCTCTTTGCTTTTAGAAAGCGTAGGTACCTGTTCCGACGTTGGTCCTACTGTTCTCTAGCAGACCGGCTTGTCTGCTACCATCAAGCATGCAACTAGAAATACATTTGCTCATTCATCCTTTCACACAGAAGGGAAGGGGGATGACAGTATCTTATCATACACAGTATATAAAAGAAAGCGGATGTAGGTTCCGTTTGAGACTGTGTGACATGAATTACATATAAACTGTATTTTAAAGTGTAGTAGTGTGACAGATCGTTCTTGTTTATGTGTAAAAGTAACACGTTCCACTGCTCAGTCTCCTCCCAGATAGAGTCAGAAACACCACAGTAAATTTAAAAGTGGAATGTATGCCGCAAATGACAACAGTTTTAAGAAATTAACATGAAAGGAATCCAGCAGTGACCTTTCATGCTCATCTATAATTTCTTGCAGTAGGAGGATGGGCTGTGATATTTTGGTACACGAAAGGAACAAGATCACTAAATGAGGGATATTATAGGGATGTATGACAGTACGCAGGCAGCACAGCAGCTGCTGCCAGCGCAACAAAACAACTAGACTAGGGACGTCATCAGTGGTCACACGACAGCATTACTCCAGAGTGTTCTGGTGTGCCCGTTACCGGGATATATCTTACCATTAATACACATCAGCAGGGGCCGAGGCAACGTGTGAAGCACGGTCCGGCGCCGATACGTCGAGTCAACACACTCCTATACGAGCAGAAAGCGGGACGAGCAATACGGCTGCCGGTCTTCGGTCCCCGACTGCGGCTGATTCACGCCCGACAGCCGACCCTGCGGGCAGTTCGCAGCCCTCTAATTTAGCGAGCCATCATTTACGTCACGGCGGCGAGGTAATAAACAGATGGCCGCGTGACGCAGTCCCAAAAATGATGGGCAGCCGCCGGTCGCTTTTCCTCTCTCCATCTGCAGCGCCGCGTGGCGTGGGCTAGCGTGAGCCACTGGCGGTGACCGCATTGTGCGACCGATGCTTGTAGGACACGCGGAACGCCGGATTTACTGGGCGTCGGCTGCAGGTGCGCTGCGGAGCTCTGTGCGATTGGACAGCAGGAATCCTTCACCGAGCAGCGCAGAGCATAACAGGTGCAGCGAGAAAGCGGAGTTCTGCCAACTGATCGGATTAATCCTGCGTTCAGCCCCGTCGGAATAACAAGTATTCTTCGTACCGACCATTAGCCCTTTAGCGCTCCAGAAGTACACGGCCCGTTTCATTTTTTTATTTCTGTGACTGGATGTAATTCATTAAGTGAAGAAAATGTTCCGATTCAATTAAAATAGTCAGTTAATACTAATGAAGCAAAACTTGTAATCATGAGACTGAGATTAATATACGGGGCGAAGCAGAGAAAAGGCATATGTTTTAAACCGCTAGTACTTGGCGTCGACTCGGGGTATTGTCTCGAGCGACCGTTGCGAGGCAGTTCAGATATGCAGTTTCAGTCGCTATTGTAACGCTACAAACCCACGTTACTAGATGAACATTTCTAGATGCAAGGATTGCTTTGCGGAGAGTGAGCGCGACATGGTGCGCGATTCGCGGAAGCGCGTGGCGCGCCCGCGCGAGATTTGCAACGGTCTCTGATGCCGGGCGGCCGCGTGGCCTGCAGCTTGGGGCATTGTTTAGTTTTTCGCGCATTACGCGGAAACTGTGTAACTTACGGTGAAGAGCGATGCTGCAGTGGATTGTGGTCAGCAATATGCACCTTCTGAAAGATCGATCTTTATTTCAAGTCACGAGACGCAGAAGTTATAATAACCTCAAAATCTGTTAATATCACGAATACTGAAAGATTAATAAAAATAGTAAATAACAACTTACAGGGATGAGCCAGCACTCATTAAAAACGTTTCGTCATAACGGATCGAGTGCCGTAGTCACGTGTTAAGATTAATAAATAATTAAGCCCGTAAAGAGCAATAAACAAAGTTTGAGGTAAATTTTTTTATAAAATTCAATAGAAAATTCATGACGTAAAGAACGGCACTATATAATGTTTTGGGTGGTGTCACACGTATTTTAAACTCGTTAAGTTATACTGTATATGTAACTTGCGATAGTTTTCATTGTTTGCAAATTATTATCAACATTTATGGCCTGTAATTAATTAATTATTATAGATATGAAGATTTTGAGCAGCACAATGTGTAGATCGCTATAGATTAGTCTAAAAACGGTGCTATATGCAGTTCTGTGTTAAAACTTTGCAGCACAGATGTCAACAAACCAATTTTCGCAAAGTGGCGAAAGTTTGCAAAAACTAAAACTTGATTTACGGGCGATAGGATAATCCTAAAAATTAATGTAACATAGTAAATAAGAAGTATTTTTTAGCGCGGTTCCGATGGTGTACTTATTTTTGTTGCCGGATGTATCTATCAAAATTTGTAACCTTAACTGGTGAGATTGGTACTTGCATAACCAGGGGGTTGACGTCCGAGCCTATATAAGCGAGTGGCCATCTTGGTCAGGGGTCAGTCGTTGGTCAGTCGTTTTGGAGGGTGGGTGGCCAGGAAGCCCCACTTGAGGGTGGCCCATGTGGTCGTTTGAGAATTCTTTTTAGCGCCGATTTATTTCGACAAAGAGTATTGTTTAATAGTGCAAGTGTGCAAGCATATATTTGGTGAACTGGAAGTGCTACGATTATTTGTGTGAGTGCGATTTACGAGGTATACATCGTCGTAAGTGAACATGTGGCGAACTGTGATTTCGCGCCAAAACTGTTAGAACAAAGAGGACAGTGGGACTTGTAGTTCTGTTCGAATTGATTGAATAACTTTCGATTATAGCAGCCTACATTACTGCTAATGGGGGCTCGGAGTCAAATTGTTATTAAAGTAAATCTGAAAACCGTCTCACCAGTGCTAATTTCATTGTGTGAAAGCAAAGGACAACGCCAATAAATAGTGATTGAGCTGAGTCGTGAAAAACTGATTTTAGTATAATAGTCGCCTAATTCTCGTTCCCTAGCATAAACTGTACTTACGTCTGAGTGAATAATTAATTCAAAAACTATAACAAATGCGTGGGTGTGGAAGTGTACTAATGCACCAAGTGTGGAAATCATCCCCTGAGACGAACGTGAGAGCCAAAATTTGCAATAACATTTTTTAACCAACATTTGTAAATACACATTCCTGAGAACTGTGCAACCGCACTTCTCTTTATTTACCGCCCCGTAACACTATGGAACTTTGGTGGTAGGCCTGTTGATAAAATATCGATATAAGATATACCGATGATTTTTTCCAAAAAGTATAGGCGATGTATTTCCACCGGTATATCGATACCAAAATGACAATATCGAGTGCCAATTTTTTTTCACAGTTTTCGGTAAATATTTGAAGATGTTCTGAAATTGTAGTAGAAAGTATTTTTACTTTCACTGTGTGAATGAGCCTTACTTGTTTTTGAACTTTCATCATGTCCTATTTTTCACTTCGACTGTGTGGAGCAAGTATGTGGGGCGCAAAACAAGAAGTGCGATTGCACTGGTGGCTGGCGGTGTGAATGGAATAACAAAATTTCCGATGTGAAGAAATAGCACACGAGTTGCATCAAAAAACAGTCTTCAAAAACAGTTGCTGAAAATGATGAACAGTACTTTAAATGACAAGATTGGTCTTTACAGTGGACGGAGAGCGTAAGGGGAAATACTGACGCAATTGGCGCAGGGCGATGCCAACAGAAACTGCTACGTTTAGCTTCACCACGCAATTTTGTCACTACAGCTGCTACGTCGTTGGTGTTGGCTGAAATTAGAAAACAAGAAGTCGACATGATGTGATCCAGAGAGATCCGATATGTGACGAAATCGAACGTCGGACCCATCGGACACCTTTTATTGTGCCATTTACATGCAGTTGCCATTGCTGGCAAAGCGGTTATCGCCAAGCGTGGACATACATCGTTTTCCTTTCAGTTCTTGCTGTAAGGGAAATAGGCAGGCTGATAGCTTGTTGATGTACAGAATATTTAATAATAAATCAGTGTTTAAATATACAACTCTAAAACTGGCAGTATATTTACAATGTGCAGCCCTTATTATTTTGTGTAGGACGGCACGTCGGTATCTTTTCCTCCGATATATCGATACTTTTCTACGACACATCGAGAGTCGTTTATGACATCTGCTAAATATCGATGTATCGGATTCCCGATGTTTTTAAAAATATCAACAGACCTAGTTGGAGGGTAGCGCATCCCGTGTTCGCGGTCGAGCTATTCTTAACGAAGACGCGGATGTCCCAGTATTCAAGAGTGACGAAGCCCATTTTCATCTGGGTTATTATGTTAGTGGACAGAACTGTCGGTGCTGGGTGTCGGAGAACCCACATGAACTACACCAAAATCCTCTCCACCGCTCAAAAGTAGCAGTGTGGTGTGGTATCTCCAAGATAGAGATTGTTGGACCTTACTTTTTTGAAGAACGAGGAACCGCTGTTACTGTAAGGTCAGCGCGCTACATCGAAATGTTAAACTTCCTTCGTGCAGAACTTGAAAGGCGTCTAGTGGACATGAGATAAATGTGGCTCCAACAGGATGATGCCACAGCTCACACGACGAGAACATCCATTATCGATCTGTGACTTCTTTTTGTGGGGCTACTTGAAATCAAGAGTGTATATCAACAAGCCCTGAACAACTGATGACCTCAATATTTCAGTTCGTCAGGAAATTGAAGCTGTTCCAAATGAAATGTTGGAGAGAACCATGCGTAACTTTGAGGAGTGGATCCAAATTTATGTATGGCAAGAAGGACGTCATCACAACGACACTATTTTCGAAATCTAATTACGGTATATAGATTTCAAAAAGTCAACAAAATTTCTATTACTAAAAGCAATATTTTTTTAATAAAACCAGGTTTCAGTTATTCAGTAGTGGAAATCATACGTTTCTTATGTTGCAATACGTAATAAATTAAACTGTTGTGGTGATTTTCAGTCTGGACAATGGTTTTATGCAGCTCTTCATGCTTGTTTGTCCTGTGTGAACATCTTCATCTATGCATAAATACTGCAACCAATATCCATTTGCCGGCCGCTGTGGCCGAGCGGTTCTAGGCGCTTCAGTCCGGAACCAGGCTGCTGCTACGGTCGCAGGTTCGAATCCTTCCTCGGGCATGGATGTGTGTGATGTCCTTAGGTTAGTTACGTGATGTTTGGTTTGTGGTGCGCTCAACTGCGCGGTCATCAGGGCCCATCGTAATTCTCAATCTGTACACAGTCCAGTCTAGCGACTTTCACGAATGATGATGGGATGATGAGGACAACACAGACACCCAGTCCCCAGGCATAGAAAATCCCCAAGCCGGCCGGAAATCGAACCACCTCATGATCCAGAGGTATCAACACTAGCCACTAGACCACGAGCTGCGGACAGTCAATTCCTCGAATATCCTCTCGTTCCACGAGCTCCTCTATCTGCAGTTTTCGATGCACCCGTGCATTGCCATGCATAAAAAGTTAACTCAGTGGCGAATGCAGCACTGAAAAGACACATGCACGGAAGGAGTACAGTGTCACAATAACGTTGACTGGCGAGTGAAACGCCCGCTAAACCCACTAGGCAGAACAGGTGATTAGGATTGTGGAAAGGGTCAAATAAGGTGTCGGTCAGTTTCACTCAAAATTGTAATTTATTGTAATTTAATAACACCTTTAAACGCCGGCCGGGGTGGCCGAGCGGTTTTAGGCGCTACAGTCTGGAACCGTGCGACCGGTACGGTCGCAGGTTCGAATCCTGCCTCGGGCATGGATATGTGTGATGTCCCTAAGTTAGTTAGGTTTAAGTAGTTCTAAGCTCTAGGGGACTGGTGACATCAGAAGTTAAGTCCCATAGTGCTCAGAGCCATTTGAACAATTTAACACCTTTAAACCAAAACGGCACATAGCCGAACTTTTACAACTACGAGTTTCAAAATGCAATTCTTTCACAGCTGAAGGCCTCCTAACAAGAAATCTTAAAAATGAACAAGATAAAAATGCAGTTAAAATAGCAAATAAAATTTATATACATCACAGCTAGGTGGAAAGCCTCAAAGCAAAAGGAGATAGAACAAACATATGCAAGGTGCAATACAAACGGCTGAAGGCCACAATTAAATTTTAAAATTTTAAAATATATTACCATAATCTTTAAAGGCAGAATGCCGCAATGTCTTAGCTTAAGGGGAAATTTTGAGAATATGACTTTAATCGGCTGAAGGCTCATAGTTGATCCTCCAAAAATTCAAAAATACCATTACCTTCAAATTTGCAATGGCCAAATGCACGCTAAATGAAAAAACAATGCAACGACAATAACTAACAATAACTAAATTTAAAAAGAAGGTTTTAAACAGCTGAAGGCCCACAAATGATTTACATAAGTTGATTTACTTGAAACACAATAAAAAAATTTCTTTTAAAACATTGGCTATAATAGATTACCAACATACCATTAAACAGCCTTTAAAAGGACGGTACAGGCAATGGCACTCTGAAGCCGGCCGGTCTGCCCTCGTTCACTTAGGTGAGACAGGTAGTGAGCCCAACTACACTTGATCCGTTGGTCACCCAACCAAGGGACAGCCACGGACCAACCGACAAAAAGCTTGCCACCAATCGGTACATGAGCACTCAAACACCAAAATGTTATGGACGTAATTATCCACAATGAAATATGTGTATGTATTTAGCTGTCAAAACTACACACGGTGTTGGACAGCGACAATAGGTAAGGAAAGGACACTGCCTCAAATTACTTTAGTGGCCAGAACAGGTAACTGGAACACTAACGGCCACAAGGCAGAAAATTCTGCTGGTGCACTTTAATTGTAATCAACCAATATAGTTAATTCCATGGCATGACGGCTAAATTGCAGCAATACAAACACTCGGTGTTGCTCACAGGAAAACCTCCGCAACAGCGAATCACCGAAACGAACCACACAACATGAATGGACATGGCTTGGGTACTGAAGTCACCACTCAACCTTGACGTTCTGGGTCGGTGAGCCACGAAGCTCGTAGCGATCAGACAGCTCCACACATGCTCCGACACTGCGCAGGGACGCCAGCAGACCCAGACAACAGCACCGCACAGAGATATCCTCCCTGGTCCGGACCAACCGACTGACTGCCCTCAGAATGCCGACAACATCTAAAACAGTCGTCAGTGGAAATAACGCCAACCACACACACAACCTGACAAACACATATGCACAAAGACCTGAACAATACCCAACAGTAACTAAGCACGCACGAAGACAAATCGGGAGTCGATGCACACTCACACAGCCGACTCATGAACGATGGGCGAGCCACAACTCGACGGTCCACCAAGACTGTGGCCCGGCTCAAGTGATGCGTGGCGTCAATGGTCGGTCGAGCCATGTCGACGCAGACCCCTCTGCTCCCAACCGATTGCACTAGTGCCGCATTGCAACTCCCGGACTGGCAGGTCCAGACTGCGCTCCTGCGCTCCAGACACAATCTAACTGACTGACAGCCTGAACACGCGACCTGAACTGGCTTACGACAGACAACGACCGGGAAGTAATAGCAGTCGAGCAAAGATACTACGAGATGGGATATATATTGATACGCGCTGCTAACGCCGCTCACGGTCAGGCAAAGCAGCAACTCAGTGACACCAATAATTTAAATTAACGTAGTGAGATGGAAGTATGTTAAAAACAGGGTGTAAAATACATGATGGCGGGAGCATGAGCCACTCACGGGTCAGCGAGTAAGCTGTGTTCGAAGATTTGGAGGCCAGTACACCCTATGAACATTATTCTCCCCCATACCATAGCGCCTAGACCACCAAACGATCATGTTCGACAGTGTTCCTGGGTTCATTACAAGGTCCCACCTCTCGCCATATGAAGGTACGTCCAACATGGTCGAACATGATTGTTTTGGTGGTCCAGATGTTATGGTGTGAGGAGGCATAATGTTGCATAGGCGTACTGACCTCCAGATTTTTTAACACGGTACACTCATTGAACAACATTATTGTGAGACTGTGCTCTTTCCTCATGTGTGTCTTTTCAGGGGTGCATTCGGCCATGAATTAACTCTTTGTGTATGACCATGCGCCGCCCCATCGAACAGCGCAGGTGAGGAGCTCTTGAAACGGGAGCATGTTCGGCGAGTGGACTAGCCTGTCCTTTGACCCGACTGAAATCCGATCGAGCACGAGTGGGATGCTTTGGGGAGAGAACGACCTTCCAGCACTTGTGACACGCGCTGATGGAGGAATGGAACGCTCTACCAAAGGAAATCCTTACCAAACACGTGGCCAGCATAGGGGAGGACATTACAAAGCGTGCATTGGCGTCCATGGTGATCATACACCCTGTTAAGAGCCATGTCCTGCCATTTGTAGCGTCCAGTGAAGCATAACAAACGGCGGTGACTTCAGTGTAATTATTTCCTTTGAATAAAACTGTAATTTCTCTTCATCTCTTTAGATATTTTTTTAAGTTGCTTTCTGTACTATACAGTAGCAAGTCTTTCTACAGATTCTTCAAGTTTCATCGAGCTATGTTATTTGGCATGGCACTTCATGCGAAAGTTACTGTTATCCCTAGGTTTTCACACTATTGTTTAACGTAAGGTTTTAGGAATCGAGGACACTGAATACAGTTGCCAGTAAATGGGAGATAGTGTGCTTAACATTGGTATAACAAAAATAATCGTCTAAGGATGGGTTCGAGACATTTCTCTTCACACCAAGAATTCCGTCCCACAGCTGTCAGGACTCTAATTACCACCACCCACAAATTCAAACAGATCACTAATGACCATGTTGACAAAGGAATTCTGTCTCATAGATAGGAATCGTTTTTTTTTTTTTTTTTGTTTGTGGTTTTAGGGCGCAAAACTTCTATGGTCATTAGCGCCCAAAAGATAGGAATCGGTGACAAGGTTCGGGATTCAGCTGTCATTTGGTTCTGGTATTTTTTCCCATCTCCTATCACGTATTTCGGTTCGGCAATGATTTATTTAATTAGAAGAATGCCAAGTTGTGCCTTCGTTCGGAGTCCACGTTAAACTGTAGTTCTCCTATAAATGTCTCAGTAAGCAAGTTCATATCGTACGAACGTAAGAGTATATAGCCCAATAAAGAACTGCTGTGTTCAGATCAATATTTGGATAGAGGGTAGTTTTATTTAATTTAACTGTTCTGTCTATGCATCATCCTTGAGAGAACTATTTGGTACCAGCAATTCTTCTGTCACACGGATGTCACTTAACCGCCACTGGATACCGCATAATCTCACACGTGTTATTGACGTCTCACGTACAGCAGAGGCTCGAGGATTATACTACGGTGATTGCCGATAAATTCTTAGGGAATTAAAACCGAATCAATTTTATGGCTCAAAATGTCGCCGGAACTTATGATCGGCAACTGCAAGGAGCTTGCTACTCAGATAAGGTAATTAAATGCATGGAATAAATTTTGGCTGTAAAAGACGGGGTCATAAACGGATATCATGAACATCAAGCTAATAAACTTTTAAATTTCTCTTTACACTAGGAGTCATCAATATGCTATCAGTTTTGTGGAAGTCTAAAAAGACCTTAGAGATACTGGTACGTCATTTTACGTCCTTGTTTTCCGCGTTAGCAGTAAAGGAGGTTAAGGCATTACGAAATGACCTGTTTCAGAGTTATGAAACAGGGTTGAAGCATTATGAATATTCTACAGTAACGTGTCCAGTATTTTCATAATTTTTATTTCATTTCTAACTGTTTTCTTAACAATACGACTTTACATCTCAACGTCTTTTTAACATTACTTGACTTGTTTTCAGGAGAGGGAAAACTACTTGGATGTTCTAGGTATCTTGCACATACAAACTCTGTTAGGTCTTGTAACATTATGTGATTACCTTATCATTTTAAATCATTCACTAATCGAGCAGTCGCTCGGCAACAGCTACAGTTAGCAAATAATGTTGCGAGAATGTAAAAGGTGAACGTCCTGTGACGTAACGTGTTTATTGTCGAAGCGCCATCAGAGATGCAGTGAGTTACTGACTTTGAAAACCGCGGCGCGAAAAACGGACAGAAGAAGAACACTTTTACACATTCTTTTGATGTACGAGGTATTCTCGATGAACAGTTACTCAGTTACTCATTTTTTCTCTTGTTTCTTGTAACTTGTGTCGAACGCGCATGGCTTGCCCCTGTATTATTATTGTTAAAAATAATATTATTTTAGTGTAAAGTAAAAGTGCAATACTAAAAGTGCAATACTGCATAGCACTAGATTTATTGTGCGACGTGTATGCGAAAACGTCAAAGGAATTATTTTCATTACGAGAAGAGAAGTGCCAGTCAAAACGGCATCCATGTTAAATCCTTCATTGCAGTGTAAGTTCATCTATTAATTGCCATAAACTCAGAGTTAAATGGGACTGGTGTATGGACTATTTATTTAGTATAGAATCTATGTCTCACTCCTTTATGAAGTTATTTAATTTTCTTTATGTTTCTGCCAAACAGAGAGTTCACAGTCACGAATTCTTTCGTCGAAATCGGACGGAAGTTGCATGCGGCGAAATATTTTCTCCGCGCCATATTCTACTGGTAAATGCATGATAAACTACGGTCCCTTAGGAAATTCATGTTGAGCTATCCAAAAATAATTATATTTTGAATAGGCGTTTACTCTCCTCTGCAATGCAACTTCCGACTGATCAGACGATCCAACAAGAAGCAGCCGCGCACGGTCGGCGTTCGCAAATATATTTTCACCGCTGATTATAGCTATATGTTACAGCACAAAAGTAAACATATTGTTATAGTTAGCGACTAAGAATGAGGACATTTATAACTGTATGTTTATGTATACACATTACGTAAACATATCGTTATAATTGGCGCTCGAACAGGGACACGAATTAAAAAAAAAGGCTCAAAGGAATAAAAATTTATATAAGATACGCATTGTGGAAATATTCATAAAGAATTGTAGCAAATCTTGTGCTTTTTATTTGTTACATGGCATCAAACACCATCCAAAAAAATTTCCATTGAGCGAAAGAAACGAGATATTCAGAGAAAATTACGGAAGAGAGATTTCTGTTTTGGAACAGAATTTGTGCGAAAATCTAGTTGCAACGCCCAAGGCAGTCATCATCAACGTATGTTAAAATTTCGTTAGCCGTAGCCAAGCTTCCTTAATTTCAGCCGACATTAATCAATTTGTGACGATCTTTAGTAGTTGCAGTAAAAATTTGCTTTGAATTCAGTAGATTGCATTTAGTAGATTGGAAATTTCTTTAAGTATTGTTTAAATTCCATTGTTGTGTATTGCATATCACTTGTTTTTAAATGTCCGCTGCCTGTTCACGGAGCTGACCAGCCTTAGTTTTCATTTATTTTGACCAGTGTGCAGCCATACTTTCTTTACGTTCCAGAATAGTCTCTTGTTCTCGTGACGTGAAATTCCCGACATTCCGATCTTGTGACGTAGCAGTGACAACCGACTCGCAACCGATAAATTACATCTTTGTCGACAGCTGACGGCCGTAGCTCAAACGAACTTCATTGACTTACTGTTTGTAAATAAGTGAGCTATGGCAGACGATAAAATGTCATCACTAGATTCAAACGAACAGAATGAAACGAGTGAAGTGTCGCGTCGCTTACGGTCCAGCAGTATAATTAGTATGGCTGAGACACCAACTCAAACAGTTGGAGAAAGTGAAGTCGGAAATCTTATGGACTTTGGTGCCTCACACCATAATGTTACCGGTACTGAACTAGACAATGCCAGCATAGTTTCTGTCACTAGTACTCATAGCCATATACCGGTTACAAGGGAGGCATGTGAAAGCAATTCAGGGGCAGTGACAGAAGATGTATTCAAACAGCTACTGAGTCAAATAAGTCAAATGATGCAGGACGGAAATCGCTAATTGAAAGAGGAAAATCGCCAAATGGTGAATTCCATTAAAAATGATTTGAAAGACGAAAATCGTCAAATGAAAGAGGCAAATAGACAAATGTTAGCCTCGCTTGAAGATAAACTTTCTACAGTAAGCGAAGAAATAAAAACTGTTAGAGAAAACGTGTCCAAAGAAGTAGCAAAGCTTAGTTAAGGATGCTGTTTCTCAAATGCGAAGTGGAATAATTTTCGAACTGAATGACACTTTAGCTACCATGCAAAGCGAGACAGCTGACATCCGAAACGCAACCAAGAATCTTGACTCCACCGTAACCACGGTTAATCACAGATTAGACAGAGTAACTACGCAGGTAGAAAAACTAACCGAGGGAATGTCATATTTGACTCTGGAAACTGAAACGAAAGTAAAGGAGAGGCTAGGTAGTCATGAGAGAGAATTTAGAGAAAAGTATGAGAACTGGATTGCTGGAAAGGACAAATTTGCCGAAATTAAAATTAACTAAGACCCAGTAAACACTGTGAAAGCAACTACTCTTGGTATCTTGTCAGCTCCTGGAAGCTCCAGAGATACCGTAATGTCTGAACTCGGTAGCATTAGGCGTACCCTTTAGCAACAATTACCAAATTGGAAGCAAGAGGTAATGGAACAACTAAATAACCTGAAGGCACAAGTGAGTAGTAGTTCCCGAACACAGAGACCGAATTATCCTAACTCTTTAGCCTCAGAGGAAGAAGATAAATTATTTCGGCAATTCCGAATACCTGTTGTATCTAATGAACACACTTCACCACCACATATTCCAGTTAGTCACCGAAACCAAGAATCTGACTCAGTAGTACAAATGATGAAGGAAGAAAGCAAGACAAACAATCGAGTTTTTCAAACCTTTAACCCGGAAAAACGAAATATCCACCGAATTGTTTATCTTCGTGGATTCTCTGGCATTTTTCCAAATTCGTGGACTGATACACAGCGTATCCAATTTGTTACCGGATATATAGGTGGCGAATCGGCAATATGGGGAACCGAAATGGTTAATAAGTGTCGAACGTATGAGGAATTTGAGCATTGTTTCCTCAGCAAATTTTGGAGATAAGGTGTTCAGAAGCGCCTTCGTAAAGAAGTCTATAATGCAGAACAATTTGACCCCAAGAACAATAGCCTGAGAAAGTCCGTCGAAAAATATCTTTGCAAAATCAGGTATTGGGATACCCCTATTAATAGTAAAGATGTAATTATGATTCTCAAGTCTAAATTACCCATATCGATTCGAGAAAAGCTGATAGCCATACCAGATGATGATCCAGATACCTTTCTGTCGATATTAGATTCCCTAGACCTGATCTATGAGGACGTGAGAGCTAACAAACCACGGAATACTCCGCACAATTCTTGGCCACAACATTACGAGAGTAAAGGCTATCAAAATCCAGGGAACGGTTACAAAAATAGTAACGATTGGCAAAACGGAAATAAAGGCAATGGGTATCTGTACAAAAGGAATGGACATAATCAACACAACCGATTCAATCCCGTGTATAACACGACTGGTAACCAGTACGGCAATCAACCGTACAAGCAGAAGTTTGGAAATGGTTTCAGTCAAAAAGGTTGGCAACAGCAGAGCGGAACGCAATGGAATGCACCGTACTCGCGCAGCCAACACTCAGATTGCGGGCAGCAACAAACAGCTGACAACGCCCACTCATACCAACACAACTCCGCGTCCAGTAAAAATCAAGCGCAGGGAATATACAGAAACACACAGTATAACGGCAAGCCACAGTGTGAAGGTGGATTCCACCGTAACAATTCCGGAAATCATAATAGTAATAAAATCATCAGACCCTGCGAAGGCAGTACAATACCCCTGCATTTTTCGCAAACGCGGAAGACAGTAACACGTATTGGACACTAGAACAAACGCAACAACATTTTGACACAAGGTTTGTGCATAACAGTAATTTTGTTCCTCAGTGTTCTCATAATGTCAGATTGTTCGAACTTTCTAATGATGAAGGCCAATCGAAACCAAACAAACAGGAAAACTAAGTTCAGCATCTGAAAGCTCCCTAAGTGATGCTGTGAGACAGAATGGGAGCGGCCACTTCGACGGAGAGACTAACCATGACGTACTTGTACTGAGATACAATGACGGGATTGACATGAGACAAGAATTATTACAAGAGAAAGAGACGACTGACGGTGATGAACCGATAGGTGACCAAGTGCAAGCTATGACAAAACTTCCTATAGCCGGAATGTTGACGTCTGTAATCCTAGATACAGGTGCAAATATTAATGCTATGTCCTTATGTTTCTATAAGCAAATTAGTACATTAATTAAATTTCCAACATTACCCGTCCAAGGATGGTCAATAACAGGAGCCATCGGCTCCCAGACACAAAAGGTCAGTACACAAGCTTGGGTACCACTGGAGATTCAATCAATACCCATCAAATGTATTTTCCTCGTTGTCAAGAAATTGGCAGTGCCATGTGTCTTGGGAATGGATTTTCTACGACGATATAGAGCCCGAATAGATCTTTATACAGGCATTTGCACACTGTTAGTACACAGCAAACAAAGGTTGCACTGGAGTTAGTGAAAGAAAGAGTAAAAAACTTTGGCATTTGTAATAGCATTAGATTACAAAGAATAGGCAGAAAACCTCCTTGTCGTAATCATTTCAATTTCTTTTATGGTAACTGTGATACATTTATTGATACAATAACAGTCAGTGACTTACCCTCTCAGCAGGAAATAACCAATAATACTGCAGACTCAACAGAGTTATCCGAACCTCAGCGACAGGAATCATTCAATTTCTTGTCACACTATATCAACGTGTTTTCAAAACCACCCGGTATTATAAAAGACTACGAATATACTATGAAAGTGGTTCCGCACCAAACTTTCTGTAGCACGACATATCCCATACCGTATGCAAGAAGGAAAGCAGTTCGTAATGAAATTAAGAAAATGCTGAACTGGAAAGTCATGGAGTATTCTAATTCGCCATATAGTAGCCCCTTGTGGACGATTTTGAAACGGGATAACACCGTACGACTCGTACTTATTGCACGAAACATAAATAAAATTGTTGTGCCAGTACGAACGAGACCTGAAGCGATTGAAGAACACCTGCTGAGATTTTATGGAAATTAAATATCTGTGTAGCATTGATTTGAAAATGTCATTTTGGCAAGTGAGACTAAATCCTAACTCACGAAAGTATATCTTCGCCGCAGATCCCATCAATTTCAGGCCATGCCTTTTGGATTGAATGATAGTTCTGGAGTACTCATCTCTGCCCTAGATCATGTTCTTGGTCCAGATCTTATTTATGAAGTCACTCTCTACGTTGATGATCTTTTAATTGCCACTAAAATCTGGGAAGGTCACGTTGAACTAATACAGAAAGTGTTTCAGAGATTTCTGGAATACGGAGTCACTGCCAACTTGCAAAAGTCACACTTTGGCCGAGCCAAAATCAAATTCTTAGGACACGTCATTTCATCTGGCGGAATACGTCCTGATCCGGCTAAGCTAAGTGCAATTAAAAATTTTCCTATCCCATCTTCAAAACGACAACATAAAGGTTATCTTGGACTCGCTTCATTCTTCAGAAGATTTTTACCAAAGTAAGTAATGAACAACCCTGATTTATTGAAATTGTTAAAGAAAAATACTCAGTGGAATTGGACTGACGACTGTCAAAAGGCATTCCTCGATATCAAAGAAGCTTTGTTAAATAGCAACATTCTTTATCATCCAGATATGGAAAAGGAATTTTGTGTGTCATCTGACGCAAGTTTTCAGGGGTTAGGCGCATGTCTCTTACAGATCCATGAAGCCAATGGAAAACCAGACATCAGAGTAATTAGTTTTGCTAGTAGGGTTCTTACAGAAACTGAACGATCCTATTCTGTTACTGAACTGAAAGCTCTTGCAGTAGTTTGGGCTTTCAAGACATTCAACTACTACATCAATGACAAGAAAATCAAAGCCTATTCTGACCATCAGGCTCTTAGTTTTCTTCTGACGTGTAAACTCCTACATCCTCGCATAACGAGGTGGTGTCTTTTCTTACAGGAATATGACTTCCAAATAATCTATATAAAAGGCAAAGATAACATTATTGCGGATGCTCTATCTCGCATGCCTGAAGGCTCTTCGGACAGTACTGAACTTTTGGAACAAATGTCAAATTACAGAATTCTTTTGATGAAGCATCCAATACATCGGAAATATTTTATTGATCTTTGTAACTAGATTGTCCAATTGCAGGAAACTGATCCAAAATGGAGAGGTGTGAAACAGATCCTCGAAACTAATCCTACCCATCGCAGGTGAAAATATTACAGATTGCATAATCAAGTTCTTTTCCACCGAACATCATTGTCATCAGAAAATTGGCTAGAATGCATTCCGCAGGAATATGTAGAACACTTACTCTGGTATACACATATTTCGTGGGGACACTTTGGTCCAGAAAAGTGTAAGCGTAAAATAGCAAAGTACTGCTACATCCCTAACCTTCATAGCAGAATTCACAAACTCTTGAAACACTGTATCATTTGTCAAAAGGCAAAACCTTTTAATCTTCCGAATATACTGCCTTTGCATCCTATTATCACAGAGAAACCTAGACAAATCCTAGGCATAGATTTGGCAGGACCCCTTCCACGATGTCGTGGAGGGCTAAGGTACCTTGTAGCTGTCATTGATCTATTTACCAAACATTTGAGATTTTACGCTATGAAATCTGCAAAGACTCAACTAATCATCAATCGTTTAGAACGTGACTACTTTCCTGGATTTGGAAAACCTGAATCAATTCTCTCAGACAATGGGTCTAACTTTGTCTGCAAAAGATGGAGACTTTCCTTGCTAGTCATCAAATTAGGCAAATCCTTATCTCGAAGTTTAGACCGCAGTCGAACCTGACTGAGCGTGTGTTCAAGGAGTTTAATCGTTTTATTCGTACGTATATACCAAATCAGCAGACTCGCTGGGTTGACTTTTTGTCACCTTTCGAGGAAATTGTGAATAATATACCACACATGTCTACTGGTTTCACTCTGAGTGAGTTGATGTCTTTTGACCAAGAGAAAAATGAATGGGTCAATTCAATTCCTAAGTGTAACAACACAAGCGCTAGTTTAGACGCCAGAATAAGACAAGCTCTAACAACGTTGACCACCCAAGCCAATTTACGGAAGAAGGCGTATGACAAACATATTATTAAGGTGTTAACTTATAAATTAGGCGAAAAAGTCTTGCTAAAAACACACTTTAAACCATCGTTGCTCTTACGCAAAAATCGAAAATGGTAAAGTCTTTTTGAAGGACCTTACGAGATCCTCCGTATACCGTACACGGGTTGTTATCTAACTTCTGATCCCGCAAATGGAAAAATAAAAGGGTTATACCATCATTCAGGATGCAGACCTGTCCTGCAATGCCATTCGGATGAACTGTCAACCTCCTCGGCCAGGGCGGTACAACCTATCTCATCACGCCCGTGAATGGAACTAATTTTCCATTTCGATATCAATATATACGCTGCAACATGCACGAAATTATGATTGCAAGTGGGCTTTGGTATAGTATTTCGTTCATAGAATTGATAGAAGATGTACTTCCATAGAATTCAATTCGTAGACAATTCATAGAAGATGTATTTTCTTTATGATTAAGTTCAAAGCGTTGTTCAGAGCGTGGGACTTGGTTTCATGTTCAAGGATCAGTATCCGTCTCTCATTTACCTATCCGTGAATGTAGGGAATTTAGGTCACGATGTATGCTACTATCCCATTTATTTAGTGTTATTACTGGGATTAGAAAGTATAAGGGGTTCCTTTTGTTCTGTTGTTGATGCTTTGTGGTCTTGTAAACCACGTGACCTCGTGATGACGTATGTAACTTTGTTACTGAATTCTGCTGTCTATTTGATGAATTGTAATCCCAAATTATGTTCTCTTTACTCACTTTTAATTCCGAAGCAGTTTAAATTTTACTATGTTTTTCCTGTGTTTTCCCCATATGCTTTTATTCTATAGTTGTTACATCAGCAGGAATAATTTTAATTTCTTTGCATGCATTGTACAGCAGTTACAAGGCAGATCGGTTC
The DNA here is from genome assembly GCF_023864345.2 of Schistocerca serialis cubense. Classification (NCBI taxonomy): domain Eukaryota; kingdom Metazoa; phylum Arthropoda; class Insecta; order Orthoptera; family Acrididae; genus Schistocerca; species Schistocerca serialis. The sequence goes on along the minus strand of NC_064638.1, from coordinate 253,670,666 downwards.
TACTGAGAATTTCGAGAATTCCTGCTGATCCTGAATTTGTTCTGAGTGAGTGTTGTGATTCACGTTTATTGCAGATAGCGGTCAGATTATACAACATGTCATTTAAATTCACACTGCACGTGTTCTCTCTAACAAAATGTGCAAATATTATTGCAGATTGTGCTATGAGGTTTGAGTGCGTCAGTAATAATTTTGCTTTGAATTAAGCACATCTTCAAGACTTCTTACATTTCTCGTTGCCTTCTGATCCTGAAAGTATCAACAATAGAAGTCACATCGTATTATTAACATCTGTAAATCAAACTTTTGTATGAAAAAAGTAACAACCACAGGGCAAGTATACTGAAGTCATACTAGGAAGGTACTCGGCTTAAGTTCAAACACAAATACGAAGCTTTCAATTACATACGCAATTTCTTGATTCAGTTAATAATCTTTAATGCTTCGTTTCAACGATCATTTTACTACCGAACACCTTACGCTTCAGTTGTAAGTATTTTATTTAAAACCATGACCGGTTTTACAGAATTTTAGCTGCGTCATCAGGTGCACTCTGTACAAATTAATAGTCAAAAACTTATGTAAGACAAGAAACCGTAACTAACATGCAATGCCGATCCAGAAAAGAGAATGGGATGACCCATCATTCACAGTCAGCAATTTTTCGGTGCGTAGCGGACGTCAAATGATAGCATAAAATAACATAGAACGTGATACACTCCTGTGATATCTAGAAAGAACGAAAGGTAAAAATAATAATTTGGATGGCGTCATAAAAGGCAAGCGAATGATGTCTTCACTGAATCATCGGGAACATTACTACAAGGAGGGAGAAGGTTTACTAGAGCCTGTTGTTACTGGCGATGAAAAGTGGATACTGCATTTCACGCTGAAATCAAATAACAGAGCATAATGTGGGAACACACCGGTTCACCTGTGACAAAAAAAAGTTTCGTTCAGCGCCAACTGTTGGGATGTTAACGGCCTTCTGTGCCCTGCTGGATTTCATGCCACAAGATGCCACCATCAATGTCAACAGTTATTTTTCCTCACTGTCACACCTGAGGGCTGCGATCAGGGTAAGGCGGTATTGGTTTCTCGATGTGGACAACGTGATTCTGCTCCACGACAATGCGAGACCACATGTGGCAATCAGAACTACTGAAAAGCACCAGGCATTTCGATAGAAGACTCTGGACCACCCGCCCACCATACAGTCCAGGCCTCGCCCCTAGTCATTTCCACGTTTTCGGGCAGCTGAAGAAGTTCCTGGCTGGACAGCAATTCACAAGTAACGATGAAGCCAAGACATCAGTCTAACGGTGGTTCCATAGCCAGCCAGACGATTTCTACCACAGTAGCATCTCAGATTTAGTGCAGCGATGGGACAAATGTATGAACCAGTGTGGCGACTACACTCCTGGAAATGGAAAAAAGAACACATTGACACCGGTGTGTCAGACCCACCATACTTGCTCCGGACACTGCGAGAGGGCTGTACAAGCAATGATCACACGCACGGCACAGCGGACACACCAGGAACCGCGGTGTTGGCCGTCGAATGGCGCTAGCTGCGCAGCATTTGTGCACCGCCGCCGTCAGTGTCAGCCAGTTTGCCGTGGCATACGGAGCTCCATCGCAGTCTTTAACACTGGTAGCATGCCGCGACAGCGTGGACGTGAACCGTATGTGCAGTTGACGGACTTTGAGCGAGGGCGTATAGTGGGCATGCGGGAGGCCGGGTGGACGTACCGCCGAATTGCTCAACACGTGGGGCGTGAGGTCTCCACAGTACATCGATGTTGTCGCCAGTGGTCGGCGGAAGGTGCACGTGCCCGTCGACCTGGGACCGGACCGCAGCGACGCACGGATGCACGCCAAGACCGTAGGATCCTACGCAGTGCCGTAGGGGACCGCACCGCCACTTCCCAGCAAATTAGGGACACTGTTGCTCCTGGGGTATCGGCGAGGACCATTCGCAACCGTCTCCATGAAGCTGGGCTACGGTCCCGCACACCGTTAGGCCGTCTTCCGCTCACGCCCCAACATCGTGCAGCCCGCCTTCAGTGGTGTCGCGACAGGCGTGAATGGAGGGACGAATGGAGACGTGTCGTCTTCAGCGATGAGAGTCGCTTCTGCCTTGGTGCCAATGATGGTCGTATGCCTGTTTGGCGCCGTGCAGGTGAGCGCCACAATCAGGACTGCATGCGACCGAGGCACACAGGGCCAACACCCGGCATCATGGTGTGGGGAGCGATCTCCTACACTGGCCGTACACCACTGGTGATCGTCGAGGGGACACTGAATAGTGCACGGTACATCCAAACCGTCATCGAACCCATCGTTCTACCATTCCTAGACCGGCAAGGGAACTTGCTGTTCCAACAGGACAATGCACGTCCGCATGAATCCCGTGCCACCCAACGTGCTCTAGAAGGTGTAAGTCAACTACCCTGGCCAGCAAGATCTCCGGATCTGTCCCCCATTGAGCATGTTTGGGACTGGATGAAGCGTCGTCTCACGCGGTCTGCACGTCCAGCACGAACGCTGGTCCAACTGAGGCGCCAGGTGGAAATGGCATGGCAAGCCGTTCCACAGGACTACATCCAGTATCTCTACGATCGTCTCCAAGGGAGAATAGCAGCCTGCATTGCTGCGAAAGGTGGATATACACTGTACTAATGCCGACATTGTGCATGCTCTGTTGCCTGTGTCTATGTGCCTGTGGTTCTGTCAGTGTGATCATGTGATGTATCTGACCCCAGGAATGTGTCAATAAAGTTTCCCCTTCCTGGGACAATGAATTCACGGTGTTCTTATTTCAATTTCCAGGAGTGTATATGGAAAAATAGTTTATGAGAAATAGGATGTATGTTTGTCATTACCTGCACGTACTTTAGTTTGCCTAGTAAAACATAGGGGAGAAAACTTTGTGATTTGCCTTCATAAAACTATTTTAAGGCTTAGCACTATACTGATACGAAGTAAAACAAGGCTGAATATCTTGCCTGCCTAAACAGCTCAATCGGCAGAAAGCAACGCATTGCAAAGGCAGATGGCAAGAGGCTGCACTTACCACCGAAAGTGTGCACACTTCATGTGTACTTACAGGTTAGTTAGGTTAGGTTAGTGTTTTTTAACGTCCCGTCGACAACGAGGTCATTAGAGACGGAACACAAGCTCGGGTTAGGGAAGGATGGGGAAGGAAATCGGCCGTGCCCTTTCAAAGGAACCATCCCGGCAGTTGCCTGAAACGATTTAGGAAAATCACGGAAAACCTAAATCAGGATGGCTGGAGACGGGATTGAACCGTCGTCCTCCCGAATGCGACTCCAGTGTGCTAACCACTGCGCCACCTCGCTCGGCGTGTACTTACAGGTGGCGTGTCAACACGGAATTGCAGAAGTGCATATAGCGATATAGAGAGAAGGTTCCTGTGGAGCACGCTTTCGTATCTGCAGATATCTAGACTTGTAGAACGATGGCTGTGCTGATGGGAAAGCTGGATGATCCTTACAATTTGTTAAAAACGACGTAATTTCTTAAAAACTATTATTAGTGCCAATGTTTCACCTGGGAAGCAGCATGTTAATTGATATAAAGTAGTTCAAGGTGGTAGATATTATAACTTCATGACATACGGGGTGTAAAGTATTTAAACCGACAACCTCTGGGAGGTTGTAGGGGGACATCAAAACAAATATTTTTCCCTAATATCACTTTTCCCTATGAGAATTATTTAAATCGGTGGAGGCCGTATTACGCTCGTCAGTTGTTAGAGGCCGTATTACGATCTTCAGTTGTTAGAGGGCGTATTACGCTCTTCAGTTGTAGGCAACTGCTGTCCACTAGTGCAGCAGTGCATTGTCTCTGTTTACTAATGGAGCGATACACCGGGAGTGAGTACACTGATACGGTTGATGCGTACTACGTAGCGCACGACAGCGGACGAGCTGCACAGCGGGTTTATGAACAACAATATCCTAATCGCCGTATTCCGCATCATACAACCTTTGCTGCTGTGTACCAACGTCTGCGTGAGACCGCGTCATTTAGCAGATTAACTGGAACAGTCCTTCGAGAGCAATTGTTACGTCCACTTCACTTACAGCGTGTTAACAACCTGGAACCAGTAGATTATCCACCCAGAGAACAGTTTTCGCTGTGGTACTAGAACAGTGTGAAATGCATCCTACATTTCCACCCTCTGTGTTGTTTACCGATGAAGCAACGTTCGGGCGTGATGGAGTCTTCGACATGCACAATTCGCATGTTTGGAGTGAGGATAACCCACATGCCACAGTTGCTAGCGCTTATCAAGTGCTGTTCTTGGTTAATGTGTGGGTCGGTGTTGCTGGGGACTGTTTAATTGGGCCGTATCTGCTACCTAGGCCATTAAATGGCAGGCACTATTACAATTTTCTCGCCAGAGCATTGCCAGCATTGCTGGAAGACGTCCCGCTCCCTACAAGACAACGCATGTGGTTCCAACATGACGGCACATTTCAGTCGTCGTGTGCGTCGATTCCTGGACCGACGGTTCCGAGAAACGTGGATTCGCAGAGGTGGTCCTGTACCATGGCCTGCTCGATCCCCAGATGCGTCCCCTCTGGACTTTTTTGTGTGCGGAGAGATGCACAACCTTGTTTACGCAACTCCTGTTGCATCTGAAGAGGACCTGATTGCCCGGATAGTAGCAGCAGCAGGAACAATTCAGGATACTACTGGAGTTTTTGCCCGTTTTAGACAGAACACGATCAGACGGTGTAACCTTTGTTTAGGTGTCAATGGAGGCATTTTTGAAAATCTACTGTAATTGAAATTGGGTTGTGTCAATGAGTTGTCTCTTGGTCATAAAAGATGGAAAAGTGTTTGTTGGTTTAATTAATTTGCCGCCTGAGAAATCTTCCTCTACCAGTTTAAATGCTCCTCATAGGAAAAAATGGCATTAGGGAAAAATATGTGTTTTGATGTCGCGTACAACCTCCCAGAGTTTGTCGGTTTAAATACTTTTCACTCTGTACAACGATAGTTTATAAGAAAGCTAGACTAGCGTGGTACACTTTACAGGATTCGTTCTTGATTTAAAATTTAATAAAAGGATGAAAACTCACAAGATAAAGTAATTTTTTTTTCTTTTTAAACAACACCCAAAACGAAACTGGGACAAATCCGTTGCTATACACAGACAGACCAAGCTAAGGCCATAGAGGGGGCTGAATGAAAGTACATAAATCCTTTCCCTTGAAGTAACAAATGACGAAACAGGTTCATAAAAGGTATGAAAAACATAACAAATCAAAGAGAAATAAGACTCCGCTAACCATTGTCATCAGAAAATCTGATGCAGATGAAATTGATTATGAAACCACGGTGTCTACGCTCAAGTTGCCCATTGATGTTATATTTCTAGAACTTTTCCAAAGAATGCGTAATCTCCTCTTCCTCAAGAATATTTAAAGCTGTGCCCTTATTTTCCCTACGTAACACCAGAAGATTGCTGAACAGGCTACTGACAGTATGACTGTGCTGTCAGATGCGAACTAAGGCCGATTTCCGATTTCCCAGTTTAAGGTGCTCTTTGAATACCACTTCAAAACTTCTACCTGTGTGGTCGATGTACTAGGGTTGGATAAAAGGTAGTGGCAACACTGCCGTAACACGAAGAACGTGCTGTCCGTGGCTGATAGCAGTAGGTCAGTCGAAGTAGTGCAGTGAGCAGCAACTGCTGTGTTTCATTCAGTTGCAGTGCGCATTGTCTGAAAGTGCAGAAAACCAGTTTAAGCGCCGTAACAGTACATTTAGGAATCACGAACAACATGTATGAACCAATATTCAAGTGGGATGTGTTCGGAGCGCTGAGTTTTTTCAAGGACTGTGTGTGGCGTGTGTTGATGCAGCATTGCCAATTCGCACAGCGGCAAGATGGGTCAAAGTGTTTTGGGTGGCAGCGATGTGAATCAGGCCGGCCGGAGTGGCCGAGCGGTTCTAGGCGCTACAGTCTGGAACCGCGCGATCGCTACGGTCGCAGGTTCGAATCCTGCCTTGGGCATGGCTGTGTATGATGTCCTTAGGTTAGTTAGGTTTAAGTAGTTCTAAGCTCTAGGGGACTGATGGCCTCAGCAGTTAAGTCCTATAGTGCTCAGAGCCATTTGAACCATTTGATGTGAATCAAGATTGGCTCCGTTTCGTACGTCACAACATGACAAGTGAGCTCCTTGCCTCCCTGTTGTTTGTGGATCACTGATGGACTGCATCCGATCATCCTTCATGACAATGAACGATGCCACACGGCGACCCTTGTGCAGGAACTCCTGCCTATGTGGAGGTGGGAAATAGAGGAATGTCCACCGTATTGACCCGATATGAGTCCATGAAGTTACGACATATTCGGTAAAATGAAGGAAACTCTTCGTGGCATGCACTGCAACACAAGAGACGACATCATCGGTGCCACAGGGCAGTTCTTGCTCGACATCGACAGAAATGGACGCGCTGATACTGTACGACACTTTTCGCCTGTGTCGTGGAAGGCAATCTAGATATGTGGCGGTTATATTGAGGGTATGTAATAGGGTGAACGTCTGGCAGTAAGGTCTGGTATGATTTATAAAAGTGTTTCCGCTACTTTTTACCCTACCCATGTACCTCACTGGGCAGTCATCGCATGCGATACAACATACTCTAGCAGTTTTACATTCATCGGAAAACTTGTGTTCTGACCACGCTTTTGGGAATTAAGTAGCTGGTTTGATGTTTTTTGAGCGCAATCGTCTACCGATTTCTTCGGAAATTCTGCCAAGATAACGTATTCTGTGACATGCATGTTTACCATTTGTAAGTGTTATACTGTGTGGTACATTAAGCTCCAAGGAGTTTTTAGAAATCGAGTATTTTTCTTTTTTCTGAGGGTTTCTTAAAACATGGAATTGCCAAACTCATCATCGTAGTCATTCGAATAAGCAACATAGTGGATGGTCTGGTATTCGTGGTCAGCAGCTATTCTAGAAAGAGAGACGTTTAGCATTCTATTCTGAAGTGATTTGAAGGCTGCCTTTTTACAGGGTAGTTGGTGGTTAGAGGAATGATGGATGACGTCATCTGTGGTTGTAAGCTTGCGATAAATGTCATACTGAGTCTTAGGTTCAAATGGCTCTGAGCACTATGGGACTTAACTGCTGAGGTCATGAGTCCCCTAGAACTTAGAACTTCTAAAACCTAACATAAGGACATCACACACATTCATGCCCGAGGCAGGATTCGAACCTGCGACCGTAGCGGTCGCGCGGTTCCAGACTGTAGCGCCTAGAACCGCTCTGCCGCTCCGGCCGGCTGAGTCTTAGTCTCCTTCAGAGTAATAAGTAGATCTAAATGAACTTTGTTGATTGTGTTGAAAAGTTCCACCACGAATCAGTCACAATCATCTCGTGTACCTTCATGTAATAAGATAATGTCGTCTATGTATCTATACCAAGCAACCATCCTGAAAGTAGATGTGGAGAAATAGTTCCTGACAATCGTGCTCGTAAGTGTTCACGAAGATGCTCGAAAGATCCAAGACAAACGGAGAACCCATAGCTAATCCTTGTTTTTGTAATTATGTGTACTCCTCAAATTTAAAATAATTAGAGATCGTTAATCTCATCTGTGAGATCTTCCTGAAGTTGTGACCGATTATATCCTGCATATGGCCAATAGCTATACTCGTACACATGTTATGAATGTCCAACGTGGCTGGATGATAGGTCCGTGAGGTTTTCAATTAAATGTTTCCTATTATGTAAAGAGAACTATGTAGAATAAATATAAAGTTGATTCAAATATTGAGCCAATATTCGGTCAGTGTGGTATCCAACACCACTCTTCGTGTTAACGATCGGTCTTACAGGCATCAGTTCCTTATGTATCTTAATTGTAACACATAATATAGGATCCGATGGGTTCATGGGAACTAAGCCTTTCCTTTCCCCCATCTGGAAATACCTTAGTGGTGTTAAATACCTTTTATGTTGGCCAATTATTTCGCTGTGGGGTCAAATCTACACTTTTGTAGTTCATTTTCCTGAAAAAATTGGGGAATCTTATGTACATTGCATGGGGGCTTAATTAAATATTATGCAAATATTTTTAGTAGCTGTATGCTCGATTACGCTGTGTCTTGTAATCGGTTGGCCCTGACTAGTATTATTACGCAATCTGACTGCATAGAACAACAACAAAGAATGAAAGGAAAATTTTCGTTAACACAATTAATTAATTAAGTCCCCAGCAACTATAAAACCTACGAAACCAAAGCACAAGTGTAATTGTTCTGTGTGTGGAAGTATGACTCAACGTACACATCTGGCACGGTTCTTCTTCAATAAGACAAGAAATTTTAAATATCATTTATACTGACGTGATAAAAAAATAGAAATACTATAATTGCGTAAGGAAAGCAGAATTACACTCTAATACAAGAACACAAGCCAGATGCTTTGTTGACTGAACCTGTAATGACACATTATTCAGGACATTGAAATAATGAAAAAAGAAGAATAGTAGTTTGTTACCTTAATTTATATTGATGAAAAGCACTCTAAACATTACAATCTCTCCACACCGACTCGCTACTACCACATCTCAACCAGAACTCTCCAATATCACACCTCAGCAAGCACTGCCTACTAACACATCTCAACAAACACTCTACTATGAGCTCTCCCCAAGAACTGACTACCACGAGTCCTCGACAGGCACTGACTACTACAAGCTCTCCCCAAGCACTCCGTGGAGGCGGCTGAATAATACTCTTTGGCGCAATCTCTGGCGCTGTGGCTCAGTGTAGCCACCTTTCAACATATTGGCTTTATTTTAAAATAACAACTGTTTTTTGTTTACCAGCCTGTGTAATAATAGCGTGGCTAAGTGCCAGCTTCTCATTATGTTTTTAAAATTTTACCTTGCTAAACAGCAGTCCTACAATTCGGTTTTGACTCCTGATTAATGTCACAGGCTTTATTAATAATCCTATTCACACCAGTGGCCACTTAGTTGCTCTCTGTCGTGGACAGCATCACACTGTGTAAAGCTGCAACAGTAGGTGAGATAATGGAACTCAATTGTTTCTCTGAAATCTTGTGATTAACAATGTGTGACAAACCCTTTTCTATTAGCATACTTTCTCTATCATTGAAACAAATGTCAGTGAAATTACAACTTTAGGATAAAATTTAAAATCGCAACTGGGGACACTTTGATTAATAGAGGCAGGTTGGCGCGCCTATTCAAACTGTTGTAGGTCGGTAATGCTACTGGGTTCCGTATGTGCTATACACATATGTCTGTTGGCCTTGTCCTTTTCGCATATAAGGACAGTATTTCATTTCTATTGTACAAGTGTACCCTGTCAGGAGAAACAAGAACATCTCAAAGAAGACCAAACTCCGGCTTTTCAATAGCAATGTGATATCTGTATGGTGAGAAAAGTGGCAATTGATACTGAATACAGAAAAGTGTGAAGTTATTCACATGAGTACTAAAAGAAATCAGCTAAATTTCGTTTACGCGACAAGTCGCACAAATCTGAAGGCTGCAAATTCAGCTAAATACTTAGGGATTACAATGACAAATAACCTAAACTGGAAAGATCACATAGATAATATTGTGGGTAGAGCAAACCAAAGACTGCGATTCATTGGCAGAACACTTAGAAGGTGCAACAGTCTACTAAAGAGACTGCTTACACCACGCTTGTCCGCCCTATTCTGTAGTAGTGCTGTGCGGAGTGGGATCCGCATAAGGTGGGACTGACGGATGACATCGAAAAAGTACAAAGGGCAGCTCGTTTTGTATTATTGCAAAATAGGGGAGATTGTGTCACAGGCATGATCCGTGAATTGGAGTGGCAATCATTAAAACAAAGGCGTTTTTCGTTGCGACGGGATCTTCTCATGAAATTTCAATCACCAGTTTTCTCCTCCGATTGCGAAAACTTTCTGTTGCTACCCATCTACATAGGGAGAAATGATCTCACGATAAAATAAGAGAAATCAGGGCTCACACAGAAAAATTTAAGTGCTCGTTTTTCCCGTGTGCCGTTCGAGAGTGCAACGGTAGAGGGACAGCTTGAAGGTGGTTCATTGAACCCTCTGCCAGGCACTTTATAGTGAATAGCAGAGTAATCACGTAGATGTAGATAAAGGCTGTTCTGTTGTATGGTTGCGAAACTTGGAAGGTGACTAACCACATCAAAAACCAGCTCCAAGTTTTTATCAACCGCTATCTCCGGCGTATTTTAAATGTGAGATGGCCAGATATAACGACAAATTAAGATCTTTGGAGGGAGACAAATCGGCAACTAATCAATATACATATCAAAGAACGTAAATGGAACTGGATTGGGCATACATTGAGGAAACCAGATGAAGCTATTGAAAGGATGGCACTGGATTGGAACCCTCAAGGAGTTAGAAAACAGCCGTAGAAAAGGATGATCGAGAGAGAAGATGCAGAGGATGGGAAAACCTGGAGTGAAGCGAAGAAACTTGCTAGAAGTCGTACCAGGTGGAGGAATTTCGTCACGGCCCTATGTTCCAGAGGGAACGACAGGAACTAAGAAGAAGAAGATTTCATTTCTAACACAGTAAAACATAATAGGTCATAAACAATGTTTAGATAGTGCAGCAGCTTCGAGAAACAACCGTGACACATATTTTGGTATACATTTGTTACTTAAACATGTCTGTAGAAAGCATTTTTAGGCAGCGGACTTTGTAGTCAGGACACCCACAGCACCGACATATAATTTCGCAGATAAGATTGCTTGAGCTGTAAGTAATTTATTTATGAGCACTGTTGTTGCGTTTATTATTGTGTACTTACCCGTGTTAGCTTTCGCTGTTAGCTGAGCTGTACTCTTTAAGTTGGCACCAACTTTCGCTACCAGTTACTAATAGCGTCCTCCAGTGAAAGAAATACCAATATTGAGCTGGTACTGCTAAACTATATACGAGCAAACACTATACACTATTCGTTTTCAAGTCCAAAGTCACTCACAAGTTTACAGCAGCCACACGCTGGCGCATGTGAGTTCAGAGGGTGGCAAGCACCTTATTTGCATACTCACAGCTTCACTTTAATCGCTACTGAAGTTACTACGCAGTAACGGGTTTGACTCATAAGCCGAGTTTCGAAAGTGCGAAAAGTCCTTCTCACTTAAAGTTCACGGTCAGAACAATTCTACCACATCATCTCTAAGTAAGCTGTGTTTCGTTTGTTCGTCACATTTTTCTTAGCCGGTTACCGAGGATGGAAAGACGAGTTTCATTGTGGGGTTTTGTGTCCTTAGTTATACCACTCTCGGTTTATATTTGCATTATAGAGGCGCCGTTTGCAAAGGCTTACGGCGTGCGCCTTGATAGCAAGAGTGACTAAGTCCAGTAATCTGTAGGTTGCAAAGCGCAGCGCGGCGCGACGCTGCGGTCACCCGAGGTGTTAGCAGGTAGCGCGCCGGGACTTCCCCGCGGCACAACAAGTGACATCTGCGCAGGCTCCAAGCTAATCCCCGGCACTTTGACAACAGACGCACCGTCTTGTGCTACGCCGCCCCGCCCTCAAGGAAACAGCCCCGGCTCCGTGCAAATGGAGCATCGCTAGGTCCCATCCCATCAACAGACTTGCAGTATATGCCAATGGTGTGTGTCGGACTCTCTAATCGTTTCTGCAGGAGATGACAATTTAGTAACGTTTCCACCTAACTGATATCTAGCCTCGGTTCAGCTGCAGGCAGTGTAATACATTTCCGGTGCGAATTATGCATTATATCCTTTGACAAAACATGTGATAAATATTTATGAAATAAAGAAGATTATCAACGCTGCGGGTTAGCTGTTCATTTCGAAATACTTCACTCCTTTAATTTCTGCTATATTTTATGCCCAAGTATTAGAGGCGCACAGGGACCATTTAATATGTTGAAGCGCTCTTGGCCAGCCATTGAGAGACTTTTAGGTATTAACGGAGATTCGACGCTTGTACTGATGGATGTGCGAAACGTTTGTGAACTGTATTACCTTCTCTCATTCAAACACGCATTTTCATTCCGATTCTCGTTAAATATGCACTTTACGACTTCCGTTTCGTTTCTGTTTAACATCGTATGAAATCTGTCCTTCAGAATTTCATTTATTCCGTGAACTGCATCGCATAGTTGGACATGATCTTTCCGTAACAGAAGATGAAAGTAAAATTGACATTTTCAGCATTTCCCTTATAGCATACTGGAAGTGCACATTGAAAAATAATTTTGATAGTATAATTACATGTCTGACACGCCTGCTTACTTGACCTGTTCTATGCTGGCTTCCTTATTTCTGTTCAGCGGTTAAACAATTCTCGTTGTCTATCCTGTACTCCTATGTAGTGTCAACAATAAATTAAATTAATGGAAGATCCTGGAAGTGTACAGTCATATTAAAAACTGTTGCAGACAATGGTATGCTCAGGTGTGCCTATTGATGAAAGTCCAACTGGAAAAGCCACAAAAATGCTAAAACGTTTAAGTTCGGCTACTTTTGCCATAAGAATAATTAACGACATTGGGGATGGCTGCGCGGGGTAGCCGCGCGGTCTGAGGCGCCTTGTAACGGTCCGCGCGGCTCCCTTCGTCGGAGGTTTGAGTGCTCCCTCGGGCATGGGTGCGTGTGTTGATCTTAGCGTAAGCTAGACTAAATAGTGTGTAAGCTTAGGGACCGATGACCTTAGCAGTTTGGCCCCATAATATCTTACCATAAATTTCCACTGGGGATGTAGAAGTCGGTAAGTTAACACATTTTGCATATTTTTATTCAATGATGTCCTCATGGGGCAATATACAGTAGTCGCTCCTCCCTTAGCATTGCACAAAAGAAAGCAATTAGAATTGTACGTACACCTTGCAAGAATCTCTTTAAGCAGCTGGGAATATTAACCACAGCCTCACAGTATATTTAGTCGCTTATGAAATTTGCTGTCGACAACCCATTTAAGTTTGTGAATAACAGAAATATTCATAAGTGCAACACCAGAACGAAGAATTATCTGCAATACCCTTTAATGAACCTTACTTTGGCACACAAAGGTGAAATGTTCAGCTATAAAACTCTTTGCAATCAACTCACGGAAATAAAATGATAAAATGTCTGACAGAGAGGAGAATTGTATTCAAATGTAGATTAAATAGCTTTCATAATAAATACCCCTGCTACAGCACAGAGGAATTCTTAAGTAGAGATAATTAGTCATTAAAATCAACACCCTTTACATGGCGAGCAATCATGTAAATATTATTACTTTTCTTTATTTTTTACTGGCTGTACCCCACCACGCTTTGCTGTGGCTCACTCTGCTTAAATGGAACAGAAACAAAAGAGAAAGCAGTCATTTCTAATCCATATGGGAATATGATATACATCCTAATCTCCTTCTCTTCCCTGTCTCTGGCGATCTCCGCCTCCCCCTTTCTTTATCCATCTCCTCTTCCTTCCGCCTCTCTCTGTCCATCCCCTTCTCGCCTCGCTCTGTCCATCTTCGCCTACCCTCTCTCTCCATCTCTTCCTGGCCCCTCTCGCCTCCTCTCTCAGTCCATCACCTCCTCCCGACTTTTTATGTTCTATGCTTATTCTGTTGACAAGTTCCACATTATAAGGTCTACCGCGAATTTAATCTATGGGACAAATAACTAACGAACGAAAATACACATTATTCGTGTTCCACAATAATATTTGTTTTACAGTTTGTTGCGAATCGGATTTCGGCTTTATAGGGCACCCTCAGAAAACCTGAAACCAAGCAGACAATACACACAAGCGAGAGTTTAAAGTTGCACAAAGACTGTTTTTCAAAGACATGTGATCTTTAACAACTATATATCTATAGGAAAACACAAGAGAAATGAAGCACATAAAGAAGCTATGAACAAATAAACCTTACATTACATTGTACTCGAAGATGAATGGTATAAAAATGTACTGGCCAAAACAGTATACAAGTGAGTACTAGCACTGACTACTATGTTATACGCGTAAACAGTCACTAACGTTGTATGGGCTGTCTGTTTAGTTTTAAGTTATGCGAGGATGGCATAAAAAGTCGAAAGCTACTTCAGAACGAACTATAATATTATTGAGGAACATAATACGATTTCAGTTTTCCGTAAATCGAAGTCAACATTATCCCAGGTTTTCTTTTAACCATCTTTTAATATTTTTCAAAACATTTTGTTGAGATTCTTGATGACTTTCCACGTTCCCCATTGTATTAGACTCCCAAACCGGTCACAAAATAAGTTACTCCACATCTCACAATCAGCATATGAAAGGAGAAATGAACTAATACACATTGGAAACATTGGTAGCACTTGAGTAAACTCTCTCCAGCAGTGTCTTTGTGTTTCCAACCTGCAAAAGGAGCAAATACCTTAATGCATGGGTCATTCAAAGAACTGTTGATTTCAGAACTCCCAAGGTACTTATCCAGGCGTTTAAATCAAAGTAGCCTTAGTAGCTTCCAGTTTCCTACCATTTGGTCCATGATTAGCAGTGCAAACAGAAAACGAGTTTAAGAGGAACATACATTTCTCGACATCCATGTTCAAATATATAGACAACATTGTATTTGATATGATATTGTGGTTTGGTAAAAAAGACGTTCTGTCGGAGATCAGTGACTGATGGATCATGAACGTCTTTCTATTTCATACACAGTCACATTCTATGATAACATCATAACCAGTTTCCGCTTACAATGGCGTTTAATGAACGTTGCGTTCACCAAATGGTGCCTATGACCAATAGCATCTGAACAAGGCTATTGTAGAACGAAAGCGGTTCTGATGTGATATAAATAAAAGAAAGTACATGTTACTGTGTTCTTATGCGTGTCACTATATTCTAATTAAGATAGGAACTCTTGTCTCAGTTTGGTAAGTAACTGATTACATAAAATGTTTCGGCGTGAGCTGACAATGGTGCAGTTAACTCTATTTTGTCTTCTTTTACTTGATTGTCCACTATTGTCACACTTCCTATTACAGACAAAGAAAAAACATTTGGTCAATTTTTATTAAGCACAGTGTTAACAAGTTTTATATGCTTGTGACTTTTACCACGCTTCTTCACGTTTATAATGTATGATCTCATTGTACAGCTGCACCACGGATTTGCCAGGGGCGATGAACCACTTCTGCACCAATCAGCAGAACGATGTCATTAGGGGAGAAGCGCTGGTCAGCCTGATGTCTGGGCAGTATTCTAGTCAGGACGCAAGAACACTCGTTCAAGACGCCGACAAAGCAGACAGCACCATTCAGCACCTTTTGAACGCCGAATAAAACAAACTGCTCATTGGTGACATCTTACTGATCCAGTAGATCTTCTTCCAGCAGATGACGACAGGAAAACTGGGGCTAATGAAGTCATCACACACGACGGCAACACCTGGCCACTCCAGCCTGCTACAGTTTCTAAGGTAAGGGTGCTACAGTGGAGAAACACTAGCCGGATGGCTCAAATATGTACCACCCAAACCAAATCCTCATTGTGAGACAGTGCTTACCAGTATTCAGGTGGGCGCAGTATGCCCAGCAATGCAGTGAGAAGAAGACCACTTGCAGTACAAAATGAAGCAGCCACGCCAGATTTTTTTTGCCATTAGTTGCATGCTTCTGCCTGAGCTGAACTATGCATACTGTATCTTGGTGCTATGTCACAGTCGAGTCTACCATTTGCTCTTTCCTAGTGAGCCGTGAGCTCAAGCCTGGGCCACCCAGCATCGTCGAGCCATGTTTGTGGCACATTTTCATTCAGGAAGGAAGTTCCTTGAAGGTTGTTCGATAGAGAACGTGGAAGGTGAAGATCGGAGGGCACAAAATCAGCTGAATAAGATGGACGCGGAAAAACTTCCAAAACCAACTCCTATATACTGTTTTCTGACAGTCTAGCAGAAGGTGGGTGGACGATATCGTGGGGTAGACACTTCACGCAGTCTTCATAGTTGTTGTCATTGGATTGTGTCTGCAAGACGTGTCAGTTGTTGACAGTAAACGTCACAGTGATGGTTACACCTAGCGGAAGCAATTCATAGTACACCACACCGTCGATGTTCTTACCAGATGCATAACATTATCTTTTGTGGATGCACGAGGTCTTTGAACGGAGAATTTACTGCTTTGTTTGGGCTCAACCATTCCGTTCTTTTCCTTATTTTAGCATACGGATTCCATTTCTCGTCACCAGAAGCCATACAGGATACGAATGGTCGGTGTTGTTCCCAAGCAATTTATGGTCGCCTCCAAAAACGCTGTCATCGATGTGAAGGGCGTCTCGAAAAGTGCAGCGCACCACGGGCGCAGGCTGGTGGGAACAGTATTATGCTATGGGAGACATTCTCCTGCGCTTGCATGGGACCTGTAGTAGTAATCGAAGACATGCTGACTTCTGCGAACCACCTGCATGCCTTCATGCGTGATGTCTTTAGCAGTATAATTGCCCTCGTCTCGGAGCTAGAGCCGTGCTACACTGGTTTAAAGAGCTTCATAGTGACCTGACGCTGATGTCTCGAAGACAAAATTCGCCTGACGTAAATCCTCTAGAACCCATATGCGCCGCCATTGGGCGCCATCACCGCCTACGCAAATGACTGGCCTGCTATATACGCGAATTGCATAACCTGTGTGTAGACATCTATTGCGATATATCTCCACAAACCTACCAACAAACTGTCGGATTCGTGATAAGGAGAATCAGTGATGTATTTCATTCTAAAGACGGACAAGCAAGCTATTAAGCAGATGATTATAATGTTTCAGCTAATCATTGTGTGGCAAAATGACAATATGTAAGCTCAAACAGCAGCAGTGTACTACAAATAAAAAATGCTGATCGATAAATAAACCCATAGCAAGGAGTACCAACATGCGGAACAAAAACACTACGAACTTATGCAAGAATTTAATAACAGAGTGGAACCATTTGCCGTTAAATGACATGTTAAGAATAAAGAATTTCGTAATATTATTTTGCTAATTTGTTACATGACGTTTCAACATACTGCTTAAAATATTAAGCATCCAATTAACCATGTCGTTTACACTTCATTAGCGTAAGGAGAACAGAGAATATAGTATTTTTCACTTCTATCTGTGAAATACATGTCAAGATTTAGTTCTTGGATACCAAACGGAAATTCTGCATTATTTAACTGCTTCTATACGTGTATCGCAATAGCAAGCCGACAATCTTATACGGTTTATGAACACCTATCTCAAACTTTTGTTCGTCAGTTTTTTAATCACAGTTATAAAGAGTGACAATTATATCAAAGTACATACTTGAGAAACCGTTGCCCAGTAACATCATACAGCATGACTGTCTTGGATAAACAATTCGCCTCGTTGCAAAAGGACGCAACAAATCTCAACGAAGTGGTCCTGTAGCAGCAGAATACTTGCAAAGACGCTATCTGTACTTGGAAACGTAAGTCCTGATTACCCTCATCATTGGCCACCGTCACTGACACAGTGAGATACAGTGTACAGCTTTATCTGTTTAGTGTCCTTTATATTTAAATTAAAAAGTATATTTTGCACATCGTTACAGTTACAGCATATTTCTGTACCTAATCTCGTTTATACATATAAAATATTTACGCCTGTAAAGGTGCCCCTGTAAAAGCACCACACTTACGTTGAAACTTGCCTACTTAAATCTGCGGGAATGGTAACACTTCTCCAAAATCTTGGCTTTGTTGTCGGACTTTCTTTTACCATAGCCTAAAGTCTAGGTTAGGTTGACAACTGAAAATATCGTTGTCAGATGGCGAAGCCAACATGTGTGTGTAAGAACTAATGGGTGCAGCCTGAAATGTAGCTTCGTTCTTGGAAACCATCTCTTCACATTTAATACAGCTCACAAAGGCGAACCGCTTCGGCCATTTATAATATCAGGCAGAATCCATCGTTGTTTATAATCGCACCAACATTAATACATGTCTCTACAAAAAATTAAAATTCCAGAGAAAACTGAAAAAAAATCTAGATTACTAACTGGCTGAAATAATCACGTGGTCAGCCAGACCCTGGTGGAGGTTGCCTATCGAACGGTCTTCAGGGGTGACGAAAATGCAGTTTTCTGTATTTGATATAACTATTGACTGAATTTGAAATGCAGTCATAATCTACTGATTAAGAGGTATAATCTTATATTGAAAGTTTAACAAAATACGACAATTATTACGGTTAGAAACTGTGTCTATGTCTTGAGGGAGCGTAACTCACAGCCTGCAAATTACCCAGGATACATTCGTACATTATTTCAGAGTGAGAGTACTTAGTGACTTCTAACAAACTTTACACCTAATTTCAAACATTGTAGAAACTTTTTCTTGCTGAGAATCACTCCTTCTCCCCCCCCCCCCTCCAACCCACACGCACACTAACTTCAAAATGGCTCTGAGCACTGTGGGACTTAACATCTATGGTCATCAGTCCCCTAGAACTTATAACTACTTAAACCTAACTAACCTAAGGACATCACACAGCACCCAGCGCACACGGTAACTGATGAAAGGCAAAACGTTTATCGCTTACTACATTTTCATTGTTCATGCAATAAAATTTCAGCATCAGGCACGAGGTTGCAAATCATTACTTCTTTACTACTAACTCTATTCCTAACAAATCTTGCATATAGTATCCACATACACCACTGAATGTACCTGCAAAATCATATCACTGAATGACACATAGTTAAAGGGATATGACGTCATAAATCTCGAAATATGTGAAAAAATAGCGTTTGTTTAAAATGGAGCGCAAACTACCCAAGATATACTCATCCAGTGTCTGATAATGGGCTCTCTTAGCGATATACAACGAACGTTAAACCTAATAAGAAATTTTCCTCGCTTACAACCACACCAAATAATGAAAGGAAAGCAGTTTTTGTTTCAAATTTCTCATTAGTCTATAACTGGGGTCTTGCGTCTTCATAAATAAAGGTTTACACGCTTAACGTAAAAAAATTGACAAATATTCTATGGTTATATTAGTGAGTGTTCCGTACTGCTCTCTTTTTCCTGACGTTTGTCATGCCGTAAGGCGCCTGCTGTTTTTCATGTTTTGGCAACTTTATTATTATTTCTGTTTTAACTCTGTACCCGTTTACTCTTCCTGTGACCACGCTCACCAGTTAATATGAGGGAGAGAAGTCCAGTACACGATCTCTTTGTCAGTCGTGCAAACTTCGTTCTGTACATCACCAGACTTCAGTTGTTTGTGAATTGTATTTTCTAAGGTGAGGATTGAGGACAGGACTATCATTTGCCTAACGAGTGTTGGAAAGCGTTCTCAAGCTTGTCGACGTACGAGCCAGCGTTCGCCTTTCCACACAGATTGTATCGCGTCTTGCATCAACATCTACACCACACTCCGCAAGCCACGTAATGGTGTGTAGCGGCGGGTACTTTCGGTACCACTATTTGATCTCTCCAACCGTGTTCCACTCGCGAGTAGTGCGTAGGAAGAACGATAGTCGGTAAGCTTCTGTGCTGGCTCTTCAAAATGTTCAAATGTGTGTGCAATCTAATGGGACTTAACTGCTAAGGTCATCAGTCCCTAATTACACACTACTTAACCTAAATTATGCTAAGGACAAACACACACACCCATGCCCGAGGGAGGACTCGAACCTCCCCCGGGACCAGCCGCGAGTTGGCTCTAATTTCTCGAATTTTCTCCTCGTGATCAATACGCGAGATGTACGTGGGGGGAAGTAAAATGTTTTCCGCCTTCTCCTGAATATTACTGTCCCGAAATTTCAATAGTAACCCTCTCCGTGATGCACAACGTCTCTCTTGTAACGTCTGTCAGTGTTGTTTTCTTAGCATCTGCATAACGCTCTCTCGCCAGCTAAACGATCCCGTGACGAAACGCACCGCTCTTCATTGGATCTTCTCTATCTCCTGACTACATCTAGCAGCCAGACCCGAAGCTGGGGTGCCATAACAACAGCTCCCGTGAATAACTGCACAAAGGAAGGGGAGGGAAACGCATAACGTATCTATTGCCTACAACTATCCCAGAGACAGTAAATTAATAGGGGCTCCTTTAAAACTTAGATATCCATCATGAGGTGAGGCGACCGTTCCAGTCAAGAAATACAATTTTGTGTTTTATCTCTTGTTAATGGCAGGACTTTATGTATGGACAAATAGTAATTTGAACTTTTTACGTTTCGTATGGTTATCTGATGATGTCTGTCTAGGTCGAAACTTTTTTGAAATCGTAGATATGATTACATTGTGCAAGTATGTCCACGAATTTCTTCTTAGTTAGTGAAACCGGACAGATCGGAAAACAAGTAATTGGAGGTCTAAAAAACACGGTGTTATGATTAAAGGGACGGATAAATTATGAAGTTAAAAGAGAAAGGCAGTCACTGGAAACACACAGTCTGATGAATGCAAAGTTCAGTATTCTAAAGTAGCTAGTCAGGAGATTGTAGAAGGAACTGGAGAGAAACATCACAAGATGAAGGCAGGGACATACTACAGCTCACAAAAGGCGACAGTTACACTTACTGTCCAAAGCTAAAATGATCCATACAGAAACAACAAGAAGAAGAATCCGTTATTCTTCAAATTCTGTAATTTGCTTTCATTTCTCTCTTTGATATGTAAACTTTTCATCTATATGGGCAACGGGCCTTAAATCCAAACGTCGCACATTTCAGTTGTGGCTACGTAGTTCAGGCGAGTTTTTCACTCAGCGTACAATTAAACTGCTCTTGGAACAGATGCATCTATGCATGTATGTAATGAACAATGGTTCCAGAGAAAATGCAGTCCACACATGAAAATTTTCTGGCTGGTAAACTTCAACAAATACACCTCCTAATATCGTGTCAGATCTCTTTTTTCCCGGCGTATTGCAGCAACTAGATGTGACATGGACTCAAGAAGTCGTTGGAAGTTTCCTGCAGAAATGCTCAGCCATGCTGCCTCTGCAGCCGTCCATAATTGCGGAAGTGTTGTCGGTGCAGAATTTTGTTCATGAATTGGCCTGTAGATTATGTCCTAAATATATTCGATGGTATTCATGCCAGAAGATCTGAGTGGCCAAACCATTCGCTCGAATTGTTCAGAATGTTCTTCAAGCCAACAGCGAATGCTTGTGGACCAGTGACAATGTGCAGTGTCATCCATAAAATTTCCATCGTTGTTTTAGAACATGAAGCCCGCAAATGGCTCTAAATGGTCTCAATTTCTTCAGTTGGATCAGAGTGCCCAGTCTGTTCCATGTGAACACAGCCCATGCGACTATGGAGCTACCACCAGTGTACACAGTGGCTTATTGACAACTGGGGCCTTGGCTTCGTGGGGTTTGTGTCTTGCGTCGCACATTGATCTCTGCGGTTATTTCACGGAGTTTTGCTTGTCTTTAGCAATGTCAAAAAAATGGTTCAAATGGCTCTGAGCACTATGGGACTTAACTACTGTGGTCATCAGTCCCCTAGAACTTAGAATTACTTAAACCTAACTAACCTAAGGACATCACACACATCCATGCCCGAGGCAGGATTCGAGCCTGCGACCGTAGCAGTCGCGCGTTTCCGGACTGCGCGCCTAGAACCGCTAGACCACCGCGGCCGGCTAGCAATGTCAACTCCAAGCAAATGCCGCTGCTCTCGGTCGTTAAGTGAAGGCCGTTGTCCACTGCGTTCTCCGTGGACGGAGGTAATGGCTGAAACTTCATATTCTCTGGCCATCCTGATTCGGGTTTTCCGTGATTTTCCTAAATCGCTTTAGGCAAATGGAGGGATGATTCCTTTGAAAGGGCACTGCCGATTTCCTTCCACAACCTTCACTAATCCGAGCTTGTGCTCCGTCTCTAATGACATCGTTGTCGACGGGATGTTACACTCTAATCTTCGCCTCCTCCTCTTCCTCCTTCTCCACCTACAAAAAATTCATGCAGCACCTTAAGCTAAGTTGCAACTTTTATAATCTATTCAGTTAATGAAAACAGTCGTAGAAATTTATTGGATCGGGACATTAACTTACACCAGCTCCTCTGTAAGAGCACATCGGTAGATATATAGTTTATCGGCCATGAAATTGGGCATCAGCGACTTCAAAACTAAGCAGCTTCCGATCATTTTATTTCTGTTTGGTACTGCCGAGCTACAACAGTTGGCTGAATGATAGGTGAGAGAAGCATCTCTACTGTGGAGGCCACCTATTGTAACAGGCAATCCTCCAGTTTGCATTTTCTTCATTTTTAACTTTCATCTATAGCAGTTAGTTTCGGATGATTCCAATGTCTTCTCTTCCGATTTCACTGCACATGTATCTCATTACTTCTCATTTCTGTGCTCCACATGCAAAAACTAGAAATTATTGAACCGCTCTGTGCCAGTTTGCTAAGCCTACTCCTCTCCTATAGCTAGATTCAAGTTTGGTTCTCACTTTTTTAATCGTTTCTTACTTTCCCGTTTCTTATACATGCCTCTTCCTTTATCACTATTGTTAGGCAGCTGCCCAATAGCTGTGCAGCGGACGTCGATATATAAGGCCTCTTGAATGTGGGTAACTCTCGAGTCTCCAATTTCTCAATGGTCACATACTGCGTAGTGGGAAGGGGAAGGGAGGAGAAGGAGTAACCGATGTCAGGGACAAAGAAAGTCATATAATTTACATTGTACTTCGTTGTGTCACTGATTAGTGAGGTAGTGGGTGTATTAACCCGTTTCAGCTCATACATTTTAGTAAGAAGAAGAGAAATAATTGAAAGGGGTGATATGTGACTACAGTTGCAGTTCAACAATGTTAGTAGTATATAAAATGGGTATAAGAGCCCTCCAGTTTCCTATAAATGTCGTTGTTAATCTATTTACAGAAACTGCTTGGAATAGCAGGGATGTATAGATTAAAACTGAATATCTGATACACTACAAGACTATGGTTGAGCTTTAAGCATACCCCTATGATGCCAACAAGATCAGAACCGCTCCGCATAAGATCACGCGGGATATTAAGAGGAAGTCACACAACGGATTAGATTTAGATTAGATTAGATTAGATTAATACTAGTTCCATGGATCATGAATACGATATTTCGTAATGATGTGGAACGAGTCACTATTGAACATCTGAATTGGAACAAGGATAGCCCTATTAAACATGAAATATGGATACCATAGCTCACATAGGTATAATGAGAACAGGGTTTCATCTGACTATGGAGTGAAAGTAAAGGTCACAGTAAAGTCCTGTTAAGAACTAAGATCCGTTAACTTGATTGCAGTCATTGAATAAGCAGTGTAAATATTTATAAACAGCAGAAAAGTTCAAATGAATTACTAATCGGATACAGTAATACTATGGCACAGGTGTAAGGAACCGAAATTGGAATCATACAATTAGCTGTATGCATTTAAACCGCGAATAGTTGAATTAGTTAACAGATTAAAGTAAAGACCCAACGAAGTACATTTAAGCACCAGTTCCCTTGCCTAAACGCATATTGAATTCAACAAGCTGACTGGATGGTTTTATTTAAGCTGACTGGATGGTTTTATTTAAAAGATCAAAACTCTGACTCTAAACAAATGACTTTATGATTCTCTTGTGGCGATGTATGCAAATGCCGTGCTTGCTCACCATTGTTCTAAACATGAGGTACTGAGAATGGTTGCATTGGTAGCCGAGATTTAATAGCTCAGCTCCAGTATCTATAATCAGGTCTAGGACAAAGTCCTCCCACTCTGCAGTTCTAAAACAAAGACATCTCTCCCTCTGATGAAGGTGTCTACCTACTAAACGTCCCGAAGTCTTATTGGTGCTGCGAGCACCCCATTCTCATTAGTAAATCACTGTACACCTTTCGAGTTTCGACTAATGAAAAGCTTACAAAAAAGTGTCACCGATCGCCTTTCTTCTAACGAAATCTGCTGTGATTATCCAGTAACACATATTTCTCTCTTAGAAAAGGACAGACAGCAGAAATTCTTTCCCACTATGAAAGTGGCTGATTGGTCGACTTAGGGGAAGTAACCAAACAGCGAGGTCATCGATCCTATCGGATTAGGGAAGGATGGGGAAGGAATTTGGCCGTGCCCTTTGAAAGGAACCATGCAGGCATTTGCCTGAAGTGATTTATAGAAATCACGGAAAACCTAAATCAGGGTGGCTGGACGCGGGTTTGACCGTAGTCCTCCCGAATGCGAGTCCAGTGTGTTAGCCAACAGCGAAAGTGGTTTCACGTTTTGGCCAATGATAGCAGCTATGTGTATGCTCCCACGGGTCTTCATCCGCACAAAAAAATTATTTTCGTGACCCAATTCTGGTCTCACTTTCAAAATTTGAACATCAGTTACTGTTGGTCTCCTTTGAGTCCAACAGGTTTTTCTCGCTATGAGTGCCTCGGGCTTAGCCATAGTTGCCTTTTTAGAAAGCATTCTCTACGCTGCATCTCATGGTGGAAGTTTGTCCTGCTGAAAGTTGCCTCATGCTTTCTGCGAAGTTCTTATTGGAGCGTGGTACACCGTCTCTGACAGCGTCCCTCAGAGCACTGTGTATCTGACTAGGACTCTGTTTTTCAGCGAGAATCAACTTTAACGATCATTTGCTATAGTACTCATGCGGTCCTCCCGTAGTCTGCCAGTGGACCTACCGTGCACAAGAAATTACACACATACTTCGCCGCATAGAAATGAAACGAAGAAGTGCTTATAACGTTCGCATTCATTGTTGTTTATTTCAGTTACATACGTACTTTCATGCATCGCTAGTAATTTGAATTGATTTAGTAGTCTAATTTGAATAGCTGTTTATTAAATAGGTTATGGAACAGTTTTGGGGGGAAAACTGCCCCATGACTACATAAATCGAAGTGTAAAAATCCAACGGTTTCAACAAAATGGTCATTTTCATGGGTATAGTGCAAACTTGTTTCCTTTTCTAATGGAGAAAGCATTGAGTTCGCTCCTTTATGTAAATATCTGAAGCAACAGACGAAACTGTTCTTCTAGATGGTATCGGAACCTCGATTTCATATAATCTAGGTTTAACTTTTTATCGTATGAGCAACAGTAAATTTACATATTAGGGACGGTATAGCCACCATTGTTGTGTCTCATCTTTCTCTTTCTCCTCTCCATCATAGCTTCGAATTTTACCATTCTATATCTCTTCCTCTAACCTATCTACCTCTTCTATATCTCTTTCACCCCATTCTATCGTCTTATGTCTCTGCTTGATGAGAATAACTCACAAGCTGCAAGAATATAACGAGTAAATTCCCAACTAGCAATAGTACTGACATTCATAAAAGAAAAATATGTTTACTTTCATATACATAGTCATTACTATTATTATTATTATTCTTGATTGTTATAATTATTTTTTGATTGTTATAATTATCATTGTACTACTTTTATAATCTCTATTTTTTTTCTTTAACATTAATACTGTATAACATGTTATATGTCCTTAATGTTCTGTAGAAAATGAAATTTGTTGAATCTGAGTATGCCCTAATCTTGCCAGGTAAAATAAATGCATAAATAAATAAATAAATATTTGTTTATTAGTTTAAACGTTTCGTTTATTAACAAGTTTATGATAATAGTTATAATAACAAAATTAACCTATATTTTTCTCTCAAGATAAAATGGCAGTATTATGTGATAAATGAGATGAATTTGGACCATCCACACCTCAACAGTTGTACTGTAGAGGTCGAGATGTGACCCCTTTGGTGGCCGGTGAATTGGGCTGCCGGCATCTCAGGATGGAGCACGTTCTCATTCATTGTTGTTTATTTCACTTACAAACATGGGACCGTCGGAGTGGCCGAGTGTATCTAGGCGCTACAGTCTGGAACCGCACGACCGCTGAGGTCGCAGGTTCGAATCCTGCCTCTGGCATGGGTGTTTGTGATGTCCTTAGTTAGTTAGGTTTAAGTATTTCTCAGTTCTAGGGGACTGATGACCACAGCAGTTAAGTCCCATAGTGCTCAGAGCCATTTTGACCCTGACATGGGCGCAGCGAACTGGTGATGAATTTGGACCACCTACACCTAAACAATTGTACTGTAGAGGTCGAGATGTGACGTCTCTGGTGGCTGGTGAATTGGGCTGCCGGCATCTCAAGATGGAGTACCATACCCTGGCTTGACATGGGCGCAGCGAGAACTGGTGATGAATTTGGACCACCCACACCTAAACAATTGTACTGTAGAGGTCGAGATGTGACGTCTCTGGTGGCTGGTGAATTGGGCTGCTGGCATCTCAGGATGGAGGACCATAGCCTGGCCTGACACGGGCGCAGCGAGATCTGGTGGTGAACAGTAGTTGAATGGTGAACAATCGTAAAACACCCCTGGGTCAGACCGTCCTTCATTCACGACAGTTACAGAGATGGAATCGTAGCTTAGCCACCGTCGGTCGAGTGCACTGGCGTCAGAGGTAACCTACCAGGAATGTAGGGCGTGATGGTGGCAGCTGGTATTATCGTGGCCGCAGAGAGCTGACGCAAGGCAGCACGTTGTCTGCGACAGGTAGCGTAGAACAGCACTGGCTGCTTGGTCACTTCCGCAGTGGCAGCACACAATACCTTCAATCACGTGATGCCAGCCCGTGGTTTCCGGCATAGCTGAAGAGGATGGCGTGTGCCTGCTCTGATCATTCGACGGGAACAATGTGGCCGCTTGGACTAGCGTACAGTGATAGCAAATGGGAGGCTAGGCAACTCAGGCTTGAACTCACAGCTCATCAGTAAGGGCCCGCATGGAATAGCGTACAGTGATAGCAAATGGGAGGCTAGGCAACTCAGGCTTGAACTCACAGCTCATCAGTAAGGGCCCGCATGGAATAGCGTACAGTGATAGCAAATGGGAGGCTAGGCAACTCAGGCTTGAACTCACAGCTCATCAGTAAGCGCCCGCATGGAATAGCGTACAGTGATAGCAAATGGGAGGCTAGGCAACTCAGGCTTGAACTCACAGTTCATCAGTAAGGGCCCGCATGGAATAGCGTACAGTGATAGCAAATGGGAGGCTAGGCAACTCAGGCTTGAACTCACAGTTCATCAGTAAGGGCCCGCATGGAATAGCGTACAGTGATAGCAAATGGGAGGCTAGGCAACTCAGGCTTGAACTCACAGCTCATCAGTAAGCGCCCGCATGGAATAGCGTACAGTGATAGCAAATGGGAGGCTAGGCAACTCAGGCTTGAACTCACAGTTCATCAGTAAGGGCCCGCATGGAATAGCGTACAGTGATAGCAAATGGGAGGCTAGGCAACTCAGGCTTGAACTCACAGCTCATCAGTAAGGGCCCGCATGGAATAGCGTACAGCGATAGCAAATGGGAGGCTAGGCAACTCAGGCTTGAACTCACAGCTCATCAGTAAGGGCCCGCATGGAATAGCGTACAGTGATAGCAAATGGGAGGCTAGGCAACTCAGGCTTGAACTCACAGCTCATCAGTAAGCGCCCGCATGGAATAGCGTACAGTGATAGCAAATGGGAGGCTAGGCAACTCAGGCTTGAACTCACAGCTCATCAGTAAGGGCCCGCATGGAATAGCGTACAGTGATAGCAAATGGGAGGCTAGGCAACTCAGGCTTGAACTCACAGCTCATCAGTAAGGGCCCGCATGGAATAGCGTACAGTGATAGCAAATGGGAGGCTAGGCAACTCAGGCTTGAACTCACAGCTCATCAGTAAGCGCCCGCATGGAATAGCGTACAGTGATAGCAAATGGGAGGCTAGGCAACTCAGGCTTGAACTCACAGTTCATCAGTAAGGGCCCGCATGGAATAGCGTACAGTGATAGCAAATGGGAGGCTAGGCAACTCAGGCTTGAACTCACAGCTCATCAGTAAGGGCCCGCATGGAATAGCGTACAGCGATAGCAAATGGGAGGCCAGGCAACTCAGGCTTGAACTCACAGCTCATCAGTAAGGTGGCCATCAGTTGAAGGTAGTCCCCAACCAGGTGACTTGATGTAACGGTGCGAAGTTGGTTCAAATGGCTCTGAGCACTATGGGACTTAACAGCTGTGGTCATCAGTCCCCTAGAACTTAGAACTACTTAAACCTAACTAACCTGAGGACATCACACACATCCATGCCCGAGGCAGGATTCGAACCTGCGACCGTAGCAGTCGTGCTGCGAAGTTGGTTCTATGTAGACTTCATCCCAGGTAGAAGCCAGTTTCCAGCAGCAGTTAAGCCTGCAGTCAGCAGCTGGCTACTTCATATCAAACTGTAAGCAGTCTTCTTCTCGTAGTCATTGGTAGCACTGACTGAGTCGCTGGGCATATTGTGCACACCTGGATACTACTGAGCACAATCTGAGAATGAGGGTCTAATTTGGGTGGTACATATGCGAGCCGGCTAGCTAGTGTTTCTCTAATAGCAACACTTCCATCCCAGAAACCATAGGAGGCTGAAGCAGTCGGGGGTTCTTGTTAGGCAACGATGACTTCGTCTGGCCAAGTTTGCCTGTCTTGTCAGTCCCTTGAGAAATTGTGCCAAAACAGTAAGATGTCGCGACTTAAGCTTTCAGGGGTGCTTGATGGCATCTCGTGCTTTATAAGTGTCCTGAGTGAGAGTTCTTGCGTCTTGAAAATGTGCGGCTAGTGACTAGCTGTACTTTGATGGATTGCGCACCTCCACTTAGATTGTTAGTACAACTATTAAGCACCGTTTCCGATGCTCATTGTTGTCTTTCGGGATAGCTCGAACATTCCTTCGGCTCCCCAGACTTAAATGATAGATTTTCAGAAGAGTCTTCCAGTACTGCCTACAGGGAACGCTGAATCTCATTAGACATAATGATTAGCTCAGCTGCTAGCATTACTCCAGTGAAGTAAATTTGCTCTTAGATTGGGTAAAAGTCAATATTATACAATTCGTTCACCATACAGATAGCGTTATATTTCAGAAAGTGACATTTTCATGAAATTTCTCACATTAGTTTCCAGCACCACAAATACATACTTTTCATTATAAACATTGCACAATGAAGCATAGGTAAATTAGAGTGTGGCAAGGTGGTGGGGAGATGTGTGGTGTTCCGCCTGCGTGTGTCAGTATCTATGGGCGCCAGTGTGTGTGTGTGTGTGTGTGTGTGTGTGTGTGTGTGTGTGTGTGTGTGCGAGACGGAGGACCGATAATCATTATAGTAAACAATAAAGTAATGTATCCAACATCAAATGGTTTGCAATATTCACGTCGCTCACTTCCTACGTGGGCAGCAACAAGATGTTTTTCAATATATTATTTCGTATAACGTAAGATAGTTATAAACTTTACAATTTGTTGTAAACATTTGATGT
This sequence comes from Schistocerca serialis cubense, assembly GCF_023864345.2. Taxonomy (NCBI): domain Eukaryota; kingdom Metazoa; phylum Arthropoda; class Insecta; order Orthoptera; family Acrididae; genus Schistocerca; species Schistocerca serialis. Next base: position 253,641,307 of record NC_064638.1, on the reverse strand, counting down.
ATGTGCAGTAAAGCAGCCTCATAAGACCTTTGGTCTTAGATGTTTTATAAAACAGTAAATAGGAAGTACGCGGTTCAGAACCCGAAGTGGCTGCTGTTCAAAATGAATTCCAAAAATCAAATGGCTCTCAGCACTATGGGACTTAACTTCTGAGGTCATCAGTCCCCTAGAACTTAGAACTATTTAAAACTAACTAACCTAAGGACATTACACACACCCATGCCCGAGGTAGGATTCGAACCTGCGACCGTATCGGTCGCGCGGTTCCAGACTGTACCACCTAGAACCGCTCGGCCAACACATGAATTCCAACATGGCATCCGTCTAAGACGTTGATTTTGTACGAGTTTACAAAACTGATTAGTTTGATACGAAATGGAAGTTTTAATGCCATTTATACACAGCACACGCCGAACTGCAATGCAAGCTAGCAGTTCACCCGTACTATAGTACAAATTAATCAAATAGTTCAAATAAGAAGACACCTGAACTATCTCGAACTTTTTAATAAATTCACCATTCCGTACTGTTAAATTGTAAAAGTGCAAACAATTTATATCTTCACCGAAAAAAATATAATGATTTCAGTCAGCTCCATATACTGACTAAGCAAAGCGACTAAATCTGATGAAGTAATATTCATTAAAAGCTTGTGAGCTGTAAATTCACGTCCATGTTTGATGGACTGTCCATATCGGTCGATGAGACAGAGTTCCATTAGAAACTTTGCAATGATCACTCATATCACGGAAATATATATTTGATAAAAATAGTGGTAGACTTAGTGAAGAAATCGCAAAGGAGTAGACAGAAAACTTTAAAAATTTCTCCTGTAAAATCAAACATATAATGTCCCAGTAAAAGTGGAACTATCAAGCTATAATGGCTGTTAATTTTTAAGAAAAATCGTCTACGTTCATTTTCCCTCCTCATATTTAGCTTAACCAGATTTTGCACCAAATGGTAGTCTAGTCGTCACGAGACAGTGTTCTTCAGATGGTGAATCATCCAAGTGTAGAGGAGTAGTTGCATTTACACATCTGGTCGTTAAAATTGCAACACATGTCAAATAGCTTAACGCTTACTAAATGATGTCCCATAAAGAAAGCAACGTTTGAAATTCCGGCCATTTATGTTCTAGTAAGTTGGCAGCACTGAAAGTTACACATTTTTCATCTGTTTTCTTTGTGGGCAATAATCCACAACAACTGAATATCCCGAGAATCAGCATACAACAAATTCTGAAAGAAGATCTGGACAGCTGGGCTTATAAAATATAATTTGGACAAGTACTGAAACCAAAGATCACGAAAAGCGCCAATCATTTTCCCGTTGGGTGCTTGCTTACCAAGAACGGACAACAATTTCATCAAGAAAATAATTGTTCACTGATGACGTGAGGCGTACTTTCAATTGAATGACTTACTGAACAAGTAAAATTAGAGGATTTGGGGCACAGGTAACTCTCTAAAAATGATGGAGAATCCATTCCATCCACAACGTGTGGCTGCGTGTTGTGGCATTTGGGCTGAGGGCGCAATTGGATCGTAATTTTCAGAAGATGGCGCTAGAGAACCATTAACAGCGTATTGCGAACTCTACCGTAATATGTTAAGAGAGCGCTCGTGGTTGAACAGGATCGTGTGAATGCTGCTCGTATAGGTCGGGATCCCTATGATATCGATAGCTCCCGTAGGGTCATATCCAGCGCCATGCAGAACAGCAGCGGTCCTGCTCGAGTAGCGCTCGAGGGGACAAACATACTGTTCCCTCTTCCGTGCAGGATCTTACAGACACACCACGTAACTTGAGTCAGGAAATGAGCTTTATCGCAGCAGTACAAGTATCCACACAGACAGTGTGATGGTAACTGTTGTCCAAACTGCTGTTATCGTTACAGCTTCCCTCGACACTGCCATATAGAGAGAGGAGCATCGATAGTAGTACTCCGAATGAGAACACAGGACAAATCAGTTTTCAGACGAGTACCAATTCTGTGCATAGCGTCGCACTGGATGTATCCGTGTGTGAAGCCTCCGAGGAGGATGAATGTTGACAGGCTTCATTCTTCATCTTCATATGGCCCCTTAACTGTACGGGACGTGTAACTGTTTTGTTTTATTATTACTGTTGGTTGTTTGTGGCTGTTGTATATGTAAACTGGTTTCCCATTCTTGAACTTTCCTGTGTGTCTGTGTTATAATGTGAATTTGAACAAAGCAAGTAGTATGCTTACGTAAACGAGTCGCCAATTCCATCTGAAACTGAATAACTTCATTGTAATTAGCTTTTACCAAAAACAATTAGAAAACGTAAAATTATATTCTAAATAAGCTATCCTGTGAAATATTGTATTGCACGGTGCACTGGACAGTGCTATACTGTCTGACATCACATAGTTTCAATAGACAAAACTAACAGAAAAAAAAATTCTGCATAAAATTACAAATCGAATTTTGAAAGACTAAATGTCCAAAATGTTTTTGATTAATATTTCCTGTAACTTTACGTACGCGGGCTAAGTAAAATCCCGAACACTAAATACACGCACACGGAAATAAGTAGCAATGCACCGTAAGAATGACAATGTTTGGCAAAGTAATTAAATCTGAACTCAAATGTACCTAAAGCGAACCCAAGATAATTTTCAAATGTAGTGCTTAACTGTGAATTATTTTAATGTGTCCTAACAATGATGTTAAATTGACGTAACAAATTTTCATGATTTACCTTGTGGCAACGTAAACTCTATACTGCTGGAAACGGGGGAATATTAAAATACAGCGCCATAGCAAATCAGTTTAAGGAAAACCTCGCCAAGTGCAACGCAAGGAAAAGCAACTGTACTAACCGCATCATTTTTTACTTTGAATGACTGTGCTCCGCTCAGTGCAGTGCGATGACACGCAATTGAAAAACAAAATTTTCGTAAGAAGACGGTGGAACAAACTAATGTTACTGAAGGTTTGAAAAGAGATTGGTGTTCAAAGCTGTATTACGAACCTCATTCCTTAACAATCACAACCAACTTTACGAAAAATACTTTTTTATAAAAAATAAAGGCTCTGGCTTTAAGTCAGTTAATGGAATGGTAAACGAACGTTAAAGGAGTGGTGAATATGTAACTCGAGTCCAAGCTAAGTGAGCAGATAAATATCCAGTGTACAGGTGTGAATTATGACACACCAAATAAAAAGAGAGTCACATCACTTTCACTTAATACCAAAATAATCTAGTAACCTTACAGGTGCCATTGAGTACGTAACACGATCACCTCTGGTTCACACAGAAAGTAATGTGAACAGCATCCATTACATTTCTGGCGTGCTGAGGCTGATGATAGCCGATCTATCTTCGCGGTGCCGGTGATGTCATTTTTCTATAAGATAACACGAAACTGAACGCTGACCTAGCCTACCTCGATACAGAGTTTGTTCAAATGGTTCAAATGGCTCTGAGCACTATGGGACTCAACTTCTAAGGTCATCAGTCCCCTAGAACTTAGAACTACTTAAACCTAACTAACCTAAGGACATCACACACATCCATGCCCGAGGCAGGATTCGAACCTGCGACCGTAGAGGTCGCGCGGTTCCAGACTGTAGCGCCTAGAACCGCTCGGCCACCCCGGCCGGCACAGAGTTTGTTCGACCATTGCTCTGGCCAGCACATTGTCTCCAGATCTCTCACCTATTAAGAACATCAGGCCATACGTTGCGATGAGACTGTCAGGTCGACACTCAGAAACCAGTACGACTGATAAACTCTGTCACAGAGCTGAAGCAGCAAGAAATGACGCGCTCCTCTGTGTCTTCCAAGCTCATTTCGATTGGACATTCAGGATTGCTAGAGCCACTGTTTCTACTAGATATGGCAGCTTTCTGTATTAGATTTCTCACCCAGTATACCCTCAAATCACATACAAAATTAATCACCCAATAGTCCTGCTATCTGTCCTACTGTACAGGGTGATTCACGAAGATATGCAAATATTTTAATATGTTATTCTGCAATAAGACTAAAGAAAAAAGTTCATATAAACATAAGTACGCAAATTTTTAGTACAGAGTTACGGCTAATAAAAGATTTTGCCGAAATTTAGCAACTTCGCTAATATGAAGCCAATGCAAAACTGTACGAGGTTAAAGCAAAACACTGTTTCCATTTATGTTGTTATTGGTCTGATGGATCTAATAAAATATGTCCCAGATGTCTATCTACAGTAGTTTTCCAGAACATCCAGAGAAGCAAAGATTATTATACAACTAAATTTGTTTACTTTCCATTAAGAATGTAGATACGTTTATGTCATTGTTGGCAACCGTTAGTGATTTGTTTCAGTGGTTTCGTAATCTATAAAAGAGTTAGTTTTCTGTATTGCTCAGTGAAAGAACATAATAACAACAATGTATTTAAGTGAAACCATATAGGAACTGTTGTAGTTTGTTAGTTTGTAGATTATTTATGAAAGAGGGATGCCTTTCAAATTTACGGCGAAGGAATACGCTGGTATGGTGTTTATTTATGGCAAATGTGATGGTAATGCTATGGCTGCAGTTAACGAATATCACGTACGTTATCCAACTCGGAGGATTCCGAATGCACGAACCATTAGCCTGGAAAACTACTGCAGATACACGTCTGGGATATGTTTTATTAGATTCACCAGATCATTAACGACAAAATAAATGGAAATCGTGCTTTGGCTTAACCTCGTACAGTTTTGCGATGGCTTCAGATTAGCGAAGTTGCTAAATTTAATGCAAAATCTTTTATTAGCCGTAAGTCCATAACTAAACATTTGCGGACCTATGTTTATATGAACGTTTTTCTTTAGTTTTACTTGTAGAATAACATATTAAAATATTTGCATATCTTCGTGAATCAACATGTATAAGACAAGTCGTTTAACTTCATTTTTAAATTTTATATCATACTTCATAAAAATTTGGATGGGCACTGGCTGTGTATTTTAATATTCTATAATACATAAATATATGTAATACGTAAAGTGGAAAAATCGTTAGCAAAAGTATCGAAAAGTGATTGACCCATTTATTTCGATTTTTTACACTATACTCTAGTAAATATTCATACTGACATAGGCTATATACTTTTTTTAAGTAACGATTTGCAGGTTTTCTGTTAAACTAACTGTGAGAAAGTAAATGCCGTACTGTGAAAATGTTCAGGTTCGTTAACATTTTCACAGTCACTGTTAACTACTGTAGCAGGACATTTAAAGCATTAGACAAATGGTGTCTCTCAAATATATTCTTTCTCATTATACATAATTTTGAACTAAAATTATTTACATAATGTGCTGTTTTGTTTTCTTCCCTAGGCGCTCAGTCCGGAACCGCGCGACTGCTACGGTCGCAGGTTCGAATCCTGCCTCGGGCATGGATGTGTGTGATGTCCTTAGGTTAGTTAGGTTTAAGTAGTTCTAAGTTCTAGGGGACTGATGACCACAGGTGTTAAGTCCCATAGTGCTCAGAGCCATTTGAACAATTGTTTTCTTCCTTGAAGATGGTTTTACGAGAAAATGTGAATTTCGTTTCTACGGGTTATTGGCTTAACTTACGAAAAAAATACTACTACTGTATTTGAATTGTCCGAAATGTTGCAATCCTACCTATGCCCAGATTAAACATATGGAAAATACTGTCATTGAAGCTACTATCCACACAGATCCAGCAGCTGGATAGGTCACTCTCTTATCCCGATACCAAAGATAACAAACATGTTTCCTGATTACGAAGGCTTTCCCGGCGTAATAATTAATAACATTTTTCGCGGGTGTGCAGCCGGATCATAACGTCATCTAGACATTATATTTCAGCTGTCCAACTGGCTGCCATCTTCAGGTGAGAGTGCTGGTACACGATCTCGCCGGAACTGCGGCGCCCCCTATATAGGCCGCAGAAGGCCCACAACGAGTGCGTGAGAAGGTGCCGTATCTGCCCTCTAGCACAAGTAAACATACGGCGCCGCCAGTGGTGGAAACAGGCGAAGTCGAGATATAGCTATCAAAAATTGAAAATTAAAATAAATTATTCCGACGATCGAAACACAGATCGTTGTTTTTTAATGTCCGATAACACCGGGTGCCAAGTCTTACTTAAAAGGTAACCCTTGTCCCTATTAATAAGATTAATCTTATACAATCCTGGAAATTGAAATAAGAACACCGTGAATTCATTGTCCCAGGAAGGGGAAACTTTATTGACACATTCCTGGGGTCAGATACATCACATGATCACACTGACAGAACCACAGGCACATCGACACAGGCAACAGAGCATGCACAATGTCGGCACTAGTACAGTGTATATCCACCTTTCGCAGCAATGCAGGCTGCTATTCTCCCATGGAGACGATCGTAGAGATGCTGGATGTAGTCCTGTGGAACGGCTTGCCATGCCATTTCCACCTGGCGCCTCAGTTGGACCAGCGTTCGTGCTGGACGTGCAGACCGCGTGAGACGACGCTTCATCCAGTTCCAAACATGCTCAATGGGGGACAGATCCGGAGATCTTGCTGGCCAGGGTAGTTGACTTACACCTTCTAGAGCACGTTGGGTGGCTCGGGATACATGCGGACGTGCATTGTCCTGTTGGAATAGCAAGTTCCCTTGCCGGTCTAGGAATGGTAGAACGATGGGTTCGATGACGGTTTGGATGTACCGTGTACTATTCAGTGTCCCCTCGACGATCACCAGTGGTGTACGGCCAGTGTAGGAGATCGCTCCCCACACCATGATGCCGGGTGTTGGCCCTGTGTGCCTCGGTCGTATGCAGTCCTGATTGTGGCGCTCACCTGCACGGCGCCAAACACGCATACGACCATCATTGGCACCAAGGCAGAAGCGACTCTCATCGCTGAAGACGACACGTCTCCATTCGTCCCTCCATTCACGCCTGTCGCGATACCACTGGAGGCGGGCTGCACGATGTTGGGGCGTGAGCGGAAGACGGCCTAACGATGTGCGGGACCGTAGCCCAGCTTCATGGAGACGGTTGCGAATGGTCCTCGCCGATACCCCAGGAGCAACAGTGTCCCTAATTTGCTGGGAAGTGGCGGTGCGGTCCCCCTACAGCACTGCGTAGGATCCTACGGTCTTGGCGTGCATCCGTGCGTCGCTGCAGTCCGGTCCCAGGTCGACGGGCACGTGCACCTTCCGCCGACCACTGGCGACAACATCGATGTACTGTGGAGACCTCACGCCCCACGTGTTGAGCAATTCGGCGGTACGTCCACCCGGCCTCCCGCATGCCCACTATACGCCCTCGCTCAGAGTCCGTCAACTGCACATACGGTTCACGTCCACGCTGTCGCGGCATGCTACCAGTGTTAAAGACTGCGATGGAGCTCCGTATGCCACGGCAAACTGGCTGACACTGACGGCGGCGGTGCACAAATGCTGCGCAGCTAGCGCCATTCGACGGCCAACACCGTGGTTCCTGGTGTGTCCGTTGTGCCGTGCGTGTGATCATTGCTTGTACAGCCCTCTCACAGTGTCCGGAGCAAGTATGGTGGGTCTGACACACCGGTGTCAATGTGTTCTTTTTTCCAATTCCAGGAGTGTATTTTAAGCGAATTCGACTCCCATTCAACAATAAACAATGCTCATTGTCACAGAGAGGATGGAAGAGGAGCTGTAGAAAGAGAGAGGTGTGGGGCGGGGGGGGGGGGGGGGTGAGAGGAAATGGACAAAAGAGGAGGAAATGGAGAGAGATAGGGGGAGGAGGTTATGGACAGAGAGAGTGGGGAGGGGAAGGAGATGGACAGAGAGTAGGTGAGGTGAGGAGCAAACGGACAGAGAGGAGGACAGACGGATATTAGGATGTATACCCAATTCCCAGATATATTTAGTAGTTGCGAAGCATTGCCAGGTTCGCTAGTACTATACGTGCGTAAAAAATAAGCGTCCGTTGTTTGTTATCATTCCTGGTATCGCAATTTTAGTGACTAACAGCAAATTTCACATTAATTTTGTATCATAGGAAACACTAAATTAAACGAAAGATACTCCTGGGGGTATCGGCGAAAATTCGCAGATATTAGACAGATGCTAATGATGGTTAGAGAGAAGTTGTAAAGGAAGGAGGTCTGCAGTATACACTGGCCGTGTGAGGAGGTGTAGCGTGTGAAGACGGGCGGTCTCCAGTTTCGCGCCGCCGGGGCTGTACCTCAGGTGAGAATATCCCCCGGCAGCTTAGAGCGCGCCTCGCGCTAACACTTGCTTGTTCCGTGCATTAGGGCCGGCTTAGCGCGGCCGGCACTCGGCACACGCACCCTCCTGGGGGCCGGCCGCCCACCGTTCCCGCCCCCCGCCTCCGTCGCCCCCGGGAAAGAACTGCCCACGGCTTTGGTGGCCGCTCCGCCTGCGCGTATTTATTAAAGTAAAACAATGAAGGAACTAAAAGCCTTTGTGGAACGCTGGCCGCCTCGGCGTTGGCTACGGCCTTGCCGGCGCTATAATATACTGATGAAGAGGCATTAAGCTCGAGAGACAACAAGACAGTGCTGCCTTTCGGCCTCCCCCCGGCAGCCCTGCCTCTGGCTGCAGAAGCCGTCTTCTGCACGCAGTTTCCTGCCGCGTAGATCAAGGAGATCAAGGCTCAGGCGTGTCATTTATACAGTCTGCTTTTGAATGCCTCGAAAGTTAGCTTATTTGGTTTATGTTCCATTGTTAGTACACCCGTAACATAGGCTACGTACCAGAATCGTTCAATAAATACTGCCCCAAATTACTTTGATGGCCGTTATTAAAAGGGTGATTCAGCTTCCCCATCGTACAGGTTTTATAAAATCCGCAACGCCTCCAGATGTTGTTGTGGTCTTCAGTCCTGAGACTGGTTTGATGCGGGCTACTCTATCCTGTGCAAGCTGCTTCATCTCCCAGTACGTACTGCAGCCTACATCCCTCTGAATCTGCTTAGTGTATTCATCTCTTGGTCTCCCTCTGCGATTTTTACCCTCCACGCCGCCCTCCAGTACTAAATTGGTGATCCCCTGATGCCTCAGAACATGTCCTACCAACCGATCCCTTCTTCTAGTCAAGTTGTGCCACAAACTTCTCTTCTCCCCAATTCTATTCAATACCTCATCATTAGTTATGTGATCTACCCATCTAATCTTCAGCATTCTTCTGTAGCACCGCATTTAGAAAGTTTCTATTCTCTTCTTGTCCAAACTATTTATCCTCCATGTTTCACTTCCATACATGGCTACACTCTATACAAATACTTTCAGAAACGACTTCCTGACACTTAAATCAATACTCGATGTTAACAAATTTCTCTTCTTCAGAAACGATTTCCTTGCCATTGCCAGTCTACATTTTATGTCCTCTCTACTTCGACCATCATCAGTTATTTTGCTCCCCAAATAGCAAAACTCCTTTACTACTTTAAGTGTCTCATTTCCTAATCAAATTCCCTCAGCATCACCCGACTTAATTCGACTACATTCCATTATCCTCGTTTTGCTTTTGTTGATGTTCATCTCATACCCTCCTTTCAAGACACTGCCCATTCCATTCAACTGCTCTTCCAAGTCCTTTGCTGTCTCTGACAGACCACGAGCAAAATTTTCATATTCTCTCCTTCACACCACGCAAACTGTTAGTCCTACAAAAAAATTAACAGGACCTTTTTGTAGGAAATTTAATGTAGTTAATTGATTTTACTAAGATACATTGATGCGAGAGGCCATACTTTTCGGATTATTGGATAAATAAGTACGAAAGTGAACTTCAAATGCTTTTTTCTAGAATGACTCGAAAACCGTAGCCTCCAGCGGAAACATCTCCCAGTGCAAAATGTAGCCTCATTAAATTTCCTACAAAAAGTTATTGTTCATTTTTTTCTGTAGGACCAATAGTTTTCGCTTAGCGAACAAGAGAATAATGTAATCTCACACGAGGTTTTTAAAGGTGAGGTATCGAAGTTGCACAGAGTTCTTGGATAGGCGCAGCTGAATATTTGATACTTCTTCTGCATGTGTGGTAAGTGTCGAAGAATCATAACGGATGGCGTGTCCATAGAGTACTATCAAAATGTCGTCTACGCGAGGTACTCGTTAGAAGAAACGTGCTGTGATGGAGTTCTTGATTGTGGAAAATAAACCGTGTTGAACACCCATAAACGTTTGTGTGTAGTGTGTGATAATGATGTAGTTAATAAGAGTAATGTTTGGCAACGGGTAAAAAGAGTTAACGCGCCAGGACGTTCATAAACCGAACTTCATGGTTAGCCACATTCGGGACGTCCTGTCACAGCTGTTTCTCGCGACATTCAGTGCTCCAACTCACTTCAGAACCTGGACACAACAGAAATCTGAATATAAATGCTATAAAACTGCGTTCATTTTAGATTCTTAGGATCTCTGATTAGAAATCTGATGTCGGAATTGCAAAATTCAAAATGGCGGATACAATTTGGTGGATAAAAACCATAAATTTAGCGGATTCGAGTAAAATTTCGGGTATAAAATATTGCGAGGTCGCCGATAACAAATTAGAAGTCTAATTCCGTCGGAATCGTTGTCACATTCGTCGCTTGTGTCATTACTGCTCTCAGTAGGGTTGCTGTCAGGTTGTCCACTGGGAGATGGTTCGAAAAACAGATCTTTTACCTCAAGTGACATCTGTTTATCTTCCTCAATTGTCATTTTCTGAACTCTCCAGATGAGTGGATCCAGAGATGTCAGGAGGCGATGGAATGCGACATGCATCGTTATGTCACGTGAATAGTTGCGCGCAAAGTCTTCTCGATACCGCCGGGTATCCTTATTCCCAGCTTCCTATGTGTCTTCAGATAGACGACCAATTGGCAAAGGAGCAACTTCGACTATGGCATATCCGTGCATCAAAACTTTGTGGACTGGAGGAGGAGGAAGATACTGGTGTTTAACGCCCCGTCAACAACGAGGTCATTAGAGAAGAAGCACAAGCTCGGATTAGGGTACCATCTCGGCATTTGTCTGAAGCGATATAGGGAAATCACGGAAACCCTAAATCAGGATGGCCGCACCCGGGTTTGTATCGCCGTCCTCCCGAATGCGAGTCCAGTGTCCTAACCATTGCGCCACCTTACTTGGTAAAACTATTTGGACTGATGTAGAGGTCTGGCATTACTGCGGAATATTCTAAGTCTCGTGAATATATATGTTTTTCGGAGTTCTTCATAAACATGTCCCAGTTCTAGAGTTATCTGTACAAAATTCGAACAGCTCAGCAGCATTTTTCGAGGAAAAAAATACTACTCAGGGCTATTTACATAGCCAGTTAGCCAAAAACATCATGATAATGATTCCGAATAGCTCCACAGAATTCTACAGGAAACCCTAATGTCATTTTTTGTGGAATAGTTTATGAGATAATTGCAATAATGAGAGACCCATACTGCCACACGGTACAAAAAATGGTCGTCCACTAAAAACGTGCAAATATCTGCACGCAACTGTACTTGAACACGTTAACTGTCCTATTCAGGTGTTATAACGACTATCTAAAAGAAACTGGAAACACGCAGAGCAAATTTCGAACCCAACGATTTCGAATAAAGCAGGCAGTAGTTCAATTTTGACTCAATATAGGTCATTACATAGGTTAAAACTGCTATAAACATACTTTATGGTGTTCTACCCATCTTATTTTACCCTAGTCAGTACCGCTGTCATATATTAATCAGGCCACAAAACAATATCTGAAAAATTTTTCGTTGTCCGATTCGATGTTTACCATCAACTGTCATGGTACGTATCATATCGGCTTGAGACTGGAATGACAATGAAGTTTTTGGCAAGTATGCACCAGTACGATACACAATAAAGTCGGAACACGCACCATTTTTTTCTGTTCTGTCCAGGTTTTGAAGTGAGTTGGCCCGCTGTGCGAGTTGCTGATTGACGTGGACGCCACTAACAGTGCAGACCAACGCCTCACAACTCGACAGTTCTCTCTATCGGTGGCACGAGCCCTCAAAATGCAGTCTGTAATTGAGGTGCACTCCATTCAAAAAGCAATTATTGAATTTGTTTTGGCAGAAAACCAGAACATGACAAATATTCAGAGGCGTATACACAATGTTTGCGGACACCGGGCAGTGGATAAAAGCCCGGTAAGCATTATCATGCTGCTCCTGCCTATGTGTTCGCATTAGGTGACTTGTCATGGATAACAACTTCTTTCGTAATTTTCATTTCCCAGAATTCACCCCATTATTCTGATTACTACTCTCTCTAGAATTTGGATAAGTTATCATTTGAACTCACCTATTTCTCAACGTTTTTCCATGAATTTTTCTTGTCCTATGACATATGGCAGTTTACCAAAACCCGAGAATTGAGGGATTGATTGAGTTCCAGTTGATGTGACAAGTCTTCCTTGGATTTATTGTGCTTTTATCATGAATACATTTTACTCACATACGTCAAAAAAAGTTTTACATCACCTCGGTTCCGAAAGTTTCGGAACCTGTACAGAAAATTGGAACAGAGATCAATATAAACACCATTTCCGCGCTTTTCATTACTCATGAAAACCACGCATTGCATGTTGTACCACCATACAGTGAGACCTTCAGAGGTAGTGGTCCAGATTGCTGTACACACCGGTACCTCCAGTACCCAGTAGCACGTCCTCTTGCATTGATGCATGCCTGTATTCGCCGTGGCATACTATCCACAAGTTCATCGAGGCACTGTTGGTCCAGATTGTCCCACTCCTCAACGACGATTCGGCGTACATCCCTCAGAGTGGTTGGTGGGTCACAGCGTCCATAAACAGCCCTTTTCAATCTATCCCAGGCATGTTCAATAAGATTCATGTCTGGAGAACATACTGGCCATTCTAGTCGAGCGATGTCGTTATCCTGAAGGAAGTCATTCACAAGATGGGCACGAAGAGGGTGTGAATTGTCGTCCATGAAGACAAATGTCTCCCCAATATGCTGCCGATATGGTTGGACTGTCGGTCGGAGGATGGTATTCACTTATTGTACAGCCGTTACGGCTCCTTCCATGACCACCAGTGCCGAACGTCAGCCCCCACATAATGCCACCCCGAAACAGCAGGGAACCTCCACCTTGATGCACTCCCTGGACAGTGTGTCTAAGGCGTTCAGCCTGACTGGGTTACTTCCAAATACATCTCCGAGGATTACCTGGTTGTAGGATATTCGACGCTCATCGGTGAAGACAAGGTGTCACCAATCCTGACCGGTCCATTCGGCATGTTGTTGGGCTGCGTAGTGTCGCGGTTGCGAAGATGGATCTCGCCATGGACGTGGAGAGTGTATTTGCGCATCATGCAGCCTATTGCGCACGGTCTGAGTCGTAGCACGACGTCCTGTGGCTCCACGAAAAGCATTATTCAACACAGTGCCGTTGCTGTCAGGGTTCCTCCGAGCCATAATCCATAGGTAGCGATCATCGACTGCAGTAGTAGCCCTTGGGCGGCGTGAGCGAGGTATGTCATCGACAGTTCCTGTCTCTCTTTATCTCTTCTACGTCCGAACCACACAACTTTGGTTCATTCCGAGACGTATGGACACTTCCCTTGTTGAGAGCTCTCCCTGGCACAAAGTAACACTACGGACGCGATCCAACCGCTCTATTGACCGTCTAGGCACGTTTGAACTACAGACAACACGAGCCGTGTACCTCCTTCCTGGTGGAATGACTGGAACTGATTGCCTGTGAACCCCCCTCCGTCTAATAGGCGCTGCTCATTCATGGTTGTTTACATCTTTGGGCGGGTTTAGTGACATCTCTGAACAGTCAAAGGGACCGTGTCTGATGCAATATCCACAGTCATCGTCTATCTCCAGTAGTTCTGGGATCCGGGGTGATGCAACTTTTTTTTATATGTGTAATTTCACTTCACTACCTCTTATTGTTCAGTAGCTTTCCCCCTTTTTTTCATTAATTATAATTCAGGCGATGGAAACGTTGCGAGAAGAGGGCTGGTGTTTCCGCAGTAAAGGGACAGAAGATTGGCAGGTGAGAGTACATACACTCCTGGAAATGGAAAAAAGAACACATTGACACCGGTGTGTCAGACCCACCATACTTGCTCCGGACACTGCGTGAGGGCTGTACAAGCAATGATCACACGCACGGCACAGCGGACACACCAGGAACCGCGGTGTTGGCCGTCGAATGGCGCTAGCTGCGCAGCATTTGTGCACCGCCGCCGTCAGTGTCAGCCACTTTGCCGTGGCATACGGAGCTCCATCGCAGTCTTTAACACTGGTAGCATGCCGCGACAGCGTGGACGTGAACCGTATGTGCAGTTGACGGACTTTGAGCGAGGGCGTATAGTGGGCATGCGGGAGGCCGGGTGGACGTACCGCCGAATTGCTCAACACGTAGGGCGTGAGGTCTCCACAGTACATCGATGTTGTCGCCAGTGGTCGGCGGAAGGTGCACGTGCCCGTCGACCTGGGACCGGACCGCAGCGACGCACGGATGCACGCCAAGACCCTAGGATCCTACGCAGTGCCGTAGGGGACCGCACCGCCACTTCCCAGCAAATTAGGGACACTGTTGCTCCTGGGGTATCGGCGAGGACCATTCGCAACCGTCTCCATGAAGCTGGGCTACGGTCCCGCACACCGTTAGGCCGTCTTCCGCTCACGCCCCAACATCGTGCAGCCCGCCTCCAGTGGTGTCGCGACAGGCGTGAATGGAGGGACGAATGGAGACGTGTCGTCATCAGCGATGAGAGTCGCTTCTGCCTTGGTGCCGATGATGGTCGTATGCGTGTTTGGCGCCGTGCAGGTGAGCGCCACAATCAGGACTGCATACGACCGAGGCACACAGGGCCAACACCCGGCATCATGGTGTGGGGAGCGATCCCCTACACTGGCCGTACACCACTGGTGATCGTCGAGGGGACACTGAATAGTGCACGGTACATTCAAACCGTCATCGAACCCATCGTTCTACCATTCCTAGACCGGCAAGGGAACTTGCTGTTCCAACAGGACAATGCACGTCCGCATGTATCCCGTGCCACCCAACGTCCTCTAGAAGGTGTAAGTCAACTACCCTGGCCAGCAAGATCTCCGGATCTGTCCCCCATTGAGCATGTTTGGGACTGGATGAAGCGTCGTCTCACGCGGTCTGCACGTCCAGCACGAACGCTGGTCCAACTGAGGCGCCAGGTGGAAATGGCATGGCAAGCCGTTCCACAGGACTACATCCAGCATCTCTACGATCGTCTCCATGGGAGAATAGCAGCCTGCATTGCTGCGAAAGGTGGATATACACTGTACTAGTGCCGACATTGTGCATGCTCTGTTGCCTGTGTCTATGTGCCTGTGGTTCTGTCAGTGTGATCATGTGATGTATCTGACCCCAGGAATGTGTCAATAAAGTTTCCCCTTCCTGGGACAATGAATTCACGGTGTTCTTATTTCAATTTCCAGGAGTGTATATCCGCTGATAGAGAAGCAGCGACAGGCACTATATCTCATTTCCATCCAATTACATGAGACACTTACATTCTCCTTCTTCACGATGACTCAAGGCCACACACAAATCTGTGCACTCGAGAGGAGATCACAAAATTTCTGTGTACTGTTGTTGCTCACCTGCCCTACAGACAAATCTTCACACTTGCTGGCTTCTACGAGGGGCGTTTAGTAAGTACATCAACACATTCTTTTTCTCTGCCAAATCCGTTGGAAAAATGCGGTATTTGTTGGGGACATAGCGGAATATTCCAGCATCAGCCCATAGGGTTTCATGAAGTTCCGATATTTGGCGGCACAATACGTAGCCATGATAATGGCGTCCTTAACGGAGGTGCTTTCCAAGCAGAGAACTGTTGCTGAGTTTCTTTTGGAGAAAAATCAGAGCATCGTGGATATTCATAGGCGCTTGCAGAATGTCTACGGAGACCTGACAGTGAACAAAACCACGGTTGGTTGAGGTGTCCTGTCTTCCACGCAAGAAGATCGCGCAAACCTGTCCGATCTTCCGCGTGCCAGCCAGCAACAGACAGCTTTGGCTGCTGCAATGTTGCATATCGACTTCAGCCTGTTAGTCGCCACAGAAATGCAAGTGAATTTATCCTTTTCCATGACAACATAAAACCTCACTCAAGTCTGCGTACCCGAGAGGAGTTCTCAAAACTTCATTGGACTGTTCTTCCTCATCCAGCCTATAGCCTGGCTCTCGCCCCTTCCGACTTCCATCTGCTTGGCCTAATGAACGGTGCCCTACGGGCGAAGCAGTACATGATGATGGGAGGTTACTCGTACAGCGAAACATTGGCTCCGGCGTCGACCAATAGAGTAGTACCAAGAGGGCATACAGGCCCTCCCCATAAGATAGTGTAAGGTTCCGCAATAATCGGAGATTATGTTCGAATATAGGGGGAGTAATACGGCGTAGTGGAATTTAGAACAAAGCCAGTCAGCATTCAGAAAACAAATGTGTTGCATTAGTTACTGATCACTCCTTGTATTTCTTTGGCCAACGGAAACCACTACAGCAATTAAGGGGCAGTTACTGACATACGAGGGTAATCCCAAAAGTAAGGTCTCCTATTTTTTTATAAGTCCATAGCCCTGTTTATTTCTACAATGTTTTACATCAGTTTACAGCTTGGACAGTTAGCTATTTTTCACCATTTCTGTCGATGCATTTTTGTAGAAGCTGTGGCAGATTTTGTATGCCCATGTCATACCAGCTCGCCGCCCTGCTATTCAGAAAGTATGAACCTCTTCTTCCACCTCGTCGTCGGAGCTGAATCGCTTTCCGGCCAAATGTTTTTTTAACCTAGGGAACAGGTGATAGCCACTGGGCGCCAAGTCAGGACTATAGGGTAGGTGGGTACATATGTTCCACTGAAACTGCTACAGGAGAGCAACAGTTTGCCAACCGATGTCTGGGCGAGCGTTGTCATGGAGAATGTGTACGCCCTTGCTCAACATTCCTCTCCTCCGGTTCTGAATTTTCCGTTTGAGTTTTTTCAGAGTCTCACAGTACCTGCCAGCGTTAATTGTGGTCCCAGTGGGCATAAAGTCGGCCAAAAATACCCCTTTCCGATCCCAAAAAACGGTTGTCATGAGTTAATCGGCAGACTGTGTTTGCTTGAATTTCCGCGGCTTTGGCGAAGAACGATGCCGCCAGTGGCGTGATTGTTGCTTGGTCTCAGGTGTAAAGTGATATGTCCAGGTTTCGTCATCCGTGACAATTGAATCCAGAAAGTTGTCCTGTTCGGCTGCAAGGCCGTGAACAAATGAGAGGGGAGCATCAACTCGTTCCCGCATGTGGTCCTCAGTCAGCATGCGTGGCACCCATCTTGCGCACACCTTCCGGTATAGTTCACTGTGTCCGTTACAATTCTGTGAGCGGTGTTTCGGGAAACCTCAGGAACCAACTTGCAGAGATTATACAAGGTGATCCGTCGACCTTCATGCATGCTTTGCTCAACCTTCAACACTGTCCCCTCAGAAATTGACTGTCTCTCGCTCCTTTGTTCGTCGTGAATTTCGGTCCGACCAGCTGCCAACTCTCTCCACCACTTACGAACATTTTTGACATCCATGCACGACTCACCATACACTTCGTTGGCGATGGACTTCAATCGGCGCAGTGCCCTCTGTGTTCAGAAACCGAATAAATGCGCGTAATTCGCATCCAACGGGATAACATCCAGCGGGAGCTCCATTCTCAACGGCTGCCAAGCCAAGACTGAGCGCTTCAGCGCGGCGTGCGCATGTTTACACATAGCGCGTGAAGCACTCTTCATAACAATGTGCCCAACTGCCACACGCCGGCCGGTGTGGCCAAGCGGTTCTAGGTGCTTCAGTCTGGAACGGCGCGACCGCTACGGTCGCAGGTTCGAACGCTGCCTCGGGCATGGATATGGGTGATGTCCTTAGGTTAGTTAGGTTTAACTAGTTCTAAGTTCTAGGGGAGTGTTGACCTCAGATGTTAAGTTCCATAGTCCTCAGAGCCATTTTGAACCACTTGAACCAACTGTCACACAATCAAGTTTCTGTACTTATAAAAAAAACAGGAGACCTTACTTTTACGATTACCCTCGTAGCAACAACTTGGCTGAGACGCAGACCAGTAGAGCTGTATTGTGACGACGTAGAGGCTCTCACATTAATGTGGCATAGTGACACAGAAATCAACGGAGATTGCGTCGAAAAAAAAAAAAAAAAAAAGAAAGATTTTACAGCCAAAAAACTGAGAAAATATATGGTGTATTTGAATAACTACGTATATAAATTGATGTTCCCTGCTCACTTCTGTTTGTACGTACGTGATAATCTCAGGAAGTACTGTAATTATTTTCATCCGGTTTTGAGTAATAGATAACGTGATTCATTAGTAAGGTTCGTGTATATCATTTATAAATACTTCGTTGAAATTGACGGAACTATGATGAATTACACTCCGTCGCCACTGTGAAAACGATAGCATTGCCATCTAGCTGTAGAGTCGCTGCAGCTCGTAATAACTTCGAAGCTTGAGCGGAATCCCTGCCTGGCCTTGTGGTCTAGTGCCTGTCCGAAAACCGAAATACCGCGGCATCGAGCCCAGGTCAGATCACTGACGTTTCACCGTGTTTCAGCCTAGTATTCACCCCTCAATGGTGTGGGTATTCGCCAGAAGCAAAACATGGTTACAGTTCCTCGTTAAACTGTAGGTCTCATTTTCCCAGAGCAGCGTCGACGTCAAGGATTAGTGATCCAGCGGTAAAGTGCCGGCTTTCTAATCAAAATGTCATGGAATCTAATTCTGGTCGATTCACAGATTTATCTCTGCTTTTAACCCAGAAATCAACTCTCAGTGATGTGGATATTCGCCAGAAAATAAATATGTTTCGGATTCAACCTTAAACTGTAGATCGCCTTTTCCCGGTTGAAGGACTTGCACCAAAACACTGATCCATACGGAATTATTATTACCAGAATTAACGCATGTGTACATAAATTCTCCTTCTATACACGTTATAAATTAAAGCCCCGCGCAGCCTTCTTCTGCCTTCATATGAAGGCAAATCTCGGGATCCAATATAGGTACTTTAACAACGTCCTCTCTGATGGATACATTGGATCACGAGGGAGGTTCGTGTTTATAAATTATAAATGTTGTTGTTGTGGTCTTCAGTTCTGAGACTGGTTTGATGCAGCTCTCTATTCTACTCTATCCTGTGCAAGCTTCTTCATCTCCCAGTACCTACTGCAACCTACATCCTTCTGAATCTGCTTAGTGTATTCATCTCTTGGTCTCCCTCTACGACTTTTACCCTGCACGCTGCCCTCCAATACTAAATTGGTGATCCCTTGATGCTTCATAACATGTCCTACCAACCGATCCCTTCTATGTGACACAAATTGGATGACCTATAATGAATTGCAGTCCCCGACTGTAGAGATTCTCATGCAGGACTGAATTGTTGACGGGTTGCGGTCGGGAAGTCCGCGCACGCCTTTAGGCGCTGCAGTATGCCCACAAGTGACGTATGCTGATTAAATTGTTTAATTTATATGAAATTAATGACATTCAGTTACCTAAAGTTGTTCTCTAATAGTGAATTATAACTCTACGCAAATACCAGTAACCAAAGTAACCGCTACGTCAGTTTAACCATTCAGCTCTAGATACGGAGTGACACTCGTGCGAAGCTGCAATGGATCTCTAATCAGAGATAAAACCATCCTTCGTCGGAAAAAACGTGTTGCGTTACTTGTTGAACAGCCCTTGTACTAAAGGGAGTCGTAGAAGCAAAGCGTTGTAAGGAAGGGCAAGTATTGGAATATGGTTACATGTGTACACGACAAATAAATTTGATCGTCGAGTGCAAGTTCTCCTCAGGTATGGAGAGATTGGCACATGGGGAGAAATTATACCGACACGAATTAAAACGGTCAGCAAAAACAGGATTTAAATGAGTCAGCATCCTACTCGGCCCCCGCCGAAAAAAATAGGATGGCTTACGTCAGGAAACGGGCAGGACCTTTCCGACTCCTAAGATACATACCGTAGTACGTGGAGTGGAATATACACTACTGGCCATTAAAATTGCTACACCACGAAGATGACGTGCTACAGACGCGAAATTTAACCGACAGGAAGAAGATGCTGTGATATGCAAATGATTAGCTTTTCAGAGCATTCACACAAGGTTGGTGCCGGTGGCGACACCTACAACGTGCTGACATTAGGAAAATTTCCAACTGATTTCTCACACACAAACAGCAGTTGACCGGCGTTGCCTGGTGAAACGTTGTTGTGATGCCTCGTGCAAGGAGGAGAAATGCGTACCATCACGTTTCCGACTTTGATAAAGTTCGGATTGTAGCCTATCGCCATTGCGGTTTATCGCATCGTGACACTGCTGCTCGCGTTTGTCGAGATCCAATGACTGTTAGCAGAATATGGAATCGGTGGGTTCAGGAGGGTAATACGGAACGCCGTGCTGCATCCCAACGGCCTCGTATCACTAGCAGTCGAGATGACAGGCATCTTATCCGCAAGGCTGTAACGGATCGTGCAGCCACGTCCCGATCCCTGAGTCAACAGATGGGGACGTTTGAAAGGCAACAACAATCTGAAGAACAGTTCGACGACGTTTGAAGCAGCATGGACTATCAGCTCGGAGACCATGACTGCGGTTACCCTTGACGCTGCATCACAGACAGGAGCGCCTGCGAAGGTGTACTCAATGACGAAGCTGGGTGCTCGAATGGCAAACATCATTTTTCTGGATGAATCCAGGTTCTGTTTACAGCATCATGATGGTCGCATCCGTGTTTGGCGACATCGCGGTGAACGCACATTGGAAGCGTGTACATCGCCATACTGGCGTATCACCCGGGGTGATGGTATGGAGTGACATTGGTTACACGTCTCGGTCACCTATTGTTCGCATTGACAGCACTTTGAACAGTGGACGTTACATTTCAGATGTGTTACGACCCGTGGCTCTACCCTTCATTCGATCCCTGCGAAACCCTACATTTCAGCAGGATAATGCACCTGTACGGGCCTTTCTGGATACAGAAAATGTTCGACTGCTGCCCTGGCCAGCACATTCTCCAGACCTCTCACTAATTGAAAACGTCTGGTCAATGGTGGCCAAGCAACCGGCTCGTAAAAAGAAGCCAGTCACTACTCTTGATGAACTGTGGTATCGTGTTGAAGCTGCATGGGCAGCTGTACCTGTACACGCCATCCGAACTCTGTTTGACTCAATGCCCAGGCGTATCAAGGCCGTTATTACGGCCAGAGGTGGTTGTTCTGGGTACT
This sequence comes from Schistocerca serialis cubense, assembly GCF_023864345.2. NCBI lineage: Eukaryota > Metazoa > Arthropoda > Insecta > Orthoptera > Acrididae > Schistocerca > Schistocerca serialis. Next base: position 253,620,019 of record NC_064638.1, on the reverse strand, counting down.
GATTTCTCAGGATCTATGCACCCAAATTGCGTGAAAATGTAATCACATGTCAGTTCTAGTATAATATATTTGTCCAATGAATACCCGTTTATCATCTGCATTTCTTCTTGATGTAGCAGTTCCAATGGCCAGTAGTGTAGTAACCCTGTGCCTTACAGGATATAGATGACACCGCGATGATGAATGCAATAATGATGGCTGTAAATCTCTTGCGCAGGACAGCCAGATAATATACTTTGCTCCGGACAGCTGGGACACTTGCCAGACGAGACTGCGTCGCGGTACACGGTTCTTACAGCGGGGAGACGCCGGCCGTCTTGTAGGGGCCCCTCGGCGCTGAGCCGTTTTACTGATGTGTTAAATATTCATGCTCGGCACTTGTGACCTCAAATTATCTGGCGACTGCCTCTGTCGGGGAAGGGGTGGCGGTCGCTTCGGCGAGCAGCGGGGTTTGGTGGCGGGAGGGTGTAAGGATGTTCCGGCCGTGGGAGGAACCGAGTCGGGGGAGAGGAGCGAGGCTGCTCGCGACGAGCCGAGAGAAATGAGGCACATAATTACACTGTCGACTCCAATTTCGGCGGCGGCCGCACCGCCTCGCCTCGCGCGGGCTTTTAACTTGCCTCGCAGGCGAGCTTCCCTGTCCCCTTAGAGCGCGCCGGCGCGCCTTTATATACAACATGAGTTATTCAATGTTCGCACGTTGTTCGGGGTTTAGGCGATGTTTATAGTGGGCGGCCGGCGCTGCCGGCTCCCCCGCGAGGAGCCACGCCGGCGGCCGCCGCGGCGGAGCGCCTGGGAATCAATTGGATTAGGCCGGCTACTCCGTCTTGAGGCACGCCGGTGCAGCCATTAGCGGTTGCCGGTCGTCGGCACCCAGCTGCCAGGAAATTTGGTCGGCTCACCGGCGGCGACGCTTATCGGAATTCGGCGCAGCAACTCTTTTAGGGGAGAGAGCCGCCCCTCCGACCACTCTGGACCCCGCCGTCAGCTGCCTTTTAACGTCGTTACAGCTCAGCCGGGAGAGGTTTAAGGCAACTCTCCCGGCCCTGGCTGAAGAGAGCATTTTCGTTGCGCAAGGAACTTGTCTCTAGTGGTCAGCTGCTGGGCGTTCGGAGGTATCTAGCGTCGTGCCGGCAACAGATAAGTGGTACAGTGCCGGAGCGAATTACCCCACACACTTATGTGTAAAATGATTTTTTCGACGTCCGAATAGATCAGTGATTCCCAATCTTACTTAGACTAATAGTCCTGAGTGCAATCAGACAACATCAAGTAACCCCCCACTCCCTCTCCTCCCTCCCCTCCCCGCCATCATCTGTTGCCCCTCCCCCTCCACCACATTATCACCAGCTTTAGAATGAAAGGAAAGACTTTTCTTGGACCACTTTTATATTTAAAATGATAAAGATTAATGGTTTTTAGTTTGTGTGAGTGCGTGTGTTATAATGAATGGCGAAGGAATTCGTGGTGCATCACAAGTGATATTGACAACTTCTTCACAGATAAGAAAGTCTAATTGACCACAGTAAGAAAAGACACTTGTTGCAAAACACACTTGCCCTGCATTACTGCCGGTTGCTGTGACCGAGCGGTTCTAGGCACTTCAGTCCAGAACAGCGCTGCTGCTACGGTTGCAGGTTCGAATCCTGCCTTGGGCATGGATGTGTTTGGTGTCCTTAGGTTAGTTAGGTTTAAGCAGTTCTAAGTCTGGGGGACTGATGACCTCAGATGTTAGGTCCCTTAGCGCTTAGAGCCATCTGAACCATTTTGAACCTGCATTACTCCTCTCCACAGCGGAACTTGATTCACCTGCACACCACACGCCTATTTAAAATCAACCAGGTTACAGTGTGAGCACTATACTTACTTTCCGTAAATCATTTGATTGTTGCAATCCTTATTTCTGAGGTGGCAGAAATTGGAAGAATACAGGCTGTTAATCCTTAGTGTCTGACCACAGCCAGTAATTGTAATAATAACAGTAATAATTATAATATTGTGTACAGCACTATAGCATCCCGTATGTAGTCACTGCTGTGTCGTGCTGTCAGTTAATTCATTTATCTGTTTCGAAGCGAGTAATGAAGTAATTTTTGGACTACTGCGGATTACTATCTACAATTTAGAGAAAATATTTTCTTGAGATGTTTAGTATTTGTTACGTGTATGTCTCACTTTTGTCATTAACGGCGTACAGGACAAAGCACAATATATTATATAGTGGGTGAACTACGTGACGAACTTGTGACTTCCATCGCATTTATGCTACTAACTGACAAAAATTAATTATTCATAGCTTATACACACTTCAAAAAAAGCTTTGCATCACCTTGGTTCCGAGAGTTTCGGAACCTGTGCAGAAAATTGGAATAGAGCTCAACATAAACATCATTTCCGCCCTTTTTATAGCTCGTGAAAACCACACATTACATGTTGTACCACCATACAGAGAGACCTTCAGAGGTGGTGGTCCGGATTGCTGTACACACCGGTACCTCTAATACCCAGTAGCACGTCCTCTTGCACTGTTGCATGCCTGTATTCGTCGTGGCATACTATCCACAAGTTTTTCAAGGCACTTTTGGTCCAGATTGTCTCACTTGTCAATGGCGATTCGGCGTAGATCACTCAGAGTGGTTAGTGGGTCACGTCGTCCATAAAGATCCCTTTTCAATCCATCCAAGGCATGTTAAATAGGGCTCATGTCTGGAGAACATGCTGGCCACTCTAGTCGAGCGATGTCGTTATCTTGAAGGAAGTCATTCACAAGACGTGCACGATGGGGACGCGATATTTCGTCCATGAAGACGAATGCCTCGTCAATGTGCTGCCGATATGGTTGCACTGTCGGTCGGAGGATGGAATTCACATATCGCTCAGTTGTTACGGCGCCTTCCATGACCACCAGCGGCGTACGTCGGCCCCACAGAATGCCACCCCAAAACAGCAGGAACCTCCACCTTGCTGCACTCGCTGGACAGTGTGTCTAAGGCGTTCAGCCTCACTGGGTTGCCTCCAAACGTGTCTCCTGCGATTGTCTCGTTGAAGGCATATGCGACACTCATCAGTGAAGAGATGGTGATGCCAATCCTGAGCGGTCCATTTGGCATGTTGTTGGGCCCATCTGTTACGTGGTGTCGTGGTTGCAAAGACGGTCCTCGCCATGGACGTCGGGGGTGAAGTTGCTCATCATGCAGCCTATTGCGCACAGTTTGAGTCGTAACACGACGTCCTATGTCTGCACGAAGAGCATTATTCAACATGGTGGCGTTGCTGTCAGGGTTCCTCCGAGCTAAAATCCTTAGGAAGCGATCATCTACTGCAGTAGTAGCTCTTGAAAGGCCTGAGCGAGGCATGTCATCGACAGTCACTGTCTTCTGTATCTCCTACATGTCCGAACAACATCCCTTTGGTTCACTCAGAGACGCCTGGACACTTCTCTTGTTGAGAGCCCTTCCTGGCACAAAGTAAAAATAAGGAAGCTATCGAATCGCAGTATTGATCGTCTAGGCACGGTTGAACTACAGACAACACGAGCCGTGTACCTCCTTCATAGTGGAATGACTGGAACTGATTAGCTGTCTGAACCCCTCTGTCTAACAGGCGCTGCTCATGCATGGTTATTTACATCTTTGGGTGGGTTTAGTGACATCTCTGAACAGTCAAAGGGACTGTGTCTGTGATACAATATTCATAGTCAACGTCTGTCTTCAGGAGTTCTGGGAACCGGGGTAACGCAAAACGTTTTTGGTTGTATGTATAATCACTATTAGAATATTACAAAATTGTGATAATCGCAATGATTTTTTGAAAATAATTTAGTTTTTTAACTGAAACGGAATCCAATCATTTAGTTTTTACTCCTCAGAAAATTCCATTTCACCGCTAAGGAGGTAATTAGCCCAGGTTGGGAACCAGTGGAATAGGTCATACCGTTCCTGAATCATTGCTGAATCTCTAGAAAGTGTTGCGTTGCATCTGCCATCTAGAGCATGTAATGATTCAGCTCTAGGTGGATTATAAAATTTTTTGGAAAACCGTCCTTAAATGGGAATGTACAACATCATTGTGCCAACTAATAAGTCGTCAATGTTGCGACGTATTCGAACTCCCGTGCACTGTGGACAGGTTGTCTGTGGCGCCTCCACAACGAACCTGCCTGCTGTTAAGTGGCAACGGCAGCGGCTTTACGGATCTCTCCTTCGACCTGTAAGGGCCATCGACTGGACCTACTCGCCACAAGAAATACTGGCAGACAAATTTAAATCGTGAGTCAGTCGTCATAGTGTTAAACCATTACGCTGTTCATTATTACGAATAGATAATACTGTAAGGATTTATTACATTAAAGAAACAACGTACTAAATTTTTGTAAGAAAATGAACAGATCAAAGGATTAATTTATGAAAAGAAAAGAACATTGTGAGAAGCCAACAAGCGGAAATTTTCTAGCTGAGGGCAGAAGAGTGGAACAGATGTTGTTGATATCTTCTTTGTGAGAAGGAAAAATAATGCTTAGTGCTATTTGGAGTTACAATAATGGGAAGGGTGTTATTCTCTGTGTAGACTACCGCCACTGTCTTGAAAAATGGCTCAGGTAACATCGAAGACTTTCCGGGAGGACGTGTTTAACTGTCCACACTTTTGCTGCAATGTTTCATAGTTGCGAGTCAGTATTTTATTTTAGATAATTTGGTTGAAGATGAAACAGCGATCTACTGCAAGTTCTCACTTAATGAAACAGTCAAGTTCGTAAATAGTTATTTATTTAAAAACGTTTCCGGTTTATGCCTTTATACTGACCATCATCATATCCACGGCACTGTAAAGATATAATGTACTGTTAAAACAGGGAACTCAGAACATAATGTGGAGTGCAAAACAGTGGAATTACAAAATTAAAATAACGTAGCATTTACCTGTATGGCTGAATCGGTGGTGCGCAGAAAAAGTGACATGATCCCACTACTTAAATGCAGTGGAAAGTGGGAGGTACAGAGATTAGAGATTACTGGGAAGCGTCCATGTGACTGTGAAAATTCAGTTCTGTTCTGTGGTACCACAGATTGACAAGAGATGTCGACACTGCTCGCAAATAAACTCTCAGCTTGCGACAATATGAGGACAACAGACAAAAGTGGTAAAATTTAACCAATTTGAATATACTGAAACGTCCCCTTTTTGAACAATTCTACAAGACTGTGCTTAACCTGACACACAATATTTTGTTAGCGCAACGCAATCTGACTATCAAAGATCCCTACAAAAGAATGGCCCTGACTAACATTAAACTATACCTTTCACAAATCACTTACCTCACAAAAATCTTCGCTGCTCAAGCTACTGTAGTACAGCGAGCGCCACTACTGCCAGCTAAATAGAAGATTCAAACTACTGAAGGCACTAACTACTGATAGGGGTAGTTAGCAAATGAAAGATATTAATAGAGAACAAACAATGTATTTACCTTTATATCATCACAAGTCATAATATATATATCAGTTCATGACAAATTTCAAAACTCCGCCATCTCTCTCCCCACATCCACCACTGCTGGCGGCTCACCTCCAACTGCGCAACGCTACGCGCTGTTCGCATCCAGCTGCCGCTGCCCAACACTACAATGGCAGACAACAATGCAAACTAGCGACAGACTGCACACAGCACAGCCAGTGATTTTAATATTGAGCGCTACGTAACGTTGCCAATAAGAAAACATAAACAGCCTACTTACATAGCCCCCATGCTCCCCACAAAAATTTTTTACAAATGGTGTTGGGCACTGGCCAATACAAATTTGACAAAAATTTTTCACAATTACAGTAACAAAGATATAAAATGCACACACTTATTGATATTATGTTGGTCAAAAGATCAAAATTTCTCACAGTCCATAAAGACAGTCCACATTGTGCATCACAGTAAAAATGCAGAGTTTTACTCAAAGTCCAAGCAGTAAAAGAAAATGCACATAGAAGTAGTGGATTTCCATGCAGTCTTGAAGAAGTAGTGTTGTCCTTCCAATGGAAAGACAGTGCTGACTCTCGACATGCAGACAGGTAATGGGCCACAACAGAGCAAACCCACAGCAGAGTCATTCGAAGTTTGGAAGAATATTGGTAGGTAGTTCATCACAGAGCAGACCCACTGGAGTCCTGGTAGAGATTACGGTATTGGTGGGCCACCAGAGGTGCAGACCCACTGTAGTCCTGGTAGAGACGGCCAGCAGCCATCCGTTGCGACTGTGCAGGTGCACAATCACCATCGAAGATTCTTGCAGAGAATATAGCAAGTCCATAAACCACCACTTGTGCACTCAGAAAGTTTTGAAATTGTCCTTAGAACCAGCAATGCTGTTATCCAGTCCCTTGCTGAGTTATTAACACACGTGAAAACACTAACAGTCCCTACTTCTCACATATTGTCCATATACTATGACCAACAGAAACGTGTGCAGTGAAAGGAATGCTTACAAGTTACTTAATTTGATGAACTGGTGTCAATTACAATATTATAACATGAGAATACAATTACAAAGGTACAAAATACATCATTAAAAACATAATAATACAGATAACATTTGTAGTACAGGCTTTACAAAAGAATAGAAATAAACATATACATCAGTGTTACAAAAATAGTGACATAAGTACATACATAAAATAATGAGAATAGTTTTCGAAACATTAATTTCACACATGAACATTGAAACAGAACAGAATTGTAAACAACTTTACAAAGAAAATAACATATTATTAATGCAACTTATATTTGAGGATAACAGTATTCCTCCTCATAGTGAATGTAGCTTAATATTAAAAGAAGAAAAAATTCTATGAAACTACACAGAGACAGGAAGAAAACAAATACACAAGGGTACACAAACACACAGTGGGATAACACCAATGGGAAAGGACAGGGTTCGTTTTCAGTGTAACATGTGGTACTGCAGTCCAACCCAAAACTTCATTCTATAGATCTTTCGTCTTATTTCAACCTTTGCTTCCACCAAAAAATCTTATCCAAGCATGCTTTCTGTATTCTGTTCATATTTCTTTCAAAATAATTATTTCTGATTGTACAATACTCATTTGGGCCCAAATCCTTTTTATATAACTTCGCAATGCATTCTTTACCTATTCTCCATAGTCAGTTTCTCATATAGTCTACCCCCTCTTAAGCTAACTTAAATCTACTGAGCTCAGATGCTAAACTAAGGGACGAGGCGATGCAGCATCACAAAACAATTAACACAAGCAGCAATGACAAAAATACAGATTGGCAAAGCTAGCAGCAGCAAATGTAATAACTTATATCAAAACATGACATAGCTCAAGCAAAAAAATAGTACACTAAAGATAACAATGCAGATAAGGTAAATGTATAATCACATCTTAATGTCTAAGTAATTAAAGTGGTGCACCACAAGAAGTTATTCTACCAAAAAGTTACCAATTACTTGAAAAGAAAATTATGAATGCAGTTACTAGTTCCTTCTTATTGTTCTTTCCTTTCCAAGTGCTCCTTTTTTAAAGAATGTGGATCATAAAATAATTATTTAATAGATCTGTTGACAGAAAGTGTTCACATTAGCAAATGCATTTTATTTTATAAAAGCAATGCTGCAACACAGCTGGAAAACAGATGTCAAATGAAATAAGCAACTATGAAAAGCAAAGCATAAAAATATCATTCAGTAGTCATGTGACATTTCATAAGTTAGTAGAAATTCTCTCAACTCTCGTAGGAAGACGCTTGTCATAATCAGGTGTGCAGATGTAAAATATTTCCGAGGATAATGGCCTCCCCTTTTTTTTGTTCTACCTGTGCCGCTGACAAGGGCTCACAATAATGGCTTTTTCTCCAGACGTCTGACACAGCTGGGTGCCCGCGACGCATTACGTGCAGGTGGTCACTTAACTTTCGTACGGAAATATTTACGACAGCACTTTTCGCTAAAGTGACAGTCTCACATAAAAATATTTCACAGGTCAAGAATTAGCGTTGCAAATCTGTATAAACAAAATCCTATAAATATAAGTGTCCAAAAAATGTTCAGTGGCATTGTGATACATTCACATATGATTCACACATGTCATAACTCTTAAAGTACGATTCTTGGTTTCCAACATCCTTTTTCACAAGTCAAGAGTCCCTACCCACTATTCATTACTCCTTACCTTATTACACATATACGTATCCATCGACACTCGTCAATATTTCGTCATTATAAATATGAAGCATAATCAAATAACTCATATAGCCTCATCCTATTAATCGTAAACATACCTCAGCAGCATAATACACATCGTCGTCGTAAAAATAACATCATAACACCTCAGTCAAATCTCAAAATCGTCGTAGCTTCCTCCAATAATTAAAAAAATTCTCTGCTCATGTCAAAAGTGTCATCTGCCTCAAACGTACTTTAAAAATCATAATCCCTTTACCAAATACATCATTCAAAGCTCTCATAGTATCACAATGATTCCGAAAAAATATGAACAGTTTACAAAGTACAGACAAAATACAGTTTCATAAGTGTGAAGTTATCCAACTGTGTAATTGCGTAAACATGTGTCAATGATGTAGTAAAATAAATGTTTGTCTCTCTCAGTTAAATGATCAGATAGCTGTGTAATTTGTGTGTTAGAGAAATATGGTACCGATGTGTAAAGTTGTATAAGCAAATACCATATTAGCTAGGGTTCCTTGTGGTTGCCACACACATGGTACACAAAGTAAGCATGTACCCCCCTGAGGACTAATGTAATTATACCCTCAGGTGTTACAGATTACAGCAATGGAATGAAATGTATCACGCAAAACTTTCTTTGTAATTCAAAAATCTTTAAAAATAAATGTTTTAAGTATAAAATTGATCACTGAAATGCGTGTCCTGTAGCGCTAAATGTGCATATTGTTGTAAGATAATCTCTGTGAAAGTGTCGTTATTTTCCTCCAAAAGCTAAGTTCTGCAGAAGCCAATGTACTTACCTCATGATAAACAAAAGTGAAATGCTTTGCGTAGAGATATCTTAGTTATTACGCTTATTGTTGTGATGATGAAAGTACTGTGCTGTAACGTATTGTTGTGCTATGGAAAAGGCTGTCTCCTTGTAGCTATACCACAAAAGTTACTAATAAAACATGTTTTGATTTCCAGAAGAATTCAGAAAACTGTGCAGATATAAAACAGATACACCGCAAAAGCAACATTGTAAATTGTCACTCATTAGTAGCGTCGTGATAAAATCGTGTAGCTGTCATATAAACTAACTATTGTCTCATCTGGTATCTCACAGAAAGTACTTTAAATCCGGAATGTATTTTCAAGTAAACCAAAATGTTGCATTAAAATCTCATTAGCAGTACTGGTAAATGTTCTAATCGTGCAACTAACAAGCAAGAATGTACACACACAATTACACTGTGTCGTCTGTTTGCAATAACAATGCATTCGTAATTTCTGTTTAAATAATTTCTCTTGGTTCTTGGCTGGATATTTAACTTCAAACATTGTTGCATGGTAACAGTTTCTAAAGCATACTAGTAACGTGAAGTGAAACGTTTTATGGCAAAGACAAAGTTAAAAGGCAGATTATCTGTCAATAAATGGTTTTACATGAGAAATGTGGTGTAAACCTTTACTCTTCCTAGTACGCAGAGTTTCAACTTCAACGCAATTATCGTGTGGTATACGTCGTTAAACAATACTGGAATTTTTCTTAAGGTTAGCGTCTATGTCATTTTTCTCTGAGCCAGCCGGCACAAGCGGCTGCCTGCGGTGCGAGTCATTGTCTGTTTCTTTGTTGGCGCGCGTCGTTACTGGGATTAGGAGACCTAACTTCTACAAATTCGCCTTGCCGAGAGGGCCCAGCTCTGTTAGAATCCCGCCAGTTCTGATGAAACTCACGTCTGTCGTTTTGTCGGTAGTTTACATAGTTTCTTGTTTGTCGGTCATGTGGTGGAGAATTTCTCCCGGAATCGTAACTCCACGCTGAACTGTTGCGTCTGAAGTTATTCTGTCTCCCCTGGTAATATTTATTTTGGTTCCCATATTGTCTGTTTCTGTGATTGTCTCTGTGATAGTCATTACTACCGAAATGCGATCTTTCTCTGTAACTATTATTACTCTGCCAACGGTTGTCGTACGGGTGGTGTCTATTTTGGTCACGATTTGCGTTGTAAGAATAGGCTTGTCGTGTCCAGTTATTGTTTCTGTCGTCACGGAATTGTGACGTATGTGACCTGTAGTGATTGTTTTCCTGTTTTCGCATCCGGCGACTGTCAGTGTCAATTTCTAATTCTTGTAACAGTCCCTGAAAAGCGTCAATGTCGTCTTTGCAACGTCCTGCTAAAATAATATGTCGTAAATGTTCAGGTAATTTGATTAAGCAAATGCGGATGAGTTCTGAGGGGCTGTATGGGTTTGACAGGTACTGATTCTTGTGCAACATGTCTTCAAAATATTTCACAAGACTGGAAAATTCAGATTGTTCGAAATGTTTCATCATTATGATGCTATATTTTACCCGGTCTTGTGTAGCTTGAGACCAATATGCTGAGAGGAAGGCATGATAAAAATCTCCTTCACTCTGACAATCGTGAATTACCGATCGCATTCTTACAGCTGGTTCATTCTCCAAGTAGCCACACATGAATTCTAATCTGTGTTCCAACGACCAGTTGGTAGGAAAACAATGAGAGAATTGATGGAGCCATGCTTGTGGATGAATGTCGTTGCCAGAATTCTTAAATGTTTTGAATTTACGTGTAGTAATGAACAGCTTATAGTCAAAATCATCATGTCGGCGAGTCGCATATCGGTCATTGTTAGGTCGTGTCGGCCGTTCCATCTCAAAATTCGGTGCACATTGCCAATTTCTTTCATAACTTCCGAAATGCCCTGTGTTATTATTTTGTGGCTGTTCCGTATTTCTGTGTCCCTCTTCCCGTATTGGGGCGCGAGTATCCTCTGAAATACGTAATCCTTGTATTAACTGTGTCAGCTGATCTTGTACTTCCCGGATTTCTCTTTGGTGTTGCGTATTAATCTGATTCTGATTTTGTTTGAATTTCCTAATTTGTTCGCACTCTTCAGTGTCGGTGAAGGCTACAGGTCTTGTGTCATTCAGATCATCATCTACCTTTGTAGATAAGTTAGTGACCTGATCCGAAAGTTCGGCTACTTTCTCCGATAGTGAACACATTTCCTCAGTGTGTTTTTCTGAACCAAGTTTCAGAATGTCCATTTGTGTTGAAATCGAATCTACTGTGTCCTTTAAGTTTTCCTGAGTTATTGCAAGTTGCGTAACCGAATCGGTAGATGCAACTGAGTCAAATTTAGCTTGCAAGGTCTCATGATTTTCATGAACAATAATTTGCAGTTCTTTTATGGCTGCTTCGTGATTCTGTAATGCATTTTCATGCCGCGAAAAAATAGGTTGAAAATGCTCACAAATTTGTGTTTTTACGTCATTACAGACTTTTTGACATTTCGATTCAATGTTATGTAACTCAGTAGTTAAATCTTCACGTGTTTGTTCAAGTGTTTGTTCCAATGAGTCTAACTTTTTAAGATTTTGTTCCACTGTGTCTAACTTTTTGAGATTTTGTTCCACTGTGTCTAACTTTTTGAGATTTTGTTCCACTGTGTCTAACTGTTGCTGTGTTTGTCTCTGATTTTGTTCCATTTGTTGCATTAATTGCAATAATAATGTATTAGTGTCTGGAATCTGTTTCTCTACGCTTTTCGGCAGTGCATTTGCACCGACAACATTCACATTTTGACAAGCAGAAAATGTGTCTTGACTTATTTGAGAAAACGGTGATGACCCAAAACCTGAATCTACAGTATTTGCGAAATTGTGTCCTGTCATTTCGGATTCCTGAGGCGAGCTGTTGCCGACCGATCGATCGATAATGCGTCCCTCTTCACTAATTGTTTCACTGTCCACGCCATTGTTTGCCGCCTGCTCCATTTCCCTATGAACAGTTACCAAATTACTACTTTGAACATCAGTTAATTCATTACTCGGTGGCGCTAACACACTGCTTTCATTTTCACTGTCATTTCTCAGTTTACTTTGGAGCCTAGTATTACGTTTTTCACACGCCATTATTGTCACAGTATTTCACGCGACAACACAGAAAAACACAATTTGAAGGTCAAAAATAAGAGAACACATTAACATAGCACTGAAAATAATATCTAGTTAATTGCAGCTGCGAAATACTTGGTGCAAATCTACATGCATGCCACAACTGTTTTACTGTGCAACAATGAAAAACCACAACTACCAAGGAGATTCTCTCTACAATTACGCAATAGCAATAAACAAAATCTACACTAATTACACAAACTACAAGAAAAAATCAGAAGATTCCAGTGAGGTATCCTAGGCTAAGGGTCGACATATGAAACGTCCCCTTTTTGAACAATTCTACAAGACTGTGCTTAACCTGACACACAATATTTTGTTAGCGCAACGCAATCTGACTATCAAAGATCCCTACAAAAGAATGGCCCTGACTAACATTAAACTATACCTTTCACAAATCACTTACCTCACAAAAATCTTCGCTGCTCAAGCTACTGTAGTACAGCGAGCGCCACTACTGCCAGCTAAATAGAAGATTCAAACTACTGAAGGCACTAACTACTGATAGGGGTAGTTAGCAAATGAAAGATATTAATAGAGAACAAACAATGTATTTACCTTTATATCATCACAAGTCATAATATATATATCAGTTCATGACAAATTTCAAAACTCCGCCATCTCTCTCCCCATATCCACCACTGCTGGCGGCTCACCTCCAACTGCGCAACGCTACGCGCTGTTCGCATCCAGCTGCCGCTGCCCAACACTACAATGGCAGACAACAATGCAAACTAGCGACAGACTGCACACAGCACAGCCAGTGATTTTAATATTGAGCGCTACGTAACGTTGCCAATAAGAAAACATAAACAGCCTACTTACAATACTACCAATTTATTTAGTATGTCCTTACATGAGGACGCCATGACCGAAAGGGTTAAGTTGGGGAGAATCCAACACAGGCTAAAAGATTTTTTTTTTCAGTTCTAATAAAATGAGAGCTACTTTGGGTGATACCAACAGCGTGCTGTGATCGTATTTTGTAATTGTGAGAGTGAGCTATGAATAAGATAAAGGCAAAAAGTCCACTGTCACCACGGCACAGATAGTTAAGAAGTGGAGGGTAAGCCAATTGATGCACCAAGATCAGATCGTACACACACTGCGTCTTGACTAGATAATGTAGTTCCTACAGATGTAGGAATATCAGAGAACCCATTTGCACCAGTCTTCAAAAGCGCTGCTGAACTAAACAATGGTGCCATTGTGTCAAACTGTCCATGACGTGCTGCAGCGTCACAGCGGCGATATCCAGTGATTACCGGCAACAAAAACATTTATATTCCGAACTGGATGTTATTAACTGTACAAAATTGTACGAAAATGAAGACTTTGATTTCTTAACGCCGGCCTGGGTGGCCGTGCGGTTCTAGGCGCTACAGTCTGGAACCGTGTGACCGCTACGGTCGCAGGTTCGAATCCTGCATCGGGCATGGATATGTGTGCTGTCCGTAGGTTAGTTAGGTTTAAGTAGTTCTAAGTTCTAGGGGACTGATGACCTCAGCAGTCAAGTCCCATAGTGCTCAGAGCCATTTGAACCAACCATTTCTTAACGCATCTTGTTACCAATGCTCCGTACCTAGTATAGGATCAACGGATGGTAACATTCATCTGCAGCGAAATCGTATTTTGTACATGCAGTCCCCCTGAGGAATGATTCTTACAATCTTTTGGACGGCAAAGGTGCAACCCTCAACCACTGTAAGCCGAAACTGACGCTCGGTGAACGAAAAATAATATTTTGTCTGCCACAAATCTGAGTCATTACGCCAAATTAGCGCACTTTGATGAACACTGAATTGTACTGTCGAAGTTTAATATCATGCGGTCACACATAGTCCTATTAATATCTCCTCTAATATTATTCTCTGCACAAACCCATCTACAAACATGCTCATACAGACTCCTTTCTACAGCATTAACTTGACTAGTCAGCTGATACACACTAGATTCCACCACATCCAGTCGAGTAGACACATACTTTTCAACCTGTAAACATTTTACAATTTCAGTAATTATTTTACACTCCAGATGTATTTTTACAAACACATTCTACAGGAATAATCTTCTATTCTAGTTGTGTACATTCTTATTTAATTCATTTGCCTGTTGTTTGCTTTCATAGCTGCCCTTTGAATTACCTCTGTTAATTCACCTTTTCATTGCCTGGGGAATTTTCATGTGCTAACTCAACCTGACAAATATTTTCTTCTACCTCAGTGTCAAACAATTGCAAGTCCTTATACCACATCAGAAACTTGCCATTCTGTTTTTAATTAATTATAGATTTAAAGCTCTTAAATTCACATGACAACTTGCTTATGTTACCAGACTATTATCGGAGCCCATTTGCCAGACTAATAATGATATTAGACTGTTGGTCAATTTTTTGACTGACGTTAAATGGTTATTGACTTTTGGTTTAACTAACACTGTTCTGTCTGATTAACTCACATATTATTTCTTTATTTTTCTCCTGATATATAACTTTTATTCGATTTACGTTACAGGGACCAATGCAAATTTAGCATCAGCATCCACAGGTTCTTGTTTATTCACTTCACCATTATTAGTGGAAGCTGAATTCAAAGTCAATTGATCTACTGTTGTGAAAACTGAAAGTATCACTCAAGGATATATTCAGTTCTAATTCGTCCCTCAAATTTCGAGAGAACAATTTTTTTCAATTCCGAAGTTGGACTATTGTTATTGTTATTCCTGCCACATGGTTCACTATGTTTGACGGCATGTCCTCTTTCGTCTCTCCGCTAACATCGAAATTACTCACATTAGTGAGTTCTTCAGTAGTACAAACCGTCCTAAAGCACTGTATAATGTCACTGAGAAAAGCTGAGAAAAAAAAAGAGGCTGCAATACACGTGTCAACAGTGTACATACACTCATGCTCATGAATTAAGGGTAATGATGATACATGATGAAACAACGCTCTGGTGAGCGGTTTGCGGTTATAAATCAACTCGGGGTATGACCGTGCGGCGCATTTGAACTGCGGTCGTCGCACGATGGCGCTGGCAGCAGTCTACACACGCAGAGGCATGTCAGAGTACGGTGCAGCGAGTAAGTGTGCAGACGTTTTCAGTTGTGCTAATGGTGACTGTGTGTTGAAAATGGCTCAAAGAACACATGTTGATGACATGAGAGGTAGAATACTAGGGCGACTGGAGGCTGGTCAAACAGCAGGTCGCAGCACGGGCCCTCCGTGTGCCACAAAGTGTGATCTCAAGATTATGGCAACGATTCCAGCAGACAGGAAATGTGTCCAGGCACTACAGTACGGGACGTCCACAGTGTACAACACCACGAGAACCGATATCTCACCATCAGTGCCCGCAGACAACCACGGAGTACTGCAGGTAGCCTTGCTCGGGACCACACCGGAGCCACTGGAACAGTTTTCTCCAGACACACAGTCTGCCGACGATTGAACAGACATGATTTATTCGCCCGGAGACCTGCAATGTGCATTCCACTGACTCCTGGTCACAGGAGAGCCCGTAGAGGCTGGTGTCAAGAACACAGTGCATGGTCATTGGAATAGTGGTCCCAGGTTACGTTCACAGACGAGTCCACGTATAGTCTGAACAGTGATTCTCACCGGGTTTTCATCTGGCGTGAACCAGGAACCATATATCAACCCCTTAATGTCCTTGAAAGGGACCTGTATGGAGGTCGCGGTTTGATGGTGTGGGGTGGGATTATGATTGGTGCACGTACACCCCTGCATGTCGTTGACAGAGGAACTGTAACAGGTCAAGCGTATCGAGACTTTATTTTATACCAGTATGTCCACCTTTTCAGGGATTCAGTGGGTCCCACCTTCCTTCTGATGGATGATAACGCACGGCCCACCGAGCTGCCATCGTGGAGTACCTTGAAACAAAAGATATCATGCGAATGGAGTGGCCTGCCTGTTCTCCAGACCTAAACCCCATCGAACACGTCTGGGATGCTCTCGGTCGGCGTATCGCTGCACGTCTTCAAACCTCTACGACGTTTCAGGAGCTCCGACAGGCACTGGTGCAAGAATGGGAGGCTGTACCCAGTACCTGCTCGACCACCTGATCCAGAGTATGCCAACGCGTTGTGCGGCCTGTGTACGTGTGCATGGTGATCATATCCCATATTGATGTCGAGGTACATGCGCAGGAAACAGTGGCGTTTTGTAGCACAAGTGTTTCGGGACGGTTTTCTCAACTCATCACCAATACCGTGGACTTACAGATCTGTATCGTGTGTGTTCCTTATGTGCATATGCTATTAGCGCCAGTTTTGTGGAGTGCCACATTGTGTGGCACCACATTCTGTAATTATCCTTAATTTCTGAGCATGAGTGTAGGATTAGTTAACGTATCGCCGTGAGCATTGAGGCAATATTCTTACAGATGCACCAGGTTGGAGATGCCTCTTTAGTAAAACGAGGCGTCCTGCTTCTTGTAGGAGTCCGTTACCGCCTGCTGCACGTCCTCATACCTCATCCGACAGGAATCGTCGACCGCTCAAGTCATTTTCTAAGGGACCAAAGCCATGATAGCAGCGTGGGGAGAGATAAGGACAATAGGGCGGCTTCCTGAATGTCCCGTAGCCTCCCAGACCGACTGAAATCTCGTGTCGAGATCAGTGCGGAACTTGGCCCACCGATTTCTCAACGGTGGTATTCGATAGACATGCTGTCCCATACACATTTTTCTTTCCGCTATTGATGCCTAGCGGCATTTGTCCTTCGACAGCCAAGAAAAGAATAACAGGACGTTTCTCCTGTTTGGACACATTTCGTAATAACGTCGCCATAGTTCCAGTCTCCGCATTTTCCGCTCGCAAACACGTCGGTGCTTGTACAGCTGCATCGGAGGCCCTGGAGCAAAGCCCTCAGAGTAAACT
Organism: Schistocerca serialis cubense; assembly: GCF_023864345.2. NCBI lineage: Eukaryota > Metazoa > Arthropoda > Insecta > Orthoptera > Acrididae > Schistocerca > Schistocerca serialis. The sequence goes on along the minus strand of NC_064638.1, from coordinate 253,602,953 downwards.
TTTTGATCGACGCGTCTATGTTCATCTCATAGGTCCGGCTGTAATCACAAAAGGACATTATGTGTTCTGCATTGTCAATTTGAGTACGCAAAGTTTGCTACGTAGTCTACCTTAGCACAATTCCAGAATGAAAGTACGGAATATATATATTTTACAGGTTACTTTGTGGTGTCTGACAAATACTATGACAAAGGCAAACCTTAAACTATATATTCCTTTTCTAAATCTTTCTTGATTTTCTTTTTGCTCAGACAGTTTACAGACTGAATTACGTGGTGGGTGGGCTCCAATGCTGTCTTAATTCCTCTTCAACTATTCCCCAAATTTCATGTTTTTCGATTCTTATAACTGCATTCTGGTTCCTATACAACTTTTAGGTATCGCTTTAGAACCTGCGCTTTATCCCCGCTACCTTCAGAAACTCAAATAGTGTACTACGCTCATTGTCAAAAGTTTCTTCTAAATAAACAAATTCTTTAAATATAGGTTTACCTTGCTTCAGCCTGTCTACTAAGATAAGTCGTAGGAGCAATTCTGCCTTGCGTTTCCGGCATTTCAAAAAAAAAAAAAAAATATTCAAATGTGTGTGAAATCTTACGGGACTTAACTGCTAAGGTCATCAGTCCCTAAGCTTACACACTACTTAAGGTAAATTATCCTAAGGACAAACACACACACCCATGCCCGAGGGAGGACTCGAACCTCCGCTGGGACCAGCCGCATCCGGCATTTCATCTGAAACCAAACTGTTCTTTTCTAAGAGTACGGAAATATATTAGCCTAAGTTGTGAATGCAAAACTAAATATCAGCCTAGCTTGCGTATGTGAAACTCTGGACGCATGCAAATGATTCTACAATATTCTGTGGTTGCCACTTTTAATTCCGCCATAGGTTAGAAATAATGACAGTAAGGTAGATGAAAAATCCTTAAACAGCAAATCTCAGTGAGTCTGAGCACGTTTAGGGTTTCACGGCCTTACCGGCCAAGTTTTTTAATTAGCTGTGAACCGGTGACGTTAAAACAGATACATGTCAGTCTAACAGCGAGGAAGAGAATGTGTCTCCCTGCGGCAGAATATCGTTCGGTTTTTGAAGCAGCACAGGTCTGCCAGTAATTTGAAGTTGTGTCGATACTGTGATTTTATTGGATGCTGCTCCCTCACTGTTATCCTTAAATTCAAGACTTACGTGCAGAAATCTTGGTGGTATACTCTTTCTACGGGGGTCAATCAATAAACTATTCTCCCAACCAATTTCAGTAACAATCATATATATTTAAAGGTAATGATAAGGAAAAGGATTAATTCGCCCCAGCGCTTCACTTTAGATTTTGCATTTATTGTCACACACTTCAGTGTAAACCACAGAACACACGAGTGTAACAATGAGAGAATATCTGCACTCGTAATATTTGGTATATAACTTAAGAATTACTTAATAAACAATAGGAATCTATAATTACTCCTTTAACCAAACATATATTTAAGACCATAAACGATAAGGATCAACGGTTAATAAAGTCCCATAGAACTAGAGCAAGGGTCACCTTTTCAGTCTCTGAATGAAGTCTGTAGGTCATATGAGACAATCAGACGTACCTTAAGTGTTACACCGTTAAGGACGAACAATCATTAAGAATTATAACCACAGATTAAAGAAAATTTAGCTAAAGCAATTAATATCAATAGCAAATAATTAAGTCACGTCTCAGCAAATGCATCAAAACGAAGTCTTTCAGTTCTATAACAATGTTGGATCCTCGAATACGCCGGACTACCGACACAGAAGGCTAAATTTTACCAAACAGGAATTTCTCCAAGCCTTGAACTATCTTAATAGTGTACAATCCTTAGGTTATCCAGAACTACTCTAATTCGCCTTTCTTGGGCATAACGGTGGAGCAGATAATCAACCTCTTACTTCATTCTCCTGGAATACTGAGTGGCAATAGACTCTCGGGCAACTATTTCTCCAGAGTGGCTCGGAAAAGAGGATGGCTCCACCAGGAGCAGGAAACATTTACCCGAACTGGAAAGGGAACTCGTCTAACACGATCCACTACGTTGGACGAAGACCAGTTGGCGATCTTCAATTATTACCCAAAGCTTGCTGGCCAGCGGACAAAAATTACAGAGGCAAAGGTAGCTTTTTTGTGCTCACAAGAATTAATAACTTCTGAAAATGAGACTCCGGCAGAACTACCGCCGTACTATCAATACGATGTCTACCCAATAGACCCAACATAGACCGGGCAATCGACATCAGTCGTGGCTAGGAGGATTACCAAATAGAAACTCTAGCACTACCTTAAATGTAACTAAATAGAGCACTTAAATGCCACGGGGACCAAAGCCCTTAACACAAGAATATCTACACAATAACAGTTAAATATACACAATAGCAGTTAAATATGCCTCCGTACTAAAACACAACAGATATTAGCGAACATTACCATAATCTCGCATTTCAGACATCCATAAAATTAATTGGCTACAGTTCACTCTATCTCTGCGCCAGACAGTACAACGTTATTTAAACATTTTACAACGTGCTTGTCCAAACAGTGACTACACCGTCCATGGGAAAACAACGACTTGCCGTAGGTCCACAACCAAAAAACGTTTCCTTTTTTTTCTTTTCTTTACGACGATCGCCTTAAGTAAGTCAGCATGGCATTCAAATGCACGATCATGCAAGGAGGCAGTAACACACACGCAAGGCAATTTCCGGTCACAAACTCAAAGCAGGAAAAATGTTACTTTGAGTGACGACATCACTTTCTGAAGGTTATTGGCAGCCACAGACGGACTTCATAGCTTCCCCAGCCCATGAACGGAAACCAAACGTTGTCCACAGACCTACGGCCTCTTAAGTCCTCACGCCCCGTGTTTTTGGGCTCATCCATACTTAGCATAGAGGGACCGAGCGTCCCGCTGCAGAACGGTCTTCTAGGGTCAAACACTCGTCTCATGTGCCTTGTCCGCCCTCGGCACGGCACACAGCGCCTCCTCCCAGCGGGCACGCTAGCAGCGCGCTCTCGGAGGCTCCGCAACGGCCTCTAGGAAAGCGCGGAAACTCCAAACAGGAGTAAACCAAGGGGAAAACAGGAACCGTGGCAAACGACACGGTTGACTTGGCCAGAAAGCAAATGTAAATATCCTCGTGGCAGCGCACACCTCTTCATCTGTTATATTGAAGAAAGTTAGATAGGTTTATCTTCGGGGAAGTTGTAGGAAGACGACGTGACAATACTACACTCCTGGAAATGGAAAAAAGAACACATTGACACCGGTGTGTCAGACCCACCATACTTGCTCCGGACACTGCGAGAGGGCTGTACAAGCAATGATCACACGCACGGCACAGCGGACACACCAGGGACCGCGGTGTTGGCCGTCGAATGGCGCTAGCTGCGCAGCATTTGTGCACCGCCGCCGTCAGTGTCAGCCAGTTTGCCGTGGCATACGGAGCTCCATCGCAGTCTTTAACACTAGTAGCATGCCGCGACAGCGTGGACGTGAACCGTATGTGCAGTTGACGGACTTTGAGCGAGGGCGTATAGTGGGCATGCGGGAGGCCGGGTGGACGTACCGCCGAATTGCTCAACACGTGGGGCGTGAGGTCTTCACAGTACATCGATGTTGTCGCCAGTGGTCGGCGGAAGGTGCACGTGCCCGTCGACCTGGGACCGGACCGCAACGACGCACGGATGCACGCCAAGACCGTAGGATCCTACGCAGTGCCTGCCGTAGGGGACCGCACCGCCACTTCCCAGCAAATTAAGGACACTGTTGCTCCTGGGGTATCGGCGAGGACCATTCGCAACCGTCTCCATGAAGCTGGACTACGTTCCCGCACACCGTTAGGCCGTCTTCCGCTCACGCCCCAACATCGTGCAGCCCGCCTCCAGTGGTGTCGCGACAGGCGTGAATAGAGGGACGAATGGAGACGTGTCGTCTTCAGCGATGAGAGTCGCTTCTGCCTTGGTGCCAATGATGGTCGTATGTGTGTTAGGCGCCGTGCAGGTGAGCGCCACAATCAGGACTGCATACGACCGAGGCACACAGGGCCAACACCCGGCATCATGGTGTGGGGAGCGATCTCCTACACTGGCCGTACACCACTGGTGATCGTCGAGGGGACACTGAGTAGTGCACGGTACATCCAAACCGTCATCGAACCCATCGTTCTACCATTCCTAGACCGGCAAGGGAACTTGCTGTTCCAACAGGACAATGCACGTCCGCATATATCCCGTGCCACCCAACATGCTCTAGAAGGTGTAAGTCAACTACCCTGGCCAGCAAGATCTCCGGATCTGTCCCCCATTGAGCATGTTTGGGACTGGATGAAGCGTCGTCTCACGCGGTCTGCACGTCCAGCACGAACGCTGGTCCAACTGAGGCGCCAGGTGGAAATGGCATGGCAAGCCGTTCCACAGGACTACATCCAGCATCTCTACGATCGTCTCCATGGGAGAATAACAGCCTGCATTGCTGCGAAAGGTGGATATACACTGTACTAGTGCCGACATTGTGCATGCTCTGTTGCCTGTGTCTATGTGCCCGTGGTTCTGTCAGTGTGATCATGTGATGTATCTGACCCCAGGAATGTGTCAATAAAGTTTCCCCTTTCTGGGACAATGAATTCACGGTGTTCTTATTTCAATTCCCAGGAGTGTATAATTTACTCCAGTTGAAAACCAAAATGGAATATTACTGCAATGTGACTCTTGAAAAATAAAGACACAGAAATCCAATATGAAACACTGTAATTATGTGGGGCTTTGATTGATATGGTTACGAAGACTGAAAGAAGAACAAAATCAGAGTTTCTCATCTGCACAGCTTGCATTTTCAAATAAATTATGGAAATGGCTCAATGAACTTCAGATCCAATATGCACCCAGAATCAGTTAAATTGTGAGCTGCTTAGAAAGCATACTCTGACATTTGAAACCAGCACCTCAAGCTATAGCAAAAAGAGACACTTACGTCTTCAAACTGCACCGTCAGAGCGGGACGAAAAACCAGAAAGCCGATGAACAGTGGGCACGGGGAGTCTCAGGAAAGGAATGATAAGAATGACAAGTTCTCTGCACTCAACCCAAATTCCGCTGGTGGGACGACATGCTTGTAGCTACAGTGACCGAACAAAATTGCCTGGAAGCCTGAAACTAGAGGGGAAAGGGGCAAAAGAATCCCTGATATGGCATCAGATATCCATAAACAATTTACAATATAGGTATCACGTTTGAACGGTCACCCACTATTGGAGGACTAGTGCACACAGTGTCTAGAAGGGTAATGAGGCGTTTATGAGAACGGAAAGACAGGATTCTTGTTGTCGTCAATGCTGAAAAGAAACTTGCTACATCTGAAGTAGGCACTTAGGGACCAAAACCACATTGCGGCTACATGTCGTGGATTAACTCCAGAAGCCGCAACTACAGAAAGTGCCGAGCGGCTCTGGGAACAACCCCATAATTGCCACTTGAGGCAAGAAAAAAGGAATAAAAGTGAGATAGTGTTAATACTTTCATCCTTCTTTACCTCCTCTGCATTACTGCAGATGACGTGTCACTGAGCACATTTGTACTGTGCATGCAGGACACGGGAGGTGCCTATTTGTTTCTTCTGCCCTGTGTGGAATACATAAGTTGTACACCTCACTAACCTGCGGTCTTCATGATGATGATGTCCCCAGCGCAGAAAACAGCACGCAGGTCGTGGATTCTTTTTCCTGAGGCTGAAATTAGTTTCGCAAGGAACTGCTGCTATGAATAAACTATAACTCATTTGGGATGCCACTCCCGTTTTTATTGATGTAGACACGAGAAACTATTCTTGGTCACAACGTATTGAACATATCTTTCCACAGTCATTGTATCTGGCTAAAATAACATGAAATACATCCTGCCACAGACAACATGTCTGTCTACTGGAACCGTCAGAACTGGAGAATAAAATTACATGAATCAAATACTACTATTACAGACAACATGTCTGTACCTAGCGACGGTCGGAACTGTAGTAAATAAAATTGCATGAAACAAACACTGCTATAACAGACAACATGTCTGTCTACTGGAACGGTCTGAACTGGAGAGCCGGACTGCCCGAGACACTTTGCGCGCCAAGCCAGCAAGGCGTGACCCGAACGCCACCGAAGTGCATCGGCAGTAATATCGTCAGTCTTTTGTTTTAGTAATACTTTCATTTTAATGATTTTGAAATGGCTGATTGGTAGCTTGCTGTTGAGAGATGTTTATTTTAAAAAATGAAGTAATTTGGATGACAGGTTTAATTAATAATAGCAACTAAAGTTTAACGTTTTGGCGCTCTACCGCCGAACACAGCAGCCAATCACAGAGCAGCAGCATCATGCTGGCGGTCTTTCTCACGAGAATGGTACCGAATCTAACATCTGTTACCGGTAACTCATCCCACATTGCGTCATCTCTATGCTTCTTGCATCTCCACTGCCTTGGGAATAGCGTCCTGGAGCCTAATATGATGGCTGAATAAGCCAGAAATATTACACACTCAACTTGCAAAACCTTCTTTCTACAACTCTGCAATGGACGTGGAACGACCCAGAATCCGCAACTTCAAGTGCGAACCTTTCTGCTATCACCTAACAGTCAGTATTGCCAGCTTTTTACATGAAATAAAATGTTACTGAACTGATAAAGGGTCAAGAAGCGATCTGTAAAAGTCATGTCATTGATTCGCAGTGAGGTGGCATTAGTCTAGTAGTTGCTGTAATACGACAAGAAAGTCTCTAGACGAGCACAGAAGCTGTAGTTAAGGCAGAGCTATCATCACAATGTGTCAAATCTAGCTTCCGTCACCATAGAGTAGCCACCGGGAGGTGTTACCCCTTCCCCATGATGGAGCTGCTGCCTGTATTTCATCTGGTCGCAACGTATCACCCCGTCGCTAAAGGGTTTATAAAATCATTTTACGACACTTTGGGAATAGAGAATTTCTCCTGTCCGTTTCCAACGGTATCTTGGTAATAGGATAATTTCCTGACCCGTACGGAGATTCTAAATTAAGTCGCCACCTGTAAACTAGGAAGAAGCGTCTGTAACAGAGTGCTTATTGTAGTGTTACCTTCAATAGCTACTTATGAAACACCACAGAGTTATATGGATCTTACAATACATCCAATTTCGTAGTCGTTAGCTGTGTTGGTTCGTGACACACAGGATGTTCAAAAATTCAGTGCCCAAACAGATGTGACGGCGGAGACAACAACATATTTCGTCTAGTTACCAGGAGTCGGAATTGCACGTCCAGTGAGTAAGGAGTATTCAAGAGGTCACAGAGTGTGACTGAGAATAAAACAGTGTTAAAAGTGTTTCAGTCCTTTATTTGTGATCACTGTTACAACAGATGTTCAAAATGAGCATCATTAACTTCTTTGAAGAGCCAGTATCGACGTTGCAGGACGTCCTGTGTTGTGTCTGCAGTTTGCGTGTGGCACTTGCAAAAATCCACTGAATGTGCGTTGGTGGAACACACTTCAGTTTTCATGTAGCTCCCAAAGAAAAGAGGCAGTCGGGGTGACGTTCTCTCTCGGTTGATCCACCGAATGCCGAAAAAACGGGTGCGCCTGGGGTCCACCACGCTGGAAGCACATCCTGTCGTATGTAGAGGTTCCAGCTAAAGTAAAAAATGTTCAAATGTCTGGGAATTCCTGAGGGACCAAACTGCTGAGGTCATCGGTCCCTAGACTTACACACTATTTAAACTAACTTACACTAAGAACAACACACATACATGCCCGAGGGATGACTCGAACCTCCGCCGGGAGGGGCCGCGCAATCCATGACATGGCGCTGCAAACCACGCGGCCACTCCGCGATGCACCACCTAAAATAACGTCGACCGGTACTCTTGTACAAACAGTCTATACTTTGACCACCTGAGTAGTTTAAGCAACATGTAGATCTCAAGCAAGTAGTCACACGCAATATCGATACAAATGTGCACTGCAAGCTGTCTATGATGTCTTCGCATTACCGTTATGCGTGGGTTTTCACCCGCCCATCAACTTCATTATTGTGATGTTTGAAGATGGTGTTTTCTTCATATCTCTTTCACCACAGGCGTATTTGCGTTTCCCACACAGTTTGCTTAACAGAATATATTAGTCGTAAACTCTGTCCTAATATCTGTCAGTATGGACACTGAATTTTTGAGCACCTTGTAAATCTCCTCAAATGTGATTCAGACCATGAGCTGTTCTAACTTTTAAATAAATAACAAGAGATCTAGATGTCAGATTTGATTTTAAACGTTTCTGTTGTCGTTTTCCGTGACCCATCTACATGATCTTCAAAAGCACCGCATATGTTACGAGAAAAATGCCCTGGTCATGCCTCACGGACAGCCGGACTTTCATAGGACTACGGTTTAGCTGTGGATGCAAGGACTGTGACCCTGCTAGGTCACTGAATATGTAGATACCTCTTTGTTACGACAGATACATTATTTACTCCTGTTTTCAAACAAGACCGGTTTCGAAATATATTATTTTATATTCAAGTGCACGCTATCGACGTTTACCATAGGCAAAAGAGTATGTTGAACAACCATCAGTATGTTTCAGGGAAACCTCTGTTGAAAAGCATTGCTAGAAGCAAATGCCGTGAACAGTCTCTAATGACCTGGACGTCGACACTTCCTCCCTCTGTTGTAAACATATACAAAACAGTTACTCTCATCCCATACATCACATCATGATTAATTCATTGTTCATAAAAATATGCTGACCTACTGCTAGATCACCTGTTCAAAAAGTTATTGGATTTGGTTCATATGAGGGTATTAGGATGGCGACTGTGGTTTGTAACCCACCCTTATTCTCATTTCCTTGATGGAGAATCGCCACGGATAATGACGCTTTAAGTTGTGACTGTCTTATAAAAGACGATCCACACTTCAGACATCTGAAACCATTTCGCTGCATACCACAAAAGGAATTAATTTTAAACGTCCTTCTTCGAGCAATGAGACTTACGGGAATCCTGGTGAAGGATTCTTTTTACTATGAAGAGAATGACCTATTTCGCCAATACTGAGCAGAGCAGATCATCACTTTCACTTTGTAAAATTGCTCACATGGTAAGAAATTTTTGATACGTTGTGATTCCTTTCGAACATTAGAACAGATGCATGATGTGTTCAACTAAAAGAGCTCCTTTGGACTTCTATGAGGAATAGTTAATAAGTAAAGACAATTTTTCTCTGCTCCATAGCTTGACAGAAGTGACTCAATTACGACGTAGCATAACTTTACTGTTCTTCTTATGCGTTAACTGTGATGGTTCTGAAAATAGCTCTATTCATTTTATTACGAGCGCCTCGTTGTCTGAGAAGAAAGGAGGGGACTGCTTCGTTTTCTGTTCTGTGACGGGAACTAATGCTGCTGAAATTATAACTTGGCTGCAGTGAGGTGACAGGTAGCCAGGTGAAAGATAAATATACGATTGGATAAATCGCTTCAGAAGTAAGCTGACGGTAGCACTACGTATCAGTTGTGTCATACAATATAGCCAAACAACTGCTATCAAAGACTGTTTTCAGTTCCACAAATTTTTAACATTCGTTGGCTATATACTTTAATGCAGGTATATCGCACTTCATATAAATACCCAAAGACCATGACAGCTTCAACACATTTATTGCGGCTGTCTTTCCAATACAGTTTAAATATATGCCAAGGCTGTAGCTGAACCGTAGATAATAAGACGTCCAAATAGTTCAGCATTTCAAACTGATGCAACCGCATCGGATAGGCGCCAATGTCATCTTATTTTGCGCAGATCGACGGCTGTCGTGGCGCAACACGACGTTGTTCATAGACTCGACTAATGGCCTAAGTAGTGCTAGAGGGATCCGTAGGAGCATGGGGGGCTGGAGAATTCTTCTGAACAGAACATTGCATGGTATGCCAGATATGCTGAGTAATGTTCACGTCTGGGGAATATGGTGGCCAGCAGAAGTAATTAAACTCAGAATAGTGCTCCTGGAACCACTCTCTAGCATTTCTGTGCGGTGTCACATTGTCCGGCTCGAATTGCCGAAGTCCGTCGTAATGCACAACGGAAATGAAAGGATGCTGGTAATCAGACAGGATGCTTACGTAATTGTCACCGGTCAGAGTTGTATCTAGAAGTGTCAGGGTCCCGCATCACTCCATGTGCACACGCCCCACCCCATTACAGAGCCTCCACCAGCTTGCACAGTCCCCTGCTGTCATGTAGGTTCCATGGATTCATGAGGTTGTTTCCATATCCGTACACGTCCATCTGCTCGATATAATCTGAAACGAGACTCGCACGCTGACACTTGTTGATGGCTCAGCATTGAATCTGCAGCAATTTGCGGAAGGGTTGCACTTCTGTCACGTTGAACGATTCTCTTCAGTCGTCGTAGGTCCTGTTCTTGCAGGATGTTTGCTCGGCTGCAGCGATGTCGGAGATTTGATGTTTTACTGGATCCTGATATTCACGGTACATTCGTGAAATGGTCGTACGGGAAAATCCCCACTTCATCGCTGCCTCAGAGAAAAAATTGGAAATTTGTGGTGAGATCTTAAGGGACCAAACTGCTGAGGTCATCGGTCCCTACGCCTACACACTACTTAATCTAACTTAAATTAACTTACGCTATGAACAACACACACACCCATGCCCGAGGGAGGACTCGAAAAAAATGTTCAAATGTGTGTGAAATCTTATGGGACTTAACTGCTGAGGTCATCAGTCCCTACACAGATGCTGCCTAGTCGCAGCTCCGACACTATCGTTTGTGCTTTAAGTCAGAGAGCCTCATCCATGTTGATATTGAGAGGTGGACTTTATTTCTTGCTGCATTGTCTGTTGTGAGCCTTCGTACGCTTAGAGAAACGCAAGTTATCTAAATCGCCAGTTAACTGTATTAACTTGTTCGCTGATCATTTCTGCTCTTGTCCAGCTCCCCTAAGATGAAAGTACCAGCACCACTCTGTAGTCCACGCATCCTTACCGCTGTGTACGAAGTTCACTCATGGTCATAAATTAAGGATCATGCTGATACATGATGAAACAACGCTCTGGCGGGCGGTTTGTGGTTTTAAATCACCTCGGGGTATCACCGTGCGGTGCATTTGACCTGCGGTCGTCGCACGATCGCGCAGGCAGCAGTCCACATACGCAGAGGTGTGTTGGTGCATGTCAGAGTACGGTGCAGCGAGTAAGTGTGCAGAAGTTTTCAGACGTGCTAATGGTGACTGTGTGTTGAAAATGGCTCAGAGAACACATATTGATGACATTATGAGGGGTAGAATACTAGGGCGACTGGAGGCTGGTCAAACAGGAGATCGCAGCACGGGCCTTCCGTGTGCCACAAAGTGTGATCTCAAGATTATGGCAACGATTCCACCAGACAGGAAATGTGTCCAGGCGCTGCAATACGGGACGTCCACAGTGTACAACACCACAAGACGACCGATATCTCACCATCAGCGCCCGCAGACAGCCACGGAGTACTGCAGGTAGTCTTGCTCGGGACTTTACCGCAGCCACTGGAACAGTTTTCTCCAGACACACAGTCCGCAGACAACTGAACAGACATGGTTTATTCACCCGGAGACCTGCAAGGTGCATTCCACTGACCCCTGGTCAGAGGAGAGCCCGTAGAGCCTGAGGTCAAGAACACAGTAAATGGCCATTGGAACAGTGGTCCCAGGTTATGTTCACAGACGAGTCCGCTTATAGTCTGAACAGTGATTCTCGCCGGGTTTTCATCTGGCGTGAACCAGGAATCATATATCAACCCCTTAATTTCCTTGAAAGGGACCTGTATGGAGGTTGCGGTTTGAAGGTGTGGGGTAGGATTATGATTGGTGCACGTACATCCATGCATGTCGTTGACAGAGGAACTGTAACAGGTCAAGTGTACCGGGACGTTCAAAATGGCTCTGAGCACTATGGGAGTTAACATCTGAGGTCATCAGTCCCCTAGAACTTAGAACTACTTAAACCTAACTAATCTAAGCACATCACAGGATTCTAACCTGCGACCGTAGAGGTCGCGCGCTTCCACACTGAAGCGCCTAGAACCGCTCGGCCACACCGGCCGGCTACCGGGACGTCATTTTGCACCAGTGTAACCGTCTTTTCAGGGGTGCAGTCGCTCCCACCTTCCTTCTGATGGAGTGGCCTGCTTGTTCTCCAGACCAAACCCCATCGAGCACGTCTGGGATGCTCTCGGCCGACGTATCGCTGCACGTCTTCAAACCCCTACGACACTTCAGGAGCTCCGACAGGTACTGATGCGAGAATGTGAGGCTATACCCCAGCAGCTGCTCGACCACCTGATCCACAGTATGCCAACGCGTTGTGCGGCCTGTGTACGTGTGCATGGTGATCATTCCCATATTGATGTGGGGGTACAAGCGCAGGAAACAGTGGCGTTTTGTACCATATGTATCTCGGGACGGTTTTCGCAACTTATCACCAATACTGTGGACTTACAGATCTGTGTCGTGTGTGTTCCCTACGTGCCTATGCTATTAGCGCTAGTTTTGTGTAGTGCCACGTTGTGTGGCACCACATTCTGCAATTATCCCTAATTTATGAGCATGAGTGTAGTGCACAACAGAGATTGTACGTGTGAACGAACACTTCTGCATTCATGAAAACAGTACAGGTGTACAAGCAAGGATACTGACTTGCTTTCGGTTCTGTGCGATTTGATTCAGCAAATTGGGGGTGGGTGTTAAGGCAGTCCGTGCAAATCGGCGGACTCTTGTTGTGAACTAAAAGGCACGTCTAAGTAGGCACTAATGTCATATCCTTCTTGTGCCTAATCCAGCATTCCTCTGAAACACGTGGCGGGTACCAGAGACATTAGTAGAGGCGGCTGCCGCTTCAGTGCGTGGCGCGGCGTGGCGCCTCGCGACGACGCCTTCTTGCCCGCGTGACGCCGCCGGAACCGCGGCGTCGCCGGCGTCGGCGTCGGCTCCGCAGCGGCGCCTGGCCCGCTAATTGCCGTTCGCTGTCTGCGGGTGCGAAGGGACGCGCGTAAATCTGCCGTGCTGCTCCGCGCGGCGCCGTGCGCGCAGCCACTGTGGGGGCCGTGCATCTTACTATACTAGTCTTATTATTACCGGAGCACGCCACAACTAAGTCAGAGCCGCAATTAACAGCGGCGCCGCGCATATATCCTCCAGGCCCGAGGTCCGCGCTAATGCGTGGGTGCCACCCCCGCGCTCCACGCTCCCTGACGTCGCTCTGCACTGGGTAGCGCGGCTGGCGGGTGCCGTGTGCCTAGGCACGGCGGGTGCAGCTGCTCGTTCTCTTCCCAGTTCTTCCATGAGGTCTCAGATAACAGCACCAAACACTGAACGTTCACCGCCTCACAGGTAACAGGCAGCAGTATTCATCGCATTACTCATCCCTGCTGCAACCTGCACTAGTTAGATTCGTCCCCTTTTTAGATGCCGTAAGAAATACAGCAACCAAACACTTTTACATACACTGACGAAAAAAATCACAACACCAAGAAGATGTGCGACATAAACGAAAATTGGTAGACGAGTTTCTACATCTGAAAGATGATGTCTATAAAAATTTCGCGCAAGTCACATAAGAATCTACATCTACATCTACATTTATACTTCGCAAGCCACCCAACGGTGTGTGGCGGAGGGCACTTTACGTGCCACTGTTATCACCTCCCTTCACTGTTCCAGTCGCGTATGGTTCGCGGGAAGAACGACTGCCGGAAAGCTTCCGTGCGCGCTCGAATCTCTCTAATTTTACATTCGTGATCTCCTCGGGAGGTATAAGTAGGGGGAAGCAATACATTCGATACCTTATCCAGAAACGTACCCTCTCGAAACCTGGACAGCAAGCTACACCGCGATGCACAGCGCCTCTCTTGCAGAGTCTGCCACTTGAGTTTGCTAAACATCTCCGTAACGCTATCACGCTTATCAAATAACCCTGTTACGAAACGCGCCGCTCTTCTTTGGATCTTCTCTACCTCCGCTGTCAACCCGATCTGGTACGGATCCCACACTGATGAGCAATACTCAAGTATAGGTCGAACGAGTGTTTTGTAAGCCACCTCCTTTGTTGATGGACTACATTTTCTAAGGACTCTCCAAATTAATCTCAACCTGGCACCCGCCTTACCAACAATTTATTTTATATGATCATTCCACCTCAAATCGTTCCGCACGCATACTCCCAGATAATTTACACAAGTAACTGCTACCAGTGTTTGTTCCGCTATCATATAATACAATAAAGGATCCTTCTTTCTATGTTTTCGCAATATATTACATTTGTCATGTTAAGCTTCAGTTGGCACTCCCTGCACCAAGTGCCTATCCACTGCAGATCTTCCTGCATTTCGCTGCAGCTAGTAGCGCCACTGTGAGCGTACAAATCAGGATTGCTTTAAATACACCCTGTAACGACCGTGAGCTATAGTTACCTGTGAGACTGGACTTGGTGAATTGATGTCAGTCAAGAATGCCATTAAGGTGACGAAGATGTCATTATCAACACATCAGTGAGTTTGAAGGAGGTCATCTAAGAGGCCTACGAAAAGCTGGATGTTCCCTCTACGATACTGCAAAGATACTTGGCATGGCTGCAATGATGTAGCCGCCTTACATGACTGCTGGCAGCAGTAGTCACGAAAACGTACGATCGCAAGAAGACCAGGCTCCGGACGTCCACGTGGCACTACCGAGAGAGAAGACCATCATAGTCGACATATGGCTCTGGTGCATTGTACTACATCTGCAGCAGTTGGCACCACAGTGACACAATGAACAGTAACAAATTGGCTACTTCAAGGTCAGTTCCGAGCCAGACGCCATTTAGCGTGCATTCCATGCATCCCATCCACTGCATATAAGACTTTAATAGAGTCAAGCGAAAGCTCATTGGAGCGCAGGATGGAGATTTGTTGTGTTTTCTGATTAATGCTGAGTCTTCCCCGGTGTCAGCGATGGCCGCCTGTTGCTTAGAATGAGGCTAGTTGAGAGCCTGCAACCAATCTGTCTGCGTCTTAGATACACTGTATCTACACCTGCAGTTATGGTTTCGTATGGGGTGTGGTTTCGTATGACAACAGGAGGACTACACTCCTGGAAATTGAAATAAGAACACCGTGAATTCATTGTCCCAGGAAGGGGAAACTTTATTGACACATTCCTGGGGTCAGATACATCACATGATCACACTGACAGAACCACAGGCACATAGACACAGGCAACAGAGCATGCACAATGTCGGCACTAGTACAGTGTATATCCACCTTTCGCAGCAATGCAGGCTGCTATTCTCCCATGGAGACGATCGTAAAGATGCTGGATGTAGTCCTGTGGAACGGCTTGCCATGCCATTTCCACCTGTCGCCTCAGTTGGACCAGCGTTCGTGCTGGACGTGCAGACCGCGTGAGACGACGCTTCATCCAGTCCCAAACATGCTCAATGGGGGACAGATCCGGAGATCTTGCTGGCCAGGGTAGTTGACTTACACCTTCTAGAGCACGTTGGGTGGCACGGGATACATGCGGACGTGCATTGTCCTGTTGGAACAGCAAGTTCCCTTGCCGGTCTAGGAATGGTAGAACGATGGGTTCGATGACGGTTTGGATGTACCGTGCACTATTCAGTGTCCCCTCGACGATCACCAGTGGTGTACGGCCAGTGTAGGAGATCGCTCCCCACACCATGATGCCGGGTGTTGGCCCTGTGTGCCTCGGTCGTATGCAGTCCTGATGGTGGCGCTCACCTGCACGGCGCCCAACACGCATACGACCATCATTGGCACCAAGGCAGAAGCGACTCTCATCGCTGAAGACGACACGTCTCCATTCGTCCCTCCATTCACGCCTGTCGCGACACCACTGGAGGCGGGCTGCACGATGTTGGGGCGCGAGCGGAAGACGGCCTAACGGTGTGCGGGACCGTAGCCCAGCTTCATGGAGACGGTTGCGAATGGTCCTCGCCGATACCCCAGGAGCAACAGTGTCCCTAATTTGCTGGGAAGTGGCGGTGCGGTCCCCTACGGCACTGCGTAGGATCCTACGGTCTTGGCGTGCATCCGTGCGTCGCTGCGGTCCGGTCCCAGGTCGACGGGCACGTGCACCTTCCGCCGACCACTGGCGACAACATCGATGTACTGTGGAGACCTCACGCCCCACGTGTTGAGCAATTCGGCGGTACGTCCACCCGGCCTCCCGCATGCCCACTATACGCCCTCGCTCAAAGTCCGTCAACTGCACATACGGTTCACGTCCACGCTGTCGCGGCATGCTACCAGTGTTAAAGACTGCGATGGAGCTCCGTATGCCACGGCAAACTGGCTGACACTGACGGCGGCGGTGCACAAATGCTGCGCAGCTAGCGCCATTCGACGGCCAACACCGCGGTTCCTGGTGTGTCCGCTGTGCCGTGCGTGTGATCATTGCTTGTACAGCCCTCTCGCAGTGTCCGGAGCAAGTATGGTGGGTCTGACACACCGGTGTCAATGTGTTCTTTTTTCCATTTCCAGGAGTGTATTTTGGTTACCCAACGCACGCTAACTGCAAATCTGTACGTCAGTCTGGTGATTCGACGTGTTGTGCTCAGATTCGTAAATAGCATATCAGGGGGTGATTCCCAACAGAAAGAACATCGCTTACATACCCCCGTTGAACCCAATCTCCTCTACAGTGTGTCGACATGTTGCCTTGGCCTGCTTGACCACCAGATCTGTCTCCAGTCGAGCACTTGTGGGACATGTACTACTCCAGTGTCATCCACATACACCATTAAGTGTCCCTGTATTGACGACCAAGTGCTACATGCATGGAATACCGTCCCATTAATTGACAACCGGCTCCTGTACAATACAATGCATGCACGCATGTATGCTTGCATACAACATTCTGTCGGTTATCCTGGTCATTAACGTACCAGCATTTCAAACTAGCAATGGCTTACCTCGTGCGTACATTAATTTGTGATCTTGCGCTATTAATAACGTAAATATGTGACGTAGACACAGGTGCTACCGAAGTTTTTTTAAAAAAATGCATTAATTATTTTTTGGTCTCGTATTCACAGTCGAGCTTTAGTAACGAAGTAAGGACAAAGGAACGCAATCATGTATACAGAACACGTCGCCGGAATACGGTTTATCGTCAAGATACAAGTGGATACAGAGGGCATTCGCGACAGGAAACTATCTCATACAGCTTCTAACAAATTTGCACTATTTGTGAGCGATAAATACTGAGGAGATAAACAGCAAACAAACTTAAAAAAAATGGCTCTGAGCACTATGGGACTCAACTGCTGAGGTCATTAGTCCCCTAGAACTTAGAACTAGTTAAACCTAACTAACCTAAGGACATCACAAACATCCATGCCCGAGGCAGGATTCGAACCTGCGGCCGTAGCGGTCTTGCGGTTCCATACTGCAGCGCCTTTAACCGCACGGCCACTTCGGCCGGCAAACAAACTTAGCAACTACGTCGGCCACATCATAACTCGCATTTACTGAATGTGACGCGTCCGACAGAAATTTACGTCAGAAATTATTTTTGGTAAAATCCTACGAATTATCCTTATACATCTGTACAATATTTAAATGCGCTTAGGTTAGACGTATACCACATGGGCGCTTATGATAAACTGCAAGTCCACAAAAACATACTGAGTTTTGCATTCAGAAAAATGGGCACTCATTTGAACATGTCACTTAAAGGAACATTCCGCCACCAGAACATTCATAGGAACATGGCCAGCTATACAAAATTGTTAAGATTTTCGTGGCCACTTGTTGACAAATTGCACGTTGACTACAGTCTCGGATTCTTTAGCCAAAGTTTGTTTGATAACTATTCTGATGCTTCACCAGCACGAATGGCTGACATTGTCAGAGTTTCACCTTCCATTGCTAGAGGCCGGCTGCAGTCCGCTCGTGGCCGCAAGTTATACACGGTGTTTCCGTAAATGGGTCTAAAAATGTAACAGAATATATAGAATGCTCCTATGAACAATTTGAGGTAGGGAACGTGGGGTCGGAGAAGTTAACTTAAAGAGATATGGAAGTAAACTTGTCCACCGCTATGCCTACCATTACTATTTTCCAACTACTTTACAACTAACAAGCGTACAAGTTTAGACGTACTGTGCTGTTTATTTACATGTACATTCTTTACTTCCTGCAAGGAAACAAGGAGGGCGAGCCTGATTACTGGGAAGTCATGATGCAGATCTTGTTTACTTTAGTTGTCTATAAGCTGGCTCTGTTGAATCGTATTTAAATTGTTCCATGACAGAACGTGCTATGAATCAACGAGAGACCCATTCATTATTCAGTGTGCTATTCAGGGACATACAGTACAATGGAGCAGTACCGGTACAGTTTCGCGGAGCTCACTGACATGCCCCTTGTGTATGGGGAAGTACGTTGCAATGCTCTCGCTGCTGAAAGGCTGTACAGGGAACGATTTTCTAACACGCATCATGCTTCACAACGAATGTTTATATCTCTCGATGGACGGATGCGAGAGACTGGTTCATTGGAAAGATGAAACGAAAGACCTGGCAACATGAGGACCACTTGCACACCCGATTTTGAAGGGGAGGTGTTGGAACATGTTGCAGCGGACTCCACGACAAGTACTCGTCGTTCTGCACCTGGAATGGGTGCTGCACATACTAGCGTGCGGCGAGTATTCCACGAACAACAGTTACACCCATATAGCCCACAACGAGTCCATGCAATGCTGTGACTGACATTCCACCAAGAGTCGCATTGAGTCAGTGCTTGCTCCAACAATGGATTTATCGACCAGATTTCCTCCAAATCATGCTATTTACTGACGAGGCCTCATTTGATCGTTATGCTACTTCGAACAGCAGGAACAGGTACGTGTCGCATGTGGAAAACCCTCACGCAGTAGTAGAGCCATACCTTCAAATACGTTTTGCTGTGAATATCTGGGCCGGCGTTAGGCGACAGTTTCGTTGTGTCATAGGTTCTACCTCGCCGTCTGAAGGGCCACCTCTACTTGAGGTTCGTGCAAAGAGTTCTACCTGAGTTATTGAAGAACTTACCCTTGGCTGTTCGTGAGAGGATGTGGAAGCAACATGACGGTGCACCGCCTCACTTAAGTGTGGATATCCGCAACCATCACAATGCTGTATTTCCTGGTCACTGGATTGGAAGGGAAGGGCCTGCAGAGTCACCTGACCTGATTCTCTTGCCGGTCGGAGTGGCCGTGCGGTTCTAGGCGCTACAGTCTCGAACCGAGCGACTGCTACGGTCGCAGGTTCGAATCCTGCCTCGGGCATGGATGTGTGTGATGTCCTTAGGTTAGTTAGGTTTAATTAGTTCTCAGTTCTAGGCGACTGATGACCTCAGAAGTTAAGTCGCATAGTGCTCAGAGCCATTTGCACCATTTTAACCTGATCCCCTTGATTATTTCCTATGGGATTAACTAAAGGCACTTGTGTATGTGACCCCAGCAGATACAGAGATGGGATTAGACGCCAGAATTGTAGCTGCCAGTGATGTGATTCGAAACACAACAGGAATATTTGTCAGGGTGCGTCAGTATCTTGCGCTGATGAGTACAAAGGCAACGTTCATTGTGTCAGTGATGGTATTTGCAGTTGACTATGACTAATGCAAATAAAAAAGTAACAGTAATCTTATTTTATTCGTATTATTTCCCTAAGCTGGCTTCTCCAACCACAGGTTCGCTACTTCATATTGTTCAGTAAAGCATCCTCTATGTCTACAGTTCCATGTGCCTTTCTTTATGCTTTCTGTGGTGTATCATCTGTGTCATCTTTTAATGATTATCCGTCTCCGTCTAGTATCGTGCACATCCGATTTTACGCCGGTGTACAAAACTTATGGACGAAAGCAACTTTCGCATGAGATGTCACTGCCAGTTATTGTAATACAGCTCGATGAAACGTGGATCATTCATAAAAAGAAGTGCTACAGTATAGTAACGAAGTAAATGAAAAAATAGTCAATGACACGAACGGAAATGATACTTTTATAAAATAAAAACAAAGAAAATAGTTAAAATGAATTCACCGCGAGTTACGATGGTTCCCTGGACATTGCAGAAGGTTGGTTGGCTCTGAGCACTATGGGACTTAACTACTGTGGTCATTAGTCCCTTAGAACTTAGAACTACTTAAACCTAACTAACCTAAGGACATCACACACATCCATGCCCGAGGCAGGATTCGAACCTGCGACCGTAGCGGTCACGCGGTTCGAGGCTGTAGCGCCTATAACCGCACGGCCACTCCGGCCGGCGGACATTGCAGAAGACCGGACATGGTTCCCAGTACAGTGTCCGAGCACCACGCACGACAGCGCATGCTCCGCAACGTGGTCGCACGCTGACCCTAAGACTGATAAGACGTTCTTGTGGTAGACCTTTCTATTCCTCCATCAGAACGGTTGACAGTTGCTGGATGGTCGTTGGTGGCCGTGGACGTGCTACAGTACGTCTCCCCAGGGCATCCCGCGTGTACTCGATGGCATTTAAGTCGAGGAAACGACCATGTCATTCCATTCGCCGAATATCCTCTCCTCCCTGAAGCTCCTCCATCCGCGCTGTTCGATGAGGTTGTGCATTCTCATCTACAAAAATGCTTATTGCTTATTACTTTCAGTTATTTTCTGTACTTTACTGTAGCAGTTCTTCTACGTATAGTCCGAGTTGCATCGAGCTATATTACAGTAACTGGTAGTGTCACATCATACGAAAGGTACTTTCGTTCTCAAGTTCTGCACACCAGTGCAGATGGCTAGGGAATCGCATTCTCTTACTGTGGCAGTCTCTGTGAGCATCCTGTCCTTTATGTTGTTTAATTTCCGAAGGTTCAATATTTCGTACATATATTTGGCTTTGCTGATCCCTGTCGTAACGTCAAAAATGTGTTCAAATTTGTGTTACGAGGGCTATTCGGAAACGAAGGAACGATAGGTCGCGAAATGGTAAACACAGTGAAAATCAAAGTTGTTTTATTTGCAACAGTTAGCTACAACTTCCAGCTACTTATCTCCATAATCACCGATCCGACTTCGACGTTTGTCGTAGCTTGTACCGACTTTCCAATACCCTCGTTGTAGAAGGCAGCCGCCAGTGCTTTCCGCCAATTCTCTACGCTCTCTTCAGTTCGTTGTCTGTGCCATAATTTTGTCTTCATAGCCAGCCATTCATGTGAGCAGAGATGAAACTCAGAGGGAGACAATTATGGGCTGTTTGTGGGTAATCAAACATCCCCAATTGAACACGATGCAGGAGCATCTTCATTGCCCCTGCCGAATGCGGCTGAGAATTGTCTTGAAGAATAAACCGGACGACAGTTATGTAATGTTGGCTGCATAGCTTCAGGCGAAATTTCTCACCAGGCCCTGGTACTTGGCGGGAGACACTGTTGTTCTAGATTTATTTCTGTGTTCCCTGTGTGCTCAGAACTAAAAAGAACGACGAAACGCGATCGACGGGCATACTAGAGACACTGTCCAACACACCTGTGCAAAACTTCATCGGATTTGCACTGTGGTTTCCATTTCGCGACCGAGCGTTCCTTACTTTCCGAATAACCCTCGTAATTCCTAAGGGACCAAACTGCTGAGATCATCGGTCTCTAGACTTACACTCTACTTAAACTAACTTATGCCAAGAACAATACATACACCTATGCCCGAGGGAGGACTCGAACCTCCAGCGGGAGGGGCCGCGCAATCAATGACATGGCGCCTCAAACCGTGAGGGCACTTCGCGCTGCTGTCGTAACATCGTTTACAGTATCTCCATCGGCCGTGAAAAGTGTCTATAGCGGGTAACTTTCTATACCTCCCTGTTGTTGGCCGAGGAGAAGCTTACAGCCTCCATTAAATACTTCGTTGTTCTTCCATTGTCCAACATTTTGCCGTGAATCCATAATGAGCTACAACTACGTTCATAAAACGTCGCCTCATCACAAACAACAAACCCTGAGCGATATGGGCTATCGATGTATTATGCAGCATGCGTTATACAACATGTACTGCCTCTATTTCGGAGCCTGAAATTCACGAGAGGTTCTATGAACTGTCTTCGCCGAAAGTATTACCTCACTGTTTCCATATTTCTGCGAGGACTATTGCCTGGACAATCCTTGTTGAGGTAGTAACAGGCTCCTCATTCCTCAGCTTCCCACAACTTCATACTTCCGTCATCGTGCGACGACTTAATTTTTGACTGAAGTTCTCTCTACAATGCCGGCCGGTGTGGCCGAGCGGTTCTAGGCGCTTCAGTCTGGAACCGCGCGACCGCTACGGTCGCAGGTTCGAATCCTGCCTCGGGCATGGATGTGTGTGATGTCCTTAGGTTAGTTAGGTTTAAGAAGTTCTAAGTTCTAGGGGACTGATGACCTCAGATGTTAAGTCCCATAGTGCTCAGAGCCGTTTGAACCATTTTTTCTCTCTTCATTATTACATCCCATGATAACAGGGGACACGCCCGAACTTTTTGTCTGGTCTGTGAACACGTCTGGCTACTCCAACTGATACCCTACATCCACAATAATTTGCAACACCGAAATATGGTTAGTTTCCCAACTATTTCAGGCTGCTTCAAAATGGTTATCTTGTACACACTAGGTATAAATAACGGTGTAAATCAGAGGAAGTCTTTTTGATCATCCTTTAATTCCGTAATATTTAATGCATAACTTGCCAGAAGTAGGCGATAAATTTACATTTGTTGTTAGAACAATGTCTCATATTATATACGAGGATAATTTTTCCGTACAAGTCTTGATTCGCATTTCTTTTTTATATTCTTGAGCATTCTGCATAGTTTTCCTGTCCAACAGCCGGGTTTCATTAAGGTGAATACTTTTACGAAACTTTCTTTAACGCTGTCGAATTTCACAGCGTCGTGTGATTCTATAGATAGCACATTAAAAATATTCGTACTTTACTAAAACTGAAAAATGTTTATAAATTTCATGCACATATCTGGCTAATGGAAATTTTTTGAATTTATATCGAATTACTGCGCAAACCGCTAATTAAAATTAAATATGCGGTCGTACTTTTCGCGTAATTATTATTTCATTTAATGTTCATCCAAGCGTAAAACACATGGAAATTAATATTAATGTTTATAAAAAATCGTTTTACGCATCGTTTGGAATTTATTTAGCATTATTAAATGGGATGACCAGTTTTCTTCGTTTCGTCGCACGAATTTTCGGAACAAGGTTTTTCAATTTAAAACACGAATTACTGAGGTCAGACCAATATTTTTTATAATTCGATGACGTTTATCTCCCTTAATACAGTACTCTACAAGGCAAAATAACTATTTCCTCTGTTGGAAAGGAGGAAGTCACATTGACAACTAACTGATTAAACCAACATTAATTCAACAAATAAGGAAGAGTGGTATTGATAAGTCAACATGAGTGGTAACAAACTCTTCTACAAATCCTTTTTTTCCATTCAGCTATAATTATGAAGTTTTTCTTCTTGTTTTCTGAAAATAATGATGTTACGACGAGCATCTGAAAAACTTCTTGTTTTTTGTTGCATGTGAATTGCGAAATCTTTCTCAGTTGCATGATTTTGCAAAAACTGTGACCCTAAACGCATAATAGGAAAGTGAGGGGTTTAAATCCTCGGTGGTTCTTATGACTTTGTTTTTCGTTAGTTTTCCTAAGGAAATGGGTCCTTTCACAATTTCTGGGCCACTTTTCCACCCCAATGTTGACGATGTACTAACAGTAAACCCTTCCTTTATTTTCCATTTAGCGATGATTGAAGTACAGTACTTCTAGGCGCAATGTGTAAAATCTGAAACACTCAGTATAACACAACAGACTTTAAACGAACGCGTAATCAAGAAAAAACTGTAACTTACAATTAAGAGTCAAAAGTCGTGCAGTAACCACCTGATATCTCATACATCTTCCTTTCCCCGTACAATTTCAGAAACTCCATTAGGCCTACTGAGACACGATCACCCGTGTCTAGCATGTAGTTGACCAAATCATTCGCTGAAATTGTTCAGTCTGACAGCTTATGAAATGCTTACGGATGATCTTCGTTCCCTTGCAAAATTTCATTCTGGAAGATGCCATCACTCATATGATAATTTAATTTATGAACGAATAAATGGCACAGTACGTGGACTTGTTTCCCGCATACTTGCAGTTTAAATCCCCATCTAACGAAGCGAAGTAAGATTTTCCGTGAATTTCCTAAATAACTTCAGGCGAAAGTCGTTTAACTTCGTGAAAGACGATCCCCAGTGCCAATTCTCCTGTTTCAAGATATTGTAATTTACTCGTTTGTCTGGGTCGGTGATTGTCCTCATCATTTCATCATCATCTCATCATCATTCGGGCAGTGGCGACTGGAAATGGAAAAGCCTGAAACTTGTACGGGCGCTGGTGACCACGATGTAGAGCGCCGCACAAACCGACATCATCATCGTTACTCGTTTATCCATGGAGTAAAATCGTAATTCTATTGAGAATTCGAGTCTACTTCTTCGGGGAATTACCTTGAAAGTGAAATAGGTTTAAAAAGCTATGGGAGTGTGGTATACGACGCACTCTGTGGATGTGGTATACGGGCTCTTTAGAATATTAATTCTATAAATTTTCCAACAGGCTTGTCCGGGAAGAACGTCTGTGTTGCCAATAATTCTGTGAATGACAAACAACCTAGTATTGATTTCACCGGAATGTTGAAAATCTATGCGTCCATCAACTTCTTCGATCTCCTACTTTAATAAGTCTTTATTAGTATCCTAAACACTCGCCAATTCCCAAGAGTAAGCATACGTCTAGTACGTTTCCTCCTTTCGAAATTCTTTACGGTTCCACGTATTTCTCCCAGTCGGTTGAACTAATTCATTTGTCTTTCCTACAACTAATTTTGGGTTGTCCTTTCACTTCTTACTGTATCATACTATAGTACCTAAATAATCAAGAGATGCGAATAAGTCCAACGCCCTCCTAAGAGAAAATCTGCTGGAATCAAATGGTTAAAATGACTCTGAGTACTATGGGACTTAACATCTGAGGTCATCAGTCCCCTAGACTTAGAACTACTTAAACCTAACTAACCTAAGGACATCACACACATCCATGCCCGAGGCAGGATTCGAACCTGCGACCGTAGCAGCATCGCGGTTCCGGACTGAAGTGCCTAGAACCGCTCGGCCACAGAGGCCGGCTCTGCTGGAATCGTTCGCCTGGTTATGTACGTATCGTTTCATATATTTACAGCTACAAAACGATGCTACCAATGACACCAAGCAGATGTTCACCTTTATCTAGGTCGTTCTGAATTTTCTTACAATTCTTAAGTGATGATACTTTTTGTGTACAATAACATCGCTAGAATACTGAGTGTGTTACATATTGCATGATGGTTCTTTTATATACAGAACATCCGAAATGAGTTTCCCTTAGTAAAAATGTACTTAGATTTGTTATCTTTATGGCAGAGATGTAAACTTGTGAGGGAGTGTCGAACTGATGACCGTGTATGACCGTTGAACTCTCCAAGGAACTAGAATCACTCACTAAACAAAAATATACTGCTCATCGTCAGATTGTTCAGAGTTCTCTGGTATTACAAGACCCTGTCATCGACAATAATGATGACAAAATTTCAGGGAACATACGTAATAATACCTCCGAGTACCGCGAGCCCTAAATCGTGGTTTTTGACATTGAAACAGTTACTAATTTACCGCGAAACTGGCGACTAACCTTAGTTGCCAATGGAGCACTAACCAGCATAGTTGCGTTTCATGTAAGTTGGTTGTTACGAAAACAATCTAAATATCACCCTATATTATTTACTCGGCATTCCGATTGCTCTCCTTAAGATCAGTCCAAAAAAGTACTACAGTGTACCATTCTACATCTACATCTACATTTATACTCCGCAAGCCACCCAACCGTGTGGGGCGGAGGGCACTTTACGTGCCACTGTCATTACCTCCCTTTCCTGTTCCAGTCGCGTATGGTTCGTGGGAAGAACGACTGTCTGAAAGCCTCCGTCCGCGCTCTAATCTCTCTAATTTTACATTCGTGATCTCCTCGGGAGGTATAAGTAGGGGGAAGCAATATATTCGATACCTCATCCAGAAACGCACCCTCTCGAAACCTGGCTAGCAAGCTACACCGCGATGCACAGCGCCTCTCTTGCAGAGTCTGCCACTTGAGTTTGCTAAACATCTCCGTAACGCTATCACGGTTAACAAATAACCCTCTGACGAAACGCGCCGCTCTTCTTTGGATCTTCTCTATCTCCTCCGTCAACCCGATCTGGTATGGATCCCACACTGATGAGCAATACTCAAGTATAGATCGAACGAGTGTTTTGTAAGCCACCTCCTTTGTTGATGGACTACATTTTCTAAGGACTCTCCCATTGAATCTCAACCTGGTACCCGCCTTACCAACAATTAATTTTATATGATCGTTCCACTTCAAATCGTTTCGCACGCATACTCCCAGATATTTTACAGAAGTAATGCTACCAGTGTTTGTTCCGCTATCATATAATCATACAATAAAGGATCCTTCTTTCTATGTATTCGCAATACATTACATTTGTCTATGTTAAGGGTCATTTGCCATTCCCTGCACCAAGTACCTATCCGCTGCAGATCTTCCTGCATTTCGCTACAATTTTCTAATGCTGCAACTACTCTGTATACTACAGCAACATCCGCGAAAAGCCGCATGGGACTTCCGACACTATCTACTAGGTCATTTATATATATTGTGAAAAGCAATGGTCCCATAACACTCCCCTGTGGCACGCCAGAGGTTACTTTAACGTCTGTAGACGTCCCTCCATTGATAACAACATGCTGTGTTCTGTTTGCTAACAACTCTTCAATCCAGCCACACAGCTGGTCTGATATTCCGTAGGCTCTTACTTTGTTCATCAGGCGACAGTGCGGAAATGTATCGAAAGCCTTCCGGAAGTCAAGAAAAATAGCATCTACCTGGGAGCCTGTATCTAATATTTTCTGGGTCTCATGAACAAATAAAGCGAGTTGGGTCTCACACGATCGCTGTTTCCGGAATCCATGTTGATTCCTACATAGTAGATTCTGGGTTTCCAAAAACGACATGATACTCGAGCAAAAAACATGTTCTAAAATTCTACAACAGATCGACGTCAGAGATATAGGTCTATAGTTTTGCGCATCTGCTCGACGACCCTTATTGAAGACTGGGACTACCTGTGCTCTTTTCCAATCATTCGGAACCTTCCGTTCCTCTAGAGACTTGCGGTAAACGGCTGTTAGAAGGGGGGCAAGTTCTTTCGCGTACTCTGTGTAGAATCGAATTGGTATCCCGTCAGGTCCAGTGGACTTTCCTCTGTTGAGTGATTCCAGTTGCTTTTCTATTCCTTGGACACTTATTTCGATGTCAGCCATTTTTTCGTTTGTGCGAGGATTTAGAGAAGGAACTGCAGTGCGGTCTTCCTCTGTGAAACAGCTTTGGAAAAAGGTGTTTAGTATTTCAGCTTTACGCGTGTCATCCTCTGTTTCAATGCCATCATCATCCCGGAGTGTCTGGATATGCCGTTTCGAGCCACTTACTGATTTAATGTAAAACCAGAACTTCCTAGGATTTTCTGTCAAGTCGGTACATAGAATTTTACTTTCGAATTCACTGAACGCTTCACGGATAGCCCTCCTTACGCTAACTTTGACATCGTTTAGCTTCTGTTTGTCTGAGAGGTTTTAGCTGCGTTTCAACTTAGAGTGAAGCTCCCTTTGCTTTCGCAATAGTTTCCTAACTTTGTTGTTGTACCACGGTGGGTTTTTCCCGTCCCTCACAGTTTTACTCGGCACGTACCTGTCTAAAACGCATTTTACGATTGCCTTGAACTTTTTCCATAAACACTCAACATTGTCAGTGTCGGAACAGAAATTTTCGTTTTGATCTGTTAGGTAGTCTGAAATCTGCCTTCTATTACTCTTGCTAAACAGATAAACCTTCCTCCCTTTTTTTTTATATTCCTGCTAACTTCCATATTCAGGGAAGCTGCAACGGCCTTATGATCACTGATTCCCTGTTCTGTACATACAGAGTCGAAAAGTTCGGGCCTGTTTGTTATCAGTAGGTCCAAGATGTTATCTCCACGAGTCGGTTCCCTGTTTAATTGCTCGAGGTAATTTTCGGATAGTGCACTCAGTATAATGTCACTCGATGCTCTGTCCCTACCACCCGTCCTAAACATCTGAGTGTCCCACTCTATATCTGGTAAATTGAAATCTCCACCTAAGACTATAACATGCTGAGAAAATGTATGTGAAATGTATTCCATATTTTCTCTCAGTTGTTCTGCCACTAATGCTGCTGAGTTGGGAGGTCGGTAAAAGGAGCCAATTATTAACCTAGCTCGGTCGTTGAGTGTAACCTCCCCCCATAATAATTCACAGGAACTATCCACTTCTATTTCACTACAGGATAAACTACTACTAACAGCGACGAACACTCTACCACCGGTTGCATGCAGTCTATCCTTTCTAAACACCGTCTGTACCTTTGTAAAAATTTCGGCAGAATTTATCTCTGGCTTCAACCAGCTTTCTGTACCTATAACGATTTCGGCTTCGGTGCTTTCTATCAGCGCTTGAAGTTCCGGTACTTTACCAACGCAGCTTCGACAGTTTACAATTACAATACCGATTGATGTTTGGTCCCCGCATGTCCTGACTTTGCCCTGCACCCGTTGAGGCTGTTGCCCTTTCTGTACTTGCCCAAGGCCATCTAACCTAAAAAAACCGCCCAGCCCACGCCACACAACCCCTGCTACCCGTGTAGCCGCTTGTTGCGTGTAGTGGACTCCTGACCTATCCAGCGGAACCCGAAACCCCACCACCCTATGACGCAAGTCGAGGAATCTGCAGCCCACACGGTCGCAGAACCGTCTCAGCCTCTGATTCAGACCCTCCACTCGGCTCTGTACCAAAGGTCCGCAGTCAGTCCTGTCGACGATGCTGCAGATGGTGAGCTCTGCTTTCATCCCGCTAGCGAGACTGGCAGTATTCACCAAATCAGATAGCCGCCGGAAGCCAGAGAGGATTTCCTCGGATCCATAGCGACACACATCATTGGTGCCGACATGAGCGACCACCTGCAGATGGGTGCACCCTGTACCCTTCATGGCATCCGGAAGGACCCTTTCCACATCTGGAATGACTCCCCCCGGTATACACACGGAGTGCACATTGGTTTTCTTCCCCTCTCTTGCTGCCATATCCCTAAGGGGCCCCATTACGCGCCTGACATTGGAGCTCCCAACTACCAGTAAGTCCACCCTCTGCGACCGCCCGGATTTTGCAGACTGAGGGGCAATCTCTGGAACAGGACAAGCAGCCATGTCAGGCCGAAGATCAGTATCAGCCTGAGACAGAGCCTGAAGCCGGTTGTCAGACAAACTGGAGAGGCCTTCCGTTCAGCCCTCCGGAATGTCTTTCGCCCCCTGCCACACCTTAAGACGACCTCCCACTCTACCACAGGTGAGGGATCAGCCTCAATGCGGGCAGTATCCCGGGTAACCACAGTCGTAGTCCGATCGGGGACTGCGTGGGACGACCTGGCCGTCCCCGACAAACCCCCATCCGGAACCCCACAGTGATGCCCATTGGCAACAGCCTCAAGCTGTGTGACCGAAGCCAACACTGCCTGAAGCTGGGAGCGAAGGGATGCCAACTCAGCCTGCATCCGAACACAGCAGTTGCAGTCCCTATCCATGCTAAAAACTGTTGTGCAAAGAACGTCTGAACTAATCTAGAGAGAGCGCAAACAAATCGACACAAAATTTAAACGGTTATTAAAATACAAGATTGCCTAGTAAATGCAGTAATGCTGCTACTTGCGCACTGCTGAAACACTGCTCGGCGGCGGAAGGAGACTACGCGATTTTACACTATTCAGGTACTAAAACGCGATGCTACAACTCTCAAATACTATAATACGCCCGAAATTTATGAATTAAACAATGCAAGTACCAAAAACACGCAAAGAAATTAAAAATTAAACTATGTAACAAATGAATGAGCTAGGAGTATACGACTTGCTGCTGCAGCTGCTTATCCAACGACGGCAGGGAGCACACTGACTGTGACCAACCGACACTGGCCGTTCAAAACAAAAACAGAAGACAAACGACTACGCGAATTTACAGTATTCAGGTACTAAAACACGATGCTACAACTCTCAAGTACTATAATACGCCCGAAATTTATGAATTAAACAATGCAAGTACCAAAAACACGCAAAGAAATTAAAAATTAAACTATGTAACAAATGAGTGAGCTCGGAGTATACGACTTGCTGCTGCAGCTGCTTATCCAACGACGGCAGGGAGCACACTGACTGTGACCAACCGACACGGGCCGTTCAAAACAAAAACAGAAACAAACGACTACGCGAATTTACACTATTCAGGTACTAAAACGCGATGCTGCAACTCTCAAATACTATAATACGCCAGAAATTTATGAATTAGACAATGCAAGTACCAAAAACACGCAAAGAAATTAAAAATTAAACTATGTAACAAATGAGTGAACTAGGAGTATACGACTTGCTGCTGCAGCTGCTTATCCAACGACGGCAGGGAGCACATTTAAACATGGGGTTATTGAAATCGTATAAAGAGTTAACCATGCCCCTCCTCTACTAGAACAGAATACGTAAGAATTTGGATTTGGTAGTAAACACCATGCGCTGTGGGGCGCCTACCGCGGATCGCCGGCGGCCGAACGTCTGCCGGCCTCGCAATTCAGACGCCCACTGCTCCATTAGAATCACGGCAGGGCCAAGAAATCGGAGTAAACCATCGGAGGGGACGCCGGCTGCCGCGCCAAACTTTCAATAGTTGCGCGCAGCTAGCATCGGTGTGCGCCGTTCTAGACTATGTTCTGCTTCCGCGACCCAGCCAAGCGGCCGATCAGAAAGATGTAGTCCTACACACATCGCGGATTCAGGTTCGAACCGGAGCAGCGATATCGCCAGCCCGGAACCGATGAACAGCTACAGAGCCGCCGCCGCTGCCGCTGTCCAGTTGCCGTTCACCGCCGCTCTTCAACAAAGACATGGCGCCCTCAGGGAACTGACTCTACCAGCTCCCCGCGTCTAGACTTTTTCATCGTCTCGATTATTGTAGCTAGGAACATTAACTTTTTCATTACTCACGTTCGGCACGGATTTAGCGTTCAGGATGAATATGCTGTGTAGTGGTTTGCCGGAAATTCAACTATTTGTTCTACAAGTCCGTCCAGCTACAAGTCCCGTTCCAGCTACTGACGATTTGCGAGACTGTGTTATTTACTACAGCGTTCAAGATGGGTGATACACAATACGCTCAAGAAACAAGATGAAACAATAAAAATAGAAGACTAGAACAGAAGTGCTGGGATTAAAAAATGTGAAACAAAAGACAGGTTCAGGAATGGCACTAAGATTCAAAGGTTACCAACCTGTGATAACCTTACATAGCAGACGAAATAATGGATTTCTGCTATCCTAAAAGCAAAATAGCAAAATGTGTAATATGTTTCACTATAGTAACAATACTTTACGTCATTTTTAGCACATCGCTTGGGCATAAGTTTGATTTAATTACTATTGAAGAAATGCATAAATTGAAAAGATTTTGTCCTTATAATTTGAGAAGTACGTATCTCATGCAGTTGACTTATGAATTATAATAGCAAAAAATCTTACAACTTCGACTTAATAATTTGCATAACATAAAATGGGCATGTGCACCCGTCACTGTCGGTATTTGTCTCAGCACTGCGATTGTAAATTCAGTCCTACAGACTAAGCCTTTGGAAGGTTGTAAAAGAGGGAAAGGGGAAGGGGAT
This sequence comes from Schistocerca serialis cubense, assembly GCF_023864345.2. NCBI lineage: Eukaryota > Metazoa > Arthropoda > Insecta > Orthoptera > Acrididae > Schistocerca > Schistocerca serialis. The sequence continues at coordinate 253,570,999 of NC_064638.1, read as the reverse complement.
TACAGTATCACTCAGTCATTCCTCTCACGTTTAGAAAAGTCAGTCTTCTCAAATGGTTCAAATGGCTCTAAGCACTATGAGACTTAACATCTGAGGTCATCAGCCCCTAGACTTATAACTACTTAAACCTAACTAACCTAAGGACAACACACACATCCATGCCCGAGGCACGATTCGAAGCTGCGACCGTAGCAGCAGCGCAGTCTGTCTTCTGTCATTTTTTGTGGTTCAGTAGCCCATTCGATAAAAGCGGAATCCTTAGAAGTTTACTTTGTTGTCCATCTGTTTGTTCGTCTGTTAATACACCTTTTTCTCACGAACGCATAGAGATAACAAGTTGGCGGTGTAAAAAAAAAAGAAAAAAAAAAAGTTAACTTCTATGTCAATGTGGTCAAAAGATACGGCCATTTACGAGTATGTCATATGTTTTGGTACTCCAAAACTCACTCATCAAAACTGATAGATGAATTGCTTCTCTACGTAATTAAGTTTGTACGGAACCTTTAAGGTGCAAATCCTCTTTGCGTGAGACGTGTTCTTTTTTTTTGTTTGTTAGTGGATCGTCATTCCTCTCCTGTCTTTCCGTAGATAACTCCCTGTGGCTTGCTGGTTCCACCTGTGGTCTCATGAGCTGTGTCGGATCGAACTCGGTTTCGTGTGCAAGATGACACGATAAAGCATTCAAAGCGTCTGGACACAGTTTACTTCTTGGAGCCTGGTCAAACACACCAGCAAGTAGTACACTTGACACCTCACCAAACCAAAGGTGTTGAGGGTTGAGGTCAACGGAATAATAGGAAACTTTCCAATGCGTTTATCGAAAAAATTCTGAGTACGATTTAAACGGTCGTATATCGAGGGAACGGTTCAATCGAATGTTACGTAAGGAAATTATAGAGGGTTCTGTGCTAAAAGAGTCATTTAAGAACGACATAAAAGAATCATGCAGCAGAGACTAGAGCGAATATTCAGCTTCAGTATGGAGCATCCAGAGAGCAGTGACGCTCGCCAGGAACGCCTGATGGAACAGTAAACACTTCGACTGCGAGAAGACTGTGATACACTCTGGCAGACACACAGTAACTGCACTACGAACTGAGTAGTTTTTCACAACATTCATTGGTATAGTGCTGAGCACGGGCTGTCCATCTCTGTCTCAAAGAGAATTGCGGAGTTTCAGTGAATAGCAGCAATAAGCTATTGTTTGGTACTTGTAAGTTGTACAGTAGGTAAAGTGGCCTGTGCCTACTAGTGAAGTAGGTCCAGTGTTGATGACTGATGAGTTATGCCAATGGCTAGTAGTTAGCAGACAGGGTGACAGTAAAGCACTGGTCTCTCATAGGGATCCTTTGTAGTAAATACTGAAAGCATCTGACATTTTGATACGGTATTTTCGTGCGACGCCTCCCTAAGTAAGTGTCTTCGTTATAACCATAAATTGATTAAAGAAAGAGTAATAAGTTGTTACTTCAGCGAACCATTACTGCCAGCTTCAAGATAGTTGCTAGCCTTCTGTAACGCAACCCCCTCCAATCAAAGAGTCTTTCTCCCTCTTATCTCCGCTATAAAGGATGATTACAAAGCCAAGTAAACCCAGAATGTCGTGAACGTCCTGACTGCGTCTCGCAGTGGAAAAAAGATTTGAAATTTGTGGTAAGGTGCTGAGGTCATCGGTCCCTAAATCCGTCGGCACACGGACCGTGCATCCGAACGTTGAGCGTTGAACGTGCCGAGTTTCTGACGTCATAGCGTGGAATAGCACGTTCGGGAGTTTTTCCGAAACGTGCAGAGCAATATCTGGCATGTCAGATATTCTGAGCGTGCGTCTGAACGCTGACCAATGAGATGGCACAACGCCACCTACGTCACACGCACGCCGTCTTCCTTCACACAGAATTGTGAGACGCCATATTGGCATTCATTTCAAGCCTATATGTATATATGCCGTTTCTGAGCACAAGCAAACTGAGAATCACTAGAATACCCGTTGTTAGTTGTGTGACTCGTTCCAATAAAATAATGAGAAACATCATACTCGTGGCAAAAGAATTATTGTAACTTGCGTGTTATGAGAGTAGGCTATTTGAAGGCACCGACACCCAAAACGCATTCTTCTTGGTACAATTTGTTTTAATTAAATTTCAATAAGTAACATAATTATCTACGATTAACGTTTTTGCAAGGAGTAATATACTATGATTAAGCGAAATTAGTATGTTATTGGTTTAGCGTAATGAGTCCAGTCGGCTTGCAGCCGTGATACCGTGCGGACGGGCTCGGCGCGCCGGGCAGTGCTCCGCAGGTGTTGTTTACCCGCTAGCGCTCGGTCGCGTCGTTGTATTGCCTTATAGTACCTGTACCGACCCACCATGGCGTTCTCATATCGAAAAGCTACAATCAAACTAACGTCCAGCGCATCGTACACGAGACCGAAGGCCCATGAAATTGAACGGTTTCTTCGAGACATCATGCACATAGAACCGCAAGAACTGATAGGCATTCATTTGTCTATTGTATCCAGCACAGTGTACTTCAAACTGATTGACGAAGCGGCCTGCGACAGACTACTCCAACGATCTGCAAACGGCTTTCGCTTCTGTCACGCAGACGGTAATGTGAGCGTGGTAGGAGTTGACCATGCTGGTCTGGGGGTGCGCACCGTGCGCATCTTTGAACTACCGTTAGAAGTTCCTGCCCACCTTGTCGTTGATGCGCTGAGGCCATACGGCACAGATCTTAGCCACACATAGGAGAAATGGAACACATTCGAAATGTACCCTGTCCTTAACGGGGTACGACAAGTGCGCATAGAACATAGTGGGCGGCGATTTTAACAGTGTTCTGCGGCCCGAGGACCAGATACCGCATTACGTCCCATGGCCGGCTCTACAAGCACCTCGCGCTCCACGACACATGGCTCTTACATCATGGAACCCAGAGTGGATATACGCACTTTACCAGCCATTCCGCCAGTCGTCTGGACCGGATATAAGTCTCGCGTTCCCTCCGCACAGCAACCCGTGATGCAGAACTCTGGCCGACGGCCTTCACGGACCATCTCGCGTACATCTGCACTGTCACCTTACCCCGATAACTCACAAGACGCAGCAGGGGCCCATGGACGCTGAACGGCTCCCTCCTTCGTGAGGAAGCGTGTCGGCGAGCCGTCACTGACACGTGGCGTCGATGTATCAGGCGCCTGCCTATGTATGCTTCCACGTTGATGTGTCAAACCTGCACTCCGAAAGACCCTGATGGCCTACGGGCGTGACAGATCGAACTGGCAAAGGGCAACATCGGAATTTTACTATACAGCGTTACGTGAGCTGGCGACGCAACCGCCGTCTCCCGAACGTCAGATGTCCGTACAACGCATCAAAACCTCGTCTACTTCGCATCAGGACAGAGCAGCTAGAAGGTGTCCGCATCCGTGCCCGAGTGCAAGACTGTATCCCCAACGAAGCGGCGTCAGTGTATCACATTGTGCGCGAGAGGCGTCATCTCCAAAAGTGGTTCAAATGACTCTGAGCACTATGGGACTCAACTTGTGAGGTCATTAGTCCCCTAGAACTTAGAACTAGTTAAACCTAACTAACCTAAGGACATCACACACATCCATGCCCGAGTCAGGATTCGAACCTGCGACCGTAGCGGTCTCGCGGTTCCAGACTGCAGCGCCTAGAACCGCACGGCCACTTCGGCCGGCGGCGTCAGCTCATTACGGCGGTAAACACGGAGGGCGGCCGCGCAGTGACACAAACGGACATCGCACACACGTTCACCAGACATTATGGGACCTTGTACATGAAAGATCCGCGACACGTACGTGATTATGACAAGTCGTTGCACGATTTTCCCTCCCTCGGGACGTGGCACCCGATGATAGTCTGCTGTTGCCCATTACATCCGACGAGCTGACATCGGCCTTGGCACGTGGAGCACCGAACAAGTCGCCTGGGCCGGACGGTTTACCTCTGGAATTCTACCGCACTTTTTACGACAAATGGCTCCAAATGTTTCAAGACCCGGTCCGCCCTGATTTCACTGTCCCCACAGAATTCACAGAAGGCATCTTGATCCCAGTACCGAAACCGAATGGTGGTTGTAGGTGGCAGGACTTTCGCCCACTCACACTACTCAACAACGACCACAAGATCTTCGGCCGCATCCTCCGCGCGCGTCTCCACACCGCTATCGGGAAAGCCATCCACACCGATCAGACATGTTTAGGTGGTGTCAGCAACATTCATACGGCGTTAGGAGCATACCGTGATGTAATTGCTTTGACGGCGGCCTGCAAAATACTTGGCGCCCTGGTCGCCGTAGATTTTGAACATGCATTCGACCGCGTCGACCACGGCTTATTACGCGCAGTTTTGCAACACATGGGCCTCTCTTCAGAGTCCTTCGACTGGTCCACGGAGCGCGCTTCCACATGATGGTCAACGGTTATCAGTCTGGTCACATTGTTGATGGACGGTCAGTGCGACAAGGGTGCCCCTGTCGGGTATATTATTTGCTTCAGAGCTTCAACCACCTTTACATGGTCTACGGCAGCGATTAACTGGTATTTCCTTGCGGGACGTGACCTTTCGTTGTGGTGCATTCGCCGATGACGTGGTCTTCCTGGCCAGATCAGAGGATGAAATCCATATGGCGCTACAGTGGCTACGCCAGTACGGGGCGGTCGCTGGGAGCGTCATCAACGTGAAGAAGACAAAATACATGGATGTTGGAGGGGGGCTTTCCCACACAACGGCGGTGCCCTTTGACAAGGTTCCCGTACTCAAGTGTTTAGGAGTGCAATTCTATAGCAATGTCCGCCGCACTGCGGCGGCAACGTACCGCCGGCTCGTACACCAGACACGTGCTCTGCTGCAGGACAACAAACTGCGTCGCTTAGATATGCTCCTCAGAACACGTTATGTCAACACCTATCTTGTCTCAAAACTGAACTATTTTTCTAGACGGCTACGATGGCCGACAGATTTCAAGCAGCATATGGACATTTCGTAAGCACCGGTCTGGTTTTTAAAGTCCGATACGCCACCCTGACGCTGCCGCAGCGGGCGGACGTATCGGTTTAATTCATGTATATAACCGTGCGCGATCGCTTTATCTCAGCACTATGCGTCGCACGTGGACCTCTGCCCACGCCACTGTGACGGGCACCCTGATAGCGGAAGTGGCACCACACTCTCTGCATCCCCTGGTTTCTGTAGGACACATTTCACCGGCACTCACCCACATCAGAGAGTTCTTAATCGACTTCAGCTACTTACGGTCAGAACTTCCGACGACACGGAAGCCCACCACGAAAGACTATTATTGCCTCTATCAACAGGAGCAACCTGTAAATACGGTAGCCCACAGACATCCTAAAGTTGCCTGGAACACGGTGTGGCGAGCGGTACACGCACCTTTTCTACCTACGACGGTGCGTTCATTGTGGTGCGTGGTTGTGAATGGGAAGTTCGCTACTCGTCAGAGACTACATTCCATACATCTGACGGACGACCCCTTGTGTCACACATGCTCAGTCGTTGACTCGGATGCACACCGTCTGACTTGTGCCGCGACCAGCGAATGCTGGCTACTGACGCAGCTCATGCTGGCATTACTCTTGCGGTGATTGCCGGAGTCTATCTCCCCTGATGATATATTGCGCCCCGACGGAGTATACTTTCCATCAACCAGGACGAACGCCGTTAACTGGCTAAAAGGCATGGCCCTTTACTACATATTTTGCGATGCTCCCAAAGGCACACTCGACTTTTGGTCCCTATTGATGACGACACATGCAGCTTTCAGCCGCCACCCGAAGTACAGAACTCGTTTCGCAAATTATTTAGGTTCATTATTTGCGGATCCTCCTGCTCACTGGGGCGTTCCGGGTATGAGACGCTGAAAATGAAGAAGAATCCTGGAGCATATTGATCCTCTACGGACGGAATAGGGGGCAACCCCTCCCAACAAACGAGAAGACGACTCGGACGCCCGGCTCCGGCAGTTGTAGGATCTTTCTTTGTAATAAAACAAAAATAAATCTATTAATACAATACAAAATGAAAATAAAAAAAATTAAAAAGTTTTAAAATGTTCTAAAAATTAAAGAAATAAATAAATAAAACAACATCGACAAACCCACTACATCCTCTTCCTGATCCTTTGATCCTCGAAAAAAAAAAGTGTTCATTTCATTGTAATTTCATCGTAAAACTCTAAAAATCACAGCGACCGAACGTGTACAAAAGTTTATTAAATCGTTATTTCACCACAAACAGCACGAAACACCGCTAAAGCTATTAAATTTAATAACTGAGTAACAGCAAAAAAAAAAAAAAAATTGCGTCTCTGTTCGGAAATGAGTTTTTGTTGGGGCGGTGGATCGCGTCGTAACACTTCCAAATTTTTTTCCTAACATTCGCGTTTTTATTAGGTTTCTGATACTTTATTATTAGTTTAATATAAGTATATGCTATAATATTTGATGTTATGTAAATATAAGTTCAACTGTTTTTGAGGGGTGACTTTGTTCCGTTGGCTTAATCTACGGGACAGCTTGCGCTACTGGTATAAAGATATTTTGCTCCTTTTTCTTTTACGCTTCGTAATTCATATGTTGTAAGGATTCTGCTACTGGGTAGGAACAGTGATCAAGTTAGACTGACCTTGGGGTTTTATTAAAATGTGGGACTGATGAAATAATCTTTATCTTATGCGGAGAAGTATTTCAAATTTGTACCGCACTGTTTGTAATGGAACTTTTATAAACCTGTGTCCTTATTGATGGGACATCGCACGTTCCTTTTCGTGGACGATGGGGCAAATGTGCGTTTTAGTAGAGCTAACGTGCGAATTTTAGGCGCGCCCGTTGAGTAAACAGTGTGATTTACGAACTAGAAACATCCCTCAACTGCCACTGGAGGGTGTTGCGATCGCGTATCACACGTTGGGACCCACGTACAGTATGCACAAGTCGCATCGTTCCTGAGCGTTCAGCAGCACGTTGAACTTGGCACGGTCAACGTTAACGTTCGACAGCACGGTCCGTGTGCCGACGGCTTAAGGTTACACACTACTTAGTCTAACTTAAACTAACTTACGCTAAGGACGACACACACACACACACACACGCCGCTAACCCGCGCGGCCCTCGCAGTGGTAGGTAACCTATGCTGGGATGCAATAGTGCATTCTGCTCGTTTGTTAGAATTTCTTACCCTTCTTGAGGATCTTTGTTGTCATGCTTCCTTATTCCTTCAGAGGGATGGGGTGGGACTAGTGACACCAATGACACCCTCCCCCGCACCATTCGGAACTGTGCATGTCTGAGACGTTGCGTTACGGGAGGATAATTGATACTGAAATAATGAAGTACCGAAATATTGAATATGAAATACTGAAATAATGAAATTTACGTGCAGTCATAAAATAAGAGATGAGGGGTCTTTGCGCAGAATCGACGAGAAAAGGAATATTGTGGTTCAAATGGCTCTGAGCACTATGCGACTTAACTTCTGAGGTCATCAGTCGCCTAGAACTTAGAACTACTTAAACATAACTAACCTAAGGACATCACACACATCCATGCCCGCGGCAGGATTCGAACCTGCGACCATAGCGGTCGATCGGTTCCAGACTGAAGCGCCTAGAACCTCACGGCCGCTCCGGCCGGCCGGAATATTGTGAAGAGTAGTAATAGGCTGACAGAACGTGTTAAGACATCATGGATGTCGTTGTTGCTAGTTGTAAAGCGCAAAAACTATAGGGAAATACAGACATTGGATTGTATCGAACAACGTTTGAGGGTGTTGGGTGTAAGTTTTTCTCCAGAATGAAGAGACGAACACTTGAGACTAGAGCGAAGGGGGCTGCGTGTAACCAGAAATAGTAATAGTGACAAAAAGTAATATCTGTACGACAGCGTTTCGCTGTAGTCCCTTTGCTGAAAGTGCCGCTCCGAAGTGAGCGTTCGGTCCAGGCTGTGGTGCAGTCGTCCGCGGGAGGCGGCGCCTGTCGGTAGCTCGGTGGAGGCGGCAGTCGTCCGTCAGTCGGCGCCCCAGCGGACGGTGGGAGCCCCAGAGGGGCGGCCGGGCTGCCATTAGCAATCTTCCGGCGGTGGCGGTGGCCGGCGTCCCTCCGGCGCCGTAATGAAGGCCAGCGGGTAATGTGAGGTACAGCCGGGCTGTGTGGCCGGGCGGCGCCAACCAGGAGCGATGGCCGGCACGCGCTGGCCGCCGCGGCCCGGGGGACGCGCCCCTTGCTGCGCCGTAAACACCACCTGTCCCGCCAGCGCCGCCTGCCCCACGCCTCCACTGGGCGCTCAGCCCACCACTGCACCACCAGTCACTCCGCTGTCCCACATCAAAAAGTGCTCCACAAAGCAATTCATCATCACCACACCGTATCCACTGTTTTATCAGTGAAACATCGGCAGCTACAAATACACTGCTGCCTACTACAACAGAAACGCCACGAAGGTGACGTGCAACGAAGTTCACATTGGTATGAGGTGCACTGCATACCTGGATATGAAAGTGATTACCATTTCAGTGCAATTGCACCAATCAGATGAGAGAAACACTATCTACACTAGTGGCCATTAAAATTGCTGCACCACGTGCTAAAGACGCGAAATTTAACCGACAGGAAGAAGATGCCCTGATATGCAAATGATTAGCTTTTCCGAGCAGTCACATGAGGTTGGCGCCGGTGGCGACACCTACAACGTGCTGACATGAGGAAAGTTTCCAACCGATTTCTCATACACAAACAGCAGTTGACTGTTGGTTAAACGTTGTTGTGATGCCTCGTGTAAGGAGGAGGAATGCGTGCCATCGCGTTTCCGACAATGATAAAGCTGGTATTGTAGCCTATCGCGATTGCGGTTTATCGTATCGCGACATTGCTGCTCGCGTTGGTCGAGATCCAATGACTGTTAGCAGAATATGGAATCGCTGGGATCAGGAGGGTAATACGGAACGCCGTGCTCCATACCGACGGCCTCGTATCACTGGCAGTCGAGATGACAGGCATCTTATCCGCATGGCTGTAACGGATCGTGCAGCCACGTCTCGATCCCTGAGTCAACAGATGGGGACGTTTGCAAGACAACAACCATCTGCACGAACAGTTCGACGATGTTTGCAGCAGCATGGACTATCAGCTCGGAGACCGTGACTGCGGTTACCCTTGACGCTGCATCACAGACAGGAGCGCCTGCGAAGGTGTACTCAAAGACGAACCTGGAAGCACGAATGGCAAAACGTCATTTTTTCGGATGAATCCAGGTTCTGTTTACAGCATCATGATGGTCGCATCCGTGTTTGGCGACATCGCGGTGAATGCACAATGGAAGTGTGTATTCGTCATCGCCATACTAGCGTATCACCCGGCGTGATGGTATGGGGTGACATTGGTTACACGTCTCGGTCACCTCTTGTTCGCATTGACGGAACTTTGAACAGTGGACGTTACATTTCAGATGTGTTACGACCCGTGGCTCTACCTTTCATTTCATCCCTGCGAAACCCTACTTTTCAGCAGAATAATGCACGACCGCATGTTGCAGGTCCTGTACGGGCCTTTGTGGATACAGAAAATGTTCGACTGCTGCCATGGCCAGCACATTCTCCAGATCTCTCACCAATTGAAAACGTCTGGTCAATGGTGGCCGACCAACTGGCTCGTCACAATACGCCAGTCACTACTCTTGATGAACTGTGGTATCGTGTTGAAGCTACATGGGCAGCTGTACCTGTACACGCCATCCAAACTCTGTTTGACTCAATGCTCAGGCGTATCAAGGCCGTTATTACGGCCAGAGGTGGTTGTTCTGGGTACTGATTTCTCAGGATCTATGCACCAAAATTGCGTGAAAATGTAATCAGATGTCAGTTCTAGTATAATATATTTGTACAATGAATACCCGTTTATCATCCGCTTTTCTTCTTGGTGTAGCAATTTTAGTGGCCAGTAGTGTACATTCTGTATGTAAAGAATCATTATGCATTCTCATTCGGAAAATATTGGTTGTTTCTGAGAAGACCGTGTTAAGTCTCATGTAAGAAGGAGAAACGTTCAGAAACGTTCACCAAAACTAGTCTGAATTCGACTAGAGATCGTGGCCTGTCGAGACGGCGGTTTATCGTTCCACGATTTTGCTGCTCGGATTGGTCGGAATCTCAGAACTGTCACTCAAATAGGTGTGTTGGGAAGGACTATCTCATCGCTTTGCGGTTTCTCGGCGGCCGCACGCGACTAGCGCCCGAGAGGCCGTGCAGTATCGTATAGACAAGTCAGGTTGAGAAGCTACAAGGAGAGTGCGATAACATCTGGAGCGCCACGAACTGACAGCACAGTCACTTACTCCAGCACTTTTCCTTGGCATGGCAGCCAGCGCCAACACTGCACACGGGAATGACGCCATGTCATCTTTTCAGACGAACTCAGGTTCTGTGCACAGAAACACTATGGGTCCATATGTGGAGACTTCGAGGAGAGCAACCAAACTGCATTCGTCATCACTTATCATGATTTTATGCGATGCCGTCGGGTACTTAACACTATCCTGTCTGGTTCGCACAGCTGTTTATTCTCTCAGCAGACGCTACATTTCTAAGACGTCAAAGCCGGTGGCTGTACCCTGTCTTCAAAGTTTCTGTGACGCTACCTTTCAGCATTGAAAACATCTGGTTGGAGGGTGCTGAAGATTGGGTCGTCACCAGGCATCAGCAGCTACGACTGATAATCTCTAGAAACAACACGGAATGACTTACTTGTGCCTGTCACCCAAGCTCAGTTCGACTCGATGCCATCCGGATTAGAGTTATTGTTGAGGCCAGAAGTGGGAGGTCTTTGTGCTAAATTTCATACTCAGTATTCCATCAGATCACGTACACACTCAATCACGTAGGTGTTCTCCCCACTATACTGTACACTCACCGCAAGTAACAACAAGTAAAATTTCACAAATAATTCTCCTTAACGGGCAGCCGCAACGGTGCAAGTCCATTTTGAAAAATGAAGAAATCGCAGGACAGTTGATAATCCACAATCTCCCGTCTCCTTTCCGCTGATACTTCCCGCTTTTCCACTTTAAATAAGTCATGACTGTTTCGTACCGCGTCTGCGCTTGGGTCGTGTGCGGCTTCAGTACTCACGTCTAGCATTTACTGTTACGTGGTTTACCTGTTTGTGTTTCCGGTCTTGCAGCACGGGGGAACGGCTGTTGGAGAATTTTTGCAAGTAATTGTACGCAATATGTGATTTCTCCCCCCACCTCATCCCCACCCCCGTTTTTATAGCATTTTGTATGTCTCATTATTTTGGTAGCTTTTGGTGCTCAGTCGTGATGACTCGTTTTTCAGATTGTTTTATGTCTCATTTTACTCTTTTGACAAGGAATCTTTGGCTCCATAACAAATTAGTGTGAGGATGACTTCAGATAATTAAGTGATTTTATTTGTAAGTAATGTCCTGTTCTATGCTTTAATTTGTCTTAATTTTGAAATTTTAGTCGCCTGGTTTCCTATCTGATATTTCAGGCTTGAGGATCCCCTCCCTTTCGCGTGTAACAGAATTTATTACTGGAGTTTACACCAGAATGATAGAAGTGTAACTGTTCCGAAACCGGTCGTTTACCCAACAAAAATTGTGGATTAAGCAACTGTCTCCGCTGTTTCTTTATTTTTCAAAATCAAAAGTAAAATTTTGTAATTTCCTATCTATCTCGGAGTAGAAATTTTGTACTATTTGTAAACAGATGTTCTATAGCTACACTTTGTTTCTATTTTACTTATCTACTGTATCCTTTGTTCTTTGCTACTGCTTTCGGGTTCGCAGCCCAATTGTGAAGCGATCAAGCCAGCTATCGATCAAGTTCACATTCTGGGATCAAACATCACCATTGTCACAGTCATTTAAATGGTGAAATGTATATTTTGTATGCTTCCCAAAGTGCGACGGTGTTGCCTACCTCCTAGATCTTGTATGTTATCTCGATTATGTTCGTTCATTTCCGGCCTCTCCTTGTCTTGACTATCCCAGTCTAAGAAAATGCTTTTGCCAACCGTTTTCCCTCTTTTTCCATTACGCATATTGGTCTACCTGAGGAAGTTTCCTTTCGTAAGTAATTTGGCCAACTCTTACCTATCGAGGGAGATGGTGGCGGCGTGGGTTGAAAATGAACTCGTATTCGGAAGGATGGGGCCTCAAATCACACCGTTGGGCCATCCTGATATGCATTATCTGTAATTTACATAAATAACGCCAATTCCAGGAAAATTCCTTTGAAAGGGCATGGCCGATTTTCCTCCCTCTCCTTCCTTCTCCGACTCTAAAGACCTCGTTATCGATGGGACGTCCAACATTGATCTTCCTTCCTTCCATCTGTCCATCCTTCCTTCCTTCTATCGTTAAAAACTTGCCTACAAGGGAAAACATACACTTACTGATAATAGTTGACAGCTTCTTCGTTATTTGTTCAGTTATCTTCTACATTTACACAGTACTCGACAAACATCGGCGCAGTGGAGGATATATTGTACCAATATTACTCACTCTCTTTCCTGTTTCATTCTCTAAGATGCGGCCAGAAGTTTCTCCCTTATGCGTCTATATTACTCCTAATTGCTCTTTCCCTACAGTTACAATCTTTAGGCAATATTTACATCGGATAGTCTCAAAGGCATCTTCATCCCCTCTATAATTGTGCAAAAGCTTGGTGTCGCAACGTGTCGCCTCATTTAGAACAAAATGCCGTAGCTCAGAAGTTCCTGGAAGATTGGTAAACGACATTTCACCATATTTCACCACAATTCTGTTCGTCTTCGTGGTGGGCGTGTCACACCATGGGAGCGTCGTCACACTTCCCCTTATCCGCACCTCACTATTTGTCTTGACGTCTACGTGGCTGCGGTCGGAACTGCGACGCCAAGCGTTGAAATCACACAGTTTTCTGATGGGTAGCCGAGAAAAACATTTCGCGCACAGACATGACTCAGAAACGACGCGAAAAGGCCTCGAGGGGTTCCATAAAGGGCGTGAGCAAAACCACTTCTTTTCTTGGGACACACGTCTCTACACGTTTAGCAGCTGAAACTGACAGTTTCTAGTGCGATGTGTAACAGAGGGCGTTCTTGACAACCTTTGACACTACTGACAGCCCCTGGACTATTTAACCCTTCTCTAAGGATAATTCGGTTTTGCAACATCACTGAACATGATCTTCGCTCTTTGGAGTGTTTCATGACAGTAATTTTTGTTGTATCCTGCGTACTCGTCAGATATGGGGTGCTTAGGAAACCTGCTTTCTCGGACCGCTAGACAACAATTCCACCAAATCGTATTAATGAAGTTTATTACAAAAGAATATGATTGCAGTACCTAACTTTGTGTTAGACAGATGTGTCGCAAGCAAAGGGTGACAGACATAATAAGAAATCTCTTCAGAATAGACAATGCCACATAGTAGAAGCGAAATGACTAATCTAGATGCTATTCTTGAACTCGCTCCTCTAGAACTCGCAGAACTGGTAGTCTTCAACTGGGCCGCGGCCAGGCAGCGCGGCGTTTATATCCTCTTCGTGTCGAGGGCGCTACCGTCGGGTTGTCGTCCTAGACATGGGTCGGTCCGCGAGCAGTTGGCTGACGCCTTCACAGCCCTCTCTGTTCTTGTAAGGTGGCTATAAATTCGCACCTTACAAGCACTCATCTACATACTTTGCCATGATTTACAACTGTAATTAGGTATCATTTGATACGTTGTACATCGTATATATGAATATTTAAAGAAGACTGACAGTGTCACGTACATCTTGTAAATAGTTGGAAGGAGAGAGAGCATTGGTCGTATATTTTTGTTTATTATCGCAAAATCGATTTTCGGTCACTTAGTGACCATCTTCAGTGCTGTAATTATAACTTAAATTAGTAAGCACTGGTGTCAATAAGCTTACGGCGATCACATAGTCTATGTGATCGCCGTAAGCTTATTGACACCAGTGCTTACTAATTTAAGTTATAATTACAGCACTGAAGATGGTCACTAAGTGACCGAAAATCGATTTTGCGATAATAAACAAAAATATACGACCAATGCTGTCTCTCCTTCCAAGTATACCCATTATCTGGTCGTAGTGCACAGGACACTATGGAGTCGCCAATCAATAATTGTAAATAGTTGTTAACGTGTATTGCAGGAAAGGTGATGGAGTGTCTTTATTATCAAAACGGCGTAATGAACAGTTGCCTATGCCAGTATAGGTTGGAACGCCAGTGAAATTGAAACGGCAGGCGTAACTCAGGCCGTGGGTGGAAAAGCCCGCACAAGTGTGTTGGTCCTCCTTAACACAGGAAGTAGCCTTAGCTGGGCGGTCGGGGCACCTGAGCGCTGAAGCACAATAGAGTGACGGCTGGCCAGTATTGTAGCTAGGCTGGAAGGATAACCGGAAACTCTGAAAATCTTGGATGCAGCAGAGAGGAACAAGGAAGCGTTACTTTAGAAATCATGCAGGCTGGGTTATGTCGAGGATTTTTACTCTGATACCATTGTATGTATTCCTAATTAATGGGGATAAGTATTTCCTCGCAAACTTTCAGTGCTGTACGACAAAAGCCTAAATTATGGTGGGTCGGTTGGTTTCGAGAATATGATTCGCCTTCTGCAATTACGAGGTAGGGTAGAGGAGCTTTGCTGGGAAGCCAGCGGTGGAGAGAGTGGAGTTTTCCGTTTTGAGCACCCATGTTTGAAGGTCGCTCAGTATCAGCTTTTGTTGGTACAGGCGGACTTGCTCTCTTTGTTCTCAGGTGATTTTATAGTTGGTTAAGCACTGTACAATTGCGAACTTATACGATTCTGAATTTCGCCTCCAGGGAGGGAGTCGTCGTTGAGTACGCAGCGTTCAGTGATTGAGAGCACTTCTTCTGTCTGTACTCGCGTAGAGACGTTATCTGAATTGCGTCCTTATGGCTGGGAGTTCTCGTTTCTTGTCTGTAAAACACAGAGAGGAGAAGACAGTGTTAGCTTATAATAGTCGGAGGACCGCCTTCTGCCGTCTTAGTGTTTGAAAGAGGTTTTTTTTTTTTTTTTTTTTTTTTTTTTGGCTGGAGTTCTTCTTTCGTCGCAGACGTGTACGAGAACCATTACTTCGACGCACTGGATGCAGTACATACGGTGATATTAATTGCTTCAGCTTATTAGGGCTATAAGGCTAAACAGCTGTGATCACGTGAGTTTTATTTCCACTGAGGTTGCACACCACTGTAGATCATGTTTGAAAGTAGTGTCGTCTAGTGTTTGGTACGTAGATGATGTCAGTCATCTCGCGTTGTTTATATTAGATCGCATAGCCATAAAAAGGTGCAGATTTGGGCAATTTTTCAGTAATATTAGTTAGGAAATATAAAATTCTGTAATATAAAGTTGTTTTTAATCTACAATAAATGGTTCAAATGGCTCTGAGCACTATGGGACTTAACATCTGAGGTCTTCAGTCCCCTAACACCTAGAACTACTTAAACCTAACCAATCTAAGGACATGACACACATCCATACCCGAGGCAAGATTCGAACCTGCGACCGTAGCGGTCGCGCGGTTCCACACTGAAGCGCCTAGAACCACTCGACCACACCAGCTGGCAAACTACAATAAATGTATAAGCAGATAACATTTATCATTTAGTAGTTACTAGTGCCCTTAATCATTCATTTATGTTTAGGTTGCAATTTATATGTTAAAGAGCAAGAAGGAGGAAATAATATCACCTAAGATCTGCTTCAGGGGGTTGTCAAACAGGGCCAAATCTTGATTTTCGGGTTCAGTATTTTCCGTTGCGCACATTGATTTTACACCCGCCTGGAGTAGTATCTTGGACTCTAACGTTCGTGACCGGTGTGCCGGCGCTTGACTTTATCCCTGAACAGGTTCTGTTGGCCTACGTAGGTAAGGACCGCTAGAGACCGTTCAAAGCCATTCGACTAAATTTGAACGCGATCCAAAGCAGTTGAGAATGCTTACGCTTTTTCAGACCACCTATTTTATGTCCTCATGTGGAGTCATCACGGTGGGATGCGACAATGACACATGGGCGAATAAAACGACACAGGGTCCCTCTAAGACCCCCAGTTGAGCCGAACCATCGGTGGCGCCCGCCCACCTTTACTGAGAATTTTAAAAGTGCACCTGTACCTGTAGAACTCGCGACGACGTCCCAGGCGTTTGCAGACCGGCAATCCCTTCGACACTCTGATTCCGGATTTCCTACTATCAAGCGCAACAGTACCATTGTAGCGACGAGAGAGCACCAGCGTAGCCTGCTGCAGGTGCTGGTACTCTCGTCCCTGGCTCTGTCTGTACAGGTGCATTTTTAAAACTCTCAATAAATGTGGGCGGGTGCTACCGAGGGCTTTTCTGAACTGGGACGTCTTAGTTGGGACCTTCGCCGTTTTATTCACGCACGTGTCAAATGTCATATCCCTCCATGATCACGCCACAGGAGGACACAAAATAAGAGCGCTTAAAACGGATTGTCAACATTAGCTGCTTCTTATTATGCCCAATTTTGATGGTTTTGAATGATCCCTAGTGGCTCCAATCCCTACAGGAGAGCAAAAATTGTGGTGGCTCTGCGTTTCAAACAGGTGCGATCACATTCGGTGCAGATGCAGCCTTATTGTGTCCTTAGAGAACGATTGAAGTGCTCGACGGTGTGAGCAGTGAGCCGTGCTTGGCTCATGTTCCCGCCATCGTGTATTTTACACCCTTTTTAACGTACTCACTACGTTAATTTAAATTAATACTGTCACTGAGTTGCTGCTTTGCCTCTCCGTGACCGGTGCTGGCAGCGCGTATCTATATATCCCCTCTCGTAGTATCTTTGCTCGACTGCTATTACTTCACGGTCGTTGTCTGTCGTAAGCAGTTCGGGTCGCGAGTTCGGGTCTGCCAGCTCAGTGGGAATGCGTCTTGAGCGCAGTCCGGACCTGCCAGTCGGGGAGTTGCAATCCGGCCCTAGTGCAGCTGGGTTGGAGCAGCAGGGAGGTCGGGGTCGACATGGCTCGCCCGACCATTGTCCGCCACTCATCACTTGAGCCGGGCCACAGGATTGGTGGATCGTCGGTCGGTCGTCCTACCGCACTACGCGTTTTGGCTCCCCTATCGTTCATGAGTCGGCTGTGCATCGTCTCCCGATGGGTCTTTGTGCGTGCTTAGTTACTGTTGGGTATCGTTCAGATCTTCAAATGGTTCAAATGTCTCTGAGCACTATGGGACTTAACTTCTGAGGTCATCAGTCCCCTAGAACTTAGGACTACTTAAACCTAACTAACCTAAGGACGTTACACGCATCCATGCCCGAGGCAGGATTCGAACCTGCAACGGTAGCGGTCGCGCGGTTCCAGACTGTAGCGCCTAAAACCACTCGGCCACCCCGGCCGGCGTTCAGGTCTTTGTGCAAGTGTTTGTCAGGCTGTGTGTGTAGTTGGTGTTATTTCCATTGACGACTATTTTAGATGTTGTCGGTATTCTGAGCGGAGTCGGTCGGTTGTTGCGGACCAGGGAAGTTATCTCCACGCGGTGCAGTCGGATGGGCCTGCTGGCGGTCCCTGCGCAGTGTCGGAGCGTGTGTGGAGCTGTCCGATAGCTACGAGATTCGTTGTTCACCGACCCAGGACGTAGCGGGCGTATCAACAAGTGTCAAAGGTGTTGAAGAAGGTTTCCCTGTTGCTCATCACACTGTTGACTGTCGTTTTCGGCGGCGAGATGTGTGCGAATCAAGGCAGCAGGGAAAGGTGTGGTTTCATTGGCGCTCTTTGTGTCACCTCCTGCGGCCTTTTCGTGCCGATTCTGAACGGAGGTGTGTCTGGAATGTTTCCCTCGCCACTCATAACATAACAGCGTCATTTCAATTCTGGGAGTCGCGGCTCTGACCTCCACTGCATCATTGACTGTGCGGCTGATACCGGCGGAGGTTCGAGTCCTCCCTCGGGCATGGGTGTGTGTGTTTGTCCTAGGATAATTTAGGTTAAGTAGTGTGTAAGCTTAGGGACAGATGACCTTAGCAGTTAAGTCCCATAAGATTTCACACACACACACACACACCTCCACTGCAGAAGCTTCAAAAGACGGGATAAAATGTAGGTAAAAGGGAGTGTGGCGAACTCTCGGTCGTGTGACACGTCCGCCGTAGCACTAGGCAGAAATGAGAAATGCGGTGAAATTTGGTGCCAATTTACGCCAGTAACCCCCCCCCCCCCTTACACGTCACATTAGCTACTGAGCTGTGCCTTTTCTTTTCGAAAGTGTCGACGCCCTGCAGTCTGAAGCGTCGTCGAGTCCATTGGTGACACGCAGGCCGCCACGCTTCTGCTCCACCACAGCGGAAGGTTGTACGCATCTTTGAGCCAAATTTGAAACTTAAGAGTGCAGCCGGCGGGAATTACAGGGTACCGAAAGAGTGGTCTTTAAATTATGTTGTGCATTGTAGAGACACATTTTTAGTAGCTACAAAGAATTTGCATGCCTTTAATAACGAGAAATACAGGTTCGTCACTGCAGGTGGATATGCTGCAATAGCCGCTGTTTGACACAAAAAATGAAATGAGCGTATAGTATTGTTGGCCGGGAGGCCCCATCTGGGGAAGTGAGGGCGCCGAGTGCACGTCTTATTTCAGTCGACGCCACACTGGGCGACATGGGTGCCGGTGATGACGATGAAATGATTATGAAGACGACACAACAACCAGTCCACGAGAAGAGAAAATCTCCAACCCTGTCGGGAATCGAACGCAGGCCCGCTGCATGGGAGGCAAGCACGTTATCCCCACAGCGAAGCAGGCGGACTGTGTGACACAAATAGTTGATAAAATGATCCACATGTGTCGCACCATGAGGATATATTTCCTGATGGATTGTGGTGGCACACTATAATCAGCAGAGAAGCGCAGTAAAGTTATAAGAACTGTAGGCGCCCATGATTAGCATAATTGGTACATCCCCCGCGCCACCTCCACTCCTTCATTTTGTACATAACGTTTATCATCTTTAGTCTTTTAGTTTTGATAATCCATACAAAAATGCAAAATAGCAGTGTCTGTGTTGGAAGAAGTACGATGCAATGTTCATAGGAACATTCCATCGTACTTCTTAAGAACACAGGTACTGCTACTTCGTATTTATTCGCCAATACCAGGCCTTCGACTGTCAATAAATACGTCCTTCCTGAACGGGAATGTACATAACGTATAACTGCAAGTTGTGACACGTAGACGACGACATATGAAAGTTTGTATCTGGCCGCGATTCGTGCACGGATAGCCGACGCGTTTGAGGCGACCGTTTGCGTAAAGCGGGAAATCCCGGTTGGATTCCCGGTCCGGCACGTATTCTCAGTGTCATCATTCCAACATACAGCCAATGGTGGTTCATATTCCCAACTGCCAATACATATTCTGAATACACAAACGCTTTACAAAATGTTTAAGGTGTTTTCCATTTGGCCCCCACGAACTATGGTTGAGGCACTTAAGAAAGGTGCCTAGACGGACGCAGTTTTTAAATCCCTTAATGTGGCATTCAGAAGAGTCTTCTGTCAACATCTATGCCTAGAAAACTTACCGAATGACTCATTTTACCAGCAATATGTCTAATCACTACTGATGATGAATTATAATACTCCGTAACTAGCGGAAGTCAAGGTACGTGATATCTTTTCCTGTCATTTACTGGACTCTCCATCAATGGTATTTTCAACACCATCTAATTTACATTGAGATCATCAATACTTTATCCAGATATTAACTCGGATTTCGCCAGCGATTGGTAATTTGCAAGGGAACGGTCGCCTCTGATACTTGGCGCAGCTCTGACACGACTAAGCCGGCTGGGGATATGCGCACGCGATGACAACGAAGCCAAACCGTCGGTGGATGAGCGAAGGAGTCCACCGATATAAGCTGGCCGTGTGAGGGGAGGGGCGGAGGTTGCTCTTCAGCTCAGGTCGACGAAAGTTTTCAGAGCTCGTCAAGGGGCTGGCGAGAGCGCAGATAGCGGCGGGCGACTGCCGATATCTCGGCGGCGGGGGCGGCTGGAGATGAAAGCGGCGTGATGAGCTTTGTGCTAGCAGCCAGGCAGCCAGCCAGCCGGCGTCCGCCTTATCGACAGGCATGAGGCGCCGCCGCCAGCGTGGGCATAATCAGGCGGGCAAGGCGCCGCCATCAGCCAGATTAGCCGGCACCCAGGGCTGCAGCACTGCCGTTTACCGCCGACATCCACGGGGAGGGGGAGCGCCTCCTCTCGTTTCAGTCACTTCGTACGGCTACACCTATCCACCTGTGAGGGGATTCTCAGGAAGCCTTTCTACTGGGGGAATTATGTGGTCGAGGCGGGATGTAGGAGGAAATACGCAGATGGAAAAAACAAATAGTTACACCTAAGAATAATTAATACAGAATTGGTTAACAGTCTTGGGTACAGTTTTAGTTTTTTATTTCTCAACGACGCGTTTCACCTTATTTAGGCATCTTCAGGTTATCTTTTCTAGATGGACGCGAGAGACACCAAGATCTGCATAACGCGTTCCCGTTCACAGGAGCGAGTAAAGGTCGGGACACACACGTCCGGGCCGTGTCAGGGCCGAGCGTCGGACGAGTGACGGCCGTGCTGCGGTCCGTTCCTGCAGGGGCCACACATGACCGGGGCACGTCCGTGTCTTTGTTGTTCCTTGTAGTGACTCGGACGTGGTGATCTGTGTTTCTGTCTGTGAAAACTGTAAAACATGTTCACTAATTTTCGTAATAGTGAATTAGGACTTATAGCACTTGCTTTAGACGAAGAGGAAAAAGAACGTAGGCAAACAATACGCTTAGCGTCCAAAAGAGTAAAACTTTACCCGGAACTGATGTTGAACTTCCAACGGTAATTGTAGGCGATGAAGCTTTTCCTCTCAAAACATACTTGATGCGACCAAGTCCTGGCAGGAACTTAACAAATGACAAGGCCATATTTAATTATCGTTTGAGTTGGGCAAGAAGAATATCCCAAAATGCATTCGGTATATTGCAACAGAAATTTCGAATATTTAGAAGAATCCTTCAGGGAGATCCTAATAACCTTACAATGATTATGACAGCTGCGTGTGTACTGTACAACTTTATTCGAAAAATGGAAGATTATAGGGTGCCCAAACAGATGATGGATCAAAAGGAAACTGCTGAGGGATCCGGAAGATCATCAAATCTTCGAAACCTACCTCGAATTCGTGGGAGATCAACAGATGCAGCATTTGCTGTACGAGAACAACTCAAAAAATTCCTGAATTCTCCACAAGCGACTGTGGAATGGAAAGAATGTGTCGCCTTAGCGATATAACGATGACTAAACCAAACATCTGTTTGTAAAATAAAAAGTAAATAAATATATTTCGGGTATTAAAACTTGTATAGTTTCTATCTTACCTTTGGCTTGTAGATCTGTTGAAACTGTCTTCCAAACTCTGTCTTTGTATTCGATTTTCCTGTAGTTTTCACTTCCCTAATCGTAAAGAACAGGAAACTTACGAATTTCTTCCGTTAGTCGTTCCACATCCACGTTTTGTACACAGAACAATCTCGCGCAGTTGCACGGCTCACAAGACAATTCTACCGTCAGGCCGGGTCCGTCACGTGAAAAATTAAACACGGCGAATCCCGCCCGGCCCGGCCCCGGCCCGTTGACGTTCCCCGTGCACGGCCCGGTCTACGTTTGTAGAGTGCTCCTGTGAACGGGAACGCGTTGTGCAGATCTTGGTGTCTCTCGCTCACATCCATCTAGAAAAGATAACCTGAAGATGCCTAAATAAGGCGAAACGCGTCGTTGGAAAATAAAAAACTAAAATTGCAACCAAGACTGTTTTTAACCAACACTGTTAAGCACTGGTTTACTGTATATCACATATGGATTGGAAGAATTTCTAATTAATACGGAATCATGAAGTTTGGGAAATATGTTTGTCTAGGTAAGATATGTAAGTGATTAACATTGCAAGATCATAGGCAAATGTAAGCGCGAGATAAGCAAATGTGAAATGCTGGTACATTAATAACCGGCGTAACCGCCAGAATGTTGAATGCAAGCATGCAAATATGCACGCATTGTGTTGCACGGGTCAGTTTGTGGGATGCAGTTCCATGCCTGTTGCACTTGGTGAGATAATACAGCGACGGTTACTGCTGTTTGTGGGTGTCCCATATGTGCTCGATAGAAGACAGATCTGGTGACTGAGCAGGCCAAGACAGCATGTCGACACTCTGTAGAATATGTTGGTTTACCACAGTGGTATGTGGGCGAGCGTTATGCTGTCAGAAAACAACCCCACGAATACTGTTCATTAATGGAAGTCACGAGAGTGACGTATAAATTTGCAGTCAGAAGGTGTGTGATAACTGCGAGAGTGCTCCTTTTGTCATACGAAATTGCACTCCAGACTGTTCAAAATGTTCAAATGTGTGTGAATTCCTAAGGGACCAAATTGCTTAGGTCATCGGTCTCTAGACTTACACTACTTAAAGTAACTTATGCTAATAACAACGCACACACCCGAGGGAGGACTCGAACCTCCGGAGGGAGTGGCCGCGCAGTCCGTGACTTGACGCCTCAAACCGTGCGGCCGCGCCGCGCTGCACTCTAGACTGTAGCTTCGGGTGTAACATGCAGAAATATTGGTTGGAGACCCTCAATTGGCCTCCTTGTAACCAACACTCGGGCAGCGAGGCAGAACCGGCTGTCATCAGAAAACACAGCAAAGCTCTACCCTGCCCTCCAATGAGCTACCGCTTAACTCCAGTGAAGCCGTAAATTACAGTGGTTTTAGGTAAGTCGAATCCACAAGCTACAGGGACTGTTGTGGAAGTAAGCGATTTGCAAGAGTTCATTGTGTCACTGTGGCGCCAGCTCTAGCTCAAATGGCTGCTGCAGATGCAGTACGGATGCGCCAGAGCGATAGGCCTACGGCAAACACGATGGTCTTCCCTCTCGGCAGTACCACGTGACCGTCGGAAGAGTGGTCTTCTTCCGACAATGCATTCACGTACTGTGGGCTACGTTCCCGGGAAGTCTTTCTGCAATATCGCGGAAGGAATACCCAGCTTCTCTTAGCCCTATTACACGACCTCGTTCAAACTCAGCGAGGTGTTGAGAATAGTATCTTTGTCGCCTTAAAGACATTCTCGATTAACATCAGCTCACTAGCGCCGCTCTTACGCGACTATCGTGAAATTTCAATAGACATCATCTTTCAGGAGTACAAAAATGGTTCAAATGGCTCCGAGCACTATGGGACTAACTGCTGAGGTCATTAGTCCCCTAGAACTTAGAACTAGTTAAACCTAACTAACCTAAGGACATCACAAACATCCATGCCCGAGGCAGGATTCGAACCTGCGACCGCAGCGGTCTTGCGGTTCCAGACTGCAGCGCCTTTAACCGCACGGCCACTCAGGAATAGAAACACGCCTGACCACTTTCATTTATGTTGGACAAGTCCTTCTTGATGTTACGATTTTTTTTCGTCAATGTATATGGATTCGGACATGTCCGAAAGAACAGACACCGCGCATTCATTAGTAACTGATACGCCTAGGTGGTCAATGGATCCACCTTCTTCATTGCGGATGCACAAGTAAATCCGACCTCCTGTGGAATCTCAGAATTGCGAAAAGTGAGTAAATGGAGAGGGTGTGCGGATAGTTGGCGTTCGCTAAGAATGTGGATCGGTCGTGAAGCATGCCGAGATACCTTGTGCAGTTGCGATAACCCGGTGTCCGGGATGGCACAGACGTTAACTCACCTCCCTAGCAAGCAAGATATCCTGGAATCGAATCCCGGTCCGGTAAACATTTTCGCTCATCGCCGCTGATTCCGTGTAATGCGGCACTGTTGCTCTCAGCATTCATCCTCTCCAATTTACACTCAACAAATGACGCTGGTCACGCCTCTTATAAAGTATGCCCTACCAAGCCTGGTGACAATATTAAGCACGAACAACAGTGTTGCACTCTGGTGGCCGTTCTATGTGTGACAGAGAATTGCAACTCTAATTTATTTAAAACATGTCTATTAAAATATAAAAGGATCGCTAAGAGACGCGATTGTACGGCCGAGGAGGACGGACGTCCTTTATGGTACACGCGGAAGGCAGCCATTGAGCGGCTACACATATTTTATGTAAGTTATTCTGTATTCTGCTAAAATAAACCAATTATTGTTATCACAAAATGAATTTCTTTGTAATTGTTGTCACCTCGAATGGTCACAGTGGCTAGTTATTTTTAATAAGCATTTTTTTCAGTAATTTGCGCTAAGAGAAGCTCATCTTCCGATGCAGCCTCTGGTAGGCCATTACGCGCCGAAGTATTAATTTATTTTTCAAAGTGTTAACAGTAACTGTAAATGCGAGAGATTTCGTTGTAAAAACCTTTCTAAATTGCGACAGATAATTAATTTAACGTTAAAGTTCGTTTTTTAAATTATACAGAGTCCACGAGTTCCTTAAGTTTTATCTTGGCCGCTCCAATGCAACAATCGAAATTCTCTCGAGCCCTGCTTTGCAATCAATAAATAGAAATTAACAAAATTACATTAAATTCAGTTAACGGCAACTATATTTTAGTCATCACGTTCGAAATCTAAAGTTGGTACATGAATAACAGCGGCCCTTCAGGAACCCGTTTCATATTTACTTAATGCACGTAAGTAAAAATGATAAGAAAAGGTAATATCCCTGAGAGAAAGAATCATGCTCTAACAAAAAAAAAATCACCTGATAAATAAAAAATAAAATATATATAATTTTTATATATAACGTAACATAAAGTATACCCTACCAAGCATGGTGACAATACTAAGCACGAACAACAGTGTTGCTCTCTGGTGGCCGTTCTATCTGGACAGAGAATTGCAACTCTAATCATTTTACACACTCTCCCATAGTGTGTACGTGTACGAAGTTTTATTGACATCCGACCATGTTTTCCGGGTGCTTCACCTTCTTATCAGGCAGCGTATCTCGGTCGTCGTCATTTACTTTTCTGCCCAAATAAAAAAAAAAAAACTTTTCGCTTCTCGTTTCCTATTCTAATTCTGTCAGCATCGCCTGATTCGATTCAACTACATTCCATTATCCTTATTTTACTTTTGTAAATATTCATCCTACAACCGAGACACTACCTATTCCGTTCAATTGCTCCTCCAAGTCCATTGCCGTTTCATACAAAATTACACTGCCGTCGTCAGTTCTTCATTTTCTTCCCCTGAACTTCAATTCCCTTTGCAAATTTTTCTATGTTATCCTTTACTGCTTGCTCAGTGTACAGACTGAATAACAACGGGGATGGGCCACAATCCTACTTCACTCCAGTCCCTGCCACTGTTTCCATTCCAAGTCCTCGACTCGTATCTGCCGTCACGTTTCTGTGCAAGCAGAAAATATGTGGTTTCTTGTTTTCAAAATTTTTTGTTCAGCTTTGCTAACTAATTTTTGTTAGTTACATAAATAAACCATAAATAATGCAATTAATATGAGTTTTCAGTCAATAAAAATAATCGGATTAGGTGTGTCAGATGCAGCAATATAATTAAAATATTCCATAATTGCTTTTACTTCCAAGAAAACTTACCTACTTTAGACGATGAAAAAACTGATAATAGCTACTCTTTACAGAGCAACTTAACCACAACAGTTAATATCTATTCTTCGGATAGTAAAGCTAGAACGAAAATGGTAATACGTCCATTCTATCGCTGATAACTCAGAGCAACTTTTATGGGTATTAGTAATTACCTTGAGACAATTAGATCATAGACAGGGAGACCTACTCATGACTGCGCGTAACAGCATTGCATTGCCAGGTACTAGATATCCCGTATGTGATGCTTAGAAACATGTGGCGTAAATGAGGTGGCAGCATATTCAGCTGCTGGCTATTTCTTAAGTCTGGTAACATTTGGTTTGGGCTGGGCCAGGTGTTTAACACCAACGACTATGCCATGTTCAGTGTGTAAGGTGGTCATGTCAAATTTGTTTTTTTTATATTGTGCACGGTGTGTACAGGGAAGGAACGAAAGCTCCGACTGGACGAGAATGGAGAAGCCACAGCTTTGTTTATGGAGACATACTAGCATTTAACTCAAGTGACACAGGGAAACCATGGGAAATCTCAACATCAGAGAGAGACGCCTGAATTCCCTGGGTCATGCATTAACATTAAATGATTAACCTGTATGACTACAAATGTAAGGTGGTCACATCATTTTGCTTTCTGTATGTTATCGATGTGCACGTTACAGAGACAGCAAGTTATGTTACTGTTAAGCAGGCTTTGCTCTTGTCGTGGCACATTCTGCGCAGTCTGATACATTCTTAGCTGTGTGGTACGTGACGGACATATTCAGTTGTGCTGTGTTGACCTGTGACGCTGCCTGTTAGATGAAGAAAGATTTATTGTAAAGGACAGCAAGATTGTATAAGATGTTTTTATTAGAAGGTGAAAAATACATAAATTTTGAATAATGTCATTATTTTTTAAGAGAAAACGTTTGAGGTAAGACTGCAGCACTGCGCGACTTCGAATGATTATTGTCAGCTAGTTAACTTTGTTCACTTGCCCAGAGCTGAGAAAAAGACCACCCCACTTCCCTGAGTCATGCATTAACATATTAACTGTTTAAGCAATTTGATTTTTGTACAAATTCTCTGCTAACGTTATATCCTCCTTGGACCATTGTTCACTTTGTTAACCACGGTATTGTTGAGACGTATGTTATGTGTGAAGATTACGCGAAATTTTACTCTGTCTTTTTGAATATATACTTCATTCTAAAATCGTTGTCTTGGAATGTAATTTCATAGGAATAGTTACTCTCCCCGTCCCACTGATTGTCATGACGTATTGTCACATTTCACAGTACGAATATAATTTGGAAATATTATTTAGAAATAGATATCTAGCTTAGCCTATACTTGCTTGCTGTTGTGTTTTCAAGAAATCTACAACAATGTTGTCACGTATGTTATGTGTGAAGATTACGCGAAATTTTACTCTGTCTTTTTGAATATATACTTCATTCTAAAATCGTTGTCTTGGAATGTAATTTCATAGGAATAGTTACTCTCCCCGTCCCACTGATTGTCATGACGTATTGTCACATTTCACAGTACGAATATAATTTGGAAATATTATTTAGAAATAGATATCTAGCTTAGCCTATACTTGCTTGCTGTTGTGTTTTCAAGAAATCTACAACAATGTTGTCAAGAAGCGAGGTAAGTGAAAGTTTTGTTTAGGGTTAGATAACTGTTTAACTTCCGCTGGGCATTTAATGTAAAGACAAGCTGCATTCTGATCAGTTACAGTTCAGTTCAAATTAAGTCCTGTTTGGTGAAAGGTTAACACACAAGTTTAAGTTGGATGACAGTTTCTAGGGATATAGTTTTGGTAGTACGTAAAGTTTTGTAGATTGGGAGGTAAATTTGGGCTAAATTTCAGACAGAAATTAAAAGTAGTTGGGTGTCTACAAATGTTCGAATCTACCTTCCACGAAATGGTTAAGTGCGTTACATCAAACGCAGCTGCAAAATGTCTTACACAAAGAATATATTGAACTCTCACTATTGCTCTCTGGTAATCTGACAAATTTGTTTAGGCCGCCTAATGGTTGACTGAACAGCATCAACCGTATCACCAGCTGAATTATTTTTTAGCACTATTCGTTGCTCACTTAGTCTTCTTTTCCCTCGTTTCACTAGACACATTTACAAAATGATATTTCGTGGGAAAAATTCAAAGTATTGCCTATATCCAAATGAGAATCTTTATGTTCTGTTTGGCGGTAAATTCATCTGGTGCCGTGACTGTCTTCTCGATTTTTCACTACCGCTGAACAGCAGACCAAACTGCTAGGGGCCATTTCCAAAATTACAGTGGCACTTGAGAAGGCTTCGGGGAAATCATTATCTTGCAACGTGCCGTCTTTTATGTCTTCACGTCTGTGCTTTCAGGTCTGCCCATGATCGACGAGCTATCAACTTTACTTCAAATAATTCATGTGAAAATGTGTTCCATATGAAGTGCCATTAGTGCAGTACCTCATGCACGACAGTAATAAAAAGGTTACGTAGTCAAAATCTATACCTGAGTCTTATCTGCAAGCCTCCTAACTGTGTTTGGTGATACCATTAACTGATTTTACCCCCACCCTGTTCCACTCACAAATGCCGCGTTGGAAGAATAATTGTGGATAAGTCTCTGTATTTGCTCTAATTTCTAGAATTTTCTCGTCATGATCATTAGGCAAAGT
Organism: Schistocerca serialis cubense; assembly: GCF_023864345.2. Lineage (NCBI taxonomy): Eukaryota > Metazoa > Arthropoda > Insecta > Orthoptera > Acrididae > Schistocerca > Schistocerca serialis. The sequence continues at coordinate 253,542,665 of NC_064638.1, read as the reverse complement.
GTTTGTGGGAGGAATGATATGTTGTCCGATTGCCGGCCGGGGTGGCCGAGCGGTTCTAGGCGCTACAGTCTGGAACCGCGCGACCGCTATGATGGCAGGTTCGAATCCTGCCTCGGGCATAGATGTGTGTGATGTCCTTAGGTTAGTTAGGTTTAAGTAGTTCTAAGTTCTAGGGGACTGATGACCTCAGAAGTTAAGTCCCATAGTGTCAGAGCCATTTGAACCATCTGTTGTCCGATTTCATTAGGCAAGATGTTTGTGGGAGGAAATAATATGTTGTCCGATTTTATTCCAGATATTTCAATATTAAACCTCTTCATGATGCCCAACCCCTCTCTTGCAACGTCTGCCAATGAAGTTTGTGGAGCATTTGTAGCGCTCTCTCGCCGACTAAACGTGACTAACGTCCCGTGACGAAACGTGCCGCTCTTCGTTGGATCTTTTCCCTCTCTTTCTCTCTCTCTCTCTCTCTCTCTCTCTCTCTCTCTCTCTCTCTCTTCTGTTAGTTATCCTTGGTTGTCATGTTCGAGCTACTCGTATAGGACTATAGTTTAAAGTGCATTGCTCTCATCAGACAGGGAGACAAACCATTCAAGGAGAACATCTATGCGCTGAATCAATCATTGGTCTAGTACACTTTTAAGCCTGTCTGTGGTTTTTTTTTGGCCATTTTTGACATTTATCTAGTGAAATTCTGGACAGATTTTTCATCCTCGCCTAAAAAACACAAGATGAAAACGGTAAATATGAGGGTATACACAGATCAGTAAGAGAATACCGGATGTTAATGACGAAATATCTACACTCTAGGAGAGAGCAGACTACAATGAGTATAAGCTGCACACAGTAGTGGTCAGGAGAGAGACAAGGAGAGTAACGCTAGTAAAATTTTCTGAGTGAAATAGAGCATGATGTACATGGGCAACAAGCTAAACGACACAATAAAGATGAAAGAGATTTGTTTCAAATTAACAATATTTCTGAAAATAAGTGTCTGGATTGTTTAAAGAGTTTATGGACAGGTGATGAGAGAAATGCGAGGCCTGCAGTTAATGACAAATATGTTGATCTTATACCAATGGCAGAACTAAGGGCATGTTGAAGATATCCAAAAACAGATTTCACATGAGAGATCTTGCTTTGGCAGGGTTTTTCGAGCCTGCCAAATTATTGAAAAACACAGATAGTACAGTCACACCACTTATATGGTATTTACCGACAATGACAAAGTTTATGATAAAGTTAACAGAGTTGAACTGTGCGAAAAGAATGATTTACCTCAGCACGTAATAAGTTTAATTCAAAACTATGTACATACACAACAACATAAAAGTGCAAAATGAAGGTGGGATTGCAAGAACTGTCTCTCGATGACTGCGACAAGAAAGACTTTATCACATGCATTACTTGAATGATTTACAGGCATGACAGAATAAAGTAGTGCACCAGTATAAGCTTAATAATACTGTCGTAAATATACTCTTGTTTTCAGGTGATCAAATAATCTTAGAGGACTCGGAAGATAAATTACAGACAACAATTTGGTCCTTGAACAAGTTAGCAAATGATTATAGTATGACTATATCTAAAGATGGAACTAAGATAGTGGCGTTCCATGGTAAGTGTGGTGTCGTCTAAAAGATCACGAAGCCGCAACGAAGTCGGCACCTCGCATCGGTAGCACAGAAGTTAAGCAGAGGTTGGAAATACCGCTTCAGTTGTAAATTACTTTATTTTCACACGACCGGTTTCCGATTGTTAGAAGCCCATCCTCAGGTGTCGTTCTGGAAATAGCCAAAGGGGGGAGATAATTTTCACACGACGCAACACACATAAAAAACTAAATACAATTTTTTTCTAGAAAGTTTTAAAAACTTTTAAAAAACATTTCGAAATCGCCGGTCGAGATGGGTGCTGTGAAACCCATGTCAATGCGCAAGTGGCACCAGACATCACTACGGACGACTGCCTGCGTAGGGAATGTATACAAATGATATCACGACTCTTAACGCTGTGCTGTGGTCCCCGAGAGCCGCGTGTACCAGGTGCGGTGTGCTGCCTATGAGAGCAGAACAGGGAATAGCAGATGAAAAAGAAGAGGCAAATTGGTAAACCAGAGTGGCAAAAGTGCTGCTATCTATTGACAGAGAGAAGAACGCGGGGCCACTAGCCCGGCCGTTCACAATTTGAATTTAGTGGTTTACATTTAAAATGAAGAAAAAACAAAAATACACGATATAAGTTAAAAGTGCATTATGGGTAGTAAAGAAGCGTACTGAACAGGTCGGCCCAGAACTGTGGTAAAACTGAGTGGAAGGTGCGATATTTTAAATGTAAACCACTAAATTCAAATTGTGAACGGCCGGGCCAGTGGCCACGCGTTCTTCTCTCCGTCAATAGATGACAGCACTTTTGCCATCCTGGTTTACCAATTTGCCTCCTCGTTCGCATCCTGTACTCCCTGTCTTGCGCTCATAGGCAGTACACCGCACCTGATGCACGCGGCGCTCGGAGACCACAGCACAGAGTAAGTGTCGTGATATCATTTGTATATACTCCCTACCCAGGCAGTCGTCCGTAGCATTGTCTGGTGCCAGTTGCGCATAGACATAGGTTTCACAGCACCTAGACCGACCAGCGGTTTCGAAATGCTTTTTAAAAGTTTTTAAAACTTTCTAGAAAAAAATTTGGTTTTAGTTTTTTATGCGTGTTGCGGCGTGTGAAAATTATCTTCCCCCTTTGGCTATTTCCAGTACGACACCTGAGGATGGGCTTATAACAGTCGGAAAACGGTCGTGTGAAAATACAGTAATTTACAACTGAAGCGGTATTTTCAACCTCTGCTATAATGCTCAGTTGCGGATGTTCTTCCAACAGGAGTGTTTGCACAGAAGTTAAGGATGTCTAGCTGCATTCCGCAACGATGAATGGGAGGCTCTGGTCAAGCCACACACAGTTTTTCCCAGCGCAGCAGCTCCACCGCACGGAATCTGATATACTGCCGGGCTGAGGAAGGCTCAGCCCAGTTCGTGACTTCCAGTCAGGCAATCAACATTGTCTTGCTAGGATACAAGTGTTACTCTTGTCTTAGACTGAACTGTCATTCTGAACTTTGTTGTTCAGGAGAAGAGTTCAGTAAATGTATGCATCAAATGATGCCTTAACATTAAAAGACAACTAAAAATAGTCGGCACGCTCCTCTGGCAATGGATTGTATAAAGTTAAGTAAATGTTTTTATCATTCATGTAATAAACTTAACTAATATCTTGTGAGCACATTGTACAATTCTAATTTATAATTCCAAGTACCCTACTAAGTTCGATTGCTTTTATTTTGCAGTAGGCCTATTTTGGCCGAAGTATAATCGTCAGATCAGCTGTAAGTAAAAGGTACATAGTTTTGGTGCAGTATTTTTAATTTTAAAGATAATTATTAAATGAATTGCTTTATTATACATTTTTGCATATGTCTGATGGTTTCGACATTCTTGCGATATCAACGCGTCTGTCACTATCTGTTTGCTTTTTAGTTACAAAAATGTTCAAATGTGTGTGAATTTCTAAGGGAACAAAACTGCTGAGATCATCGGTCCCCAGTCTTTTACACTACTTAAACTAGCTTATGCTAGGAACAACACACACACGCATGGCCGAGGGAGGACTCGAACCTCCGGCAGGAGTGTTAGTTACATTCCGATGGTGTTATTCAAGAAATAATGACTGGTTACCACCTTATCTGACTTAACATTTTATGTAGCTGTCAATTTATTTTCTTTACATCGATATTTTCGTGACAGATTATTTGACAGATAATCCATCAATACGGAAACGGTGTCCCGAAAAAAAGTTTCCACAATATCACCGCCAACAGCGCAAATCCCAGACGCGTCCCCAGAGGCAACCAATCCAGTCAAGCATCGTCATGTACCCGTAACAACATTAACTCTGGTAGCCCAAACAAAACTTCCACATTCGTGTGCTCAGGAACAAGATCGGTTATGGTAGAGGTTACAAATGCTACTATAATTTGTCCCCATACAGACACCTTACAAAGTTAATTAAATTAACCGTACTTTAATGCCTCTCACTGTGAAAAAATTGATATTGAAAGGATAAAATGTCTCAACATGGCGCCCAAAATGTAGAACGGGTTGATCTGGACACTGTCTGTACCAGCTGTGGAAACGCGACTTCACTGCAAAAGAACGTACTATAAGCGCAGACTAAGTTGACACTCTGTGAAGTAGCTGATGAGAGCGACCGTAAAGGCATTTCCCACTTACAGTCGCTCCCATTAGCCACAGCGCCATGTGTCAACTTCGTTTGCGCGTATAGTAGCTCCCAGTGAGACAGAGCTCTTGGTGTTAGGGTTATTTAAAACTTCGGATTTCAAACCAAACAGGTAACTGAACAGAGGGCTCTGCTTCTCAAGCCCAAGCTAACAGTAGTCATTTTTGTGGTCTTGCGGGATGCTTAGATAGAGATGTCTTGTTACTATGGTCTCAGGTTGGGTAGACCGTTCGCCGGATGCAAGTCTTTCGATTTGACGCCACTTCGGCGACTTGAACGTCAATGGGGATGAAACGATGATGATTAGGACAACACAACACCCAGTCCCTCAGCGGCACTCCGATCCAGCCGGGAATCGAACCCGGGCCCTTAGGATTGACATTCTGTCGCGCTGACCACTCGGCTACCGGGGGCAGACTTAGATAGAGATACTGGCTTATTATAAAGGTCAGAACGGAATCTCTGCATTCCTACGTGCAAAGGAGCGTTCAAACATGGCACAAATGGCTTCCTTAGGACGGAAATACCATCTTGATGAATATTACTAACTTTCGAATTAATTGCAATTATGGCCCTAAAAAACTATACTGGAGCATCATCGATGTCTATTCAGTACCTCTCGTCCACCCTCGTACCACATACAAAATCATGAATGAAATTATAGTAAAAATTAATTCCCTGAAGAGTGTGGCATCAAAATTTGGCAGAATTTCCCAAGAATATCCACCCACCTACCAAAGAAAATCCCAAAATGGAAGAGAATAACCACTGCCTTCCATAATTTCGGAAACACCAAGTTATTATGGACACTGGAAAGGAAATGCATTATAAAATTACATTTTATTGTCTTCTAAATGTTTATTAAGCTCAAACAGTACTTAGATAAATGCAAGTACAGAATTTTAGATTCATCAGAACTGCCACTCTTTGCTTTAATCACTGCCTTGAGTGTTCTCTGCATGTAACGGTCAGTTTTGTCAGTGTGTCGGTTGGAATTAGTCTCCATTCTTGCTGCAGCGTCTCCGACAAGTGTGTCCCACTCGTGATTCCCCGTTTTCGGATTCTCCCTCCCAACTCATCCCTTAGTAGTTCGAATGAGTTACAATTAGTGAACTGGGGAGGTCATTCCACATTTTTCAAAATTTTCTGTAGCTCTAGAGACTTCACATAGTTCTGACGTAAGCGGGATGTATATATTATTACGTTTATGGGTCACTACCAAATACCATTCCTGGCGTTGTGATAATTTCCTGTGTGCTCCAGAACGAGGAAGATCATGATAAGAGCCTGTATCTCAATGCCGGGGTATGGTCTTGACAACCCCTTTGATGGAAATATTCATATTGTTTGATATTTGTCGAACACTATTGCTTTCTTGGTGCAAACTGATTATCTTTACCCGTGAATCATCAGGAATCTGGAACTTTGGGGCCATTTTCAATTACTTTCGCTGCGTTTACTACCATCTTTCACGACATGTCCTACTTTCATACAAACGGAACTACAACTGAAATTATCTGTAAACAACGTATCTGAACACAATCGAGCCGTCGCAGACGTCACTTGGCGCGGTTAGTGGAACTACTTGGACAGGTAAAGTCAGTTTATATAAATCTGAGGAATACCAATGTGTACAAATATGTACATATATGTACAATAATTATCTGTACAATACAGTAAGTGATATCATTACCCGCCAGGGTAGCCGAGAGCGCTAACGCGTTTGTTCCTGGACTCGGGTAGGCGCGCTGGCCCGGGATCGAATCCGCCCGGCGGATTAACGACGGGGATCGATGTGCCGGCCAGACTGGATGTGGTTTTTAGGCGGTTTTCCAAATCCCGCTAGGTGAATACCGGGCTGGTCCCCATGTTCCGTCTCAGTTAAACGGCTCGCAGACATCTGAACATTTTCGCACTATTCCATGGATTACTCTCGACGCAGTCCGTTGGGGTACACTAATTCCATCCCGGGGGGTACGGGGAGGCGGCAAGAAGGGCATCCGGCCACCCCTTAACCATTATCATGCCAAATCCGATTAATGATGGTTGACTCTGCATACCTTCGGGACAAGGCTCAAATGATAGATAGATAGACAGTAAGTGATATCATTAATCGTTATTAGAGCATACCATTCTGTATTCTAACCAATAACTGCCGTAGACCACTTTCATCTTGCTCCGTTCTAATACGCAGCTTGGTGTTTCCAAACTTATGGAGGGTAGTGTAGGTCGACCAAGGAAACGATTTGCATAGGCACTTCGTGACGACGGAACAGTCATACGATTAATCCCTGTGTGTAGATGAGTGTACGTATAGGTGTGTGTGTGTGTGCGTGGGCGGCGAAAAGCAGTTTGCGGAGTGACTCGGCAGACAGCGCGTTCCAGCGTCGTCAACGAAGTTCTCCTCGAGGTAGCGCCTTGATCCCGGCTGGCAGGGCGAGCTCACAGGCGGCGTGCAGATTGATGGACGGCGGAGGCTGCGGCAGGATTAGGGTCTGGATCGCCTCCAGCGTCACAGCCGGCCGATGCGTCTTCATCAGCGGCGCTGCGCGGCCCGGGCCGGTCACGCTCCCCCCGCATCACGGCGCAGACCGGCTGGTTTGTCGCCGCCGCGGTAACTTGTTGAATGGCGGGCGCCGCCTAACGAGCGCCAGCCTCAACTGCAAAACTCGATTGTCGCGACAAGTCGCCGGCCGGCGTCTACGTGACGGGCTGAGGCGCGGCGGCGCCGTCAACCGGCAGCCGGCTAGGGACCTGTCGGTCGCCGATCGGAGAATAAGTCGCTTGTCTCGTATTGTAGATACTGGCACCAACCAAACGCCGCGTTAAAGTTCGCTCATAGGCACCTATGTTGAGGCCCGTAGTTAAACGGTTTCCTTCTGTATCTGAAGGATTCATGACAGTTTGCTACATCTACATCTACATACATACTCCGCAATCCACCATACGGTGCGTGGCGGAGGGTACCTCGTACCACAGCTAGCATCTTCTCTCCATGTTCCACTCCCAAACAGAACGAGGGAAAATTGACTGCCTATATGCCTCTGTACGAGCCATAATCTCTCTTATCTTATCTTTGTGGTCTTTCCGCGAAATGTAAGTTGGCAGCAGTAAAATTGTACTGCAGTCAGCCTCAAATGCTGGTTCTCTAAATTTCCTCAGTAGCGATTCACGAAAAGAACGCCTCCTTTCCTCTAGAGACTCCCACCCGAGTTCCTGAAGCATTTCCGTAACACTCGCGTGATGATCAAACCTACCAGTAACAAATCTAGCAGCCCGCCTCTGAATTGCGTCTATGTCCTCCCTCAATCCGACCTGATAGGGATCCCAAACGCTCGAGCAGTACTCAAAAATAGGTCGTATTAGTGTTTTATAAGCCGTCTCCTTTACAGATGAACCACATCTTCCCAAAATTCTACCAATGAACCGAAGACGACTATCCGCCTTCCCGACAACTGCCATTACATGCTTGTCCCACTTCATATCGCTCTGCTATGTTACGCCCAAATATTTAATCGACGTGACTGTGTCCAGCGCTACACTACTAATGGAGTATTCAAACATTACAAGATTCTTTTTCCTGTTCATCTGCATTAATTTATATTTATCTATATTTTGAGGTAGCTGCCATTCCTTACACCAATCACAAATCCTGTTCAAGTCGTCTTGTATCCTCCAACAGTCACTCAACGACGACACCTTCCCGTTCACCACAGCATCATCAGCAAACAGCCGCACATTGCTATCCACCCTATCCAAAAGGTCATTTATGTAGATAGAAAACAACAGTGGACCCACCACACTTCCCTGGGGCACGCCAGATGATATTATCACCTCCGATGAACACTCACCATCGAGGACAATGTACTGGGTTCTATTACTTAAGAAGTCTTCGAGCCACTCACATACTTGGGAACCAATCCCATATGCTCGTACCTTAGTTAGGAGTCTGCAGTGGGGTACCGAGTCAAACGCTTTTCGGAAGTCTAGAAATATGGCATCCGTCTAATACCCTTCATCCATGGTTCGCAAGATATCATGTGAAAAAAGGGCTAGTTGCGTTTCGCAGGAGCGATGCTTTCTAACGCCGTGTTGATGCATGGACAGCAACTTCTCTGTCTCAAGGAAATTCATTATATTGGAACTGAGAATATGTCCGAAAATCCTGCAACAAACCGATGTTAAGGATATTGGTCTGTAATTTTGAGGATCCGTCCTTCTACCCTTCTTATATACAAGCGTCACCTGCGCTTTTTTCCAGTCAGGACGTCATTCGTTATAATTTTATGTGCGAGTGTTATTTCTAGTATTGAAATATTCCTGTGAAGAACGTTCAAGCGGCAAGTATTATTCAGTTGCGACTAGACCAATTAATTAAGTAGTAATTGAAATATACACTCATTAAAATATTCAGGGTGCGGATGAATTTCTTGTTGACGCCGAATGTTTCGTCCTCTTCTGAAAACCTCTAGTGGATTTCGCCGTTGTCAGCTGCTGTCTTCCGCTATTGCTACCAGCCCATGGTGGAACACTGGTACACATCTTCTTCAACACTGGAATCCAGATAATACTTCGTTTCACATCTTTCTCCTTCTGATTACATAAAAAACTAAACTGCACCAGAACAGGCTATGAAGGCCCAACGGTACCGACCGGCCGTCGTCTCATCCTCAGCCCACAGGCGTCACTGGATGCGGATATGGAGGGTCATGTGGTCAGCACATTGCTCTTCCGGTCGTATGTCAGTTTCCGAGACAGGAGTCGCTAATTCTCAATCAAGCAGCTCCTCAGTTTGCCTCACAAGGGCTGAGTGCACCCGCTTGCCAACAGCGCTTGGCAGACCGAATGGTCACCAATCCAAGTGCTAGCCCAGCCCGACAGTGCTTAACTTCGGTGATCTGCTGGGAACCGGTGTTACCACTGCGGCAAGGCCGTTGGCCTGTTTAACATAAGGGGCGAACAAATATTTCAGTTGAATGGCCGTACAGTCTAGAATCGGTATGCCAATCAGGCAAAATCATCGTGAGCATTAAGGCAATCATCCCACCGATGCCCCGGACTGAAGATACCCTTTTGGTAAGACATCGTGTCCAGCTGTATGATGAAGACCGTAACTGCCTGCTGCACATCCTCGTCCGACAGTAACTGTCGACCTTTCAAGATTTTTTTTAAGGGACCGAGCGTGATACTTGCGTGAAGACAGATCAGGACTATAGGGTGGGTGGTCGAATGTCTCCTACTTGAGATCCCAGCTGAGGCTGGCATTGCACGTGGACCGGCGTCTAGTGTCTGATTACGACCAGCACGAAACTTAGCGCGTCATTCCACAACGGTGGTTTTCGACAGACATATTCTTCATTATCCGACTGTTATCTGCGGGTGTTTGTACTTCGGCAGCCAAGAAAACGACAACAGCACTTTCGCCCTGTTTAAACGCCTCTGTTATTGACGTCGGCATAGTTCAAGTCTGTGCATTTACAGTACGTACGTCGGAAAGACACGAATGGCACGCCATCCCTTGCCTACACGTCGGTGCTTATATGCGCGCATCGGAGTCGCGTTACGTTGCATATATGCCGCAGCAACGCCTTCAAACGGAAGCTTTTTGATCGTCCCTTATATTACTGAAATGTTTAGTAATGCCTATGGGCCCTCTGCATAGCCTTTCGTGCTATCTGCTTCAGTCATCATCAGTGTTCTGCCCTAGAGCCGGTCCTTTCAAGTAGCTCCCCATGCAGTCCTGTCATTTGCTATTCTCTTCGTTTTCTCCTAATTACTTCCTATCCACCATCTGGTATCTCCTGCGTCCTGTTCTTCGTCTTCTATTCACCGTTCCTATCACGACATCCATCAGTAAACAATTCCTTCTCATCCAATGTCCAAGTCAGCTGTGTTTCCTCTTCCTGATCACCTTTAAAATTACTGTTTCTCCCCCCCCCCCCCCCCCCCCGCCACTCTTCTCAAAACCTTCTCATTTCTCACTTTGTCTGCCCATTTTATCCCTTCCATCCTCCTCCAATCCCACATCTCAAATGCTTCTATTGTTCTTTCATCATCCTTCCTCCGTGTCCAGGCCCCAGCTCAATATAATGCTGAGCTCCATATAAATCACTTCGCCAGTCTCTTCCTCAGATCCCTATCCATACACGTACATAGAAGCAGCCTCTTCTTATTAAATTTCTCCTTGGCAATTGCTAGACGCGTTTTCACTCCTTATTGAATCTCATGTCTTCCGCAGATATGCTTCCCACGTATCTGAAAGCACTAATTTGTTCTGTATCTTCCTGTCCTATCTTTATAGTTGTTCCTACTTTTCTCGTATTTATCACCATATATTTTGCCTTTTTGTTATTAATTCTTATTCCGAACTCCACATGTCTTATTTAATTCTTTTAACATTACAGTCACAGTACTTTCGCTCTTTGCCAGCATCACAATATCACGCGCAAATCGAATACATTTTATCCTCCTACTACCGGCATTCCTGAATAATATGCCCGAAATGCATGTTAAACAATAGCAGAAGAGAGAGCAGCCTTGCCTCGTTTCCCTTCCAATTGTGCCTTCCTTTGCCGCCTTAATACCTTATTCTAATCAAGTATAATCTGATGATCTCTTGGCTGTAAAGCATGTCCCGCAACAGCTTATCTGTATATTTCTCCGCTTATAAAGTTGCCGTTGTATTCCTCTAGTTGTTTTTTGATCGCTCTTTTAGTAGTATCCTTTTACAAGTCTCCACAGCTACAATGTATCCTGTAAATCACGGCTATTTTCCAGTGGTTTGAGACCGTATTTTCCCGACTCTATGTGTGACTGAGTCTTCAGCGTGGATTTGTAGCTTACAGAGATATTCCGTTTTCTCAATATCTTTCCTATGCGATCAGCAGCGTCTTTTATGAACGGCAAGACAACACTGGATTTTACAGACGCCTGTATATTGCTATGCTCTTTTTATCTCGTTGGACGAATATCCATTCATTAGCAGTGGGGATGGTGAGGTATTCCAATTCTGCATCGAACAGTCCAGTTCACTTAGCTCCCTCACTCTATCCGCTAACGTTTTCATAACACCTGCTTTTGTCGAGGGTATTAATTTGAATCCGGTTTAGGTAAAGCCGGTGTGCTTCTGTTTTCCGTAATAAGTGTAAGCTTTCCGGCCGTAAAAGTTTAAATTTTCTAATTGAAATATAGCCTTTTAACAGTATTCGATTTTCTGTACCAAGGCAGACACACTACCGCTTGCAATAGGGCGACCACTCGGGAAAGGGGGGAAGGGGCGATGGTGCATTGTTTGATACTGGCTCCACTCGCCCTAAACGTAGCTTGGCCTAATCTACACTTTTAACTTGTCACAGATGCCTATGATGTTAATAATAATAACAGTAAATTATATAAAATGTTTTAAAATAATAACAACCATTTGTTTGTATCATTGCTTATAATATCACTGTAGAACAACTTCTGAGAAAGTGCACTTCAGAGAAGTGACCCAAATTTAGATGCGTCACGCAACCGATTTAAGAACAACGACACCAACAGACCTTCAGAAGTTCGAAAACGTCATAAAATAGGCAATCGGCCTATGAAATCAAACTACGCACTCACCACTATCAGTATTGTTGGCACTACAAATTGTGAGCAGACGTTTGCAGACTTTAGTTGTGCGGACATGTATATGGTGTGGATGCTGGGGAAGGAAGATTTTTCTGTATTTTCCGCCTACTTTTGGGAAAATAAGTATTTGTTATTTTTTTTCTCAGTAGATAATGGTCTCACGAACAGTTTCGTATTTTTCGCTGGTGGCAGGTACGGTCAACTGGAGTACTGGCGGCTTTACCTGGCTGTAATACTGTCAGGCTGAACGCCCCTCCACGTTGGGTAGCTCTGCCATGCAAATGGAAAGTGTCACTGATAAACATAACTTATAATTTCCTAGAAATCTTGAAATTGTGAGTTTCTGTTTTCATGCTGTTTTATTCTCCTAAAGTTGGACGCGAAATATGAGAATTGGCGTACGTATAAAATATGAACCCCTTTAGTAAAATTTTCATTGGATCCCCATCACCTCCAAGAAGTCTGTCTTGCCTTCTGGGCATCGCGCGGATATCCCGACCTGTTACCAACAACTATGTTCGCGCTTGCGAGGTGTCCACCGTCAGAGGGGCAATGGACACGGTATGAGGAATGTGCCCCATGCGCATGCGTGATATGGTCGGCAAGCAAATCATCTGAGTGCTGTGGATTCAGTCTGTTAGCTCATTTCAAAGCTGACCGAAAGCTATATGGCCAAAATAACATTTAAAGAAATGGAATTTCTACGGGCAAGTGCCCGAAAGCAAATGGATTTGTCAATATCCCGCGAAAATATGAGGATGCACTTTATTTGTGGGATTGTTCGTATTTCGGAGGCTCCCTGATGTACAGTGAGACGATGCCATGATAATGCGCAGCGGAATGCGAAGCTGAACCAACGATAATACGTTAATATCATGAGGACAATATATGAAAATAAAGACGTGATCGTAACTAGTGCTGGAGAAGATAAATAAATATGAAGATGGAAGGTCGATCCACTCCCCTTCCTTCACTCATTCCCTCTCTCGGACAAGAAGATGATAATTGTAGCAGCCGCACTTCTGTGACTGTTGTTGTAAATTAAAAAAAGAAGATGGTCAATTACTCGTATCACCATCTTAGACAAGAAGTCTATTAGGGTATCTGTGAGCATGTTCGCAGTAATGATTATACACTACTGGCCATTAAAATTGCTACACCAAGAAGAAATGCAGATGATAAACGGGTATTCATTGGACAAATATATTATACTATAACTGACATGTGATTACATTTTCACGCCATTTGGGTGCATAGATCCCGAGAAATCAGTACCCAGAACAACCACCTCTGGCCGTAGTAACGACCTTTATACGCCTGGGCATTGAGTCAAACAGAGCTTGGATGGCGTGTACAGGTACAGCTGCCCATGCATCTTCAGCACGATACCACAGTTCATCAAGAGTAGTGACTGGCGTATTGTGACGAGCCACTTGCTCGGCCACCATTGACCAGACATTTTCAATTGGTGAGAGATCTGGAGAATGTGCTGGCCATGGCAGCAGTCGAACATTTTCTGTATCCAGAAAGGCCCGTACAGGACCTGCAACACGCGGTCGTGCATTATCCTGCTGAAATGTAGCGTTTCGCAGGGATCGAATGAAGCGTAGAGCCACGGGTCGTAACACATCTGAAATGTAACGTCCACTGTTCAAAGTGCCGTCAATGCGAACAACAGGTGACCGAGACGTGTAACCAATGGCACCCCATACCATCACGCTGGGTGATTCGTCAGTATGGCGATGACGAATACACGCTTCCAATGTACGTTCACCGCGATGTCGCCAAACACGGATGCGACCATCATGATGCTGTAAACAGAACCTGGATTCATCCGAAAAAATGACGTTTTCTCATCGTGCACCCAGGTTCGTCGTTGAGTACACCATCGCAGGCGCCCCTGTCTGTGATGCAGCGTCAAGGGTCTCCGAGCTGATAGTCCATGCTGCTGCAAACGTCGTCGAACTGTTCGTGCATATGGTTGTTGTCTTGCAAGCGTCCCCATCTGTTGACTCGGGGATCGAGATGTGGCTGCACGATTCGTTACAGCCATGCCGATAAGATGCATGTCATCTTGACTGCTAGTGATACGAGGCCGTTGGGATCCAGCACGACGTTCCGTATTACCCTCCTGAACCCACCGATTACATATTCTGCTAACAGTCATTGGATCTCGACCAACGCGAGCAGCAATGTCGCGATACGATAAACCGCAATCGCGATAGGCTACAATCCGACCTTTATCAAAGTCGGAAACGTGATGGTACGCATCTCTCCTTCTTACACTAGGCATCACAACAACGTGTCACCAGGCAACGCCGGTCAACTGCTGTTTGTGTATGAGAAATCGGTTGGAAACATTGCCCATGTCAGCACGTTGTAGGTGTCGCCACCGGTGCCAACCTTGTGTGAATGCTCTGAAAAGCTAATCATTTGCATATCACAGCATCTTCTTGCTGTCGGTTAAATTTCGCGTCTGTCGCACGTCATCTTCGTGGTGTAGCAATTTTAATGGCCAGTAGTGTACACTTGTCTCGTTGTGCAGAAATACTTTTGATTCGTTTTACGTCACCCCATCGTCAGATCTTTAACGTCGATGTATAGTATTTTGTCACTTATAACCAGTGCCCAAACAATATGTCATATTTTTCATCACATATTTATCTTTGTACGACGGTTCGGAAGCTCTTCGGGCAAGCAATATGAGAAAGAAGCAGCAAATGCATCATGTAGGTAAGGCACAGATTTGTGTAATTGCATCCCCCACGCCCCTCGCATATTGGCTGTAGTTACGCGTGAGTAGCGCCAACATTTATTACACAGTTCATTTGACCACAGAGTGATGCTTCATACTTGGGGATTTGGAACTGTCAGAGATAGGCTACGGCTATAAATGAACTGTGTATTAATATTCTGTTTCGTAATTTCATTCTTTCACTGACGAAGTATCGTCTTTGAATACATACGAAGTGTAATTGGAAAGGTTTAAGAATGGGTTTGTAATTGTATAATGGTGGTACTTGCATGCTACTGTGATACATCTCCTTCAAAATAGTTCCCTTCTGACTGAACACACCGACTCCAACGATGTTTCCTCTGTTGGAAACATTCCTGAAATTTTTTTCCCTGCAGTGTGTTAACGACACCCTACGTATTTGCCTGGATGTCTTCAATTGAGTCAAATCGCTTTCCTTACAGTGAAACTTTCAGTTTAGGAAACAAGCAGAAGTCAGCAGGGGCCAAATCAGGGGAATACGGCAGCTTTGGAGCACAGGAATTTTGAATTTGGTCAAAACTTCAACGATGGAGGAGGCACAATGAGCCGGACTATTGTAACAGTGTAGCACCCAATTCCTGTCTTTCCACATTGCAGGCCTTTCCTTCACATCTTTTCGCTCAAACGCTGAAGGACACATTTGTGGTATTCCTGGTTAATTGTCTGTCCTCCAGGGGTAAATTCATGATGCACAATACCAGCAAAAATCGAAAAAAATGTCCAACATTGTCTTACCTTCGACCGTCTTTGCAGTGTCTTTTTCTGTCATGGTGAACCTGGAGTTTTCCACTGCAAAGACTGCACTTTGGTTTCAGGATCATATCCATATACCCACTATTCGTCGCCTGAAATTATCCTGTTTAACAAATCTGAGGGATTTTTAGTCTTATAAATCAGTTCTTGGCACACTTCAAGTTGGTACTGTCTCTGGTCACTTGTCAACACTTGGAATGAATTTTGCGGACACTCGACGCATGTTCATATCTTCAGTTAAAACTGACTGACCTGCACAGAAACTTAAATTAAGTTCATCAGCCATCTGCCTAATTTTACTTCTACGATCACAGAGCACTAAAAAACGAACTTTCACATATTCATTCGTTTTTTAGGTGGAAGGACGGCCGGACCGTGGTTTATCTTCACATGATTCGCGGCCATTTTTAAATCTGTTGAACCAGACAAAAATATTTTACTGGCTCATATAATTATCTCCAAAAGCTGTTTTTAATAGTTTGTAAGTCTCAGAAGCTGATTTCCCGGTTAAAAAAAAATTTCACACAAACTCGTTGCTCCGTTTTTACATCAATTTTCACGCAGACAGAATCCGGGAACAAGCCCTAACAGACCAGCACTCAACCAGCTGCCACAACGAATTGAATAAAGGAAACGCAGTTTCCTGACAAGCGTGCAAGGACAAGGCAATGACGCACGGCCCCTCCGTGTACCTACCCGCTAAACCAGTAGCGGATCTATTCTTAAAACTTTTTATTCACACCTGATACGTGTGTTTTGCACCATATGGTCGCACACGTAAGCTATTGCATATTTTTCTAAATAAATTTCCGAGTTCTATCATACTTTCTTTCTAATTTCCCTCGCTACCTTACTGACTGATTGTTTTGTGAGTTTTCGTGTTTGAGCATAGAAAATAGTGTTTATATAGACATTGAAAGGCATCAGCGGCACCACCTGAGTCAAAATACGACATAACTGTGTTTCAGAGTAACACTATACCTACAGTCATTATAATTAGATCAGCTGGTGCCCCACAGATAGTAAGTATATAGGGACTTCTGAAAGTAAGTTGACACATGTCGTCCCACACTGAGATCATTGCGCGCAAAGTGTGGAAGTGAAGTGGCACAGCAACTGGATGCGTTGCTTGTAATTGTACAATGATGGTACTTACATGCTACTGTGATGCATCTGCTTCAAAATAGTCCCCTTCTGACTGAACATAATGACTCCAACGTTGTTTCCAATTTAGGAAACATTACTGGAAATTTTTTTCCGGAAGTGTGTTAAGGACGCCCTCCGTATTTGCCTGGATGTCTTCAATCGAGTCAAATCGCTTCCCTTTCAGTGAAACTTTCAGTTTAGGAAACAGGTAGAAGTCCGCAGGAGTCAAATCAGGGGAATATGGCAGTTTTGCAAGTACAGGAATTTTGAATTTGGTCAAAAATTCAACGATGGAGGCGGCACAATGAGCTGGAGTATTGTCACAGTGTAACACCCAAGGACATCACACATATCCATGCCCGAGGCAGTATTCGAACCTGCGACCGTAGCAGCAGCGTGGTTCTGGACTGAAGCGCCTAGAAACGCTCGGCTACAGCGGTTCTGAGGATGTCGTTGTCATTTCTTCGCCTAAACTAATAAAGTGGGTCTTCTAAATTAAACTTGAAATGATTTAATCTGACAGTTGACTTACCTCGGCTGTGTTAAACATGTGAACAGCTAGCTGACGAGAATTGTCAGCGATCGCAAAGAGCGCTTCGTAGCTGCTCGTCGAACAGAGTAGGTGCGTTGCGTATTTTGTACATAGAGAAATGTAAATTCTTGCTGTTTTACCTTATACTAGTAACATAACATAAGGGAAAGTCAAATGAAAAGAGACAGACGGGAAAATGTAAACTCTTGTTGATTTCAAAAGTTGTTGTTGTTGTGGTCTTCAGTCCTGACTCTGGATTGATGCAGCTCTCCATACTACTCTATCCTGTGCAAGCTTCTTCGTCTCCCAATACTTACTGCAACCTACATCTTTCTGAATCTGCTTAGTGTATTCATATCTTGGTCTCCCTCCGATTTTTACTCTTCACGCTACCCTCCAATGCTAAATTTGTGATCTCTTGATGCCTGAGAAAATGTCCTACCAAACGATCCCTTCTTCGTGTCAAGTTGTGCCACAAACTCCTCTTCTCCCCAATTCTATTCAGTACCTCCTCATTAGTTATGGGATCTTTCCATCTAATCTTCAGCATTCTTCTGTAGCACCACATTTAGAAAACTTCTATTCCTTTCTTGTCCAAACTATTTATCGTCCATTTTCCACTTCCATACATGGCTACACTCCATACAAATACTTTCAGAAACGACATACTGACACTTAAACCAATACTCGATGTTAACAAATTTCTCTTCTTCAGAAACACTTTCCTTACCATTGCCAGTCTATATTTTATATTCTGTCTACTTCGACCATCATCAGTTATTTCGCTCCCCAAATAGCAAAACTCCTTTACTACTTTAAGTGTCTCATTTTCTAATCTAATTCCCTCAGCATCACCCGACTTAATTCGACTACATTCCATTATCCTCGTTTTGCTTTAGTTGATGTTCATCTTATATCCTCCTTTCAAGACACTATCCATTCCGTTCAACTGCTCTTCCAAGTCCTTTGCTGTCTCTGACAGAATTACAATGTCATCGGCGAACCTCAAAGTTTTTATTTCTTCTATTTCAAAAGCAATCGCCGTAATTGTTAATACGCATATCCCACTGTGAGTTAGGACAGTCAGTGACTTCATGGCAAAATGTTTCCCGTTTCCTACACAACCATGACTGTACCCAGATGTGCGCCTCTTCGTCCGAAGCAAAAATCGATAGCCTCGAATGTCTTTCTCCAGGGCTTCAAAACTATGGAAAGCGCACAGGGAGAGATAAGGACTCCATGGAGTTTGTGTAAGGGCTTGCCAGTGAAACTTCTGCAGCGTACTCGAAACAGCATACGCACCAGTCCCGTGAAAGTCACGATGACATTCTTCTTTCACTGTAACAGCCCACTGCTTATTGACTTTCAACAACACGGCGCCACAATTAACGCACAGCGATACGTACACATTTTGCAGAAATTAAAGTATACCATCAAGGTCAAACGCGCAGAAATGTTGACAGGCTAGATCATTATGTTGCAGGATAACGTCAAACCACGTGTTACTAAGTTTGTTTCGACTAAGCAACAGCATGATCGCTGTGAAGGCATTACAAAAGCTCCATACAGTCCCTACTGCGTGAAACTTCGTACACAGTGATAAAGAAAGTACAGCCACTGAGTGGTGTGGCATGTGCTGTAGAAAAGCTGGACAGGAGCAAAAATGATTAGCGAACGAGATAAGGCAATAAACAGAAGATTTACTTAACTTCCATTTCTCCAGCCTTGGGAGAGCCAGGACTAACAAAAATCTACCATCTGGTGGGCAAGATGTATGAGACAGACGAAATATCCTCAGACTTCAAGAAGAATATAATAATTGCAATCCCAAAGAAAGCAGGTATTGACAGATGTGAAAATTACCGAACTATCAGTTTAATAAGCCACGGCTGCAAAATACTAACACGAATTCTTTAGAGACGAACGGAAAAACTGGTAGAAACCGACCTCGGGGAAGATCAGTTTGGATTCCGTAGAAATGTTGGAACATATGAGGCAATACTGACCCTACGACCTATCTTACAAAATAGATTAAGGAAAGGCAAACCTACGTTTCTAACATTTGTAAACTTAGAGAAAGCTTTTGACAATGTTGACTGGAATACTCTCTTTCAAATTCTGAAAGTGGCAGGGGTAAAATACAGGGAGCGAAAGGCTATTCACAATTTGTACAGAAACCAGATGAGAGTTATGCGAGTCGAGGGGCATGAAAGGGAAGCAGTGGTTGGGAATGGAGTGAGACAGGGTTGTAGCCTATCCCCGATGTTATTCAATCTGTATATCAAGCAAGCAGTAAGGGAAACAAACAAAAAAAAAAGATTCGGAGTAGGAGTTAAAATCCATGGAGAAGAAATAAAACTTTGAGGTTCGTCGATGACATTGTAATTCTGTCAGAGACAGCAAAGGACCTGGAAGAGCAGATGAACGGAATGGACAGTGTCTTGAAAGGAGGATATAAGATGAACATCAACAAAAGTAAAACGAGGATAATGGAATGTAACCATATTAAATGGGGTGATGCTGAGGGTATTGGATTAGGAAATGAGACGTTTAAGTAGTAAATAAGTTTTGATATTTGGGGAGCAAAATAACTGTTGATGGTCGAAGTAGAGAGAATATAAAATGTTGACTGGCAATGGCAAGGAAAGCGTTTCTGAAGAAGAGAAATTTGTTAACATTGAGTATAAATTTAAGTGTCAGGAGGTCTTTTCTGAATGTATTTGTATGGAGTATACCCATGTATGGAAGTGAAACGTGAACGATAAATACTTTAGACAAAAAGAGAATAGAAGCATTCGAAATGTGGTGCTACAGAAGAATGCTGAAGATTAGATGGATAGATCACGTAACTAATGAGGAGGTATTGACTAGAATTGGGGAGAAGAGAAATTTGTGGCACAACTTGACTAGAAGAAGGGATCGCTTGTTAGGAAATATTCTGAGGCATCAAAGGATCACCAATTTGGTATTGGAGGGCAGCACGGAGGGTAAAAATCGTAGAGGGAGATCAAGAGATGAATACATTAAACAGATTCAGAAGGATGTATGTTGCAGTAAGTACTGGGAGATGAAGAAGCTTGCACAGGATAGAGTAGCATGGAGAGCTGCATCAAACCAGTCTCTGGACTGAAGACCATAACAACAACAACAACAACAAAAACAGCATGAAGACTCATTATAAATAACGCAGCAAAATATAAAGTCCATCTGTCACTACTTTAAGGAGGCTGAGGCTGTCTGAGCTAAGCACGAACGATGATGTTAAAGCCGCAACTAGGCAGCATCTGCGTAGCAAAGTCGCTCCGAGCACAATTGGCTTGTGCGATGCCACCGACCGTCCTACACTACGGCAGCAGAGGGAGTGCGTACACCAGAGCTGCTGGAGGCATGGCTCAGCGGGTATGCACCATTGGGTTCTTCAGATTCCGCATGACCGCTGTAGGCGCCCGACGAAAATTTGCGATTTCGTTGATAATTCTGACACCCGTAGGGTGGCTTCAATATATGATACCATAGTCCCAATATCTCCCCATGCGATTTCCATATTTTTAGAGCCCCGGAGAAAGATATTCGCGGCTGTCAATTTGCTTGAGTCGAAGAAGTGAACACCTGGGTACTATCGTGGTTCTGTAGGGAACTGCAAACATTTTTCCATAAAGGCACTGACTGTTTTGTATTGCAGTGGGATACATGTATTAACAAAGCCGGCCACAGTGGCCGAGTGGTTCTTGGCGCTTCAGTCCGGAACCGCGCAACTGCTACGGTCGCAGGTTCGAATCCTGCCTCGGGCATGGGTATGTGTGATGTCATTAGGTTAGTTAGGTTTAAGAAGTTCTATGTTCTAGGGTACTGATGACCTCAGATGTTGAGTCCCATAGTGCTCATACCCATTTTTCTTGTATTAATATGACGATTACTTTTGAAATGATAAACAGCTTACTTACTTTGTGCCGTTATTTGTCTCTTTTTCATTTGACTGCCGCTTATAAGTGAATTGCGTGACACATGATTGGGGAGCAAAATAACTGATGATGGTCGAGGTAGAGAGGATGTAAAATGTAGACTGGCAATGGCAAGGAAAGCGTTTCTGAAGAAGAGAAATTTGTTAACATCGAGTATAGATTCAAGTGTCAGGAAGCCATTTCTGAAAGTATTTGTATGGAGTGTAGCCATGTATGGAAGTGAAACGTGGACGATAAATAGTTTAGACAAGAAGAGAATAGAAGTTTTCGAAATGTGGTGCTACAGAAGAGTGCTGAAGATTAGATGGAAAGATCCCATAACTAATAAGGAGGTACTGAATAGAATTGGGGAGAAGAGGAGTTTGTGGCACCACTTGACACGAAGAAGGGATCGGTTGGTAGGACATGTTCTGAGGCATCAAGGGATCAACACTTTAGTATTGGAGGGTAGCGTGGAGGGCAAAAATTGTAGAGGGAGACCAAGGGATGAATACACTAGCAGATTCAGAAGGATGTAGGTTGCAGTAGGTACTGGGAGATGAAGAAGCTTGTACAGGATAGAGTAGCATGGAGAGCTGCATCAAACCAGTCTCAGGACTGAAGACCACAACAACAACAACAACAACATGATACGTGTGCTGTAATGTCTGTAACGATATGAAGCAAAAACAAATACGACGAAAATATCACGACTACACAGGATGATTTTTTAGTTTAATGATCCCTGATGTAAAAAAAATAAAAAATAAAAAAAACAAGATCGTACCTCACCCTGCTGAGCGACTTTCTCCACTGGCGAGATGGCGGGGACCTCACACCTTGCGCAGCGGAAAAGGAGTCAGCGTGTGGAGGCAGAAGGTACTGCATGTAGCACTGGACATAAACCGTTTCGCAGTTTGTGAAACAAAAGCGGAGAACGTAGAGCCGCAACGCGCCCCAGCGAGGCAGCTGCTTTATTCAGAGTGCCCGAGACACAGCGTGGGCCTAAAGAGCAGCGTCATATCTCACCGGAGTCGCCGTAGGTGCGAGAGCACACTGCCAGAAATCACCGGGCAATGAATTACCATTTTAGGTGAAACCCCTCGGGATTAAGAGCGCCTCGGATTCTTCCGCCACTCCGGCTGCCTGGCGCCTAACAGATGGGTACTTGGCCGGGATTAAAGTGCGGCGTATTGAAATATTTTTGTTTTCACGAGGTCCTTGGCGTGGCAGCGGGCCACCGCGCCGTCACACGCCAGGCTCGGCTGTTTCTTGCCTCTCACCTCTGCAGCCCACTTCGGGGCGCTCCTAACCCCTCTCTCCCCTTCACCCAGTTTACAATGCAGAGTCCGCACGGGGCGCAGACTCTTTCTCGTTTTAATACACTGCCCACCCGGCAGCGACCGCCGCCGCCGCTACCACCACCGCCACCTCCGCCTGCAGCGCCTCGGAGCGGCTGCTGAAATACGACCTAGAAAGTAATATTAGCCTAGTCCTATTATGGCGGAGTTTGCCGCCGGGGGTATTTAGAAGGGGTAGCCGCCGGGAGCAACTGCAATATAGCGCTCATTAATCACACCCGCACAAATAATACGGACAAGGAAAATTATTTGCTCTGTTTGTTTTAAAAGAATGTTATGCACAACGCGGTTATATACAAAAACCTCTCGCCCCTGCAGGAGGATGGGGAAAAAAAAGGAATATAAAATATATACGCACGCTGGCGCAACAAAAGTAACACGCCGTTTTTATGCTTTCCTCCTTTTTTTCCCCCACTCGGCCGTGGTCCAGTTCCGTAGGCCTGCCGCCTCCAAGTCCCAGAGACCCACCTGCTTTGCGCGTTTGTTAGGTCAGAAGTAGTTATGTCGCCACTTCGTGCCGTGCGTACACTACAAGAGCTGCAGGCGAGAGTTGCAAGACAGATGCCTGCTTCGCTGCCACCTTAGTGTCTAAATTGTCGGTGTGAAACAGTCGATTTTGAACTAAATGAAAAAGAAGAGCGTCTGCTAACGATGAAGGAGATCACTGTGACTCATGTGCGAACTAAGCAGAGATTGGTGTAATTACGGCAAATGGAAAACGCAGTAGTAAGAGTTACTTTTCATATTTGTGGTTATTGTGAGGACTGAATAAAAATATCAAATATATTAGGAACAGATAATGGATCTTGCATGGAAAGATTTACAGAGTTCCGAAAAGAGGTCATAAATTGATATTCATAAGGAGACCAAGTAAAGTACCATGCGCTTGTAAAGCAATACAACAATATCGAAGAAATAACACATAGCTCATTAGCATAATTTATTAGTAACAATGATGAATTATAGCACTGGATAAATGTCAAGATAATTCGCCCGTGGTGTTTGATGACTTTGTATTGGAAAATCAAGATGTAGTAAGAGAGTATGTTACTAGAATGAGGTATAAAGGAATAAACTGCTTTGTGTCGTCTTGTATAAATATAGTTAGAAAGTTGAGACCGTCTCTTGCTAGCTGCTTCGCTGTTTTTAAACACGATGATGATAATCAGGTCCCATATTCCGAGGAGCGTACGGAACGACGCGGGAGACCCGCACCGCCGACTAGGCAAGGTCGTAGCGGAGATAGTTTGCCTTTGCCTTCCTCCGACCGTAAGGGGGATGAATGATGATGAAGACGACAACACAACAACACCCAATCATCTCGAGGCAGGGAAAATCCCTGACCCCGCCGGGAATCGAACCCGGGAACCCGTGCGCGGGAAGCGAGACGCTACCGTAAGACAACGAGCTGCGAACTTTTAAACATATCTGACCGAAATAAAAGCGGTCTATTCCTTTATACCTAACTCTAGAAAAATGCTCTCTTACTACTTCTTGACTGTCTGTCCTTGTCAGAGGTGAGATTGGTGCTTGAAATAGTACAGTAAGTAGATTGTTAATAGAGCTGACACGTGTCCTTATTTCTCCAGATTTGTCCCAGTTTTGAGGCCGTACAGGGGCGTCTTGAGGGTTTCTTTATGTATATCTCTCCACCGTAAAGCATGGCCTTTTCTTGTGTCTGAAGAATGTCGCATGTCTGGAAGTAAATGGATTGTAATGAATATTATTTTAACGACACTAAAGAGAGGCGCGAAGTTAGTTCTAGTGTACAAATATTTTCCATACTGAGAACAATGAGAAAAATGATTCAAATGGCTCCAAGTACTATGAGGCTTAACATCTGAGGTCATCAGTCCCCTAGACGTAGAACTACTTAAACCTAACTAACCTAAGGACATCACACACATCGATGCCCGAGGCAGGATTCGAACCTGCGGCGGTAGCAGCAGCGCGGTTCCGGACTGAAGCGCCTAGAGCCGCTCTTGCACAGCGGCCGGCTACAGTGAGAAGCCACCGACAATCGACGATCGCATGCACAGCGGTAATCCCTCCCTCCTTCCCCCCCCACCCCCCCCCCCCCCCCATTCCCACCAGACAGTATCGCGTAAGCAAAGCAATTGTGCGAGAGTATGTTACGCACGAAACTTCGGAGTCCAAACGTAATACCTCGGTACTCTTCCAATATAGAGTCATCAAAGACCAGAAGTATATTATCTTGAAATTCATCCAACGGCATAGTGTGACCGCTGTTGCTAATAAACGATGCTAACGAGATCCTGTTGTTTCTTCAACATTTTTGCACTGTTTTATAAGCTCACAGCACTTACATTGGTCTACGTTTTTGGAGTACATGTATACATGGCTTACTTTATTCCAGTTTAACCAATCAGGAGCTAAGAGATAGTTTCTAATCATTAAAGTCATTCTGCTGGACCCACTTTGTCCTGGTATTGCTTATAGAATTGCGTTGTATTTTTATATGCTGACTTCTTCCCTGGAATTTTATTTTAGGATCCCAATCTATCTTCATTTAACTACTAATAAATTTGTAGATTATTTCACGAGAGTGATAGTTCACCAGTGCTCGAGGAGAGACTGACTGTACATAAAAGAGACAGCTACATTAGTGTAGCATTGATTAGATTTTACACATTTTATCTCCAGATGTCACATTAGAAAATAACAAACTGGATTGTGATGGAGAAACAATAGCAATTCCCATTCGTCAGTAACTTCGAAAAGTATATAGAACTACTATTGAGAGTGAGGTTAAGTCATACATGTATCTAAAAGTTAGTATTTGAAGTGCTGTAGGATTCACTGCTCAGTTTAATACAGCTGATGAAGAGACCGTAGCTAATGAACCTCCTAAAATTTTACCATGTGAATAACTAACATGAATTTTAAGTTAGCTGATGGAATGTTCATTAAAAATTCAAAGCATTTCCATCATGAAACTAATATTACTGAGTGTCCCAGAAGTCTTTCCCTGAGTACAAAAATTCATAAAGAATAATGTATGACACATAGATAAATACTTTTTACCTTGAATTGCATGTGATAATTCAAATTTCCGTGTATATATGTACTTACGGTTACTTTGTTTGTTACGATGCCCAGTGAAGTAACAACAGAATCAGGCACCATTTGCAAACAACATGCATTCAAACGAGTAGAAAGTTCAGTGTGTCCTCTGGTGTCACGAGACATGGTGAACTTCATTATGTTACCTGCACTTCAAGATTAAGGATATGTGTCTGTGTGTCATATTTTGTGCTTTATGCTTGTTTGTAATTAGGAAAAGACTTCTGGGACACCCTGTATTACTTAATTTAAGCATAGAGCTGATTTGATAATCTATAATTTATGAACCACATATATTTGTTCCGATTTGTGATTAAGTTCACGATAACTACAACTGATAGAAATTAGAATTTGAATGGCCTCTGTGGCTCTGCAGTAAGAGCTGTTTTTGAGATGAAATAATGGAGTTATTCATAATAAATGAACAAGTTTGAAATTTATAAATTTTATTCTTTTCATGTGAATGAGAAGTGTAAGAATAACCTGAATACTCCTAACGAAATTACAGAGATTAACATTCATATTGGTGATGGCTGGTTGCATCCTAATCTCACTTAATTGTATATAGGCTTGAGGATAGTTCAAGGTAATGTTACAGACTACCTAGCATATGGATTAAAATCCAATGTTGCGAAGCTATTTGACTGTGTAACCATAAAGAAAGGAAATAATATTTTATCTAGAGTGGAAAATCCATTTATTTCATCATGTGTTTTGTGCAGCTGACTTCACCTTTTGCTGATAAAATATGCATGGGAGGTCATATACTTAACAATGGTAAAATAAAGAGTAAGAAGAATGAAGTATTTTACCTGCTGGAACTGCTTGGAGTATCTTTCAAAGATTGTAAGGAATTGCTGTGCTTTACTTGGGGTGCAAGTGCAGGAGATTCTCTTCTTAGGTTGGCTGATTATAACGTTGCCGGAGTTGGGATAAAAGATACTGTTACAAAAGAAGGTAAACATTTTGGGGAAAATATGGAAATTCGAACGCCAGTTGCTGTATATGAAACTAATTATGAGCATGAACAACGAGAAAAATCTTAAAATACTGATATCTTTCTAAGAATTTCAGACTCAGGAGGTAACTGAATTAAGTGGTAAGGAAGCTTTTAAAAGACGTTGGCGAACATACTGTCTTCATGGTTTCTATCTCTGTTACAGCTGTCGATGATGTCCATTCTGACTATTGACTAATGAAAGTACTTTTTCGCTCATGACGATAACTGCAACACCAATAACTCTCACTGGGAATGCGTTGGAAACTGGTGTAACATTGTTGGGACATTTTCCAGCATCGTTTCTATGTGAATATGTGGTTCGGCATACCCAACGGTAGATTAACTGGACTGTTTTATAAAATCGTCATACGTTTTACGTTTATGGATAATTCCTGAAAAATGAGTGGCCACTGTTATCGGAGGAGGTTTCTTTATTTATCAGACTATGTACCTCCTTCAACATTATGAAACTCCACTACATTCTACCTACCAGCAAGATACATAACCCAAATGGATACATAACCCAAATGTTAACATTTATTCACTCACAGATCAATCGCAAGGACTGATGCCATTTGTTATCAAAGACGGCACACTTTATATCTCGACTGATTTTTGTTAGGAGGGTAAGATTAAACCCAAAATTTAAAGAAAAAATGGAAACAAAAGTGTAAGGAATGATGTAACCCCTCAGCATGTATAGCAGGGCCTCGTCGAGAAATATTACCAATAATGTTTTCACAGTACAGTGATAGCGTCAGTAGAGTGGGTTTTGGAACTAGCGTTTAAAGTATTGTCAAGTAGTCTTGTGCTTTAGCACAAAAGCAGTTGCTCCAATAAAGTGCTTGATCGTTTTTGTGTGGTGACTTTCACGTATAACTTCCAAATAAATTTAAGTCGGATCATATACTATAAAAGTATTTTAACTCAACATTGTCCACATCGCTGCCACCTAAAATAATTCCCATACCTCCCGAAAATATTCGCCGATAATACTATGCTAAGGATTCATTAAAAAATCAGTAAGAACCCGAACCTGGCCTCTTTACAGAAACGAATTCCAAAGTATAAAACGGGTTCAAACTTCTGAACGCTTTACAAATAAGTGAATTTGTAAAATATTTACCATTAAGCACGAAAAATCTTAGTGGTCAAAGTCGTAAAACCCTAATTTTGTTCATTTATTAGTATAGGATTATTCACCCAAAGACTAATGAAAAGTCGTAAAACCCTAATTTTGTTCATTTATTAGTATAGGATTATTCACCCAAAGACTAACGAAAAAGTCATAAATTAAATCGTCATTCTTGTAGCTGAGGGTTTACCACTTGAAGAACGACCATCTCTTTTGCTTTCATATTTTTTTCCTCTGTAAGCGAGAAAAACTTTAGAAAAGGTTTGTAATTATGCTCAAAGTTCATTGGTAGTCACCAAGTGCTCTCATTATCAAACACTGGATTGGTATAGTTGGGTAACTCGCGAAACATCTTAAGAAAAACTACACGCGTATCTCAATATCTGTGCTCTATGACGTCATATCTCCTGCGCTGTGTGTCATACAATGCTATAATTATGCAGGCACAATCAGTGGTATATGTTGAAAGTGGCTAATTAGTTTTTGTTATATGGTAATGCGTAGTTGTATTTACTGGTATTTCGTCTGCGTGGTAATGTGAAATTGAACTTGTGATTAGAGAAACAGTTAAGCTCATATTTAAGTTCGTAGGTAATCTCGTAATTCTTGAAAAGTGATCAGCAATGTGAAAGTTAATCAATAATGCAACATTAAACTGTGTACTGTAACGCTCGTCACGAGAATAGTCTGCTCTGTTAAATTTATGAAAACTGTCCTGTTAGCAATAATACAAGCGATCTGACTGCGAGACAGATTTGATATATAAATAACTGCCAAAAATGCCCTGCCTGATAAGTGTGTCACTGTTGAAATGTTGATTTATCACACGTAAATTATAAATGGTCTACCTTTTCGCGCAATGAATAAATGATGTGCTGCTCTCTATCTCTCTCTCTCTCCCTCCACTACACTCACAAGTAGTTTCCACTAAGTCTCTCGCAGTGCAACCTCTTTGGCAGAGATATTTCCTGCTATTGCTCACATGATATTGAAGCTTTACTTTTCCGAGTGACATCCAAAAGTCACCAAAATTATAATTTTCTCTATAAAACCAAACCCTTACCATGTGGATACTTTTTGCAAAATGTGTTTCGACTATAGCTGGTAATAAAGAAATAATAAATTATAGCGTTGTGCGTAATGGTGAAATTTTACTGCACACTTCGCGAAAATGCAGTAAACGATAAACGTTTTGACTTTCATTATTCTGTGGGGGTTGTCAGCGAGTTAAAGTTTCGAAACGCTATGTAATTAGTCTATGAGTAACGTTTGTCTCAAGTCTCTAAGCGCTCTCATTCCCAAATACCAGATGAATATAATTTCGGTAGTTTGCGCGGCGTGACTTACGCTGCGTCAAAGCTTATACACAGTTTCTACCTATAAAACTTGACTTTTGTGGTACACGATTAACGTGAGATTGAACCTCTTAACGAGTAGATTATGATGGCAATTTAAATTTTTTATTTCTACCGATTGAAAATAAAATCTTTCTTGCCTTACGAAGCCAATTTGTAAACTGTCTCCCTTAGTGGCCAGCCTTTTTATGGAAGATGTTCTGGAGAGAGCACTTGAATCAGCTACCCTTAAACCAACTGTATTTTGGAGATATGGGGACGATACTTTCATAGTGTGGCGTCATGGCTATGATAAATTGATGGAGTTTCTTAGCCACCTCAACTCCTTTCATAAAACCATTCGGTTCAATACGGACATTCAGAAAGAGGGTTATCTGACTTTTTTGGATGGCACGGATACACAGAAGAATCATGGCTCTTCGGGTCATTCAGTTTATCGTAAGCCCATGCATACTGATTCGTATTTGCAAACGTCAAGTTGTCAGCACCAGTCGCAAATTTTTAGTGTGCTTATAAGAGAGCTGATACTGTCTAGAATAAGACAGTTTGCCTGAAGATTTCGCCCACTTAAAGACAGGGTTCAGAAAAATTGATATTCCACCAAGCAGATTAACAGGGCATTGTCATTTAAAACCAATGATCATGAAGTGGATAAAGAGGAGAACACGCCACCGAAACTTTTAGCTTTTCTTCCTTTTGTGGGTAACGTTTTGTTTAAAATAGCAAGAGTCATCTGTAAATTTCAGGTGAAAATGAGTTTTCGTCCACCATCTAAGATTGCAGACGTTTTGGAATCAATGAAAGACCGCTTACTATTATTGAAGACCGGAATTTACCAAATGGTTCAAATGGCTCTGAGCACTATGGGACTTAACTTCTGTGGTCATCAGTCCCCTAGAACTTAGAACTACTTAAACCTAACTAACCTAAGGACAGCACACACATCCATGCCCGAGGCAGGATTCGAACCTGCGACCGTAGCAGTCCCGCGGTTCCGGACTGCGCGCCTAGAACCACGAGACCACCGCGGCCGGCATTTACCAAATACATTAACAATGTGGTACATCTTACGCAGGACAGATCGACGCACTATGAAAGAAGGCCGCACTGAACATCAACGTTGCACTCGCGTTTTGCCGCCAAGCAAGTCCGCTATTGCCGAACGCTGTATTTCCAGTGCACATTCAATGGAGTACGACAGAACCACGATTCTAGCTACAGCAACATTTTTTTACGACTCTATTATTAAGATATCCGTGGAAATACACCAGGCGTGCAAGCTGATGAACCGATGAACCGTGATAGCAGCTACCAGTTTGACAATGCAGTGATCCCCATCATTTCCACAATGTGTTCTTCTCGAAGACAGAGTGTGCCAACGGCCGCAGCATGCGGTAATGCAGAGAACAGTTGAGTTCCACGGTTCCATCAGCGAGGGTAATGCCGCCGGGAATTGTGTGATCCATCTGTCAACTTGCCATCAACGCATGCGCGTAACACTCGCAGGGCGCTGTATATAGCGGAACGGAGCGAGTCTTCGTCAGTCTCTGGTGCCTCATCAGAAGATGGCTGACAGGTGCCCGATCGAAATATCGTCGAATGAATTAAACGACGACCATCTGCAAGCCCACAATAATTGTTTGAACATATAATTCGTCGCAAAATTTTAAAATTCACAATATGTAAACAACTGGGTGAAAGACTTCGCGGGCATTACTGCACTACCCTCGTTAGAAAGAGAAACTTCACAACGTGAAAATAAAGTTGAAGAAGTTCACAGGTATCTGGTGAATTATTTACGATACCATTTACATCTAGAAATATTATTTAAATATTCTACTAAAACGGCTCCTGAAAGTGGTCCAAATAATTGCTTTGTGATAACTAAAATTACCGATGGTAGGCAAAATCTTACTGTTACAGGTCTTTAATGCAATGTGGGCAAAACGTGAAATTCATCAAGGACGGAAAATATAAATTTTCCTGTTTTTGTCAAATCCATATAAAGATCTTTCAACAGGCGATGTATATCATCCAATCGCGCTACCTTTGTTCTTAAGAAAGACTTTTGAACTCGTTCTTCAGTTACGTTTCGAGTTGTGATCGTACCACGATACAATTTTCCCACTGTCGCAGTATGGCTTTCGGGAGGGTAGGAACACCATTGACTAAACTGACTAAATATCCTGACGATCGTCATCGAGAAAACATTCACAGCGAAAGGTTATCTTATACTTATCGCTTTATTCTTGGAAGTGTCTTCTACAATTGACTCTGTTTACGTCTCTTGCTTTTGCGAAAGGGTCGAACATCTAGATAAAGCACATATATGTGTTCGTTTTTGCAACTTTATTATGATCGTAAAAAAAAAAAAATGAATTGATCGTGTGGCACTGGTGGCCGGGAGGTCCCATCCGGGGAAGTTCGGCCACCGATTTGCAACGTCTATTACAGGTGGTGCCACATCGGGCGACTTCCGTGCCGGTGACGATGAGATGATGATGATGACAACACCCCACCACTAGCGGAGAAAGTCTTCAACCTGGCCGGGAATCGAAACCGGGTCCTCCGCATGGTATACAAACACGTTACCACTATTTCTTTTTTTTTTTTTTTGGTCGTTGCATTTTTTCGGGGCTGACGTCGAGTTCATTGTTGATCCATTCATCATTCAGATTTTCGCTACAGAGGACATCTAACCCTCTGACAGAATGCGCTGAGCAGGCGGGTCGGCACTCAGCTAAGCAGGCGGACATTATCATCGTAGAACCATTTACATCAGACACGAAGACAATACTTCACGTGGAACCTTCTCAGTGTTGAAAGGGATATCTCAAAACGTTATTCTAAGCGCCCCCCTCCCCTCTCCTGCTCTATTATATAGTTTATTCACAACAAACCTCGATAACATATTTGTCCCTGCAATTCACTTCCTCCGATACACAGACGTTGTTTATATTTACACACTGCACAAGGCTATTAAAGTATCACTTTTACCAAACCCCGTAATTGTCTCCAATTGAAAAGGTTTTTAATTTGGTTCAAAGGTACCTACAACTACCATCTGCAGTGGTGCAAAACCTTGCTGCTCTGCGACGCCACCGTCGCGCTCGACTATGCTTCAAACAGCAAGCTGACGGTCATGCGAAAAGAAGGCCATGGCTCGGACGTTCATGTGACTTGTTAGGTGGATTAATGATGTCACATTGGCATCGAACTTCGCCACAATTCTGCCCGACGCCACCGTGCACGTGTCACACGACGGGAAAGCAGTCACAGTACTTCTTACTTACATTTCACGCCTTCTTTTAACGCCTCTGTGATGGATGTCAGAACAGCGACGCCGAGCGTTAAAATCACGCGGCCGAGGAAATGTTTCACACACACCGCCACTCAGAAACAATACGAGAAGGCCTCAGAGGGTGAAGTAAACCACCCCTTTCCTTCGATCATTGTGTCTCACACACTCTGCGGACAGAAACGACAGTTTCTGACAACCTGTGACACTGCTGACACTCCCGGACGTTTCAACCCGTTCCTAAGGACATTGTGGGGCAGAATACCCCTTGGCGTGGAGCACGACAGTTTTTGCTTTCGTGCACAGGTTGGAACCACTAGAGATCGTTCAAAACCATTCGACGAATTATGAACGTAAACCGATGTAGCACCGGATGCTTACGCATTTTCAGCCATGTGGCGTGATCACGAGGAGGGGCGGAGGAGCGCTATTGACACATACGTAGATGATACGGCAAAGGGTCGCTCTAAGACCGGCCCGCCTCCCCTCCTCCCCAGTACGCCAACGACAACACCCTCGGTGTCACCAGCCGACCTTTATTGAGAATTTTAAAAATACGTCTGCTCACAGATGACCTGTGGAGTAGTCCTAGGTGCCTACAGGAAGGCTTCTGGAGTCGGAGAGGTGTGGAGCGTTGCCTGCCTGCAGACACCTAGGACGACTTCAAAGGCTTTCTGTGTACCGGCCCTTTTTTAAAATTATCAGTGAAAGTAGACAGTCGTCACCGAGGGTGTTGCCGAATGGGGTATATCCTTCACCGCTTATTCACGCATGTGTCACTGTCGAACACCGAGGTGACCAAAGGAGGGGCGAAACAGGAGGGCTGGAAAAGCACAGGTATCCTTTGTGTGGTGTCCTGTCCATTCGTCTCTTGTAGGGTGCCTAGAAAGCTGTTTTCTCAGCTAGACAACATTCAAGCGAAACATACTAATGGAGTTTATTACAGTAATTGAATTACTTACTTTGTATTTACAACGAGTTGTCGCAAGCAATTGGCGACATGGAAATAATCAATGTCCTTCGCTGCATACAATGTCCATCTGCATACAATGTCCATTCAAGTTAATCACACAAGTTCATATGGATCACAAGTCACGGCTCTTCTAGGGCATTTTCTAGTCCGGCTCTACTAGTGTTCAGCCGAGGCTGGCAGAAGCGGCGCTTATATTCTCTTCGGACTGAGGTCGCTCCTGTCGTGGTGCGGTCCTAGTCAGCGTACTATTTGCTGACGTCGTCTCAGAGCCTTCTCTGCTCTTACGTTCTTGATCTTCGTGTCGGCGCTTGTCGTTACGCCGGAACACTTTGCTGCTTCAGATCACGTTCAAATTTTGTCGAATGGTTTCGAACGGTTCCAACATGTACACAAGATAAATTCCAAAGGGGTGCCATCACGCTCAATGGTGATTGAGCCCGACTGTGCCCTTAGAGAAGGGTTGAAGCGCCTGGAGGTTTCAGTAATGTCAAAGGTTGCCAATAAAGTCGTTCTGTTGCTCACCGCAATGCGAACTGCCCTTTTCGACCACGAAGAGTGCGGGAATCAACGTTCCAAGGAAAGGGATGGTTTCATTGACTCCCTTTATGCCTCCCCCTGACGCCTTTTCGAGTCGATTCTGAGCAGGGGCGTGTCTCAATTGTTTTCCTTGGTTACCCACTTATTACGCTGGGCGTCGCGGATCTGACCTCCATCAAAGAGGTGTCAAAATGAGGGATGAAATGTAGGCAAGAAGGCGTTTGAGGACCTTCCCATCGTGCGACACGTGCACAACGGACCCGACAGAATCGTGATGAAATTTGGTACCAATGCGATATCATTAACCCACATCACACGGCACGTGAACTGCCGAGCTCTGACTTTTTTTCGCATGTGTCGACACCTTGCTGTTTGAAACATCGGCGGGCCCGAAGCTGGCGTCGTAGGGCTTCACGCTTTTGCATCGTTACAGGGGAATGTTGTAGGCACATCTGAACCACATTTGAAACTTTTGTGCCGGCCGTTGTGACAGAGCGGTTCTAAACGCTTCAGTCCAGAACCGCGCTGCTGCTACGGTCACAGGTTCGAATCCTGCCTCGGGCATGGATGTGTGCGATGTCTTAGTTAGGTTTATGTAGTTCTAAGTCTAGGGGACTGCTGACCTCAGATGCTTGGAGCCTTTTGAAGCATTTGTTTAAAACTTTTGTATTCCAATTGGAGACATTAAGGGGTTTGGAGAAACTGATACGTAATTGTGTTGCACAGGGTTCGAGGGAAGTTTTCAACCCAACTGGTTACTGATTCTGGTGATAGAGGTTTACTGTTGATTCTTGTCGCATCCCAGACTTCTAGAACAAGGGCATTGCTCTTATATGAGTAATGCAGCCGATCTATTATGTAAATGCTACCTGAGTAAAAGTTTCAATATGGCAGTTACCAAATATACTGTGATATTCTTTACACGAAAACTTGTACATACCCAATGAATACGGTATGCTTGGGACCTTTTAAATTTAAAGGTCGACTGGTCGGCAGAGATATTGACTGGAGATTCATCTGGACAGCAGACGTTCCCAGACAAAACACGTTATGAAAACAAAAAAAAAGTTCTAAATATTTTAGATATTGTATGTGATGAACCATAACATGCTACTTTACAGTACGAACATTTCGCTATGGAGCTGCGCGGGATTAGCCGAGCGGTCTTAGGCGCTGCAGTCATGGACTGTGCGGCTGGTCCGGGCGGAGGTTCGAATCCTCCCTCGGGCACGGGTATGTGTGTGTTTGTCCATAGAATAATTTAGGTTAAGTAGTGTGTAAGCTTAGGGACTGATGACCTTAGCAGTTAAGTCCCGTAAGATTTCACATACATTTGAACGTTTTTTTTCGCTATGGAGTTTCCTTTTTGCAAACTCTTCACAATATATGACAACAAAACTAAATGTACTTTAGAACTGTGCTATCAGAAAATGCCTAGGCGCAATGTCACCAACCAATGCCTTTCTAACAGAAACCAAAGAAATATTTCTTGGGATCCGTAGAGAACTACCGTCTAACAGGTCTCCACATCAAAAAATCTGCGATACTTAATCATCCTATCATGGTCAAAGCTCAGAGTTTGGCAGAAAGAAGTTACCCACAAGAAAGCAATCGCACGCAGCTGTTAGTGAAGAGCTTCCGTAGTCTCGTACTCACGTTTCCTTTGATAAGGAAACCTACCGATCAGTAAGGGCCAACAATTGAGTGTTAGTAGTGGTGTAACCAATTACATGTGAAGTGGATGGTCAGATTTCCTGCGTACACATACTGACTGGTGCAAAACACACGAGCGAATAGATAACAAAAAACTTTTCAGTACAACAATGAAATTGTGTTTATACTGCGGAAGTAAACGCAAATAAATCAGCAGCTATGTTCAGAAAAAAAAGGAACAATATATTGTTCCTAACCGACTTTGGAAGTGCTTCGGAGTAATAAGGGCATCGTAAATGGGAATTTGATAACTGTAGTTTTCACATGGAGGAATTATAACGAAAGACAAGATAGAAAACACAATCATTAATTTAATTTCGGTAAAGGGGTTCTCAGATATCTGGCAAAACTAAATAGAAAATGCCCTTGTAAAAGGGCGATTGTCCTGCCCAGTCTGGAAAATTGGAGAGAGCGGGGGTGCTAGTCATTGGGACTTCCACCGCTAGGTGGGTAATGCAGCCCCTCAAGGAAACAGTGTACAGAGCGAGAAAGAATGCCCGTGTGTACTCTATGTTTGCCGGAGGAGTAGGATTGTCTCGTCCGTGACATGGAACAGACCCTGCCTGGGCTATCGAGCGCACGAGGTTCCTTTCGTCTGATGGCTGAACCAGTGAAGGCAGCTAGCAACACACCCAGGGTACGGGCTATACTCACTATTTCTACCATCATAACCGGGGACGATCGCCGTCCTCTGGTTTGTGGTAGAGACGAATGTCTAAACCATATGTACAGACGACTCTGCGACGGTATCAGATGCGAATCTCTCGACCACCGCTATCGGGTGGAGAACTGTTGGGTTCCCCTTAATTGTTCAGGCGTGCACTACACCCAGGAAGCGGCTACTAGGATGCGAAGTAGGCGTGGCTCTCACATGATGTTTTTAGGTTAAAGATATACCCCCACCGCTTGGAATCAGAGATGAATTGTCTGTCAAAATCGAAATTACATCAGCCACAATACTCTCAGAGAATGCGTCACAGGACTCCACCACCAGAGACGAAAAGTGAAGGTTTGACAGTGCCAGCCACTCATGCTGGCGATACGTTAGAAAAATCATCAAACAAACAAACGTCGGCCGGAGAACTTGAGACAGAAGTGAACAGGCAGTTTGTCATTTTGCTGCATCTGCATCAGTTGACATTTTTTTCACTTTTTTCCAGTTCGCGAATTCCATGACAAGATTTAAATCTGTACACACACCCGTTACTTGTCACAAAGATTAATCGCCATTTTCTCTTTATGTAGTTGCAATCCCTTTTCAAAGACCAAATGAATAGAATTTGGTTGCCCACTCGATCTTTTTTGTAGAAACCAATAATACGAAGCTTCTTCCAAAAGTTCGTTTTTAGGTTTCTTCATCACTTTTCGAAGTCTTTACTATCAAGTTTTCTTCACATCTGAGTCGGTATTCTCCCTAATATGGCTTGCCATAGAAGTACCGTCACTGTACTTGTTGGGTAAATTAACGACCTACGTCATCTTTTTTAAATTAATCAATAATGTTTATTTTATCTTTAAGCCCTAATACCATTCTTTTGGGCATTGACAGTTTTAAGCACAGACGCGACATGGCGGAACAACGTAGCGGTTGGCAACTGTCTCGCGTCCACCTCAGACAACAATGAATTGCGTGCACTGTCTAATTCAAACAATAACGAAACACGAAGGGCAGAGATCGCATGGGGCTCGGACGGTGTTGCCAGTGCAGCATGTTCTTTATTGCGTGGACTAGACTACAGAGACACTTGTTCGCGGTTGACAAGCCGGATAATCGAGATCCGTATTACTGTATATAAATGATCTTAAGCTGTTTGAGACTGATCGCAGATGATGCGGTTGTCTGTAAGAAAGTAGCAACGCCAGAAGACAGTATCTATTTGCAGATTGACCTGCAGAGGATTGCTGAATGGTGCAGGTTCTCTCGGATGGGGATGAAGTAATGAAGACAACACAACACCCAGTTTCTGAGCGGAGACAATCCCCGACCCAGCCGGGACCCTGAGGACGGCTGTACAACCATGGTAGTGGTGACAAATTGCTGGAAATAGCATCTATCGAAAAATATCTAGGAATAACTATCCACTCTGACCTTAAGTGGAATGATCACAGAAAACAAACAGTAGTAAAAGCAGATGCCAGACTGAGATTTCTAGGAAGAATATTAAGGAAATGTAACTGACCCACGGAGAAAGTGGCCTATAAAGTGCTTGTTCAACCGAGTCTTGAGTATTGTTCATCACTCTGGGATCCTTACCTGGCAGGACTAATAGTAAAGATAGAGAGCATCCAACGAACAGCCGTTCGCTTCATCGCGGGATCGTTTAATCGACGCGAAAGCGTTATAGTGATGCTCAACGAACTCCAGTAGATGACATTACAAAAAAGGTGCTGTGCATGACAGAGAGCTTTGTTACTGATATTTCGAGAGAGCACTTTCCGGGAACAGTCGGACAACGTATTATTCTTCCCACATACATCTCGCGAAATGACCACGACTACAATATTCGAGAAATTACAGCTAATACAGAGGCTTAGCGACCATCTTTCGTCCCACGTGGAACACACTCGTTCATACCCTTGGTCTTTCTCTTGGTCTTTTCCTTCGCTTCTCCATTTTAAGTATATTCTTGGGAATCCTGTTTTCCACTCTAAGAGCGCATACTGTCTTGGCCTTGATGTTTCTATCCCGCCCTGAAAGGTTTCTTCATTTTTCCCTTCCCCTTTCATTCCTCATCGCATCTCTCCTTATCCAAAATCTACATCTTCTGAGGAATTTCGTTTCACATGCCTGTAATCTGCTTCCATCCTCTCCTTCATTGCCTATGTTTCAGATGCATAGGACGCACAGTACGGAGATGTGCTAACTTCTATAAGTAGATTGTTTCTTTGTCTTTCTTTTTGTGGTGGCGGTGGGAGGGGGGTCCTAACACTTCGGAGGAATGCTTCAGCTCTTCGCCACTTTCATTGATCTCTTTCACATTTCTCCCACTTTTTTCTGTCCCACTTTCCAAGTGCTTGACACTATACACCTTCTTCAATTGTTCACCTCTAATCCTTATTCCGCTAGTTTGTCTTCCTTTCTTTATAGCTGTAACTCAATTAAAAACAATACTTGACGGACTTTAAACTGTTAAGCAGCCACCCTTGCTTCTGTCTGGCAGCAGCGGACCACTTTGGTTACATGTTTGTGGTCAACGTATCTAGCGACTAAATACAGGTTACCTAATTACGGAAATCAGGAAGATTATTTTATAAAATGGCAGATCCACTTACAAAATGGAGTTGCCATTTTATAGTAATGATAACAGCAATTGCTAATTTCTGTGTCTGAGAAGCAGCTTTGTCAACATAGCGTGTAGTATCAGCTAACATGCCAACAGCACTGCGCAAACCGATGTTTGAAATTTCGCATAAATCGCTAACACGAGGAGGCAAAGATTAATTGTTTTGCTCCCGAATGTTTGCAGCTGTACAAGAGTGCCTATAAATAATAGCAGCACGTACGTTTACAGAGAAATTGCACATAATAGAGAGAAATTATACGGTAAGTTATGCATAGCGTTACAATATTATGATCACAATGAAAATCTCAGAACTGAAATCTGACTGAATTCGTGAGGAAATTATTATCTGCGAATTTCATAATTTATATTGCAGTCTCAGGTTTATTTAGTTGACTTTGTTTTCTGATTCACGTTTACTTATTTTGTCGTGCGATGTAACCAGTGGTATCAAACCAGGCATCGATAATCATAAGTATCTGTGTAACGTGCCGAGGCAAAGAGTAAAACAAAAGAGTAACGAAACAGTCTGTTGCAGAAGAAACCGTGAAGCGAATTTGAATGATCGATTAAAACTTTTCCGTAACAGTGAGTACCGGTCAACGTGTTTCAGGTAAGTGATTGTTTCACTGCAATGTTTTTCTTCCATTCCGGCAGTCTTGTTCAAGAGAGCATCATGTTACTTTCTCCGTCTGTCAGTCTGATGAAATCATAACTTATGGCTGTTAAGCTACGTTGATTTCCACTACAATGTTTGGCGCCAGGGCAGTCATAGCAATACATCAGTAACTCGCAAGTCGCCGTAGTGGCGTTAAAGAACTTGTGGAGCGGCCACCAATGCCATACGCTCATTATTATCAGTAAACCAACGATTCTGTAAAGACTCGAAGTCCAACCTATAAAACAAGTTCAAATGTTTGATTACTTCAGATATGAGTTAATATCTGGCTTTAAACACGTAAGTGAGAAGTTTAGTATTTATGTCTAACGTATGTTTAAAGTCGCTAAGTGCTGTCATTACCAAACAATAAATAAGTATAATCTGGTTAATTTGCACACCGTTTTCAGCAAAAACTAGCTTTCTACGCATCTCAATGTTTGTGACTTAGTATTACCTGACGTATGTTTCGTATAATAATATAGTTTTGCTGCTACAGTCAGTGGTGTATGAGTACAATGAGTGCGAAATTTCTTGCGACTATAGTCATTAATAAATAAGTAATAAATTAAATTGTCTTGCTTGATGCTGAAACTTTACTGCAGAAACAGTGGAAATGTAGTAAACAATGAACTTTTTTTCTTTTATCATTTTGAGGGGGAGGTCAGCTTGTGCGTAGTGATTTAGGCTACCTCAAGATGTTACACAGTTTCTAACGACAATACCGTTAACGTACATTATACCTGTGAGCAGATTATGGTAACAATTTAAATTCGACCAATAATAGCATGAAAATTGAAAAATTAAATTTGTATTGCCTCTGGAGGCCGTTAGATAGGCTACCTAGAACTAAGGTTTCTGGATTAAATTGACAAAATTGCCGAACATGCCTGGCGAAAGTATATGATGAGCTGAGGATGAACACAATGAAACACTAAACATTAAAAGTTATAGTATTGAACAAACTTTTGCTACTTTTAATTTTTTGGTAAAACTCCGTCTGTATCGCAAACTTCAAATTACAAGGAACGTTTAAGTCTCGTTTCACCATATCGACACAATTTGTTTCTAGCGTCAGACCATAATGATTCATGTGACTGAAGATTGTTTCCACATAGGCACTGCTGCGTGGAACCGACATTGTCCTTTTGACATTAGCGTCTCTTCTCCGTTAAACACTTTTCCACGAAAATCAGTTTGTGGACGTGGAAGCTTGACTTTATAATTGCTCCAAAGTTTTATTTAGTATTTGTATCTCTTCATGCAAACTATCTTTAGCAATGTTTTCTTAAATAATTACCACCTTTGATGCTCGCACGTATATTTCAGAAACAGGAGTTATTTTTCCTACACCCATGTAAATGAAAATCTTAAAAGGATAGTTTTCGTAGTCAAACCACTTTTTAAGATAATCTTTGGCTCTTTGGAGGCTACGAGAGCTTCATTCTTGACTCTATTTCACTCAGTCTCATTTAGTTTTAATATTTCTTGTTTAGCTTTTGCTCCAAGGAGACAATGGTTCTTACCTCAATAACTGTCCTCTTTTAATGTGACCATAATTTTACATAATTACGCTGGGTTTATATATTCGTATCCCAGATCTTTAATTTGTTTATGAAATAAATTTAGTAAATTGTGTACAAAATAATTGTAGCACACCGGCAATCCACTTTCTTCATTGGCAACGAAAGACCAAAGCATAAAGCACTCATTCTCACCCTTTTGGTGGAAAAACATTTTGATTGCATTCTGGTCAAACAAAAGTTTTCCACTGCTGGCAGTGAAGTTGCCCTCCCAACTGTGATACGGCGAGGCATGATTTGATAATCTTGTTCAAAAGAAAGCGAAGTATTCTTTAAGCATCAACAACGTTTGGCGCAAGACATTGAGTGTAGAAAGATAACTATTTCATTTAGTGTTTCGCTGCGTTATGCATCTACAGATCAATAAATAAATTAGTGATATGACTGAAATTCTAAAAAAACTAAACCATTCGTTCTTAGGTACCGAACACCGAACCGGAGCTGAAATACTGGACAGTTCGGTAAAAAAAAAAAACGTACACCGGACCACCCATGAACCGTGCACTGTTACATGTAGGAAATTTATAAATTTCTTGCTGCAGATAACGAAACGAGACTAATAGAATGGTTTGTGTCATGAGGTCATAGCTTCTGTTTAAATTATCAGCTCATTATGGAAACTACTGGATTTGACAAGAACAAAGGCTGCATATTTTAGCAGAATATTCAAGCTTGATTAGAATGAACTGGGGGACGGAGAAATCTGAACATAATTTTCCTCCTAATTACTTCATGTCTTTATTTTCTTTTTACAGATTGATTCAAATGAATTTAAACTAGATGCTTTACTATTTACAATGCTAGACTAGTTTCTTATGAGCGTTAATGGACATCATAGTGACCGTATCACATGTGTGGACGAAGAGGCAGTCCGTCAGGAGTAATCTCCTTTGTGGGACTTTAGGCTTATTTCAGCAACGGTAACCGTTTGATCAGACACTTTGAGAAGATGTTCACTGTAGCATTGTCAACACAAAAATATTTTACCCGTGCAGTGTTTAAGAGCGTCTGAGTTCGCAGAACTACGTTAAATTTTCAGTAAGTAAAGAAAGTGACTTATTACACCGTGGTATTTAAGGCCACGAAGCTAAGAGATTCTGTTGTCTAATTGATGAAGAGGCGCCGACATAATTTGAAATCAAGTACTGAATAGACTCTTTGTTGATGATAGGGATTTAATTTGTTCCAGTCTAATGAATAACGTCGTCTTGCTTGTTAAAAAGCTTTGCTGTTTTTGTTGGTATAGAACCAACCTGTAAGATACGAAATGAAGAGGAGAACGTTACTATTAGCCCACCGCGAGTTGTTAAATTCTCCATAGCCTTATTTTTATATACCATTGCTGAGAAGTAACCTATCATACCCCATTCAGGATGACAACTGAGGTATATTATAGTATTAATGATCTTAAGTAATGTCGGCATAGATGACAGAGGTTTTCTGATAACTGGACCTCTGTTTCTGTTATCAATGAGCACTTCTCTTTACACTTATTAACTAAATTTACTAAACCGAGTTCATCATTTGAAGCATCTGTGTAAATATTTGTGTGTATGGGGGGTCGGAATCTGAAAGTGAGAAGTAGTTATGATACTGCTCCGGCATTTTCTAGTTTATTTTTTTGCATATTTTATAAGTGCATTTGCACATTCTGTGTTCCCTCACTAACAGCATGCAACTTCCTGCTGGTATTTCGATAGTTACATGCTCTACGGCTATCCTGTATGTAATATTTCTTTATCGTTGTACTGCTCAGTGATTGCTTCGTGCTCTGCTTCCCTGTACAACGACGTATTCATACGTGCACTTCGGAAGACCGTATTCCTCTGATCCTGCTACTCAGGCTTGTCACATCTGTTCTGTTCTCAAGAAAAAAAATATCGGTAAAAATGACCTTAACACAAGTGTGGAAACATACATTAGTAACGTAGTAAATCGAAAAACTTCCCCATCATAGCATTCGACAATTTACTTTCTTTATCCTACTTGGGTCTTTTATCACACTGATTGGTGCATTATGATTTAGTATTACAGGCGGGTGTGTATTTGATGTTCAGACAGAAATGAAAACGGAGCTGAGCGACACATATACTGTTGAAATTTGAACATGTATATCTATAAAATTTGGTATAAATGTAAATGATGTAGTTTCATTGCAAAGTAAACCGGGACCCAAAAGTTAAGAGGTATGTTAGTGAGGATTCTGCAGAATAAAAATTAATGCCCAGTTCTGCTGAAACGAAATATGACGCGCTAAATAACCTACTTATCGCCGTGGTTGGTATTTCATTGAAAGTTCTTTATTTCGTATGGTGCTTACACCCTAACAGGGGTTATATCAGGTTGGAATGCACTAAAATTTAACATCTTACAGGTCACAACGATAAACTGATTCCCAGCTTAATCAGTTTTAAATAGCACTCAATACAAATTAGTCACACATCGAAATCGAAGAACCGTTTCTGTTTTCACGTAGCCTACGTAATCATA
The DNA here is from genome assembly GCF_023864345.2 of Schistocerca serialis cubense. Taxonomy (NCBI): domain Eukaryota; kingdom Metazoa; phylum Arthropoda; class Insecta; order Orthoptera; family Acrididae; genus Schistocerca; species Schistocerca serialis. The sequence goes on along the minus strand of NC_064638.1, from coordinate 253,499,145 downwards.
TAATTCTACGATCACATATTGTGTAATCAACGAAAGATATATCGTACAGGATATTACGTTTGGTTATCCTGCAAGAACATTAAATAATGAGAAACTAAGAAGCAGTGCCAACAATGATACGATGAGTGGAAACACTGAACTACAAGCGACGTGACAGACCACCGAGCTTACACTCATCTTAAAGTCTCCTCAGAATATTTTGTTCTAGAACTGTAGTTAACAGTGACATTGTTTAAAGGTGCACTACACAGAATGGATTGTTAGCATAGAACACCCGCAACTGCAAAGCATCGCCGACACAAATAACACTTCAATATCAGTGACGAAGATAATACATACCTATGCAATTTTTCCATGCACCTCTTCGAAGCTGTAACAGTCCCGCCCGGTTTGAGATAATTTTTGTTGCGACTTTCTGTAAGCATGCAATCAATATTAATTTCAGCTTAAGGATATGGATTATTACTAAAGGTTACTGTTTGAATGAAGGATATAAATTTAACCTGCAGTTATTCATGTCGATTTAATAGGCCTATTCAATAAAACGTTAATAAAGCTATTTTATTTACAAAACAATGTAACAGCAATCCCGCTTGGCATACGAGAAAAACGTGGAAAAATGTATGTTAATTCGGATGAGTAAGAACAACAAACCTGTAATGTTTGGATACAGTATTAGTAATGTCCTGCATGACATAGTAACAACGTTTAAATATCGGGGCTAACGTTAAAAAAGTGATACGAGATGGGACGAGCATGTGTGAACTGGGGTAGGGCAGGCGAATGGTCGATTTCGGTTTACTGGAAGAATTTCAGGAAAATGTGGTTCATCTGTAAAGGAGACCGCATATAGGAAGCTGGTGTGACCTATTCTTGAGTACTGCTCGAAATTTTGGGATCCGTACAAGGTCAGTTTGAAGGATTACATAGAGGAAATTGATAGGCGGGCTGCTAGATTTGTTACTTGTAGGTTGGAACAACTAAAAAGTATTACGGAAGCGCTTCGGGAACTCAAATGGGAATCCCTGGAGGGAAGGCGACGTTCTTTTCGAGAAACGCTGTTAAGATAATTTAGAGAACCGGTATTTGAAGCTGACTGCCAAAGATTCTATTGACACCAACATACATTGCAAGTAAGGAGCACGAAGATAAGATACGAGAAATTAGGGTTCATATGGAGGTATACGGACAGCTATTTTCCCTTGCTCTTATTGTGAATGGAACAGGAAAGGAAGTGACCAGTAGTGGTGCAGGGTAGGAATATAAAAGGCGATCCTGCGTTGCATATGGCGATTAATTAATACACTAAATGGACTTTATGTAAGAATGATCCTACTGTCTGCTATACAGCTAGGCAGAAACCGCCCTCACCCCCTGCCTGTCTATTTGCATCAACGCGTATGTTGCGCAGCAGCATTGTTGCATTCTCAAAATAAGAGCCATTGTTATCAGCGGTTGCAGATTTCACTGGTGTGTCTTTGTTCTTAGTATTATGCCTGTGCAACATCAACAGTCGTACTCTAGTGACGGAATAAACAAAACAATAAATAAATGCTATTGTATGGTATGCTCATGAAGTGTCGTGGCCCCCTTTGGAGGTTCGAGTCGTCCCACGGGCATGGGTGTGGAAGTTGTCCTCAGCGTAAGTTAGTTTAAGTTGTAGTGTGTAAGCTTAGGGACCGATGACCTCAGCAGTTTGGTCCCATAGGAACTTACCTCGAATTTCCAAATATCCTTCGTGAATACATCGATGCCATGTTTGTCGCACACATGCAGTGGCCCTTTCGTTTTCGGTATTGATCAAGAACCTCTGTGTGTTACATTTCAGGGTATCTTAATGCCTCTGACAATGTTCTTTCTGCGCACAGGAATCTGGCTCACGGAGCACATGACAAAGCCACCGAAGGCAATGTTTGATGGTTGTTCCTTACCACACCAAGTATTTTATTCTGAGGATTTTCTTTAGAAAGTGCAAATGATGTTTCTCCAGCGAATTACGTGGCTTTAGGTGGTCCAAGTTACACAGCTTATACGTCTAGCTTAGTTCTAATGTGAGTATAGTTAGTCCATTTTGTAAGCAACCGAATATTCTGCTGGGATGTCTGACGCAATGTTCAATCTCATCGTCAATGTTTGCCTTGTCAAAATTCGTCCATCAAATAGGTAAAATGTTCTGCTCTCTGATAAGCGTCGGCATTGATTGTGATGTTGGGAATAGTACAAATAAAATACAATTTCTATTTCTTCTCGTAGCAAACTTGTTCTTGAGATCTTTCTTTCTTTTGCTTGTCTTGTTTTTGTGGATGATAAACCTCTTTATGACTATCTTTCTTCAGGAAACTACTTATATGATCATGTTATGGGAGTTGTTCTTTCTTTCGCCTTTATTAATTTTTACCACAGCTTCACCTTCGGACATTATTTTCAACGACATTTACTTGAGATTCAAATTTTCCTTGAACATCCGCACTTCCAATCCTTAGCTGTGTGTACCTTACAGAAAAGAGCACACGAATTTTAGTTTTTTCTTATGTCACTGTTCTGCAAAATGGTTTTAATTGTCATCTCCCAGCTCCCCTTCAACCAATTTCCATCTTCGTTTTAATAACTAAGAGGCATTTACATTCTTCAACTTCCTTGGCATTTTCTATTTCTGTTTACACATTTTAACTGATCTCTGATATCCTGCAGCCATACATGTACGTTAATAATATTTATATCTAGTCTCTTACGCACATGATCTTCTATATGTTTTCTTCTTACGTATTTGACACTGTTTCGATATTGTGCAACATTTCAACTTGGTCATCAGTTAGCAGTGCTTATATAAATGCTTCTCATAACTGAACACCCATTTGGATGGCCCTCTTAACCAACTCAGTGCTTCACTGACGTACATCTCAATATTTTGGTGACAGACAGCAGCTCCTTCGAAGGCTTACTTAATGAGAATCTATCTTGCCCAGAATCCACGCATTAAGGTGTATGATCTTACGTTAAAGGTTTAACGCAGGAAGACAAATATTCAGTTAGAATGTGTATATGCCTTACGGCAGAGTAACTCAGGGTGCGCAAATTATCCCGACTATATTCATTCGGTGTTTGAGAATGAGATCACATAGCGACGACGTCCAACAAACTTTAGAGATACATCTACATCTACATGATTACTCTGCTATTCACATATAAGTGCCTGGCAGAGGGTTCACCGAACCGTCTTCAACCTATTTCTTTACCATTCCACTCTCGAATGGCAAAAACGAACATTTAAATCTTTCTGTGCCAGCTGCGATTTCTCATATTTTATAATGAGGATCATTTTCCCCTATGTCGGTTTAATGATTGCCACCCCAATTCTGGTATCATGTCCGTGGCACTCTCTCCCCTATTTCACAATAACATACAACAAGCTGCCCATCTTTGAACTTTTTCGATGTCGATGTCTATTGCGGATCTCACACCGCACACTAATGCTCCAGAAGGTGGCAAACAAGCGTGATGTAAGGCATTAGACCTGTTGCACTTTCTTGATGTTCTGCCAATAAATCGCAGTCTTGTTTTTACGTATCACTTTTTCTATGCGATGGTTCCAATTTATTGATTGGCGACTCCATGGAGTGTTGCGTGCACCACGACCAAATAGTGGGTAGAATTGGAAAGAAAAATCAGCATTGGCCGTGTTTTGTTGTTTTATTGTCAGCAAAATCGATTTTCAGTCACTTAGTGACCATCCTTAGTGCTGCAATATCCAATTAAAATTGGTAGGCACTGGTATCAAGCTATAACCACAAGCTTAGAGTAATGTGATCGCTCTAAGCTTGTGGTTATAGCTTGATACCAGTGCCTACCAATTTTAATTGGATATTACAGCACTGAGGATGGTCACTAAGTAACTGAAAATCGATTTTTCTGTCAATAAAACAACAAAATCCGGCCAATACTGATCTTTCCTTCCAATTCGTTCCAATTTAAGTTATTCGTAATTGTGAAACCTAAGTATTTATTTGAATTCACGGCCTTTAGATTCGCGCAATTTATCGTGTAATCGATTTCAGACGTTTACGATTCTTTTTCTCGCTGACGCCCTCCACAAAATAATGAACGGAAAGAAAAGTTTATTCGCTTATCAGATTTTCGTTTTCATGAGGTGAAACTTCATAATCAAGCATAACGTTTTATTTTTTCCTGGCTACACATTTTTGAAACAATATCCACATGTACAGCTGAATGTACATCCAAAATCATGTCATTGCACGACATATACTTTAGGAAGTGCGACGTCATACATATCGAGATGCGTGGAGAAACTAACTTCCGCTTAAAACACAGATTACCCAGACTACACTCATACAGTATTTAATAACGAACGTACTTAGCGTCTTCCAACAAACTTCAATAATTATGTCAGACCTATTCTAAGCTTCTTCTCGCTTACATGGTTAGTGTCAACGTATCAGTCCTTTACTTAACGTATGGCTGGATGGCGAACACATTGTAATGTTCTTGTTTTTGATCGTCCAACTCCAATGATTTAATGAACTTCCTGGCTGTAACACGAGGGTAAATCGAAAATTTCGACTCGTTAATGAGAGTCAACAAACTAAAAAAACTAATTCGGTGTTACAACATACAGTTTTTCCGCTCCTTGTACACAGTCACACAAAACACAAGAGTTCTATATATAATATTTCAACACTGCAACGACTTACTAGCAATAATTTTCTCTCAAATTCGCCGTGGTTCATACAAAGTGCTAAAAAAGAGTTTCTGTCTCTCTATTCCTAGAGAAAAAAAAAGACAAGATATAGCGCGTACAGTGTAGCACATTCGTACTGTATTCTTTGAGAGCTATGGCCAAGTCGCGCTCGACCCCGCAAAGAATATTCGTCCCCGACCTCGCTGCTGGTCTTAATCAAGCTACAAGCGCACGCCCGCGGTAAAACGTCACTGCTGAATATTATTTCGAGACACATTTCCGAGTAACTTTACGGAGGCTCGCCGTCACTGCAAAACCGGCTGGAAATTTCATTATTATCTTAATTCCGCGCAGAACCGAGCGGCCGGCTAATTTAGAAGGCCGTGCATCAGCTCGGCGGCGGCGTGTTGTCTGGGCAGGCGCGCCGAGAACTGGCGAATAAATCGGCGGCCCTCTCTTCCTACTCGCAGCCTAGCCGGCGGAGGCTCTAGTTAAAGGCTGCTTGCGCGCACATTCATAACAATTTAACCCAGCTGGCACATGATATTAAAGCGACATCACGTATTTATGGTCAGAGGTTTTCGGGGGCGGTTTGCACAGCGCGCCAGCTACAACGGTATCATCCCCCCTTTTCTCCTTCCCCCTCCACCGCGCTCTTCCATCCGTCGCCCCCTCCTCCACCCGTGCCCCTCTCCCCTCCCCCCTACTCCCCTCCTCATAGCCGGTGCTCACGCCCCGCACCACCTCCAGCCGTAATATCTCAGACTTGGTCAAGTAAATAATTTTCCTAACTATGGCACGGGGCTAGTATATAGGGCCCCACACATGGCTCCTAGCGGGCCGTACGTTTGCTGGGAATGCGAGCCGGCGGTCTGGCTGCGAGGGGAGGATTAGTATATTACAGTAGTTAGCGGCGCTTCGTGCCCGCCTCCTGTGAACATTCCCTGCTACAAGGGGTCGCCATGTCAGCATCGCTGAGAGCACGACACTCGATGTAAGTCTTGCCATAGGTTCCACGTATCCTTGGTAACTTAAATTAATCACAACACATTTGATCGTTTACGTCTATATTTAAATGTAAAGTCCATTCCCTCTTCCAAGATTGGTGAGGGTGCACCCTTAACTGGAACAGCTTAACTGTGTGTGTGTGTGGGGGGGGGGGGGGGGGGCGGTTGGGGACTAATTTTTAGTTTTCGAGGTGAATGACGAAATAGTTTTTGAGATTTCACGAAAAATGACACTTGCTACTACTCAATATCCATTACATGTTTGTCTTCTCTTTGTGTCAGAATTGGGGGAGGGATGTTGTGGAGTGGTTGGAGAGTCGGAGGGGGGGGGGGACAGCTGACCTTCCAATGACCCTCTTTATTCACACATCCTTAAGGGGGGACGTTTATGAAAAATGGCAAACAAATGCTGTACACATTTTACATGGAATTGATACATTTACTATGAAGTTCCTTGTATTGTACAGATTTAATTTTTTATGGAATTTAAAAATTTTAAAAATAATAATATAAGTACTTTTCTCAGAAGCTGCTCAAGAGCTTTCTACAAAATTGTCTTTGCGTAACTTCTTTCTCCCATCACGATTTATAGACTTCTAATAATTTTTTTTAGTATAATATAAAATTCATGCAAAATTTCAAGCACTTTGCCCCATATCTCATCTTATGCTCAGAATTTCGCAATTTTTGCTCTTGAGAGAACATTTATTGGTTTATGCAAAGAAGTGCATAAAATTTCGTAATTCTAGCCTAGATTTTGAGAAAGAGGTACATAAATATTAAAAAGCGTAATATTTTGGAAATACAATTTAAACCTCAAGTTAACGTTTTTTCTTCTGTCACCTCTTCATAAGGCCCGAATTTGTACTCAGGATCTTCTTTCCCTTCCACGCTGCTCTTCTGGTTTCTTGTTTTCTGCCTTCTTTCATTTCTCAGGTTTTTCAACTGACATTTCAGTGGCAGAGAGGCGCTGTAAATATATTTTTCTCGAGATGTCTTGTTTGAAATTTCCTATCTTAAAACCCATTCTTCATCCACCCTGTATTTACATACAACTGTGGGAAGTGAAAATGTGGTTTCAGGGTATCGTTTCCTTACCAGTGGATGCAGAAACCAGTTTGGATTCTGGTTTTTGCGATGTATATACTTTTGTAGAAGTTCAGGATTGGACAGAAACAAGTAAATAGGCTTGAAGACACCCAGTACACAATTTGGAAGCATCTCCTTGTGAATGTAGGAGTTCAAGAGTTGCTTCAAACAGTGGTAGTGGCAAGAAGGTCGCGTCACATGTTTAACTGTTTTTCAGGCGTTTCAGATGCGATTTCACCATTGAAATTTTGCGGACTTATTGTCAATACGTTCCGCTAACAGCTAATAAAAATTGAAAATTGACATTTTCGGTCAGTTTCATGAACGTCCCCCTTAGCTACTGCGAACTTATTCTTCGTCCGAAGGGCCCACTTACTTATTACTTTGTCTATGATAAGCTCTGTTACATTCCAGATTAAAATTAGTAGGTTACAACTGTTTGCTCAGAGCAGCACTTGAAACCTACTAAACAGTTCAAATCCTCGAGCGTCCACACAGCCATACGTAATTAACCAACATAAGGATACGCTTCATTTGTACACAACCAGTGCGCCGCTAGAGGTAAGTCAACTTCGTGTTAGCAGCACCAGCAGTGTAGACAATGTAGGTGTACGCATATCGTTCTGCGGACTACCTTGTTTCTTTGTTATAATGTACTGCAGAAGCAGCCCATGAGTCGTTAGCGCCATCCCGCAGTGGTAGGATCTGTAATTCTGGTGTTTACATTATTTTTGCACATTCTGTGTATCTACGAAAGCCTCCACCTGACAAGAAACATAGAACAGCATGCTTGATATTTAAATATCTTTATGATGTACCAGTAGAAATCCGATCATCGCTCTTCATATGTTCTTGAGAGCTTTGAAATATTTTTGTTGATGACATTCTGGCGAATTATGCACCCCGTATAACTGTCGTAAGTACTATTTCCGCAGTCCAAGCTAACAGGATCGCTCCCATCGCGAGTTGGTTCAAATGGCTCTGAGCACTATGGGACTTAACATCGGAGCTCATCAGTCCCCTAGAACTTAGAACTACTTAAACCTAACTAACCTAAGGACATCACACACGTCCATGCCCGAGGCAGGATTGGAACCTGCGACCGTAGCAGTCGCGCGGTTCCGGACTGAAGCGACTAGAACCGCTCGACAACCGCGGCCGGCCCCATCACGAGTGTCAGCTTGGAGTGCACAAATAAAAAATATACTAGTAGGTTGCATGCATAGTATCTACCATGCCTGTTCCGAAAGCAATACGCTCAATTTTTTTTTGTTTCATGCAGTCGTTTTGGCACTTTGGTGTTCCACTATATTACAAGATGCTAGAATAGAGCTTCTCTCAGTGATAGACCAGACAGTATTGGAGTTACCTTTAAGTTTCTCAGTGGTTCAATGTCCCGTCACCTGCATGTCGGTTGTTGTTCAAGGCATTTAACGCATTCTCTTCCGTTAGTGAATGAAAAATATTGTTTACTTTGTGGAAGCTTAGCCAAAGACTTATCTACTTCGATTTTAGATGGTAAATATCCACACAAATGAAAACTGGAGATGATAAACTTTGCCAGAGAAGATTAAATAACTATGCAGTGCTTGTCATCACTCATTAAGAACAAATTTTTTAACTTTTGAATATAAATTTCGCCTCCTAGGATAAATCATAAGCAAGATGAGGCAGAAATGGGTACTAATTTTCGAAATTCTTCATTTCATTTTATTTTGCAACTCGGCTAAATAACTACGCCCAGGAATGTGTAGGAATCGTAACTAGAGTATTCCTAAAATTTATTGAGTTTCCAATAATAGGGTAGGCGATATTTAGAACACTCGTCCTGAAACGTGCCAGCCAATTCTGGAAGGCGTTTTCATCGAAATTAGAGTGTGATTTTGTAATTCAGAGACAGACAAATGGGCAAATCTTATGTGGCAAAGCTTGTTGACGAGATGGAATAACGATGACTGCGAGTACGGTTTTACATAACTGTCATTTCTTTCCTTTATTAAAACGGTGGTGGGCTCACGGGGTTGTCAAAGTTTCTGGTACGCATCTGAATAAAAAGCGAGTTGTATTTAAAACGATGAGCAGGTAAACGTGACTGTCAAACGGGACCGGCTGCGGGCAACGACATCGGCCACCTGGGTGGTGAATTCCTAGAACGGATGCTAGAACGCCCGTATGGTGGGGGCGGCAAGCTATTGTCCATCTATACGATCGCACATGCTACTATCCGGTCAGTGAACAGTGCAGCAGCGAATGCAGAAGGTAGGGACTCGCCTCCGTGTTTTGCGGACCTCCCTTGGTACAGCCATCTACCGACTGTAGAAAGCATGGTCTACACTCTGCAGCAGACAAAGTCTAGCCTCATAGCGGCTCTTCCTTAATTTATTGAGCCCTGAAGTGCGAGGCTAATAGCACAGCATGATTGGCGCAATAGAGAGTCACGTCAAGAGCGCAGTTCTGAAGTCAGTGATTTTTTGTAGTAAGGGAGCTATTTTTTGCAGGAGTCTCTAATTGAAAGGAGTCCTCACGATTGGGCAGTAGTGTTTCTTATCTTTGTAATTGGCAACTAGCACTCTTTTGGCGCTAAGGATTTAGGAGGGCGTAACTGAGTGCCACGAGAGAAGACACTAGGTGTTTGGTTGTAGAGGTTTCCACATCATACAGCGTGGCGCAGCACAGCTATACTCACGGTGAGCATAATTCGCAGCACCGGCAGAGTAGTTGAATTCGAATTCACACTTCTCGACTCCAGGACGCTCGCTCGTCTCACGTTCATTCACGTGTATTTCCAGTCACTGTTTCCGTCAGGAATTTGCAGGGTTATACAGATAGCAGTTATCGTTGTTCTTTATTTGAGTGTAAATTCTCAAGTGGGCAAGTAGTAAATACATGGAGGGTCAAGTAACGCTGCTACCCACCTAAATCTGCACCTGAGTTTGGAAACGGGATTGTCACCGTTTTCATAACTGAACTGATATACTGATAAGCCAAAACATTATGACCCTTGCCCACCGCGACGGTGGATGCCACCTGGTCGTGTTGCGAGCACGTGACGCGGTAACAATAGTATGTAAGCAGAGCATACATAGACAGGGGATCACCTTAGCGAAGATGTGGGCTGCAAATGGGGAAATCCATTGAGATAAGCGACTTTGACAAACGGCAGATTATCGTTACGCTGAGCCTGTGATCGAGTATCTCGAAAATGGCGAAGCTGGTCGAACGTTCAGGTGCTACTGTCTTAAACAGCTACGGAAAGTACCACTTGGTGCTGGATGGTTGGACGTCCACGACTCTTCACAGAACGTGGGGTTTGGACACTTGTCTGCTCCGTAAAGTAGGATAGATGGTTATTTGTGGCATCTCCGCTGAGAGAGTACAATGCTGGTGCACGCGCAAGTGTTTCGGAGCACTCCGTTCATCGTACATTGTTGAATATGGAGCTCTGCACCAGTCCACCCCTACGTTTTCATCTGTTGCCCGAGCGACATCGTCAGTTACGATTCCAGTGGGCACGGGACCATCGGGATTCGACGGTTGATCTAAGGAAACGTGTCGGCTATTCAGGCGAATCACATTTTTGGTACACTAGGTCGCTGGTCCTGTTTCTGTCATCGAGGTCAACGCCGTCTCGAAACGTGCAGCGCGCCACGGACGCAGACTGGTGGGAACAGTATTATGATATGGGAGACATTCTCCTGCGATTGCATGGGACACCTGGTAGTAATCGAAGTCACGCTGACAGCTGCGAATCACCTGCATCCGTTCGTGCCTTCGACGACGGCATTGTCGTCTTTCAGCAATGTAATTGTCCATGTCTCGGAGCCAGAACAGTGCTAGAGCGGTTCGAGGATGTCTTTGTGACCAAATCCTCTTATGTAAATCCTATGGAACCCATCTGGGTCGGGGCCGGCCGGTGTGGCCGAGCGGTTCTAGGCGCTTCAGTCTGGAACAGCGCGACCGCTACTGTCGCTGGTTCGAATCCTGCCTTGGGCGTGGATGTGTGTGATGTCCTTAGTTTAGTTAGGTTTAAGTGGTTCTAAGTTCTAGGGGACTGATGACCTCAGCTGTTAAATCCCATAGTGCTCAGAGCCATTTGGGTCGCTATCGGACGCCATCACGGCCTACGGGTATCAGCGGCCCATTATTTACGCGAATTATATGACCTGTACAAGGACATCTAATGCCACATTTCTCCACAAACCGGACAACAGACATGCAGAATCAGTGATGTGTTTCGTTCCAAAGACGGACAAACAAGCTATTAAACACGTGGTCATAATGTTTTGGCTCATCAGTGCATATCTTTAATTGATGCTTTTGTGGATATGTTTGAGTGTTTAACTAATCATTGGTTAAGTTTTGTATCTTGACTATATCAATCTAGATGCAATTAATTGGTGTTCAGGGAGATTCTGTCAGTCGTGGTAAATCATATGCAAATATATTATCCCAGTCAGATAGCGTCCGTCATATTTAATTTTGCGTTATCCACTTAACTTTGCGCACAACTGATATATCTTAACGGAGTGGCCTGCCCACAATTAGCTTTGAAGGTTTGGGAATTTAACTGTCATCGGGGTTTTGCAATCCAGCGCAGACTGTGGCATTACCGACAGTAGGTAACGTTCAATAAATGATGACTGCACTGTTTCACGGGAAATTGTTGTAGTTGAATCAAAAGTACCACCGTTACCAGAAACGACCCTCTCAGTCATCTGCGCGGAGCCATCGGCAGACGTGGAGAGAAACTGTAGGAGCGAGGGTCGCCGGGAGTCGCAGCGACACCACCAGCATTGTGGACGACAGCGGGGGGCGCAAATCAAAGCCCCGGCCGCCGTCAAGATGTTCCGCAGCAGCGCTTCGACCCCGCGTACTGGGCGTGGCGAGATAAAGTATATTTTCTCCCGAGTTGGCCATCGCGCAGACGAGGCGTACCGCAGACTTTTGCTCCCCTTTTTGGGCCGTCTGTCCTGGCTCCTTTTTTTTATCTGGAGGCTTGCGTCTTCTCCGCGGCCGCCGGTTCCAGCGGCTGCGTGTCATATATAGATCCCGCCATCCCTCACGGCGCCACCCAATAGCCCATTAGCCGCCGGGGCCCGGGCCCATATTTTCTCGCAAGGCTGAAAGTGATGTCTTTAATCGAAAACTTGGGGGCGTCACAAATCAAGCAAAGGTTGACAGTGTCATTAAGAAATGGCGGCGGTTTGTCAGCCATAGATCACGGCCGCGCGGGGTGGTCGGAGGTGGTGGCGCTGTATCGGCGCTGTCTGGTGGAGCCAGGTTCCTACTCCCCCGCCCCCACCCCCACCTCCCACCGCCCCCCGCGAAGCCACAATGATGGACGAGCATAATCTTAGCGCCGGGCGTCCCCGCCCACGTAAACGTACGTCAATCTCGCGCGCGCTGCCCGGGGAGCTTTTATTGGCAAGCGGAGCAGTCCTGCCAACACTGCCGTTTCCGAATCTTCGTCTCCAGGAGCGCGGCGTTCTAACACTGGCCTTCACCCGCAAAACAAAGGACGTCCAAAGAACACCGGGGAACAGGTTATACAGTTACCTCCCGAATTACGCTGTTTCATATTTTAATTCTCCGTCAGCGATCAGTATATGATAGTAATTAAAAAACAAAAAAATCGACTTTAAATTGTAGATTGTTACAGTTTATCAGCATGGCCATCCTTAACAAATATGATCATTTAAAATCAAAATATTTACTGATACATTTATGTTCTTAGCATCTTTCGCTCTTACACAGCTGACGAATGTAATATTTATTTCAGTTTTCTACATATGTTCACAGAACCATCACATCCGTGGTATGTAAATAATTTCTTATCATCTCTCGTTGTATGAAGTTATTATCTGTGTTGATAGAAAGTATTAATTATTTATTTTACGACATATTTAAAAATCAGTTGACTAGGGATACTAATTTTGAAACGACAAACTAGAGAAAAATTCTGCATTTGTAAAAACTTTTTTCTAATCTTGAATTTTGGTTTTTTTGTTTCAGATCGCATTGGCCTGAGACTATATTTTTTCTCCCGTGTGTGTTTTTTTTTTGTTTTTTTCCCTTAAGCTCGCTTTCTTTCATCACAAACTTAACAGTACAGCACTGAATACTTTGATTGTAAAATACGTCTAAATTCCTTTCCCTGTTCTGTTAAAATATTTTATTTAATCACAGACCTGTTTTCAAGTTCTTAGCTAATGCTCGGATTTGAAACACGTGGCATAAACAACTGTAGGAAAGACAGAGTCAATAGGCAAAACAAAAATAAATTGACTTTACATACGTCATTAAATTGACGTTCATCAATAACTCCATTAGTGTATGCATGGGGAAACTAGAAAACAACAATTGCAGAGTCAAAATTTTATATGTACAAATTTCGTATTGTATAAATTCTATACGTCCGATCAATTTCACATAAGTAAATGTCTGGGCGTGTTCCAGCGTCTGCGTCCTTTTATTTTTATTCGCAGTTGTGTCAGGCTGTTGCCACTTGAAGACTGCTTAAGAAAGCCAAAACAGGTTTGTGTATATACAAAAATTTAAGAAGAACATGAAAAAATATTTCCTTTGTAGCTGAAATGTTCACTTTTATAGAATTCAGTTTTGGTTTCGAAACTAGGATTCAACTGATATTAATAAACATTAAAGTAAAGCTGTAGTCTATACCAGTAAATCGGATACGAACCGAAACGATCGTTTGAAATTCAACTTTAGGGGCCAAGTTTTTACTTTTCTTAACTGTTCCAAAACTAATGAACGTAAGTTATTCTATATTACAAATGGTGACAAAATACAGAATGTTTCTATCAGTATAGACAATGAACTAATATCCTGGAAGAGCTGACGGAAACAAAGATTATCTCGTATCCAAAGAGATACTGTGGGCACAAATGTGTGCATAAAGTAAAATTATATACAACAGTTGGCTCTTTTACATGAGCCTGCCATACAATAACTAAAAGAATATAATTTACCGTTAACAATAAATACCTTCAGTTTAAATTTGTCTTATTTAGTAATACTTGCATTGTTTATATATCTTAATGATACTCTGTTTTAGATAGCGGAAGGCAAGAAAAATAAAGAGATCTACATCTCAATGTAGGCACTATAAAGTGAAAAATTATCACCCAATAGGAAAAATAACTGAAATCATGAATGTTAAGATGTGGAAATTAACGAGCGGAGGTAAGTGAGTAACAGTAAAGGAAATGAGTGAATCTTGAATGTAAACCACATACTCAGTTAAGTTTGTAAAGATGGGATACTAAGTTAAGTTCGCAAATATGTACAAATCTAAAAAAAAATTTCGTTAGTGTTTCTAATTTTCCATTATATTTATTACCAGACAAAATCGACGTACTTTATAATCACTTTCGACTTTGAATTACCACCTACAGATCGGCTTGTTCGGTACTCATACGTAAAGAGAGCGAGTTTCGGTAACAGTTGTATTTACACACACGTTTCGTCAACTGTGAGGAGCAAATGCATGTCAACAATGGCATCCCACTTACGTAAGCGTACTGGATCTGAATACAGCTGGGTGTGATTAGCGTAAAATTATGATCTAGACTGGTAGCAAATGAATGGCTCAAAAGGCTCTGAGCACTATGCGACGTAACTTCTGAGGTCATCAGTCGCCTAGAACTTAGAACTAATTATATCTAACTAACCTAAGGACATCACACACATCCATGCCCGAGGCAGAAGTCGAACCTGCGACCGTAACGGTCGCTCGGCTTCAGACTGCAGCGCCTAGAACCGCACGGCCACTACAGCCGGCAGCAAATGAATCCTGATAAATTAAAAAAGGTAATTGCCTTTGTCTCAAACAGCCATCATGCTAGCGATTATGAATATTTCTAGCGCTAATATACGGGTGTCCCATTTATCTTGACCACCCTAAATAACTGTTTGTCCAGATACAAACTACAAAATGTTTCAAGGAAATGTTTTTTAGCCGTCAAGGGGACATCAATCAGCATGATTGCCATCATTGTAACTTTGTTTTTTACAAAGATATAAACAGCGGTATGACTTTGTAAATGGCATCCTGTATTTTTTATTCGGCAGTTCATTTCCTCTCCTAAAGACCTATTCAAAAATGTATCACAGTGTACCATTCACTTAAACTCAACGTTATTAATTACGTAACACAACATTGACGTTGACACTCCCAGCGCGAAGTGCAGGTACTCGGGGTAATGGAACACATCCACGTGCTGACGTTGACAGAGCACAAATGTAAACATGAGTAGAATGCACACCCGTCATTCCGTCAACCATCGTCAGTTGAAGAGTTGTGTGAGTAGAATGTACACCAACGAAGAGAAGGTAGAAATGCTACTCATCTATGGGGAATGTAAGTTAGCAGAACAGTAATTGCAATACTGTTTTCTTATGTACGGGTACATACAGTACAGTAGTTCAGTCCTTTTAAATACTGTTGTGTAGAGTAGGCATAAAGCAAAGGCTGTCCTTGCTACAATTTCATCGCCATAACTTGTCTTTTATTGTTGTTGAAGGTAGGCGAAACGCTACGCTGGCAGCGGAACTGTACAGAGAGCGATATCCTGACAAGAACCTACCTTCCCGACGGATGTTTTCTCGTCTTGTTGCGACGCTTCAGGAAACGGGAAGTATAAACCCACGACAACGCAATCGTCGTAGCATTCGCACAGACGACGCTGCCGAAGTTACTGCTCTCGATTCCGTCGCTATGAATCCACATGTGAGCGCACGACAGCTTGAATAAGAGATTGGCATTCCTAAAACCAATGTACATCGTATTCTTACATGTCACCGGTTCCATCCTTACCATGTACACCTACATAAAGAATTGCATGGGAATGATTTCCAGAATCGTGTACAGTTCCGTCAGTGGGCACAGCAGCAAATCCTCGCCAACCCGAACTTCTTCTCCAATGTTCCATTTACCGATGAATGTTCCTTAGTTAACGTCTGGTTTGGCATGCTTGGTACTACAATTATTGGTCCTTATTTGATCAATGGCAGTCTAAACGGCACAGCGTATGCCAACTTCCTCAGACGAATTCTTCTTCCTCTTCTGGATGAAGTACCACTAATAACCAGAATGCTTATGTGGTATCAAAAAATGGCTCTGAGCACTATGGGACTTAGCTTCTGAGGTCATCAGTCCCCTAGAACTTAGAACTACTTAAACCTATCCAACCTAAGGACATCACACACATCCATGCCCGAGGCAGGATCCGAACCTGCGACCGTAGCGGTCGTGCGGTTCCAGACTGTAGCGCCTAGAACCGCTCGACCACCTCGGCGGGCTATGTGGTATCAACACGATGGATGTCCAGCACTTAATGCCTTGTGTGACATAGTGTTTTAAACCGAAGGTATCCTGCCAGATGGATTGGTCGACGAGGAACAGTCACTTGGCCTGCTGGGTCTCCTGATTTAAATACTCTGAACTTTTTTCTTTGGGGATGCATTAAAGACGTTGTCTATCGCTATATTCCAAGAACTCCAGAGGACATGTAGGAACTTATCTTGCTTGCTTGTAATTCTCCTCAGCGGGCAACACTGAAAGCAATAAATAATTCTTTCATTCGACGAGTGCACCAGTGTATCGGTGTCCAGGATCACCACTTTGAGCACCTTTGAATGTTCCACTTCCGGGCAATGGTACAGGTGAGTCAAAGTCAATTTTGTGTCATGGTTTTACTTGGATTTCATTTGTTTTCTGACAACTCCAGCATGTGGATCCCGGGCTCAAGGTCAATGTTGTGTTACGTAATTAATAACGTTGTGTGTTCAGTGAAAGGTACACTATGATACATTTCTGAATAGGTCTTTAGAAGAGGAAATGAATTACCGAATAAAAAATAAGGGGTGCCATTTAAAAAAGTCCTAACGCTATTCATATATTTGCAAAAAAACAAAGCTACAACGAAGGCAATCATGCTGATTGATGTCCTCCTGACAGCTAAAGAACATTTGCTTGAAACATTTTTTGTAATTGGAATCTGGACAAACAGTTATTTAGGGTGGTCAAGATAAATGGGACACCCTGTATTTACGCAGTCATTCGTTTCAACAGGAATAAGGAGGACAAGATACGACATTTACATCAATATTGTGACTGTAGTAGTATAGGTTAACCATAAATGAAAGGTACGAGTAAATGAGTGCTAAGAGAGGGAGTGCAATATGGATGCAAAAATAGAAGACTAGAAAGTAAATGGAAATCCATTTGTAGTATAGATAAAAAAGAAAAACGGCTGCGTTGGCATGGCGACGAGTGCGTGTGATAGACTGCTTTCGATACTACACATTCATCCTGCCACTAATTTGATTTCTGTTATGATCTATTAACGTTTGACATTCCTCAGATATCCTAGTCTGCTAGGTGACAAGGAAAGGGATCTAATCAATCCACAGAGTAAAATTAAATTTACTGTCTATTCCCAACGCTTGGCTATAAGCAACATTTGCAGATTTACCACCAGGAGCAAAAATAAATAAATTATTGGGGGAACGGTAGGAGTGTATGCGTTTCTAAGCTCCAGCATGCATCTGGAATACCTGAACCACCAAATTACTCCAGCTGGCAATAACCGTCATATACTCTAGAGGAGGAGGAGGAGGAGGAGGAGGAGATTAGTGTTTAATGCCCCGTCGACAACAAGATCTTTAGAGACGGAGCACTAGCTCGGATTAGATAAGGATGGCGAAGGAAAGCGTCCGTGCTCTTTCGAGGGAACCATTCCGGCATTTTCCTTAAGAAATTTAGGGAAATGAGCGAAAACCTAAATCAGGATGGCCAGGCGCCGGTTTGCAGGGTCGTTCTCCCGAATGTAAGTCCAGTGTGCTTCAAAGTGGTTCAAATGGCTCTGAGCACTATGCGACTTAACTTCTGAGGTCATCAGTCGCCTAGAACTTAGAACTAATTAAACCTAACTAAACCTAAGGACATCACACACATCCATGCCCGAGGCAGGATTCGAACCTGCGACCGTAGCGGTCGCTCGGCTCCAGACTGTAGCGCCTAGAACCGCACGGCCACTCTGGCCGGCTCCAGTGTGGTAACCATTGCGCTTGCCCCACTTGGCTACTCTTTCGACACCTGCAAAGTCTACCTATGTATCTAAAAGCCTATCGATGTATCTAAAATCAACTTATGTACAGATAATTCAGAAAGGAATCCAACAGGTATGTACTACTTTTCACAAAAACAAATATTTACGGAGTTATTGTTACTGTTCTCAGCACCATAAATGACAGATCGGAAGAACATAAAGCTAATTAATTCATAAGTAAAACGGTCACATTATAATGTACATGGTTTGCAAAATAACAAAAAGGTTCCTAAGCCGAAGTGGCAAACGAAAGTCACAGATCTGGCAATATATTACTTTCTCTAGGCTTGCCCTGCAGAGCTATATGGGGATTGGCGACGAACGAATTTGGTTTACTTTTTATTGTAAACAAGTGCCACATTTTGTCAATATGAAACAGGAAGTCTCCTGTGTGACTGCTTGTTCCAACATCAACACACACCGGGGCCGTTTCTACGAAAGAGTGCTGAAAAGTACTGCAGGCGAATTTTTTGTGTGAGGACTCTTAAGGCTTTTTAAACGAGACAAATGTTATTAACGGTCTACATTTTTGTTCTTCATACATACATATTTATTTTTCAACATGATCACCCTGGCAGCGAACACATTTCTCCCAACGAGAGACCAATTTGTTGATAATGTCACGGTAGAATGTTTGACTTTGTTGACGGAGCCACAACTCCACGTCTGTTTGCACCACTATATCACTACCAAAGTGAGGTCCTCGAAAATGTTCTTTAAGTTTTGGAAACAGATAAAAATCAGACGGGGCCAGGTCGGGAATGTATGGAAGATGATCGATGATTTGGAACCCAAGGGGTCGGATTGTTGCAGCTGCAGCGCTCGTGTGTCGTGCGGCATTTCCACTTCAGAACCTTTTTGTTATTTTGCATATCATGTGTGTTATGGTGTGACCGTTTTACTTATGACTGAATTAGTTTTATGTTCTTCTGATCCTTCATTATGGTGCTCCATGTGTCGACGAACTTTTCGCATTCGAAACTCGATCACAGCACGCTGTTTCTGACGCACCGACATAGTCAAGTTTAGACACAATAATGCCACGCGCTATAATTCGGAGTCATCTAGTGGCAGAGAGGTGCAAAGTCGTAAACACGAGCAACAAAGCTGTAAATAACGTTTGTTTTATTTAAAAAAACCTTAAGAGTTTTTACATAAAAACATTGGGAGGTCTTTTTTCAATACGTCCTCGTATAAACAAAAGAGTTTGACTTTAATTACTGACTACATCGTTAGCAAACAAAAATGGGACAGGCGGTTTTTGTAAATTATCTGTACTTCCCTCAGGCGACGCCTCTGTATCTAAACATCACCCTGTACATAAAGGCTTGTGAATACTTGTAAACCTATGGCAAGATAATCAGCTCTCAGAAGATAACAGCAAGCAAAATACTTCTAAAATTTGGAAATTTGTTGTAAAGTCTTATGGGACCAAACTGCTGAGGTCATCGGTCCCTAAGCCTACACACTACTTAATCTAACTTAAACTACACTCCTGGAAATGGAAAAAAGAACACATTGACACCGATGTGTCAGACCCACCATACTTGCTCAGGACACTGCGAGAGGGCTGTACAAGCAATGATCACACGCACGGCACAGCGGACACACCAGGAACCGCGGTGTTTGCCGTCGAATGGCGCTAGCTGCGCAGCATTTGTGCACCGCCGCCGTCAGTGTCAGCCAGTTTGCCGTGGCATACGGAGCTCCATCGCAGTCTTTAACACTGGTAGCATACCGCGACAGCGTGGACGTGAACCGTATGTGCACTTGACGGACTTTGAGCGAGGGCGTATAGTGGGCATGCGGGAGGCCGGGTGGACGTACCGCCGAAGTGCTCAACACGTGGGGCGTGAGGTCTCCACAGTACATCGATGTTGTCGCCAGTGGTCGGCGGAAGGTGCACGTGCCCGTCGACATGGGACCGGACCGCAGCGACGCACGGATGCACGCCAAGACCGTAGGATCCAACGCAGTGCCGTAGGGGACCGCACCGCCACTTCCCAGCAAATTAGGGACACTGTTGCTCCTGGGGTATCGGCGAGGACCATTCGCAACCGTCTCCATGAAGCTGGGCTACGGTCCCGCACACCGTTAGGCCGTCTTCCGCTCACGCCCCAACATCGTGCAGCCCGCCTCCAGTGGTGTCGCGACAGGCGTGAATGGAGGGACGAATGGAGACGTGTCGTCTTCAGCGATGAGAGTCGCTTCTGCCTTGGTGCCAATGATGGTCGTATGCGTGTTTGGCGCCGTGCAGGTGAGCGCCACAATCAGGACTGCATACGACCGAGGCACACAGGGCCAACACCCGGCAACATGGTGTGGGGAGCGATCTCCTACACTGGCCGTACACCACTGGTGATCGTCGAGGGGACACTGAATAGTGCACGGTACATCCAAACCGTCATCGAACCCATCGTTCTACCATTCCTAGACCGGCAAGGGAACTTGCTGTTCCAACAGGACAATGCACGTCCGCATGTATCCCGTGCCACCCAACGTGCTCTAGAAGGTGTACGTCAACTACCCTGGCCAGCAAGATCTCCGGATCTGTCCCCCATTGAGCATGTTTGGGACTGGATGAAGCGTCGTCTCACGCGGTCTGCACGTCCAGCACGAACGCTGGTCCAACTGAGGCGCTAGGTGGAAATGGCATGGCAAGCCGTTCCACAGGACTACATCCAGCATCTCTACGATCGTCTCCATGGGAGAATAGAAGCCTGCATTGCTGCGAAAGGTGGATATACACTGTACTACTGTCGACATTGTGCATGCTCTGTTGCCTGTGTCTATGTGCCTGTGGTTCTGTCAGTGTGATCATGTGATGTATCTGACCCCAGGAATGTGTCAATAAAGTTTCCCCTTCCTGGGACAATGAATTCACGGTGTTCTTATTTCAATTTCCAGGAGTGTAATTTACACTATGGACAACGCACACACCCATGCCCGTGGGAGGACTTAAACCTCCACTGGGAGGAGCCGCACGGACCGTGACAGGACGCCTAAGACCGCACTGCTATTTCTATAAATTTCCAGGAAGTTCTACAGAGTTTCACTACTATGGAACTTAAATGTCGTTCATTATGTCACTAACAAATCCAGCGACCTCCAAAACTATGTACCTGATATTAATACAGGTCGTTTTGAAAGTTGGCTGACTTTTTCGACTTCTCCTACTTCTGTAAAAATGTCTTGAATGTCTCTTGTTATCTTGCTTGAACATTCAGCATAACTTTTTATCTTTGAGTTGGAAGCTAATGGTAGTTGGCTTCATACACTACGCAGTCCAGTCACATTAATATGACCACCACCTCTGTTTGACATCAATGTGCAGTAACCATTTACAGACGGCAGGTGGCACCACTAGGAGTGGGAGAGAGGGGACAGGGGGACGCGGGAAACAGTGAGTCGTTGTCGTAAAGCAAAAATGGAGCTGTTCATCCGACGTCCAAACAGGCATGATCATTGACTTTCGGACCAATTATGGAATCATTTTCGAAACGGCTAAATTTGTAAACTGTTCGCATGCCACCATTGGTAAAGTATACGGTGCATGGAAAAATAATTTTCTTCCAAACCAGCGCCGAGGTAACTACAGAAGCCATTGATGACAGATGTTAACGACGGCTGTGGTGGAGATGTGTTCACGCGAATAGAGTGCAACTCTTGAGCAACTGGTCACTCGGATGAACAAAGGGACTACCAACAGGGTCTCCTCAACGAACGGTCATTGAACATTGCTGTCTGGGCCTCTGCAGCAGATGCCTTGTTCATGCACCCATGCCAGCTGTTGTTCATCAGCAACGAAGGCTGGAATTTTCATGCCAGTACCGCAACTACACGTCCACTGAGTGGAGACAGGTCGTCTTTCCAGATGAATCATGTTTCATGCTTCATCGGACAGACAGCCTTTGACGTGTACCGACCTGCAACAACAGCCCGAAGGAGGAAACATTATGGTCTGGGGAATGTTTTTGTGGTATTCCCTTGGTAAACTCGTCATTTGTAAGTCATAGTCAATCAAGTCTGCATCTATCCTTGTAGACCATTCACCCCTACATGCAGTTTGTTTTTACTCGGCAAAATGGCATCTACCAGCAGGACAATGCAACGTGTCACACAGCTCGGAGTGGGCATGCGTGGTTTGAGGAGTAAGAGAATGAGTTTACTATACTCCCCTGGCCACCAAACACCCCAGATTTAAACCCAATCGAGAATCTGTGGACCACCTCGGTTGGGCTGCTCGTGCCATCTATCCTCAACCGTGAAATAGAGTGGCACTGGAGATTAGATTAGATTAGATTAGTTTTTCGTTCCATAGATCCGTGCTGAGGAGATTCTCGTGGATTTGGAACATGACAATTCTTTTTTTTTTTTTTTAAGCTGAAATAACAATACTAATAGTATGAATATACACAATACATCATTTGTTTCTATTAAAAAATTCGTCAATGGAGTAGAAGGAGTTGGCCACTAGTATGTCTTTCAGGCTCTTTTTAAACTAATCTTTATTTGTAACTAAATTCTTTAGGTTTGCTGGCAAATTATTGAAAAGGAGTGTTCCTGAATAGTGGACCCCTTTTTGACTAAAGTTCAGTCTTGATCACACCATTTATGTTTTAATGATATAGGTAACCGCTTTCGGTTCTTTTTACAAAACCATCATCAGACCTGTGGATAAATTTTAGGAAATACTAGAAACCAATTTTTAAATAAAATGAAAGTGTCTAATGATGTCAAAATTTAACAAGATAAAATAAAATTAATTATACGCATGGCTCCCTTAGGATGGTAGGCGGAGCTCTCCTCGCTGCTACGCAGTCAACTGATGGTTATGAGTGCTGAGCACGAGCTTCAATATGCAGAGGCTCCGCCTACTTCTCGTCACACTACTTCGCAACTGCCAATCAGCGTTCATAATATGACGCCATCGTCAAAGTATAAAAGTAGGAAATACGCTAATAACATAAAATTGATTCATTTAAATGTCTGATTAACAGATAGTTAGTATATGTACAGCTTATTTATATTTTGGATAAAAACAGTAAACCACGATGTGTAATAGTTGTGCCCTCTATGGGCAACCTTAATACTATTACAGTGTCAGTTACACCAAAGATGTGAAAGTCCTTCGAGTTGTGGTATATATCGCCTATATCACAATTGCATCTTTGTTGGATGCTGCAGAATCGTCTTACTTTAACTGTAGTTTTCATAGCAATATTCTTTATAGCAGTAGGGTAGCAGCCAAGAGTACGTTCCGCATTATGTGTGTCTGAATAACTGAAGAGACCGCTGATTAAATTTTTAAAACTTTTCGATCTAATAGTTTTTATAATAATCAATGTCAATTTAATAAATTTTTATATGTTGTACAGCATATTTTACATACATAGCTTTTGCCATGGGTATAACTAGTCTTATATTTTAAAAAACAAAAGAGTAGATGCTTTTATTATAAAATTTCGTCAAAAAGGTCGTAATTAATTTTATTTTATCTTGTTAAATTTTGACATAATTAGACACTTTCATTTTATTTAAAAATTGGTTTCTAGTATTTCCTAAAATTTATCCACAGATCTGATGATGGTTTTGTAAAAAGAACCAAAACCGGTTACCTATATCATTAAAACATAAATGGTGTGATCAAGACTGAACTTTAGTCAAAATATAATAATTAATTGATCACTGTTTTCCAAAAATGTTTACCAAAATTGTACTAAAGTAAGTGCTTTTAAGTCCATGTGCAGATCATTTTTGTTCCTGGTATTGTATGTATGAACTGAGCTGTTTGTTGGAAAAAGAGATATATTATTTAGGAGAAATTTCATTAAGGAGTAAATATACTGAGAGGCAGTAGTTAGTGTACCCAGTTCTCTGAAGAGGTTTCTACAGGACGTCCGTGAATTTACTCCACAAATAATACGTATTACATGCTTTTGGACTCTGGAAACTTTCGCCTGACTTGAAGAGTTACCCCAAAATATTATACCATATGACATTATGGAATGAAAGTAGGCAAAGTACGCAAGCTTTTTCATTTTTATGTCGCTATGTCAGTTAACATTCGAATTGAAAATACAGATTTGTTAAGGCGTTTCTGCAGTTCTGGTGTGAGTTCCTCCCAACTGAATTTATTATCAAGTTGTAATCCCAGGAATTTAAGACTGTCAACCTCTTCTATCTGCTCTTATGCATGTGCTGGGTAGAAATCTCTTACAGGTTCTGAATTGCATATAGTGAGTCTTCTCAAAGTTTAATGTCAGTGAGTTGGCTGTAAACCATTTATTAATATCCATGAAAATATCATTAGCAGATCTTTCTATAACTACACTCAACATACTATTTATTGCAATACTTATGTCATCTGCAAACAAAACGAACTCTGCTTCTGGCAGTGTAAATGATGAGAGATGATTAATTCACATAAGAAAAAGCAATGGCCCTAAGATGGATCCTTGTGGGACACCTCATGTAATTTCTTCCCATTCTGATGATAACTGATCACTTAATTCACTAGTCCCTTGCACTGACACCTTTTGCAAGGGACTAGTGAATTAAGTCATTAGTCATCATCAGAGTCGGCATGGTTCCACATAAATGTCGGTATCTTCTAGAACTTAACTGACTCACTTCCTGCACGTCTGCCCTACAAAAGGTGGTAAATCAGGCTTTTGATAAGTGGTCACATTAATGTGTCTGAACCACACTTCGATCACTTTAACTTTTGTCACAGTACAAGTACTATGTCAGCCTATAGTAGACCAAATATTTGTTGAAGCAACAATCCCTGTGAAGCATGTCAGCTTTCTACACAGACCCATTTCACATGCACACAACTGCGCCGGCCGCCAGTCTACTGTTTACTTCTAAAGTGTAACACTTCTAACTGTCTAGCTCACTGGCGCATTATCTCTGTATAGCTACGCATGGTTTGTATCATGGAGTTCAACATCTTTGCCTTGCGAGAACCACTCTAAGCTAAGTTTTGGTATCGTACAGACGCTGATCTGCCGTTTCATCGTACTGCTGCACTTAACCTAGGTGAAATTCTATATTCTCTTGGCTTACTTCGCGGATCAACACTTGCTTTACTTGCGTTTCTTCTAGGACATATTACTTTTGAGTCATGTTTCGTGTGTTTATTCAAATGGTGGAGAAACACACTACAGAGTGTTTCAAAAAGGACTTTACAACTTTAAAAATTCATATAAATTTATTGAAAGAAGGTATAGAGTTGGGTTTAGTGTTATTTTGTAGGAAAACTAAAGATGTTGTATGTGGCTTCCGTTGGTTATCCTGCACACATCCCATCAGAAGTCAATTTCTTCCCAAACACGCTGTAGCATTGCAGGTATAACGTAGTGGCGGCGTAAATTCTTGCTCTAAGTTCAGGTAGAGAAGCCGGAACAGGAGCAACAAACACGATGTCCTTGATGAACCCACATAAAAAAATCAAGTGATGTCAGATCTCGGGAACGTGGGGGCCATGCAATTGGTGCATCGCGGTCAACCCATTGACCTGGAAAGCGGTCACTGAAAAAATCCCGGGCGTCAACCAGGTAGTGGGGTGGTGCATCATTTTGCATGAAGTAAACATTTCGTTCTTGGTCATCCTCAACGATGTGCGGTCTCAAAAATTGTATACAGGTACACTATCCCGTTGATGGTTCTCTCACGGAAAAAAGGGGGCCTACATTTTATTCTTGCACAATGCACAACAAACGTTCAGTTTAGGGCTATCACGAACATGTTGCAACGTTTGATGTGGATTTTCACTGTCCGAAATCCTGCAGTTATCTGTGTTAACCTTGCCACTTAAGTGAAAAGTCGACTCGTCAGAAAATGCGATTTTGTCCAAGAAATGTTCATTCTCGTATAATCGATTTAATATATCTGCACAGAACTTCTTGAGAGCAATTTTTTCAGTGTCCTTTTTTGCTTGTACGATCGTCAATCTGTACTGTTTCAAATGCAAACGGTATCTCAACACACGCCAAACTGCCGAATGTGGGATTTACAGTTCGCGAAATGCACGCCGGGTCGATTTTGTAGAGTTGTTGACAAAACGTTGCCTCACTCACTCAACGACGTCGTCAGATGTACTTGGATGACCTGATAATTTCCCATGTCTTACCGAGCATCTTGTTTCTACAAAACATTTATGCCACTCATAAATTTTTAGGCCTACTAGGAGGACCTTTCTTGTATTTGGTACGGAAACCAGCTGAACTGTTGTCGCCAACTTCGGTTCTTCAAACCAAAACACACAGCTAGCACACTCGGGTTCAGTGAAGGCAGCCATCTTTAGTGCAACTGCAGTTAGCGCTCCTTACGGTGCGATTCGGCAGTAGCGAACTTCGCGAGACAAAAGTTGATGTATTTCCCTACAAATTGCCACTACAGTCAGCTGTGTATGTATATGTATATGTAGTAATTTGTATGAATTTTCAAAGTTGTAAAGTTGTTTTTGAAACACTCTGTATTTCTTATGTGGCAAGCTGGAAAACATGGGTTCACGTGGATAAAGATATCCAATTGTGATTCTCACATCCGTGAGACCTCATACAAATTAGTCCTCCTCTGTCAAAACTATTTGTAAGCAGATTATGGCGATGTTATTTCCTTCCTTGTTTAGTTAAATGAGGAACCTGATGGCTTTTGTGTAACATTTAAGATGGTTTGCAGTCGTTCATTGTAAACTGATTATCATGTACTCAAAATACATGAATATTAGATGGTATTCCTCTATTCGTTATAATAAAAGTCCCCTTAGTGTGAGCTGAAAACACGAGATGTTGCTTAATAACGACCAATACTTGTTTTTACAATTGCAGTATTTATCGGCTCCTTTGCTACAAGAAGTGCACCGATTTGGACCGCCATACAC
Organism: Schistocerca serialis cubense; assembly: GCF_023864345.2. Lineage (NCBI taxonomy): Eukaryota > Metazoa > Arthropoda > Insecta > Orthoptera > Acrididae > Schistocerca > Schistocerca serialis. The sequence goes on along the minus strand of NC_064638.1, from coordinate 253,472,331 downwards.
GATGTTTGACTTACGCAAGTATTACTGTTGCAATTTGTCGCCTTATGAAGTTCGGACGGCAACCGCAAGTCTGATCAGTCTTCTGCAAGATTTTGCAGGTAATTATGTGAGTTTAAAAATTCATATTCTTGTGTGATTAAATTCAGATCTTGCGAACTCCAAATTCATTTGCACTGCACGAATTTTCTTCTGTAAGATCAATCTTATTGCACTAAATGTTTATTGTTTGACGCAGCTCTCCATCCTACTCTATCCTGTGCAAGCCTCATCATATCCGAATAACTAGTGCAATCTACATCTTTCTGAATCTGTTTACTGCATTCATCTCTCGGCCTCCCTCTACGATTTTCACCCCCTCCACTTCCCTCCACTACGAAGTTGGTTATCCCGTGATGTCTCAGAATGTGTCCTATCAATCGATCCCTTCTTTTGGTCAAGCTGTGCCACAAATTTCTTGCCTCCTAAAAGCTATTCAGTACCTTCTCGTTAGTTACGTGATCTATCTATCTAATCTTCAGCTTTCTTCTGCAGCACCACATTTCAAAGGCTTCTATTCTTTTTTTGTCTAAACTGTTTATCGTCCATGTTTCTCTTCCATAGAAATACTTTGAGAAAAGACTTCCTCACGCCTAAATCTTTAACACTTAAATCGATACTTGATGTTAACAGATTTCACCTCTTCAGAAACACCTCTCTTGCCATTGTCAGTATACATTTTATATCCTCTTACTTCGACCATCATCAGCTACTTTGCTGCTCAAATAGCAAAACTCATCTACTACTTTGAAGTGTCTCATTTCCTAATGTGTTTCCCTCAGTATCACCCGATTTAATTCAACTACATTCCATTATCCTCAATTTTCTTTTGTTTATGTTCATCTTATATTCTCCTTTCAAGACACTGTCTATTCCTTTCAACTGATCTTTCAAGTCGTTTTCTGTGTCTGACAGAACTACAATGTAACCGGCAAACCTCACAGTCTTTATTTCCTCTCCCTTGACTTTAATTCCTACTACAAATTTTTCTTTTGTTTCCTTTACTGCCTCTTCAATATACGGATTGAATAATGTCAAACATGGGTGCTATGTTGCGGAATTAGTATATGTTTCGGGGGCCCGGTATCTTTCTCTGTTATCTGTTTTACTTCTGTTAATCATAAGTCAAAATAGAAACCACATTATTGTGGCAGAATTTCGATTAGATCTTTCCACGGGTCAAGAACCTGTATCTCTATGTTTATAGTGGATAGTATGTATAGTAGGCTATTCGACGCGTGGATGTTCTTGCTTCCCGTTGTAAGTAGGCTGTTTATGTTTTCTTATTGGCAAACGTTACGTAGCGCTCTGTATGAAAATCACTGGCTGTGCTGTGTGCAGTCTGTGGCTAGTTTGCATTGTGTAAGTATGCTGTTTATGTTTTCTTATTGGCAACGTTACGTAGCGCTCTGTATGAAAATCACTGGCTGTGCTGTGTGCAGTCTGTGGCTAGTTTGCATTGTTGTCTGCCATTGTAGTGTTGGGCAGTTGGCTGTTAACAGCGCATAGCGTTGCGCAGTTGGAGGTGAGCCGCCAGCAGTGGTGGATGTGGGGAGAGAGATGGCGGAGTTTTGAAATTTGTCATGAACTGATATATATATTATGACTATTAAGGTAAATACATTGTTTGTTCTCTATTAAAATCTTTCATTTTGCTAACTATGCCTATCAGTAGTTAGTGCCTTCCGTAGTTTGAATCTTTTATTTAGCTGGCAGTAGTGGCGCTCGCTGTATTGCAGTAGTTCGAGTAACCAAGATTTTTGTGAGGTAAGCGATTTGTGAAACGCATAGGTTAATGTTAGTCAGGGCCATTCTTTTGTAGGGATTTCTGAAAGTCAGATTGCGTTGCGCTAAAAATATTGTATGTCAGTTTAAGCACAGTCATGTATAAATTGTTCAAAGGGGACGTTTCATATGTCGACCCTTAGCCGAGGATACCTCACTGGAATCTTCTGATTTTTTCTTGTAGTTTGTGTAATTAGTGTAGCTTTTGTTTATTGCTAGCGCGTAATTGTAGAGAACATCTCCTTTGTAGTTGCAGTCTTTCATTGTTGTACAGTGAAACAGTTGTGGCATGCATGTAGATTTGCACCAAGTATTTCGCAGCTGCGCTTGCAATTAACGAGATATTATTTTCAGTGTTATGTTAATGTGTTCTCTTATTTTTGCTCTTCAAATTGTGCTTTTCTGTGTTATCGTGTGAAATATTGTGACAATAATGGCGTGTGAAAAACGTAACACTAGGCTCCAAAGTAAACTGAGAAATAATAGCGACGACGAGCATAGCTTATCAGCACCACTGTGTAATGAAGTAACAGACATTCAAAGTAGTAATTTGGTAATAGTGCATAGGGAAATGGAGCGGGCGGCAAATAATGGTGTAGACAGTGAAACAAGTAGTGAACAGGGAAGCATTATCGATCGATCGGTCGGCAATAGCTCGCCTCAGGAATCCGAAATGACAGAACACGATATTGCAACTACTGTAGACTCAGGTTTTGGGTCTTCACCGTTTTCTCAAAATAGTCAAGACACATTTTCTGATCGTCAAAATGTAAATGTTGCCGGTGCACATACACTGCCGAAAAGCATAGAGGAACAGGTTCCAGACACTAATACATTACTATTGCAATTAATGCAGCAAATGAAACAAAATCAGAGACAAACACAGCAACAATTGGACACAATGGAACAAAATCAGAGACAAACACAGCAAAAGCTTCAAAAGTTAGACACGATGGAACAAAATCAGAGACAAACACAGCAACAGCTTCAAACGTTAGACTCATGGAATAAACTCTTGAACAAACACGTGAAGATTTAACTACTGAGCTACATAACATTGAATCGAAATGTCAAAAAGTCTGTAATGACGTAAAAACTCAAATTTGTGAGCATTTTCAACCTATTTTTTCACGGCATGAAAATGCATTACAGAATCACGAAGCAGCCATAAAAGAACTGCAAACTATTGTTCATGAAAATCATGAGACCTTGCAAGCTAAATTTGACTCAGTTGCATCTACCGATTCGGTTACGCAACAAGCAAAAACACAGGAAAACTTAAAGGACACAGTAGATACTCTGAAACTTGGTTCAGAAAAACACACTGAGGAAATAAGTACACTATCGGAGAAAGTAGCCGAACTTTCGGATCAGTTCACTAATTTATCTACGAAGGTAGATGATAATCTGATTGACGCAAGACCGGTAGTCTTTAATGACACAGAAGAGTACGAACAAATTAGGAAATTCAAAGAAAATCAGAATCAAATTAATACACAACACCAGAGAGAAATCCGGGAAGTACAAGATCAGCTGACACAGGTAATACAAGAATTACGTATTTCAGAGGACACTCTCGCTCCAACACGGGAAGAGGAACTTAGAAATACGGAAAAGCCACAAAATAATAACACAGGGCATTTCGGAAATTATGAAAGAAATTGGCAAGGTGCACCGAATTTTGAGATGGAACCGCCGACACGACGTAACAATGACCGATATGCGACTCGCCGACATGATGACTTTCACTATAAGCTGTTCATTACTACACATAAATTCATAACATTTAAGAATTCTGGCAACGACATTCATCCACAAGCGTGGCTCCATCAATTCTCTCATTGTTTTCCTCCCAACTGGTCATTAGAACACAGATTAGAATTTATGTGTGGCTATTTAGAGAATGAACCAGCTGTAAGAATGCGATCGGTCATTCACGATTGTCACAGTGAAGGAGAATTTTACCATGCCTTCCTCTCAGCATATTGGTCTCAAGCTACACAAGACTGAGTAAAACATAGCATCATAATGATGAAACATTTCGAACAATCTGAATTTTCCAGTCTTGTGAAATATTTTGAAGACATGTTGCAAAAGAATCAGTACCTGACAAACCCATACAGCCCCTCAGAACTCATCCGCATTTGCTTAATCAAATTGCCTGAACATTTACGACATATTATTTTGGCAGGACGTTGCAAAGACGACATTGAAGCTTTTCAGGGACTCTAACAAGAATTAGAAATTGACACAGACAGTCGCGGGATGCGAAAACAGGAAAACAATCACTACAGGTCACATCCGTCAAATTCCGTGACGACAGAAACGATAACTGGACACGACAAGGCGATTCTCACCACACAAATCGTGACCAAAACAGACACCACCCGTATGACAATGGTTGGCAGAGTAGTAATAATTACAGGGAAAGATCACCTCTCCGCGGTAATGACTATCACAGAGACAATCAGAGAAACAGACAATATGGGAACCAAAACAATTATTATTACGGGAGACAGAATAACCTTAGACGCAACGGTCCACCGTCCAGTGATAATTCAGGGAGAAATTCTCCACCACTTAACCGAGAAGAAACAAACTACAGGAACTACCGACATGACGACAGACGATATGATCGTAACGACAGACCTGAATTGCATCAGAACTGGCAGGATTCAAACAGAGCAGGGCCCTCTCGACAAAGTGAATTTGTAGAAGTTAGGTCTCCAAACCCCAATAACGACACGCGCCAACAAAGAGACAATAGGCAATGACTCATACTGCTGGCAGCCACAAAACGTACGTATGAAACTAACGACGCAGCTGCCGTAGCTAGTAATTACGTAAAAATGGAAGACATTAGGGACATCTTACTCCAGGAACACGACGTAAAACATAACATTGCATATCCTGTTATTCATATTACTGTAAATGATGTAAAATTTACAGCAGTACTTGACTCTGGCAGTCCCATTTCAGTAATTAGTGAAACAGCTTTTAGCAAATGCAACAAATCGAACCATTGCCCCACTCTTCCGTTACGTAAGATTAATTTCCAAGGTGCAATCGTTGGAAAAAGTGTAGATGTACGCCAACAAACCAATTTAGAATTCTTTTGCCAAAGCCACAGCTTCTCTATGAACTTTCTTATTGTTCCATTATTGTCGACGGAAATTATATTGGGAGTAGACTTTTTGAATGAATACAAAGCAATCTTAAACTTTCACGATGCTGAAATAAGTTTAGAAAAACAAGGTAAGTCAGTAGCTTTGAAATTTGAAGATTGGCTCTCAAACCATGACGAAGAAATTAATCGGCTTTACCTTCTGGTAGACAACAGTTCGGAATTTTCTACGGAACTAGACCCTAACAATCACTCTGCAAGTACTGACAGGGATGATATCGACGGCATATTTGAAATTAATGATTTAATTCAGAATAAAATTCAAACTATTGAGAATTGTAATGACACTGATAGGCAGGACTTTTTTGAGATTTTACAAGCACATTCCACAGTTTTTACTCACAAAACAGGAACAGTCAAGGGATTTCAATACCAATTTCGTGTTCGTGAGCATACTAAATTTTGTGTTAGACCATACGTAATTCCAGCACATTATAGGGACCGTGTTAGAACAGAAATACAATCTATGCTTGACGAGGGCATTATTGAGCCTGCAGTAAGCTCATACAACAATCCATTACATGTTGTTGAGAAGAAAAATGGATCGATCAGGCTTGTCTTAGATTCGAGACAAATCAATACTATCATTATTCCTGAAACAGACAGGCCGCAAACGTTGGAAGAACTTCTTCAAAATTTTAATGTTGTAAAAGTGTTGTCTTCCACTGATCTCAGATCCAGTTTTTATCAGATCGAACTTCATCCAGAATGTAGAAAATACACAGCTTTCCTTTGTTTCGGCGTTTGTTATCAGTTTCGGAAACTTCCTTTTGGTTTGAACATGTCTTCGGCAGCATTCATTCGCAGTCTAAATTCCATATTACCTGAGTTCTTAAAACGTCACATCACCTTATATGTCGACGATATTATAATAGCAGAAGCTTCATGGGAACAACATAATCGCATCCTCAACAGTTTGTTACGTATTTTTGCAGAATCTGGAATTACAGTTAACTTGGAAAAGCTGAATTCGGTAGGTCAAAGGTGAGATTTTTGGGACATATTATTTCTTCTGAAGGCATTCAGCCGGATCCTGAAAAGTTAGAAGCAATCAGAGCCATTCCAGTTCCATCCACAAAAAAACAAGTCCGCAGTTTTCTAGGTCTCGTAAATTTTTACCGTCGTTTTCTGAATATGCAAATTCTTGTTACAGCAAAACTTTGTTCTCTCACTGGAAAAAATACTATTTGGAACTGGGACGAACAATCACAGCTGGAATTCAATTCTTTGAAAGAAGCGTTACTTAATGCGCCAATACTAGTTCATCCAGATCTGTCACAAGATTTCTGCCTTAGCACGGATTCTTCTAAAGTAGGTCTTGGTGACCATTTATTTCAAGAAGCCATAGAAAGTGACACTACCGTTCAGAAAACCATTGCTTTTGCTAGCCGAGTGCTAACAAAATCTGAAAAAAATTATTCCGTTACTGAATTAGAAGCTTTAGCTATCGTTTGGGCATTTAACAAATTCCGTTTCTTTCTTTCTGGTAAGCACGTAAAAGTATACAGTGATCATCGTGCATTACAATTTCTTATGTCTTCAAAATTAAATCATGACAAGTTAAAACGTTGGGCATTGTTTCTGCAAGAATTCCACTTCACAATAGTCTACATTCCCGGCAAGGAGAACATTGTTGCGGACGCACTGTCACGCGCGCCGGCTGGGCTTGAGAAATGTAACACAGAAGGCAACCTCGAGAAAAATTTCAGTATTCTTTACATTCAGAAAGTCGCCTTTGAAAATTTCATCACCACAGCTTTAAAGCACATTGCTCATGAACAAGATAAAGATCCGATTTGGAAAGACATCAAAAGTAAATGGCATGAAAAGTTGCACACACAGATTTGGCATTATTATCTGGTGAGAAACAACATACTGTTCAAACGCTGCACTGTTGATGACAAGCTATGGGTTTTTTGCATTCCAGATGATTTTGTTAATAAGCTCATTTGGTACATTAATTTCAGCTACGCACATTTTGGTCCACGAAAATGTTATCATATTCTTCGGACGACTTGTTATTTTAACAATATGGAAAAGACAATTCGAAGATTCTTGTCTATTTGTAAACTTTGTCAAAAGGTGAAACCATCTACTATCTCCCATCGTGCTCCGCTGTTCCCTATCATTCCTTCTAAATTAAAATAATTTGCTGCTGTTGATTTCTGGGGACAGCTTGTCAGAACATCTAACGGATTTTCGTACGGTCTAGTCGCTGTTGAACTTACTTCAAAATTTGTTTGTTTCACTCCATTACGTAAAGCCACTGGACGGTCTGTATCTAACGCCTTTGTTAAAAATTTCTTATGTTAAGTTGGCCACGTTGCTAAAGTCATTTCAGATAACGGTTCGCAATTCAGATCTGCTGTTTGGTCACGCATGCTTCGGAATCATAAAATCAAACCTGTTTTTATTTCATTGTACTCACCACATTGCAACCCCTCCGAACGGATTATGAAAGAAATCAATAAGGTTTGCAGACTTTATTGTCACAGAAAGCATCAGCATTGGGACAGATATTTACACTTATTTCAAAACGTGCTGAATGAAATGCCTCATGACTCCACTGCTTTACCACCTACTCTTGTACTGAAGAATGAAGAACCACCGAACAGAATCAGAGAGCTTGTACCTTTCCCGAATACACGTCAACTTCGACACAAAGACATAATTGACTTGGCTCTTAAAAATATAAAATCTGCAGCAGACAAAAGGAGTAAACTACACGGTAAAGCAAATGCAAAGAAATTATATATTGGTAAGAAAGTTCTCATTAAAGCTCATTCATTGTCACATAAGAAGAAACACTTGAGTCACAAATTCTTTCTAGTTTACAATGGACCTTACAGAATCCGACGTATACCACATGATAATTGCGTTGAAGTTGAAACTCTGCGTACTAGGAAGAGTAAAGGTTTACACCACATTTCACATGTAAAATCGTTTATTGAAAGAGAATCTGCTTTTTAACTTTGTCTTTGCCATAAAACTCTTCACCTCACATTTCTAGTATGCATTGTCAGACTTAGAAACTGTTACCATGCAACAGTGTTTGAAGTTAAATATCCAATCAAGAACCAAGAGAACTTATTTAAACAGAAATGACGAATGCATTGTTATAGTGAACAGACGTCACAGTGTTATTGTGTGTGTACATTCTTGCTTGTTAGTTCCACGATTACGTAATGACTATAAGGCTTACATGCTTAGAACATTTACCAGTACTGCTAATGAGATTTTAATGCAACATTTTGGTTTACTTGAAAATACATTCTGGATTTAAAGTACTTTCTGTGAGATATCAGATGACACAGCAGTTAGTTTATGTGACAGCTACACAATTTTATCACGACGCTACTAATGAGTGACAATATACAATGTTGCTTTTGCATTGTTTCTGTTTTATTTCTGCACAGTTTTTCTGTATTATTCTGGAAAGTAAAACATGTTTTAGTAGTAACTTTTGTGGTATAGCTACAATGAGACAGCCTTTTTCGTAGCACAACAAAACGTTACATTATAGTACTTTCTTGATCACGGTAAGGTACGTAATAACTATGGTATCCATAAGCAAAGCATTTCACTTTCTTTTATAATGAGGTTAGTATATTCACTTCAGCAGAACTTTGCTTACAGAGGACGATAACTACGACACTTCCACAGAAATATCTTACAGCAAGACGCACATTTAGCGCTACAGGACACGCATTTGAGAGATTAATTTTGTACTCAAGCCATTTATTTTTCAAGATTTTTGAATTACAAAGAAAGTTTTCCATGATACATTTCATTCCATTGCTGTAATCTGTAACACCTGATGGTATAATTACATTAATCCTCAAGGGGGTACACACCTACTTTGTGTACCATCTGTCAGGCAAGCACAAGGAGCCCTAGCTAGTATGGTATTTGCTTATACAACTTTACACATCGGTACCATATTTCTCTAACACACAAACTACACAGCTATTTGATCATTTAACTGAGAGATAAACATTTTTTTTACTACATCAGTGACACATGTTTACGCAATTACACAGTTGGATAATTTCATATTTATGAAATTGTATTTTGTCTGTACTTTGTGAACAGTTCGTATTTTTTCGGAACCATTGTGATACTATGAGAGCTCTGAATAATGTATTTGGTATGGGATCATGATTTTTAAAGTACGTTGGAGGTAGATGACACTGTTGAAATGAGCAGAGGTTTTTTATTTAGGTTTTGACATTATTGCAGAAAGCTACGACGTTTTTGAGATTTTACTGAGGTGTTATGATATTATTACGATGACTATGTGTATTATGCTGTTGCGGTATGTTTATGATCAATAAGCTGATGCTATATGAGTTATTTGATTATGCCACGTATCTGTTATGATGAAATATTGAAAAAGTGTCGACGAATAAGGTAAGGAATCATGAGTAGTGGTTAGGGACTCTGGTTTGTGAAAAAGGTTGTTGGAAACCAAGAATCGTACTTTAAGAGTTATGAAATGTATGTAAATGCGTGAATGTATTACAATGTTGACGAAAATTTTTTGGATACTGTTATATCAATACGATTTTGTTTCTACAGATTTGTAACGCAAATTCTTCACCTGTGAAATATTTTTATATGAGACTGTCACTGTAGTGGTAACTGCTGTGGTAAATATTTCGGTAAGAAAGTTAAGTGACCACCTTCTCGTAATGCGTCGTGGGCACCCAGCTGCACGACAATCGCCTGGAAAAAAGCCATTAGTGTGTGCCTTTCAGAGGCACAGGTGGAAAAAAAAGGGGAGGCCATTAACCTCGTTATTGACATTCCTTTGTTGAAAGCATCATAAATACGACACCCTCAAACTTGAAAACATGATTACACTGTAGAGTTCTTAATTTATGATATTTACTGAAATGAAATGATGAGAAACATTTCATGTCTATTGTCTTGCTAGTTGAAAGATTGGTTACTGCATTATGAAATGCCATACGGCTAGTGAATGACGTTTCACGCCTTATTTTGCCTATTTTGTTTAATATCTAGTTCCTAGCTGAACTGCAGCATTGGTTAAAATAAAATTTATAGATGTACTAATATAAATATTCTATGCCTACAGATCCAGTAAAAAATAACTTTATGATGGATGTACTCCAAAAAAATGAGGGAGCACAAAAAGACATTTCCATTTCACAGGAATTGCTTACATAATTTTTGTCAGTGACTTGGTAACTTGTCTGCTAGAGCAAGTTACAGTGATGCATCACTCTAGTGCTAAGATGTGACATAGGCATTAAACATGGCCATTTTTACTGTAATATTTTTTCTGCTTGAGCTTTCTCATGTTTAGATATAAGTTATTGCATTTGCTGCGCTGTTTGCCAGGCATAGTGCTACTAAATTTCACTTTGTATTACTCTGTTAAGCTAGTTTTACTACTGATTTATTTTTCTTGTTGCTGCACATTGGCTCATATTAGTTGTAATGTTGCATTGCTTGGTAATTTAGATTTACTGTAGCTTGCTTTGCAAATTTCCATTTTTTTGTCATTGCTGTTTGTGTTAATTGTTTTGTGCTGCTGCATTGCCTCGTTCCTTAGTTTAGCATCTGAGCTCAGTAGATTGAAGTTAGCTTAAGATGGGGTAGGCTATATGAGAGAAGGAGTTGAGATGAATTGGAAGAAATGCATTGAGAAGCTATAAGAAAATGGTTTGGCCAAAAAAGTATTTTGAAAGAGGATATGAGCAAAAAAGTAGAGTTTAGGGACAACAGGTTTACGTAGAATTTTCTTGGAAATAAATGATGGGGTAAGATAATGGAATATAAATAATGAGGTAAGAAATATGTGAACATATAAACACAGAAAGCATGCTTGGATAGGATTTTTTTGGTGGAAACAAATGTTGAAATAAGACGAAAGATCTGTGGAATGAAGTTTTAGGTTGGACTGCAGTACCAATTACACTGAAAACAAACCCTGCCCTTTCCTCTTGTGTTATTCTGCTATGTGTTTGTGTACTCTTGTATATTTGTGTTTTTCCTGTCTTTATGTGTTTAGCTGATATGAGCTACATTCTAGAATTTTTCTAATACTATGTTATTTACTTTGTAAAGATGTTTAGACATTATTTATCTGTTCTGTTTTGTTGCTCATGTGTGAAGTTGAGGTTTCAAAAGTTATTCTGATCTTTATGTATGTACTTATGTCATAATTCTTGTAACACTGATGTGCATGTTTATTTCTGCTCTTTTGTAAAGCCTGTTTTACAACAGATGTTATCTGTACTATTATGTTCTTTAATGATGTATTTTGTAGCTTTGTTATTGTATTCTTATGTTATAAAATTGTAATTGACACCAGTTCATCAAATTAAGTAACTTGTAAGTTCCATTTCACTGCACACATTTCTGTTGGTCACAGTATATGGACAATATGTGAGAAGTAGGGACTGATAGTGTTTGCACGTGTGTTAATAATTCAGCAAGGGACTGGATAACAGCATTGCTGGTTCGAAGGACATTTCAAAAAAAAAAAATTGTGAGTGCACAAGTGGTGGTTCATGGACTTGCTATATTGTCTGCAAGACTCTTCGATGGTGATTGTGCACCTGCACAGTCGCAGCAGATGGCTGCTGGCCATCTCTACAAGGACTACAGTGGGTCTACACCTTTGATGATCCATCAATATCATTATTTCTACAAGGACTGCAGTGGGTCTGCACCTTTGGTAGCCCACCAATACCGTAATCTCTACCAGGACTACAGTGGGTCTACTCTGTGATGATCTACCTACCAATATTCTTCCAAACTTCGAATGACTTTGCTGTGGGTTTGCTCTGTTGTGGCCCATTACCTGTCTGCACGTCGAGAGTCAGCACTGTCTTTCCGTTGGAAGGACAACACTACTTCTTCAAGACTGCATGGAAATCCACTACTTCCATGTGCATTTTCTTTTACTGCTCATGCTTTGAGAAAAACACTGCAATTTTACTGTGGTAAATGATCAGGACTGTCTTTATGGACTGTGAGAAAATTTTTGCTTTTGACAAACATTGTATCAATAAGTGTGTGCATTTGATTCCTTTGTTATTGTAATTATGAAAAATTTTATCAAATCATTATTGGCCACTGCCCAAAACAATTTGTAAAATTTTTTGTGGGGAGCATGGGGTCTATGTAAGTAGGCTGTTTATGTTTTCTTATTGGCAACGTTACGTAGCGCTCTGTATGAAAATCACTGGCTGTGCTGTGTGCAGTCTGTCGCTAGTTTGCATTGTTGTCTACCATTGTAGTGTTGGGCAGCGGCAGCTGGATGTGAACAGCGCGTAGCGTTGCGCAGTTGGAGGTGAGCTGCCAGCAGTGGTGGATGTGGGGGGAGAGATGGCGGAGTGTTGAAATTTGTAAGACTGGATGTCATGAACTGCTATGTATATTATGAGTTTTCAACACTATTAAGATAAATACATTGTTTGTTCTCTATTAAAATCTTTCATTTGCTATCTATCCATATCAGTAGTTAGTGCCTTCCGTAGTTTGAATCATTTATTTAGCTGGCAGTAGTGGCGCTCGCTGTATTACACTAGCTTGAGTAACGAAGATTTTTGTGAGGTAAGTGATTTGTGAAAGGTATAGTTTAATGTTAGTCAGGGCCATTTTTTTTGTAGGGATTATTGAAAGTCAGATTGCGTTGCGCTAAAAGTATTGTGTGTCAGTATAAGCACAGTCTTGTATAATTTTTCAAAAGGGGACGTTTCACCGTTTTCTTCCTTTGCGGCCTCATATGGACTGACAGCTGTTTTCTCATTGCCTTTTGTAATTATAATTAATGAATGAGATCGTGATGCTTGTACTGTTAGTAACGTATGATCATACGGTGACCACGTTTTTGCCCACCCTCCCTGCAATTGGAACTTCAGATGCTTTTATAATTTGACATAAAGTACATTGATCTTTATGAGATTGTTTAATGGTTTCTGAGCACAGATAACCCCCGGTGCGCGTAATCACATGTCCAACAAGGAAGCTTCTTACTGTCAGGGGACAACCTCTTAATAAATTCAGGTTCAGTGCATTCAGATAAAGCAGAGTTTAAGTCAGGTGAGAGCCTAAATTACGTGCATTTAAACGACATTCCCTAAGAGTCAGATTGATTTTAGTACCATTCAGGGCAGTAAACTAAAAGCATTATCCCAGATACAGTTTTGGCCATGACCACAAAATGTTATTTGTATTCTGATCCCGTATAATGATATGTGACACACCTACACAGATCTGAACTACAACGTTTAACTTTATAATTAGCCACATTGGTAGGCGGAAACTCAAAAGCATAAACAGTTATATTAGCGTTTCAATTATGCCTACCAACTTCTATCGTCATGGCATTAGCCGATCTTCCACGCCAGCGAACTCGAAAAAACCCAGCTCATTCCATTGGTGTTCCCTGAATCAACCTATTCGGTTTATCTTCAGTGGAAAAATGGTTACACCCCGTCAGATCTGTGTCCTAAACTGGGTATCTGCTCCAGAACTTTGCCCTTCGCAAGATTTTAAGCTCGTGTGAATCAGTATCATAGTAACGTAAGCCACTCATTGGTGATAGATCACGTTATTGTTGTCGTTGTGGTCTTCTGTCTGAAGACTGGTTTGACGCAGCTCTCCATGATACTCTATCCTGTGCAAGTGTCGTCATCTCCAAACAACTACTGCAACCTAATTCCTTCTGGATCTGCTTACTGCATTCATCTCTTGGTCTCCCTCTACGACTTTTACCTCCCACACTTCCCTCCGATATCAGATTGGAGATCCCTTGATGTCTCAGAATGTGTTCTATCAACCGATCCCTTCTTCTAGTCAGGTTGTGCCACAAATTTCGTTTCTCCCCAATTCTATTCAGTTCCTTCTCACCAGTTACATGATGTATACCGCAGAGACAGGCTGGACAGTGAAGGGGGAGGCGATATGAAGTGCAATAGTATCGAAGGAAATTGACGGAGATCCGAAATGTGAAATAATTTGGGTGAAGTTCACGGTTAAAGCAGGCTCGGACATGGTAACTGGATGTCTCTATAGGCCCCCTGGCTCAGCAGCTGTTGTGGCTGAGCACCTGAAGGATAATTTGGAAAACATTTCGAGTAGATTTCCCCACCATGTTATAGTTCTGGGTGGACTGCTTCGATGATTTCAGCCGTAAATCGAAATATTAAAAAAGGTAGGAAGAGTTTTCTGTTTAGCAAAAGTGACAAAAAGCAGATTACAGAGTACCTAACGCGTCAACAGAAAAGTTTTGTCTCACGTTCAGATAGTATTGAGGATCAGTGGACAAAGTTCAAAACCATCGTACAATATGCGTTAGATGCGTATGTGCCAAGCAAGATCGTAAGAGATGGAAAAGAGCCACCGTGGTACAACAACCGAGTTATAAAACTGCTGCGGGAGCAAAGGGAACTTCACAGCAAACATAAACATAGCCAAAGCTTTGCAGACAAACAAAAATTACGCGAAGCGAAATGTAGTGTGAGGAGGGCTATGCGAGAGGCGTTCAATGAATTCGAAAGTAAAGTTCTATGTACTGACTCGGCAGAAAATCCTAAGAAATTTTGGTCTTATGTCAAAGCGGTAGGTGGATCAAAACAAAATGTCCAGACACTCTGTGACCAAAATAGTACTGAAACAGAGGATGAGAGACTAAAGGCCGAGATACTAAATTTCTTTTTCCAAAGCTGTTTCACAGAGGAAGACTGCACTGTAGTTCCTTCTCTAGATTGTCGCACAGATGACAAAATGGTAGATATCGAAATAGACGACAGAGGGATAGGGAAACAATTAAAATTGCTCAATAGAGGAAAGGCCGCTGGACCTGATGGGATACCAGTTCGATTTTACACAGAGTACGCGAAGGAACTTGCGCCCCTTCTTGCAGCGGTGTACCATAGGTCTCTAGAAGAGCATAGCGTTCCAAAGGACTGGAAAAGGGCACAGGTCATCCCAGTTTTCAAGAAGGGACGTCGAACAGATGTGCAGAACTATAGACCTACTTCTCTAACATCGATCAGTTGTAGAATTTTGGAACACGTATTGTGTTCGAGTATAATGACTTTTCTGGAGACTAGAAATCTACTCTGTAGGAATCAGCATGGGTTTCGAAAAAGACGGTCATGTGAAACCCAGCTCGCGCTATTCGTCCACGAGACTCAGAGGGCCATAGATACGGGTTCACAGGTAGATGCCGTGTTTCTTGACTTCCGCAAGGCGTTCGATACAGTTCCTCACAGTCGTTTAATGAACAAAGTAAGAGCATATGGACTATCAGACCAATTGTGTGATTGGATTGAGGAGTTCCTAGATAACAGGACGCAGCATGTCATTCTCAATGGAGAGAAGTCTTCCGAAGTAAGAGTGATTTCAGGGGTGCCGCAGGGGAGTGTCATAGGACCGTTGCTATTCACAATATACATAAATGACATTGTGGATGACATCGGAAGTTCACTGAGGCTTTTTGCGGATGATGCTGTGGCGTATCGAGAGGTTGTAACAATGGAAAATTGTACTGAAATGCAGGAGGATCTGCAGCGAATTGACGCATGGTGCAGGGAATGGCAATTCAATCTCAATGTAGACAAGTGTAATGTGCTGCGAATACATAGAAACATAGATCCCTTATCATTTAGCTACAAAGTAGTAGGTCAGCAACTGGAAGCAGTTAATTCCATAAATTATCTGGGAGTGCGCATTAGGAGTGATTTAAAATGGAATGGTCATATAAAGTTGATCGTCGGTAAAGCAGATGCCAGACTGAGATTCATTGAAAGAATCCTACGGAAATGCAATCTGAAAACAAAGGAAGTAGGTTACAGTACGCTTGTTCGCCCACTGCTTGAATACTGCTCACCAGTGTGGGATCCGTTCCAGATAGGGTTGATAGAAGAGATAGAGAAGATCCAACGGAGAGCAGCGCGCTTCGTTACAGGATCATTTAGTAATCGCGAAAGCGTTACGGAGATGATAGATAAACTCCAGTGGAAGACTCCGCAGGAGAGACGCTCAGTAGCTCGGTACGGGCTTTTGTTAAAGTTTCGGGAACATACCTTCACCGAAGAGTCAAGCAGTATATTGCTCCCTCCTACGTATATCTCGTGAAGAGACCATGAGAATAAAATCAGAGAGATTAGAGCCCACACAGAAGCATACCGACAATCCTTCTTTCCACGAACAATACGAGACTGGAATAGAAGGGAAAACCGATAGAGGTACTCAGGGTACCCTCCGCCACACACCGTCAGGTGGCTTGCGGAGTATGGATGTAGATGTAGATGTAGATATACCCACCTAGTCTCCAGCACTCTCCTGTAGCACCACCTTTTAAAAGCTTCTATTCTCTTCTTTCCTAAATTGACTATCGTCCATGTTTCACTTCCATACGTGGCTACACTTCAAACAAATACCTTCAGAAAAGCCATCCTAACAGTTCAGTCTATATTTGATGCTAACAAATTTCTGTTCTTCAGAAATGCTTTTCTTGCCATTGACAGTGTACATTTAATATCTCCACATCATTTATTTTGCTGCCCAAATAGTAAAACTCGTCTACTATTTTAAGTAACTCGTTTCGTAACCTAATTCCTTCAACAACACGTGATTTAATTCGACTACATTCCACTATCCTTGTTTTGCTTCCGTTGATGTTCATTGACATTGTGGATTTCGAAATATTCCATTGTCCAACGATTCCAGAAATGGAATGTCCCATGTGTCTAGCTCCAAATACCAGTCCGCGTTCAAAGTCTGTTCATTCCCATTGCTCGGCCATAATGAAGTTGGAAATCTTTTCACATGAATCATCTGAGTACAGCTCCGCCAATGCGCTGCCCTTTTTGCCTTGTTGTTGCCTTGTTGATGCTACCGTTATCTGTATATGTGCATATCGTTATCCAATGACTTTTGTCACCACAGTGTAACACGGGCTGGGTCAGTACTCAGACATCAGTTTCCAAAAACAGTACGACCCCATTCTCAAAAAGCCACGAAAAATTCAACTGCGAAAGCTGTATGGCTTCCAGTCGCTTATAACTACATAACAATTGTAGCGTTTAACTCTTGTATCGACGAGGTCTTTCGTTTGATTCTTGCTAATAGTAACTTTCTTTTTATTTTCATTTAAATTCTACATCTATTGTCAAATTGAAGTGTTAATTAACAGTGAATCGCAATGTTTTCATGAATATGTCATTGGCCCTATTTTTATTTTTGATTACTAATCGCCTGAAATTAAATTTAAATTTGATAAACACCGAAAACTCTTTTGTTAAATGGAAAAAATACATACCTCAACAATTCTGAGCAGTTGCTGGAAATAAAAGAGTATTTTCTTTTCTTTTTGATGTTCCACATTTTTACCAGGTTTTACGAGTAATTTATTTTGAATACTTGCATAGTCATGCAGTTAGTACTTTAAAATTATTTTTGTTAAAGAATTATGATTCAATATTTGTTAACATATTACTTTGATAATACACTACTGCCCATTAAAATTGCTACACCACGATGATGTCGAGCTACAGTCGCGAAATTTAGCCGACAGGATAAATATGCAGTGATACGCAAACGATTAGCTTTTCAGAGCATTCACACAAGATTGGCGCCGGTGGCGACACCCACAACGTGCTTTCTCATACACAAACAGCAGTTGACCGGCTTTGCTTGGTAAAACGTTGTTGTGATGCCTCGTATCAGGAGCAGAAATGCGTACCATCACGTTTCCGACTTTGATAAAGGTCGGATTGTAGCCTATCACGATTGCGGTTTATCGTATCACGACATTGCTGCTCACGTTGGTCGAGATCCAATGACTGTTAGCAGAATATGGATTCAATGGGTTCAGGAGGATTGTAGCCTATCACGATTGCGGTTTATCGTATCACGACATTGCTGCTCACGTTGGTCGAGATCCAATGACTGTTAGCAGAATATGGATTCAATGGGTTCAGGAGAGTGATACGGAACGATGGTCGCATCCGTGTTTGGTGACATCGCGGTGAACGCACATTGGAAGCGTGTATTCGTCATCGCCATACTGGTATATCATCCGGCGTGATGGTATGGGGTGCGTGATGGTATTGGTTACACGTCTCGGTCACCTCTTGTTCGCATCGACGGCTCTTTGAACAATGGACGTTACATTTCAGACGTGTTTCGTCCCTTGGCTCTACCCTTCATTCGATCCCTGCGAAACCCTACATTTCAGCAGGATAATGCGCGACCCCATGTTGCAGGTCCTGTGCGGCCCTTTCTCGATACATAAAATGTTCGACTGCTGCCCTGGCCAGCACATTCTCCAGATCTCTCACCAACTGAAAACGTCTGGTCAATGGTGGCCGAGCAACTGGCTCGTCACAATACGGCAGTCACTACTCTTGATGAACTGTGGTATCGTGTTGAAGCTGCATGGGCAGCTGTACCTGTTCACGCCATCCAAGCTCTGTTTGACTCAATGCCAAGGCGTATCAAGGCCGTTATTACGGCAACGTGTGTTTGTTCTGGGTACTGATTTCTCAGGATCTATGCACCCAAATTACGTGAAAATGTAATCACATGTCAGTTCTAGTATAATATATTTGTCCAATGAATACCCGTTTACCATATGCATTTCTTCTTGGTGTAGCAGTTTTAGTGGCTAGTAGTGTAATAATAATAATAATAATTTCGTGTGGCTCATAGACCTGGTGCAAGTCTTTCAGTTGGAGGCCACTTTGGTGTTATGTTATATACTCGTAGACCAATTATCCAGCCGGATAAAGGAGACAAAACAATTTAGCTTGGAATTCGAACAATGCTGAGAGGTGAGGACTAGGTTAAGACGAAGGCTGGAAAATTCGTGGAGCAACCGAGATTCGATACCTCGGCCTTTCGGTTTCCAGGCACGACTTTACCGCTAGACTACCAGGACCGAAATAAATACAGAATTTATAAGCACAAAAAAAGTCGCTGTAAACGAGAATTGAATCAAGAACCTCGCTAATATAAGACTTACGAGCTCCGCATTTTGTACACTAAATCTATTACTGTACTTAGATACAATGTGTTACAGTGTTTTAAAAATGACGACATTATAAATACAGCCTTCAAATTTCTTACATAAGCATGGAATTAGTAATAACAATAATAATACACAGACTGTAGCAATGTCCATTTTGCGTCCCCTAAAACATAACATTTTTTAAACGATACAAAAAAATCTTGAGTTCTTCTTGCGGAAAATGTCCTTTATGCACTGTTAATACACAATATTGTTAGATTCAGGTTAGAGAATCTAAAGACCAGAATCGCAATGATTACTACAGGATTTAAATTCTTTCCCAAAATATGAAATTCACATGTATTAAGAGATGGTGAACATGAGACTTCGAGTAGCAGCAATTCTTTCAATAGACCTATGCTGAAAATGTTTTGTATAAAGGACACTCAAGTGAAAACGAGACAGACTATATAACGAGACTGGCGCCGACATCGGTAACGGAACCAGGTGTAGGTATGGAAGCGACCTATATTTGGAATCATGAAAGAACAGCGCGAACATACACCGCAGTGCCATTCGTCTGCTGCGTGTGCTCCACGTGACGTAAGCGACCCGTGCTTGCGTGTGACTGAGCCAGGAAGGAGGAACGGCAAGGTTCAGTGCGGTTTTTGACTGCGGAAGGATTTTCAGGAAGTGAAATTCGTGCCCGAATATCCGCTGATATGATTAAGGCAGTGTGTCACTTGTGCGTGTGTTTGCGCAGAATAAATGATTTTGAGAAAGTCGGGTGTTATTGAAAGACAGAAGTCGGTCGTGTTATTGTTGCGGTGGATGACGCCGCTAGAAATGACAGGCGGCGGACTATGGAAGACATTCGGCTCATGCTGGGCGTCACTCATGGTACCACGCCGTCACGACAGACCATTTGAAGTTCCTTACAATCTGTGCGCAGTTGTTTACCCACAGCCTGACGGAGGAGTAGAAGTTGAACAGAATGTCGATATCACTGCAGCACCTGCAACGGTATCACGATGAAGAATATCGTTACTTGTCCCATATCGTTGCGGGTAATGAAACATGGCGTCATCATTTTGAGCCAGACAGCAAGCGTTACAGCCTACAGTGGAAGTTCATGGCTTCACCACCACTGAAGAAATCCAAAGCGATGGTCACCAGCTTCGAAAAAATCGTTATGACGTCTTTTCTTTAATTGCAAGAGTCCTCTGCTCACTGACTTTTTCAAACTAGGCGCAACAGTTAACGCACAGCGGTATGCGAACACTTTGCAAAAACTGAAGTGCGCTATCAAGCCCAAACCCTCAGATATGATGACGAAAGGCATCGTACTGTTGCTAGATAATACCTTCCCACATATTGCCAAGGAATTTTCGCTCGGAAATCCTTACGCATCCTCCGTACAATTCCGGTTTCTCCCCACGCTATTTCCAAAATTTTTGGAATCATGAAGAGAGACATTGTAGCCGTCGGTTTCCTTCGGACGAAGGGGTTCACGCTCATGGTTCTATTGACAACCGCAAGCATTTTTCCATGAAGGCATTGCCCGTCTTGCCTCACAGTCGTTGGAAATCTTTTAATCTTGAAAGGAGACTCTTTAAAAATCTTTTTAAGAATTGTGTTGAACTGTTTCCTGAAATTTATATCTGGGCATTGACTTTCAGATCCTGCTAATATGAAAAGAATGGAAGAGAGCGGACCTGTCCATAACTTACCATTGTTCGAGGGCGTTCTGAAAAATTATGGATCGGAATTTCTTGTTCTGAATATCGGTTAATGTATTACACGCCATGCATGTTATTCGGTCGACTTACCCGCTTCGCAGACGCATGTTGCAACCCTTTGCCACTAGAAGGCTCCGAATTGTAGCACGTAGCATGGCGGTGTGTAATGTAACTATATCAGTGCTTGAGAATCAGCATGCTGTAATTGAGTTTCTAACCGTAGGAAACGTCCTTCCAATTGGAATCCGCAGAAAAAATGAAAGCTGTG
Organism: Schistocerca serialis cubense; assembly: GCF_023864345.2. Lineage (NCBI taxonomy): Eukaryota > Metazoa > Arthropoda > Insecta > Orthoptera > Acrididae > Schistocerca > Schistocerca serialis. The sequence continues at coordinate 253,451,326 of NC_064638.1, read as the reverse complement.
TGCGGTGGTGATTGTATCGACATCAGTAATGTGCGAGAGTGGTTATTTGAGGTAGTAATGAAGGAAACGGTGGCGCTAATCTCAGCGAGTGTGACAAAGACTGAAGTGTTTCCAAAACTCAAAGAACACCTTGGAGAATTCCACTGTAATAGTGACGAAGCGGTGCAAGCAGAGGTGAGGTTGGGACACCGACAATAAAGTCAAACATTCTACATTGTCGGTATCAATAAACTTGTCTCTCGTTAGGAGATATGTGTTCGTCGCCAGAGTGACTATGTTGGAAAATGAATTTGAAGACATGAAGTATAAAGATGTAGATACTTAATAATGTTCGTTTTATTTAAAATGCTTTACGAGTTTTCACATTAAAAAATCGAAGACATCATGCCCTCGTAGGTCCTTATTTCTGTACGCTAGCAACAGACTGCCATGTCAAATTGTCCGCAGTTTAGATATATGAAACCATGGGTAACAGAAAGATAGTTATCGAAAGAAGGAAGTACAAAGATCTACAGGAGAATACAGAAATACACGTCGCCCAGGAAAAAATAAATAGGAAGTGCCAGAAAGCTAAGGCCAAATGGCTGCATGGAAAATGTGAAGAAATCGAAATAGAAATAATGGTCGGGTGGACTGACTCAGCATACGGAAAAGTCAAAAGAGCCTTCGATGAAATGAAAAGCAAGGGCAATAATTTTAAGAGTGCAATGGGAATTCCACTGTTAAATGCAGAGGAGAGAGCGGATAGCTGGAAAGAATACATTGAAGGCCTCTGTGAGTCGATACAGAAGAGTTATTAGAATGAGAGTTTAAAAGAGCTTTGGAAGACTTAAGATCAAATAACGCAGAAGGTATAGAAAAAAATGCATCAAAATTTCTAAAATCGTTTTGGGAAGTGGCAACAAAACGACTAATCAGGATGGTGTGTATTGTTTCTAGGTCTGGCGATACAGCCATCTGACTTTCGGTGAAATGTCAGTCACACAATTCCGAGGACTGCAAGAGCTGAGAATTGCGAGAATTATAGCACAATCAGTGTAACAGCTAATGCATCCAAGTTGCTGACAAGAATAATAACCACAAGAATGCTAAAGAAAATTGAAGATATGTTAGATGACGATCAGTTTGGGTTTAAGAAAGGTAAAGGCACCAGAGAGGCAATTCTGACTTCGCGGTTGATAATGGAAATAATTGAAGAAAAATCAAGAAACTTTCACTGGATTTGTTGACTTGGAAAAGCATTCGAAGTGTAAAATAATGCAATATGTTCGAAATTTTGAGAAAAGTAGGTGTAAGCTGTAGGGAAAGATTGGTAGTATATAATATGAAGACGAGCGAAGAGGAAGACTGCAAGACCAAGCACGAAGTACACAGATTAAAAAGCGTGTTAGACAGGGATGTATTCTGTCGCTCCTGCTGTTCAATCCATACACCGAAGACAGTATGGTGGAAATGGAAGAATGCTTCAAGAGTGAAATGAAAATTCAAGGTGAAAGTTCAAAAATGTGTGTGAAATCGTGTGGGACTTAACTGCTAAGGTCATCAGTCCCTAAGCTTACACACTACTGAACCTAAATTATCCTAAGGTCAAACACATACACCCATGCCCGAGGGAGGACTTGAACCTCCGCCGGGATCAGCCGCACAATCCATGACTGCAGCGGCCCTAGACCGCTCGGCTAATCCCGCGCGGCCCAGGTGAAAGGGTGTCAGTGATAAAATGCACTGATGACATTGCTATCCTGAGTGTAAGTGAAGAAGAATTACGGGATCTTTTAAACGGAATGAGTAGTCAGTTGAGTACAGAACATGGCTTGAGAGTAAATCGAACAAAGACGTGAGAAAATAGTGAGAAGTAGCAGAAGTGAGAACAGCGAGGAACTTAACATCAGGACTGATTTTCACGAAGTAGATGACGTTAAGGAATTCTGCTATCTAGGCAACAAAATAACTTGTGCGGAAAGAGCAAGGAAGACATAAAAAGCAGACTATCACTGGCAAAATGGGCATTCATGGCCAACAGAAGTCTACTAGTATGAAACATAGGCCTTAATCTGAGGAAGAAATTACTGAAAATGTCTGTTGGGATCACAACAATATATGGTTGTGCAACAGGGACTGTGAGAAAACCGAAACAGGAGAGAGGTGGTGCTAAAGATGAATTTTGAAAATTAGGTGACTGATGAGGTACGGAATGAGGAGGTTCTGCGCAGATTCGGAGAGGAAAGGAATGTATGGAAAAGACTGACAAGAAGAAGGGACAGGACATCTGTTAAGACATCAGGGAATTACACGGTTCTGCAGCTATAGAGGGTAAAAAAGTTATGGAAACAAGGGGACTGAAGTACTTATAGTAGGTCACTGAGGCCGTAGATGGTTCAAATGGCTCTGAGCACTATGGGACTTAACTTCTGAGGTCATCAGTCCCCTAGAACTTAGAACTACTTAAACCTAACTAACCTAACGACATCACACACATCCATGCCCGAGGCAGGATTCGAACCTGCGACCGTAGCGGTCGCGCGGTTCCAGACTGAAGCGCCTAGAACCGCTCGGCCACACCGGCCGGCCGAGGCCGTAGACAACAAAAAAATTTCAATTGGACTCCCCAGAAGAATGAAATATCGACATCAGTAAAATGTGCCGTTGGGTTGTTTGTGGTCGTAATGAAGGAAACGGTGGTGCTATCCTCAATGTGTATGACAGAGTTTGGAGTGTTTCCAAAACCTAAAGAACATCTTTGAGGACTTCACTTCGATAGTGATGAAGCAGTGTAATCAGTGGTGAGGTTCTGGTTCCGTCAACAAAGACAAACATTCTACAATGAAGGTATGAACAAACTGGTCCTCCGTTGCGAGAAACGTTGCATGGGGGCTTAATTAAATATGATTGAAAATATTTTTTAGTTTTTAGTAGCTGTATGTCCGATTACGCTGTTTCGTAATCGGTTGGCCCTGACTAGTATTATTACGCTATCTGACTGCAAAGAACAACAACAAGAATGAAATGAAAATTTTCGTTAACACAATTAATTAATTAAGTCCCCAGCAACTATAAAACCTACAAAACCAAAGCACAAATGTAATTGTTCTGTGTGTGGGAGTGTGACTCAACGCACACATCTGGCACGGTTCTTTTTCAACAAGACAAGAAATTTCAAATACCATTTATACTGACGTGATAAAAGAAAATTACAAATACTATAATTGCGTAAGGAAAGCAGAATTAAACTCTAATACAAGAACACATGCCAGATGCTTTGTTGACTGAACCTGTAATGACGCATTATTTAGGATACTGAAATAAAAACTGAGTTAATTACCTCATTTATATTGATGGAAATCATTCTAATCCTTACATTATATCTCAACCAGAACTCTCCAATATCACATCTCAGCAAGCACTGCCTAATAGCACATCTCAACAAACACTCTCTGCTACAACATCTCAGCACAGACTACCCCGAGTCCTCGACAGGCACTGACTACTACGAGCTCTCTCCAAGCACTGACTTCTACGAGTTCTTAACAGGCACTGACTGCTACGAGTTCTTGACAAGCACTGACTTCTACGAGTTCTTAACAGGCACTGACTATTACGAGTTCTTAACAGGTACTGTGGAGGCGGCTTAATAATACTCTTTGGCGCAATCTCTGGCGCAGTGGCTCAGTGTAGCCACCTTTCATATGCCCCTCCTCCACAGGCCAGAATTTGATGGTATTTTTGCCAGCATTTGTGGTGAAAATACCACCAAATTCGTCCACAAAAATACAGACAAAAATAAAAGATAATATTAATACCTAAAAATCACATAATTAGTTAAAATTTTGGCTTTGCACTGACCTTTCAATAACCTAATATATAAAATACAGAAGGCAATACAAATTCTTTTCATACATGTGGCTTTACATAATAGTTTACACAATACATAAAAAATCAGTTTATACATATGTTCACATAAAATACTTTTAATTATTCAAAAAAAAAAACAAATAGTTGATAATTCCAGCCCAGCAATGGTCAACAGGTGCAAACACCAACAAGTGACATCGTTTCAGCAGAAGCAGTCCATCAGTTGCACCCAGCAATGTTGAGCAGGTGCAGACACCGACAAGTGACATCATTTCAGTAGAAGCAGTCCATCAGTTGCACCCAGCAATGTTGAGCAAGTGCAGACACCGACAAGTGACATCATTTCAGTAGAAGCAGTCCATCAGTTGCACCCAGCAATGTTGAGCAGGTGCAGACACCGACAAGTGACATCATTTCAGTAGAAGCAGTCCATCAGTTGCACCCAGCAATGTTGAGCAGGTGCAGACACCAACAAGTGACATCATTTCAGTAGAATCAGTTCCATCTGTGGCACCCAGTAATGTTGAAGAGGTACACACAGCAACAAGTCACATTAGTTCAGTAGAAGCAGTCCATCAGTGGCACCCAGCAATGTTGAGTAGGTGCAGACAGCAACAAGTGACTTCATTTCAGTAGAAGCAGTTCCATCTGTGGCACCCAGTAAAGTTGAAGAGGCACACACAGCAAGTCACATTAGTTCAGTAGAAGCAGTCCATCAGTGGCACCCAGCAATGTTGAGTAGGTGCAAACACCGGCAAGTGACATCATTTCAGTAGAAGCAGTCCATCAGTTGCACCCAGTAGTGTTGAGTAGGTGCAGACACCGGCAAGTGACATCATTTCCATAGAAGTAGCTTCATCTATGCACCCAGTAATGTTGAGCAGGTGCAGACAGCAACAAGTGACTTCATTTCAGTAGAATCAGTTCCATTAGTGGCACTCAGGAATGCTGAATAGGTCCAGAGAGCAGTCCATAATATTCACTATCACTGATCACACAGTTCATCAGCAGAAATTAATCATTCCTAAGTGTCACACATTACGTTGAAAAAGTGCAGGTAACAGTTCATAATATTTACCCTCACTAATCAGACAGTTCAGGCATGAACAATAGTTTGAATGCACATACAAATGCTTTTACACTAAACATACAAATCATAACAAACACACAAATGAAGTCAGATAATTTTCATATTAACTATTACAAATACTCAAATATCATAAACCTATAATATTTATGGGTGTCAGTGCAAGCCACTACAAACAAATAAACTAATATTTAGGAGATAAGTGGGTAGGATTAGGAAAGGAAAACACACAAAACACACTCACTCATCTCTCATCCACATTAAGTACTACTGTGTAACTGAATAGTGTTAATTGTGTAAATGTAATTCTGTCAAAATCTGATGTTCATCATGTGTATCAAGTAGTAGTGGCAGCAATGTATAACAGTCAATAATAGTTAGGTCAACGTCATAGTCCTCATGTCAAGACCAATGTTTGCCAAGCCAGATCAAATGTACTGTTGTTGAACAACTGTCAGTGAGCCAAGATATGCAAATACTTCCTCTCTTCAAAAAAAATATATACTGCTTAGTGATTTAACAAATGTGTGTATAGACTATCTTCCTTCTACTTTAGTGTTCTAGTCTGCTATCTTCATCCTCCTTGTTCCATAAGACCAACAAAAAAAAAAAAAAATGCTCCTCACTTACTTTACTTCTTATCCACCAAAACTCCAATAATCATCAACTTCACACAATCTCAATAATACCTCAATAATACCTCTTCAATGCGTCGATACATATAAACCTTATTACCAATCTCATTTCACTTCCATAACAACTCTTTCCTCTAGTCAGTCTCCTCGAACAAGTACAAATAAAATCCTAATGCCAACCTCATCATCCCATACAATCCGAAGACACATTGTCAACACACAACCTCTGTGTAATCCACCTGACCCAAATCTTCTACTCATTATAAATTATAAACAAAAGAAATGCATACGTGACCTCTAACAGACTTAGTTCGAATAACTCTCAGTAATTAAGTACGATTACGGAGTGTGAATGATCATAATATTTCACAGTGTGTACACCACTTCAAGAATTATGGCAGAAGCAAACATGTACAGTATTTTTTGTGTCAAGTGTCACTTCCTATTTCAATTGCTCACGAAGAATTCAGTGTAATAACTGTTAACGGTCTAAACCTAGTAATGGTATGTCATGTCGTTAGCTTCCTTCCTATTAGCATAAAGTTATACAGCTTCCATAAAACCTCAGCTCATGTGACTTCAACGAAGTTCTTTGTACCAATGTCGTTCGTCGAATTATAGCAGTTCATTTTCTTATCTTAAAAATATAAGGCACTGAGCGTAAGCAAAACAAGCACTAGCGAGTAAATATACCAGTAGAGAACAGAATGTCAACAAGTGGATGCAGCACAAATCCTACAACGAGGCTCTGCCAATCGAACAATCTATAATTAATCCAATAGTGTGACCTAAACTCTCTGTTTGTACACAGTATATCAGCATTTCTATACACCAAATTAAAGAGTAGTTATGACAACAACAGATATGTATAAATATGCAATCCATACGCAAAGCAGTAAACATGTCATTAGCATCATATCAGCATAAGCAAATAAATGTTCATATGTAATCTTAATAAGTAAACATGAAGGCGCAAGCAGATAAATCACAAAGTATAACTTACATACATAATCACAGTCAGCACAATTAATCAGGTTACAATTATAATTTAAATAAATAAGCACAGCAGGCACATAATTATAAAATATGACATCAGTGAAAAAGCAGTGCAGCTAAGCGATGCATAATATATACAAATAACAATCCTGTTCATTAATAATCATTGTCAAAATCAGTTAACGTACGCAAGCACGTCGCTTCACAAGTAAATTCATAGAACATGAAAGTAGCACAAAGTATGAATCACGTAATCGCGAGCAGCAATTTACGTCTAAAGTACGTACCTAAGTGGAAATATGTTACCTGAAAAATAAACTCAATTAATAGTTACCCTTTTTAGTTTATTAGTTTCTTCTTCGAAATTACATTCTTCCTGAAAATTTGTAGATAGCAAGTCCTCTTAACGACGGAGACACACAGAATTTACCTGAAGTTCTTAAATATTTTATACAACCGTATCCTGAAAAATACTGAATGTTAATAACATAATTCATCAAGTCACTATAGCTTTATACTGAATTTAATCGGAGAAATTAAACTGTGTATTTGTTTACGGCTGTCAGTGCATTCGCACTGAGCGCTCGATCAGCTGTAGGCGCGTGACGTAGGAGGCAATTGTTCGCGGTCAACGACTGCCTTGTGCGGCGCGCAGACTTGACTGTTGCTTTGAGTATGTGCCGCCGCCAAAACACAGCGCGGTATCCTTGTACTCTCCGCATGTTTACATCTAGCTGTTGGTTTCTCAAAAGTATGTCATTCCACAAAAATTTTTACGTTAGATATATGATGTATTCCTTTAGAGCGTCGAGATTTAAGAGTTTCTACTTCAACAGTGTTATCATGAATAATTTTGCGAATTCTATATGGACCGTTATAAAGCAGAAAAAATTTGCGACACAAGCCTTTTCCTTTGTGAGACAAACGATGAGACTTAATTAACACTTTCTGACCAACTGACAAGATTTTTGAACGACGAGGACGCTTAGCTGATTTCTCTCTTCTAGCAGCCGCAGATGCAATATTTCGTAGAGCCAGGTTCACAACTTCAGAATGCCGCAGTTTCCGTGTAGGTGGAAAAGGAACGATTTCAGAAATGCGATTTGTCAGTGTTTTGTTTTTTAATATCTGTATAGGCGGTAAAGAAGTTGAATCATTAGGGAGTTCATTCAGAATGTTTTGAAAAATATGAAGATACTGATCCCACGTTCTGTGATTCTGATGACAATAAAGACGACACAATTTATTGATTTCCTTCATCCATCTCTCTGAAGCGTTAGATTGAGGGTGAAAAAGTGAAATGAAGATTGGTTTAATTTTACGACGCTGTAGAGTATGAAGCCAAATTTTAGAACGAAACTGTGATCCATTATCTGATATACCCTTATCAACATGACCAACTTCTTTAAGAAAATGTTTGATGAAAGCGTTAGATACTGAACGAGCTGTTGCTTTGCGTAAAGGTGTAAAACACACATATTTTGACGTCAACTCCACTGCTACGAAAATGTACGCAAAACCATTAGTAGAACGAGCCACTGGACCGAACAAATCGACTGCAGCCATCTCCTTTAATTTCGCTGGAATGATAGGAAACAACGGTGCTCTGTGAGAAACTGTTGGCGGCTTAGCCTTTTGACATAATTTGCATTTGGCCAGAACAGATCGAATACGTTTTTCCATATTACTGAAGTAGCAATTTTCTCGTAATTTATGAAAGCATTTTCTGGGACCAAAGTGTGCATAACTGAAATGCGTATACCAAATCAGCTTATTAACCCACTCATCAGGAATACAAACTAACCAAACAGAGTTGTCGACCGATTTTCGTTTAAAAAGAATGTCATTGCGGACTAAATAATGCTGTCTAATCGCTACGCTTTCCTTTCTCCTCCACTTCTCCTTAATGTCCTTCCAGATTGGATCCTTATTTTGCTCCTTAGCGATGTCCTGGAGCGAAGACGAAATAAAGTTCTCAAACACAACACCGTGAATATAAATCAAACAATAATTGTTTTCTTTGCCGTCCTCTTCAGCACTTTGTTTCAAACCCATAGGTGCACGTGATAAAGCATCGGCAACAATATTTGAAGAACCCTGTATGTAAACAATACTAAAGTCAAATTCCTGTAGGTACAACGCCCATCGTGACAATCTGCCATGAGTTAATTTTGTCGACATAAGAAATTACAGAGCTCTATGATCGGCGTAAACCTTAGTATGTCTGCCAAACAAAAATGTCCGAAATTTTGTAAAAGCCCATACAAAAGCCAAAGCTTCAAGTTCCGTAATCGAATAATTCTTTTCGGATTTAGAGAGAATGCGACTTCCAAATGCAATAGTCTTCTGTACTACAACGCCGTTTTCTTCTGTCTCTTGAAATAAATGTGCACCTAGGCCTTTGTATGATGAGTCCGTCGCCAAACAAAAATCTTTAGATAAATCCGGATGTGAAAGAAGTGGAGCAGCAACTAAAGCATCACGAAGCTGTTCAAATTCTGACTGAGCTTCCTCATCCCAACACCAATTAGATTTCTTTCCAGATAGTTCACATAAACGCGGTGTGGCCAAATCGTCCAATCTAACAAAGCGTCGAAGAAAATTACAGACAACAAGGAAACTACGAACATCACGTTTTGTGGTAGGAACAGCACAGTTACGAATAGCGTCTAATTTCTCTGGATCAGGAAGAATACCTTCTGTAGAAATAATGTGACCGAGAAATTTCACCTGAGAACGACCAAATTCAGATTTTTCCAAGTTCACAGTAATGCCAACTCTTGCAAAGATACGTAACAATGAATCCAAAATTTTGTTGTGCTCACTCCAAGAATGTTTAGCAATAAGAATATCGTCAACATATGAAGTAATATTGTCACGAAGATAAACGGGTAAAATTTCGTTTAAACTAGGAATGAATGCTGCTGAAGATAGAGTAAGTCCAAACGGTAATTTCCAAAGTCACTTTTGGGTAAAACAGTCATATCCGGTTATTGTTTACTTACTCTCTAGATAGATTGATAGTCGAAGAGTTGTTTTGACAGATGCAAAGAATAGTAAAAGAGTAGGCAGCGGTACAGAAAACTAAAAGAGAAATAGCACCACTACAGCTCGGGGCCCTATGCTCGCTACGGCACATATTCACTTAGAGTAGTGAATCCCCTGAGGACTTTAATAGCCGCACATAATTTCAAGTTTGTGACTTAGTGGCAAATTTGGCGGAAGTGCGTACATAAATTGATCTAACCATGCACATGGATGTATGTCATTCTTAGAGTTGCGGAAGATCTTAAATTTCCGAACAGTCAAAAAGTGTTTATAGTCAAAGTTTTCGCTTCGTGGCGACAAAGACCTACCGCGTCTGTGCCAGTCCCAATGTTGATTATTGTCAAGTTCGCGCGCCTGGCGCTCTCTTGTTGCATCCCGTAAATGAAACAAATTATTTTCTTCAAAGCCCTCTGCTAAACTAACACTTGCCAATTTATCTGAGATCTCCTCAACTCTTTCCGATGAGTCACTTAATTGTTCTTTCTGTTTATTTACGTCTTCTGTAAATGTCGCGACTCGGGTTTCGGTGTTGTCACATTTAGTAGTTAACTGTACACACTGTTGCGTTAAGTTATTTATTCTGTCATTTGGTACGAATTCCTCGATTCTTTCAATTATTTCTTCCTTATCGTGTGCACATTGTAAATTTAACTCTGAAAATTTTTGTACTATCACGCGATCTTTTTCTTCCCGTTCTCTGTCCTGTTCCTCTTGTCTGATTTCTGTTGAAATTAAACTATTATTGTGAGCATTCAAAATCGGTTGTACTTCTTCTCTAATTTCTTTCTTTGATTCATCTTTCATGTTTTTGAAACATGTCCCTGTTCGTGAGCCTAACTGTGTTTCCATTGTTTCCATCTCGGTTTTACTTGTTCCTATTTGTGATCCCAGTGAGTCTAACCGTGTTTCCATTGTTCCCATATCAGTTTTAATTTCAGATCGTAACTGTGATCCCACTGTTCTTAATTCGGTTTTAATTGTTCCTAGTAGTGATTCAAACTGTTTTTCCATTCGTGATCCCAAATTTAATATTGCACTCATCAACTGCTCCGTTTCTTCTGTCGTTAACCACGTAATCTGTGAATTTTCTGATTGAGAAAAATTTTGAACTGTTTCCGGACTATTTTCCCTACTTATTAAATTGTTTTCCACTACATTATTCATGACACTGTTTTCCTCTGTTGGCGAGTTCGCCATGTTAACAATTTCGTTATTCCCACTATCCATCATTTTTGTCTTTTTCATTGACCGCGTAATCATTTACAAAACATACAAAACTCGTCACTATATGAAATTTGCTCACAATGGCACTATCTCCAACAATACCATTTATATGCAATGTCTCCCTCAAACACGATCAATCGAACAATTGAAATAATTGCACTAGATTGTCAAACGCGTATACAAGACAACAAATCAAATTATGAGACAAAAATACCATTAAAAGAATGACAATTACCATATCTACACATGCAAAATAGACAACAATTACTAACTACAAATTACTACAACAATACTACTGTCTACTATTTTTACAATCAGAAGAATTTCAAGGGACGATCCTGGCAGCGGTCGCCACGTGCATGGGGGCTTAATTAAATATGATTTAAAATATTTTTTAGTTTTTAGTAGCTGTATGTCCGATTACGCTGTTTCGTAATCGGTTGGCCCTGACTAGTATTATTACGCTATCTGACTGCAAAGAACAACAAGAATGAAATGAAAATTTTCGTTAACACAATTAATTAATTAAGTCCCCAGCAACTATAAAACCTACAAAACTAAAGCACAAATGTAATTGTTCTGTGTGTGGGAGTGTGATTCAACGCACACATCTGGCACGGTTCTTCTTCAACAAGACAAGAAATTTCAAATACCATTTATACTGACGTGATAAAAGAAAATTACAAATACTATAATTGCGTAAGGAAAGCAGAATTAAACTCTAATACAAGAACACATGCCAGATGCTTTGTTGACTGAACCTGTAATGACGCATTATTTAGGATACTGAAATAAAAACAAACTGAGTTAATTACCTCATTTATATTGATGGAAATCATTCTAATCCTTACATTATATCTCAACCAGAACTCTCCAATATCACATCTCAACAAGCACTACCTAATAGCACATCTCAACAAACACTCTCTGCTACAACATCTCAGCACAGACTACCCCGAGTCCTCGACAGGCACTGACTACTACGAGCTCTCTCCAAGCACTGACTTCTACGAGTTCTTAACAGGCACTGACTGCTACGAGTTCTTGACAAGCACTGACTTCTACGAGTTCTTAACAGGCACTGACTATTACGAGTTCTTAACAGGCACTGTGGAGGCGGCTTAATAATACTCTTTGGCGCAATCTCTGGCGCAGTGGCTCAGTGTAGCCACCTTTCAACGTGTTCGTCGTCAGGGTGAGTACGTTGAGAAATAAATATGTCAACATGAAAAATAAAGATACCAAAGACTCGCATTCGGGAGGACGACGTTTCAATCCCGCGTCCGGCCATCCTTATTTAGGTTTTCCGTGATTTTCCTAAATCGCTCCAGGCAAATGCCGGGATGGTTCCTTTGAAAGGGCACGGCCGACTTCCTTCTCATTCCTTCCCTAATCCGATGAGACCGATGACCACACTGTCTGGTCTTCTCCCCCAAACAACCCAACCCAAGATATGAAATGTTAATATTATTTAAAAAGTTTTAAGTGTTTTCACATAAAAAAACCTCGGAGCCGTTACTTTTGTACATGCCCGAGAAGGTCCTTGTTTGTCTACACTGAAGACAGGCTACCACATTAAGCTGTTCACAATTTACGTATCATTCGATTGATTCATTTCCTGCTTCTTTTTCTTGGCGTTGACTGAAAAGTAGACGTCTTTAATTGTTGCTGTTGCTGACCGACAATGCACTAATAAACAGCACCTCGAGTTCCGGCGGTCGAGATTCGCAGCGTTTGATGCAGACATCGCCGTGCCGGTGCTACATTATTAAGCTTTGTACGGCGTCCCCTGCGAGAGAATTTCCGGGTGCCAGGTCGGCACAGAGGAATAGCTAAGCAGATGGCCCACCAGGAAGGCGGCGGCAGATTGGCCGGCCGGCGCGCAGTTAGCACCGAGAGGTGAGGCGGCACCAACACTTTGGCGGCCCGAGAACAACTTGGACCCGCGCGGACCGCAGTCTTCATCCAATTCCGCCGTCGCCTTTCCGACTTCAAAGGGAATAAAGTCTTCATCGCTATAATGGACACCGGGCGAGTGTCGTAGGACGGCTTAGCGCGCCTCGAGTTGCGCCGACCGCGTCACGGCGCCGAATAATGTAGCTCCCAAGCCGCGGCGCGCCGACACGCCCGCTCTACACTCAGACTGGCGTTAATCCGCCGGCGCCTCGGCACACGGAATTATTGATAAAGATGTTTGCGAGTCCGGTCGGTAAGCCGTGGCGCGCCGGAGGGAGTCGCCTCCCAGCAGACGGACCGCTCCTTGCCCTTTTTCGCCACTGCCTTCACTTCAAAGTGGATCACCTGGCGCAAATATCTTTTCCTGCTGCGCCCTCTCATCCGTCCTTTGCATTTCTCCACACCGCTTTGCCGGCACTTTTTTTTTGTTTCTTTTGTGTAAATGTCACTTATTTCACATCATTCTGTCTTCTAGGTATTTCGTTTCCTGTGCCAAACATTTACACCACTTTATGTAAGTCTGCAGGCTTTCGTGACCGTTGCTACTGAACTAAAATCTTCTGGGTTGTTAGGCCGCGTTATATTTCTTCAAACAATCGACGTTTCGACCCATCTGCTGGGATCTTCTTCAGGGTCTTGTGGTGCCCAATCTACAGTGGGCACCGCAAGATCCTGAAGACGATCCCAGCAGACGTATCGCAACGCCGATTGGAAAAATATGATGCGGCCTAACAACCCAGAAGATTTTAATTCCATTTTCACCGCTGTGCGCTTTCTTCGGGCAACATCGGAGTGGCTACCAAAGGGATGAAATAGGTTCGATTCCAGCATTGTACAGGGTTTTTGTGTGGTGTGAGGACTGGAACATGGCTGACCCAGCCTCGTGAGGAAATCTCAGAAGCCACTCGTTGAAGAAATGTTGGCTTCGGTAAGGGAAAACCAACTTTAACAGCCGATAGAGCAACTACGTAACAGTTTTCCAGCCAACAGGTGAAATAATATAATACTTAACCACTGAATACACGTGGCGCTCACTCGCTATCCACGTTGTTCGACTTCACTCGCTTCACAACCCTCGAGCACTTGGCGAGTGAGACCTGACAGAGGCGTGGATCATTTCACGTAGTTAATAGAACAAGACCTTTAGCCAGTGCTTAATTTCGGCCGGAACGCTTCGGAACGCCGTTCCAGCACCACCGAGAGAATTTCTTTAACTTAGTGGAACAAATCAGCACCGGAGATTTAAAACAGCACACTCGTATTAAATCTCAATGTAACTATATACTGCATATGTCGACCGGAAACTATCGATGGAGGTATGCGACCATTACTATTAATATAACTGACTATATTTTAGAAAAGCTGAGTAGTTACAAACAAACAGGTATAGTTGCTTTTTGGTGCATTTTTTCCAAATGACAAGTTTCGCTCTGCCCATCATCAGATTAAAAAAAAAAAAAAGAATGGTTCAAATGGCTCTGAGCACTATGGGACTTAACAGCTGAGGTCATCAGTCCCCTAGACTTAGAACTACTTAAACCTAACTAACCTAAGGACAGCACACACATCCATGCCCGAGGCAGGATTCGATCCTGCGACCGTAGCACCCGCGTGGTTCCGGGCTGAAGCGCCTAGAACCGCTCGGCCACCGCGGCCGGCCTCAGATTTTCATTTCATAGCAGAAATAACTTCGATAGTTTGTCCTTTACTCATACGTTCATGAACCGAAACATGTTACATATAATTTAAACTTGGAAAATGTGAATTTTTTGTAGTGAGGACTTCGCACTTCCAACTTTCATATTTTCCGAGTTTACATTATATGTCACATCTTTTGGTCCGTCAATGTATGAGTCAGGAACAAACTGTCGACGTTATTTTTGACACGAAATGGAAATCTGATGATGGGCAATGTCCGAAATATGTCATTTAGAATAAATGCGCCAAAAAAAAAACTAGTACTCGTTTGTTTGCAACTACACAGTTTTTCTAAAATCCATTCAGTTACTGTATACTACAATTTGTCGCTGCGACAACACCAGTGATCGTGGCAATGGATGATCAACGTGATGTCATGGGCAAGCGGATGGGGTGAGATACTGTGTGTATGTGTGCAGTATACCAAAGCTTCATTTCGAAGATTTGATCGACAGATATCAGTAACCTTCGAGTCGACAGTCTTTTGTCTATGGCTGTTCGGGGTACCCGTGCGATTTGAGGCTCCCTGTCACGGGTCGTGCGGCTCCACCCGTCGGAGGTTCGAGTCCTCACTCGGGCATGGGTGTGTGTGTTGTCGTTAGCGTAAGTTAGTTTCAGTTAGATTAAGTAGTGTGTAAGCCTAGGGACCGATGGCCTCAGCTGTTTGGTTCCATAGGAACTTACCACGAATTTCCAAAAATTTCTTTTGTCTACGACTGCCAGCAACGTCAGAAATCTAGAGTATAATCAAGATAAGTTGAGTTTAGTTCCGAAGCTGTGATCGTTATATATCAGCTTTTGTTTAGGAGTGCCAGCAACCCCAGCGATCTAGTAGCCAAGCTGGGAGTCCTCTATCGGCCACATCGCAGCCGATTGAAAACAACACATATCGGGCACGAGCTTGCAGTGCTTTCGCCCTTACCCATCAATACATGGTTACTCTTAGGTATCTCCAGTGTGGAAAAACTAAAAAAAAACATGTAGAAAAATTAGACATTTCAATGCATACAGTATCTCTTCAAGTTTTGCTATAATACGCACCGCGGCGTCGTTGCGGAGCGTTCCACTAGGAGGCAGGCGTGTCAGAATGTGGCCTCTAATGGAGCGGGATTTCGCTAAACGTGAACCATTTGTCAAGGCTCATAGACGCTTTCGTACCAGATGTCCGGAAAAATTACCAGAACTTAAAACAATCCGTGGCTGGTAGAAAACATTTCATCAGACTAGCTGTTTATGTAGTGCGAAGAGAACATCGGAACTGTCAGCGTAGAAAGTGGAGCGAGTACGGGGATCATTCGCCAGGAGTCGTTGCAGTTGTTACTAGTGCTGACCCATCGTGTCAATGAGCTTCGTTCTGACTTTCGCAGCGGGTTCTAGACGAAGACAGCTTTTCACGGAAGTTGGTTTTCGGTCACAAAGCCACATTTCATGTGACTCGAAAGGTGACTCGTCGTAACGTGCGTATTTTGGGAACAGAACATCCACACGAGGTTGTGTAACACAATCGTGATTCGCCTAAAGTGGACGTCTTTTGCACTATATCCTCTTCAAAAATTTACGGCCCAGTTTTCTTTGTGGAGAAAACTGTGGCTGGTTTCGTATACCTGGACATGCTGCAGAAATGCCTTATGCCACAGTTACACAAGGCAATGGAGACTTTATTTCGCAACAAGACTATGCTCCACCACACTTTGTTTTAGACGTTCGTTATTATCTCAATGCTGAACTGCCTTTGCGTTGGACTGGACGTGCTTTCTACGCTGACTCTCCCCATCTTCAGTGTTCCTCGAGGTCATGTGACTTAATTGATTACGTTTTCTTCTCATGGGTTTATGTCAACTATGGTGTGCCCTTGCCTCAACTCCACCTATTTGGGAAGAGTTGCAGGGAAGGATAATTAATGCGGTCATTGATATCGACGAGGACCTGTTAGGATGTGCGTGCATGACAAATCTTTGACTATCGTAGTGACATTGGTCGCGTTACAAGTGGTGACCATGCCGTGTACCTATAATGTGGACTAAAAACCTCGAGAGATGCCCTATCTACAGGTATGTGTCTATTTTCCGTATGTCTTGTAGTTTTCGCGCAGAGGTCTACTGAAACCTCGCAGATAGTCTGCTTATAAATAACTCTGTACTTACGAAAATGGAAAGTGTTATATGATGAAGCACCAGCCACCTATTGGAGAAACTTTGTGGAGACATTTAGCCCATAACGGGTAGAGGAAATTTCCCGAAACCGGACCTCCACTTAGTTTCTGATTTCAAAAACAGAAAATAGTACAAAATTATTTTTCAGAAGCATGTTTACTTTACAATGTTGTAAACCAGATATATTTTACTCTTAGAAAATATGATTAAAGGTATTTTGAAATAAAATTATTTTAAAAAACCCTACTCTTAGCGAATTTGAATAATAGTTGCCAGAAACAGACCTCTTGTAAAAACGATCAGAATGACTCTAAAGGAAATTAGGAAAAGGTATTAATCAGAGGAAATACAATATACTTTCATATATAATACAACATCTTGCAGAAGGTTACAGAATTTCTTTGCTGAATCCAAGAGCCCTGCTGTAGGATGATCCTGTGGGCTTTGTTTCTGAGAGTATGATTTTGTGGCGTTTGGAAAACACACTAACCCATTTTACCCAGCAGCTTCATCTTGTAAAGGGTGTTAAAGTTATATCTTTCTGTCATTTTTTGACTATTTTTCGCAAGTCATTACGAGTAAGCCCAAAGAAATAAGCCTCCATAGCAACACAATACTAAAAATACAAAACCAGATCTTAACTCAAATTTGTAAGTCTGCCTCTTTTGGTTTTGCTGCTTCCTCGGGTATACTATATATTTCGTGTTGGCCAATCTCACAAGTGTCGCTTTCTGAACATTAAACTGTTTACTGGCCTTGTTCGAATCCACCTTCATTTGTGAGCTCCGTCAAAAGCTTTAGTCATTTTATCTGGACTCCACTTACTTTTATCAACTTTCCCCATTATACTCCTCGAACAAGAGCGCCCAAACGATAGAACGATAGTTTGTTGGGGGGGGGGGGGGAAGTATTTTTAATATTTTCGTTATTCTGGAAGACGAAAGGCGACGTCTAAGTAGTCATAATAAAGTTCCAGTTCCAACCCTGTTAAAAACCTGCATAATATCGACTTTTAAATCATTTTTTAAAGAAAAGCGCCAGATTACACTATATTTTTTCCTTTGTCTGAGAGCTAGGGAGGGTCGCGGCCGTCCCACCCAACCTCCCCCCCCCCTCACATTGCCTCCAGGTACAGGTGCCCTTGTCTTGGCATCTACAAGAGAATAAGACTAATATAGGCAGAGTTGCACATGAAAAAGTAAGTTGTCCCATTTAAGCAACTGGAGGTTGTGCAGTCTACATTTTGTCATCTACATCTACATCCATACTCCGCAAGCCACCTGAGGGTGTGTGGCGGAGGGTACCTTGAGTACCTCTATCGGTTCTCCCTTCTATTCCAGTCTCGTATTGTTCGTGGAAAGAAGGATTGTCGGTATGCTTCTGTGTGGGCTCTAATCGCTCTGATTTTATCCTCATGGTCTCTTCGTGAGATGTACGTAGGAGGGAGCAATATACTGCTTGACTCTTCGGTGAAGGTATGTTCTCGAAACTTCAACAAAACCCCGTACCGAGCTACTTAGCGTCTCTCTTGCAGAGTCTTCCACTGGAGTTTATCTATCATCTCCGTAACGCTTTCGCGATTACTAAATGATCCTGTAACGAAGCGCCCTGCCCTCCGTTGGATCTTCTCTATCTCTTCTATCAACCCTATCTGATACGGATCCCACACTGGTGAGCAGTATTCAAGCAGTTGGCGAACAAGCGTACTGTAACCTACTTCCTTTGTTTTCGGATTGCATTTCCTTAGGATTCTTTCAATGAATCTCAGTCTGGCATCTGCTTTACCGATGATCAACTTTATATGATCAGTCCATTTTAAATCACTCCTAATGCGTACTCCCAGATAATTTACTGCTTCCAGTTGCTGACCTGCTATATTGTAGTTAAATGATAAGGGATCTATCTTTCTATGTATTCGCAGCACATTACACTTGTCTACATTGAGATTCAATTGTCATTCCCTGCACCATGCGTCAATTCGCTGCAGATCCTCCTGCATTTCAGTACAATTTTCCATTGTTACAACCTCTCGATATACCACAGCATCATCCGCAAAAAGCCTCAGTGAACTTCCGATGTCATCCACAAGGTCATTTATGTATATTGTGAATAGCAACGGTCCTACGACACTCCCCTGCGGCACACCTGAAATCACTCTTACTTCGAAAGACTTCTCTCCATTGAGAATGACATGAAGCGTTCTGTTATCTAGGAACTCTTCAATCCAATCACACAATTTGTCTGATAGTCCATATGCTCTTACTTTTGTTCATTAAACGACTGTGGGGAACTGTATCGAACGCCTTGCGGAAGTCAAGAAACACGGCATCTACCTGTGAACCCGTGTCAATGGCCCTCTGAGTCTCGTGGACGAATAGCGCGAGTTGGGTTTCACAAGACCGTCTTTTTCGAAACCCATGCTGATTCCTACAGAGTAGATTTCTAGTCTCCAGAAACGTCATTATACTCTAACATAATACGTGTTCCAAACTTCTACAACTGATCGACGTTAGAGATATAGGTCTATAGTTCTGCATATCTGTCAACCAAGTAAATTTTTAACGAAACCTGTAAATGAAACGATTTAATGATAAACGTTTCAACATCTTGAGGGGTGACCCCTCAACGTGCACGAACGTACTTTTCCATTTATTGTGACGTGGAATCAAATAGTGTCCGAATGTCATCTTCAGGAATTTATTACCATGTTTCAAATAGTGTCAGCTCATGAAGTTTCCTGGCTGCAGGCTCACATGAAAATAAATGTCTTCTCATCGCCTCTCTGATATGTTCTGTGGGTGACAGATCACGGCATTGAGAAGGCCAGTCAAGGATCCGTACATTCCACAATGCTTTAGTGTTGTGAACTTCGGTGTGGGGTCGTGCATTATCCTGTTGGAATATGCCATGTGTCACCCTGGTCATGAAGGAAATGACAACAGGATTTACCATTTTTGGTTTATACTGCTGAGCATTCAGCCTTCCTTCAACAGTTATATTAGTTCTGTTGCCGTATCCATTAGCTCCCCACACTATGAGGCCAGGTGCTGAAGAAGTATGGGTCTCTAGAAATGCTGCTTCTTATGGCCTTGCGCCAGGTCGTATATGGGCACGTTGGCGTCCATGTGACCGCCACCCCAGAAGAGAGACGCTTCGCTGAACACCAAATAATACCACTCAGTGTTCGAACTGACTGTTGCTCCGCACAATAGACTCTGTTGTCTGTGATATGATAATACCGGTAATCGATGTATGGCAACTCAAAAATATGAACCCAGCTTCCAGAAATATCTTCTCGACTTTTTGTGGTGACGCTTTGTAACGTCTGCCCAGATTTTAGCTGTTGTCATTTGTTTATTCGTCAGTGTCAGCCGAAAACTCTTATTATCTTTTCGTGCTGTACACCTTTTGTAAGCATTCATACTTATTCTTCTTGCCACGCTTTTGAACTATCATCAACTACCTGTGCGATCAGTCATAAGAACACCGCCATGTCCCTTATGGCAGTCGTTTCAGGCAAATGCCGGGATGGTACCTTTGAAAGGGCACGGCTGATTTCCTTCCCAATCCTTCCCTAACCCGAGCTTGCGCTCCGTCTCTAATGACCTCGTTGTCGACGGGACGTTAAACACTAACCACCACCACCACCTTATGGCAGTGATTCCACTTCTGTCCAAGTTTTGAAGATGGGGATAAGCTTCACGTGCACGTTCGTTAGGTAAGCTGCGTTGCAAGCTCCACCTGAAAATATTAGTCGCAACCAATTGCCATCACGTAGTCACATAATTGTGGGCCTTCCTAGAGGAATGGCTTTTTCAGTACTGAAAATTAGTTCGTTGAAAGATGGTACTATAATCAACAAATACCACAGACATGGAAATACTGAGATTCATAAGAAGTATCTTAATGAAACGTAACTCATCCACGAAGGAAGTGGCTTTCCTTCAATGTTATTGGTGGGGCACGAAGGGCAGAATGTCGAATCACTATCTGGAACTTCCCAGGGGTAGATTTAAGGTCTATGTGTCATTTTTCACTGATAGCGTAGTAGTGACAGCACCAGGTACTAACTTTATATTGCTTATTGTTAAGACAATTTTTACTACAGAAGTTTCCACCATTCGGTGTAAATTAATTTTCATTTAGTTCACACAATCATGATTTCGGTTTTATAGCCATTCTTATGTGCAAACTGAAACATCACAAAATGTCCGATCTGCCTAAATGATGTGTTTGTTTTGTAGTAAATTTAAATTGGTGGTGGGTACAGCTGAATACTTCTCAGGGACAAGGCTGGAAACCGGACTGTTTCGTAACAAAGTGACCATATAGGTAATAATGTAACGAGCAGACAGTAACCGCTATTACAAAAAATAAGAAACACGTTGCTATGTAATATTTAACATTGTAGATATGACAAATAGTCACGTGCTTCAGGTATCAGGTAAATGGCGTAGGGTAATGAAGGAAATAATGAAAGAAATGTACTAACTACATAGCCCTCACGCGGTAAGGGTTTTGTCACTGTACAACATTGTTGACAAAAAAAAAAACAGAATACAACTTTATGTGGTATCGTCAAAAATACTCGATCGGCTCGAAACAATTTTGGCCAGGAGAACAAAGTACGGTATATTGAAAGGCGAATGAGCGAAATTAAAGTGGCGTGAGGATAAATGGAGAGTAACAGCATCATCTACATGCAACGTACAAGGAAGGGTCAGCCAAACTATGGCATTGTTCACTGACGCTGCGGTTGATTACACGAAACTTTCGCTGTTGGACAATTGTAAGGAAACGTAGAGGGGCTCCGACAAAATTTACATTTGTTGTAATGAATTTCAGGTGTTCTTCAATAAGGATAAATGGAAGATAATACGTATAACAAAGAGAAACAACTTTCTACTATCCGATTGCACGATAATTGTGTGCTTTGGAGACTGTTGAAATGTTTAAATATTTTGTGGTAATACTAAGAAATGGTAACAAATGGGACCATCTCTTAAAAGCAATATTAGGGATGGCAAGTGGAAGACTGATTTACTGGGAAACTTCTGGGAAAGAACAGCGTAGCCGTGTAGGAAAGCACATTGTTCGATAACTTCCAACTACTGTTTTAATGTTTTCTTTTCTTATCAGTTATACATGACAGCACACACTGAAGGAACGCAGATGAACTCTGCGGAAGTCATAACTCGGAAGTGTAACAGAGTTGCTCGGGGGACTAAAATAGGAATATTTGGGAGATATATTACGTCATTCCTGACAAATTCTGATGGACTAATTTAGAGAGCCAGTATTCGAGAAAAACCTTTGTGCTTGGTCTATGATTGTTACGAAAAACTGAACATTTGTAGCATAAGTGTCAGAAGATGGAAGGTGCCAGGAGGGGCACTTGCGCCCCCTCTGGAGTACAGAGCTTTTATTCATTACAGAATTATCACGCACTTGTAGAAGTAATTTTCGTGATTCTGGTAAACCTCTCGTTTAGCCAACTGTAGCGTTATGTGGCTGATCACAGTGAAATACTATAACCTGAGGCACGGAAAACCGGTCCCGATTACAGACTGCTCACCAATTAACGCACGATTCGTTAACCGCTACGAGCCGAATAGATAAACGTGTAATAATTAGGCGGTAAAAAAATAACAAATAAGCTAATGCAAATAACGACTTCGAAACAATAGATGGCGATTGGCGGACGACAATGAGCAGTTCTCTGGAGTGATTTTTCGCGCGCCAGCCTGTACCACTGAAATAATATTGTAGAAGTTACCGTATTCTCTTCACAAAACGTGACATCAGACACTTGATTATGGAGCGCGGCCTTCATTCGGTTGTACGTCGGTCTGCCTTCCATAACAATGAACACGCTGGATCATAAAAAGACGGGAAATGGCCACTCGTGTGAGCCCTGCCGACTTCCTTTGCATGTGTAATAACAAAAAAAAAACTTGCCTTTTTATAAATATGTCTTCTGCTGTTTATCGAAATAGTGAAGTAAGCTGATATGTCCTTTTGTTACCTGAAAAGATGTGTGTATTACATACCCGTAGTTTTTGTGTAATTTACGTAACTATAAAATATATTTTAATTACACGTGGTCGCTGAATAGCATACGAAAAGAACCAAAGTTCAGAGTTCAAAAAAGGTTGTAAACAGAATGGGCGTGCGCAGCGAACGAAACGAACAACAACTCGATATTGAACTATGAGCTGTCGCCAGTGGAACTGCGACGAGTGGCCACGCGAAGAAGGACGAGTCCGGCCGAGCGAGACCGAGACAGACGGGAACGGGTCCGAGGCTGGAACGAGGCAGGCCGACGTGCCGTTGCGGGAACGAGACCCACGATTTCCCGTTCCCGGGATCTATAAGTAGAAAGCCACGACCGAAGTGAACTATGAAAGACCGTTCCTTGGAATTCGTTCCTCGCTCCTTCCGTTCATCTTGGTGAACCGTTCATTTGGACCCGTTAGTTCGCGAACTGCAGCTTCCCGTGCTACACTAATTTGGAATGACCATCAACAAGGCATAGGGTCAATCACTACTACTAGTGTGTGGACTTAATTTTATAAATCCATGCTCCTCACACGGACAATTGTCTGTGGCTCGCTCAAGCGTCGGGAAACGGCCTGACTTATTCGTGTACGCACCAGACGGAAAAACAAAAAATACTGGGTATCCAAAAGCACTTCAGTAAGCAGATTGTGAAACCAAAAAATTTCCTTTCTTTCCGCGCCGTTGTATCGCACGCCGGGTACAGCTAGTATGTAAGTAAAGCTATTGTGCCATTTTGTAATACGTGGTGTATGATTTAATGAAGAAAAATAATGACAGATACGTGCTTCAGACATTAGAAAATACAGCTTTATGTCTATGATCTATTATTTCCATTGCTGCACAGTTTATTGCTCGTAATCTCAAACAGCACTCTGATTTTCAATTCCGAATTGTTAACTACTAATTTCCTCCCGGGAAACTGCAGTTCGGGAGTGGCGCCCACGAAAATACGGCGGCCGTACGTAACATAAACCACGTATGGTAGTGGAAGGGCCGGCCACGGTGGTCTAGCGGTTCTAGGCGCTCAGTCCGGAACCGCTCGACTGCTACGGTCGCAGGTTCGAATCCTGCCTCGGGCATGGATGTGTGTGATGTCCTTAGGTTAGTTAGGTTTAAGTAGTTCTAAGTTCTAGGGGACTGATGACCACAGATGTTAAGTCCCATAGTGCTCAGAGCCATTTGAACCATTTTTGTAGTGGAAGGTATTTGTTACGAATAGTTTTCGTAAGGCCCACTTATAGTACGAAAGAAATCCTTTTTCAGACACTGAGCACTGACCATAACTGATCTAAATTGTCGTTTGTAGAGACTACAAAAAAACCTACGAACACTCAGGCGTTTAAGTAAAATCGAAGACATTCCGTTTCCAGCAGCAGATGATTAATTAGTTGCGCAGTTAGAGCGAAGATAGGTGCAAAGCGGGAGTGATGTTTTCGCGCTATTAAACAAAAGTTACATTCCACTCTCTCTCCGCCTCCCCTCCTTTCGGCCCGAAATATTCTCTCCTAATATAAATCGTTCCGACTCATTTGTGGCCCGAGATCAATGGCCAGGGGCATTGGCGCGGTGACGAATGAGTCTTTAATAGGAACAAAAGCGAGCGCAGCTCAAGAGCCCGCGAGCTCTGCCAATTGTTAACTTAGCGCCAGCCCCCCTCCCCCCTCCCCCCTCTGACCCCGAGCCGCCCCTGGCCGGAATTGTGTTTGCAAAACTCGTGCCCCCGTTCCTCGGCTTCCTCTTCGCGGTCGCCCTCAGCCAACTCCGTCCGGGGAGCTAACTCTGTCCTCGCCAGCAGACGCGCCGGAATACTTCAGGTTTCATCCCCGAATAATCAAGGCCCGCGGCTTCGTGACGGAAATTAAAGTCTCGTTACCGAGATCTGTTCTCAGCCTCTGCGCTTGGCGCTGCGCGTCCCAGCAGCTGCGACACTGGCAGTCGCCGCGGTCAATCCGACGGAAAAGTGAGAGATATCCTGATACACAGTATGTATGAAAGCCAACGACACTCAAAATGAACAAACTCAAACACGAAGCGGGATTTTCCTAGAAAGTTTCTTATACGTGCATAAGTCAACAATGGAACGAAAAATGAGAATATGTTCCTGTATATTTAAAAGATTCTGACTGAAAAGTGGGGTACCAGCCGCCTTATTCTACCTTCCTCATCAGCACCATTCTCCCTAAAGTTTTGGCATGCGAACATATTCGCTCTTTTTTCAATACGCGACTCACCTCAAACCCTCACAAGATCTGCTGATTGTAACTGTCTCAATCCTACTGGTCCATCACTCTAAGTCGCGCATATCAGTGCACTCCCAGTTGCCCTTTCTCAACCACTCATTCAGTCCAACTCATTGTCATTATCTCTTTGTGTCTCTCCGTCATTGTCACCTGTATCACAGCCACAGCCACATTCGTTCTGTCCTACTACAACAATTTCCTCTCACTGTCATTGACTTCCTTTCGCTCTCTCTTAATGCAAATATCTCATTCGCTCCTTCCTACTGCTGCTGTCTCTTTTCACTGTTCGACTCACACCTTGAAACATCCCCTTAGAAAAATTTATGAATTACTGTGCCAATAAACCCCTTACGTTATTTCATTTTCAAACAGCTGAGCTAAACTGAACGTACTCAGACATTTCTCTCTTTACTTATTCTGATCATCACTAAACTGACACACAATATTTTTAGCGCAACGCAGTCTTTCAGTAATCCCCACAAAAGAATGGCGCTGACTAACAATAACCTACACCTTTCATGAATCACTTACCTCACAAAATCTTCGTTACTCGAACTACTGCAATAAAGCGAGCGCCAATACTGCCAGCTAAATAAAAGATTCTAACTACCGAAGGCACTAACTACTGATAGGCACAGTTAGTAAATGAAAGATTTTGACAGAGAACAAACAATATATTTACCCCAATAGTGGTCAAAAGTCATAATATATATATCAGTTCATGACATCCAGTCTTACAAATTTCGTTTTTCTGACGGACACACGTCCAGATCGTCCGCTCTCAAAACTCTGCCATCTCTCTTCCCACATCCACCACTGCTGGCGGCTGACCTCCAACTGCGCAACGCTACGCGCTCTTCACATCCAACTGCCCAACACTACAATAGCGAATATTCCAACAATGCCAACCACCCACAGACTGCAGACAGAGCAGTCAGTGATTTTCATACAGAAGGCTACGTGACGTTACCAACATAAAAACCTAAACAGCCTACTTACAACCTAGTTTTACGTGCGTCTTTTATCTGTACAAGTAGGATAACTACGAACCTCTGCAACTCGGAAACGGATAAAGATGTGAAGAAAATTTTCAAGGTTTTTAGAGATCTTGATCTTAAAAATACATCGTAAAAATTACGACCATTTGCTGTGCACAGCCGTCTCGGAATACGCGGCTGTGTTTTGGTACTCAGAAGAAAAGGTTTCTGGGGTCTTCCTCGATAACGGATAAAGATTTTTGAAAACAGAGAGATTGATCCTTTAGATAAATGCCTAGAGAATAGACCTTTAATTTCAGCAGTTTTCTGCGGTTATTTATTATTTAGATTTCGCCTCTATTGGAGTGTACAAGTAGGGTAACTTTGAACCGCTGTATCATGGAAAGTGGTGAAGAAATTAAGAAAACTTTCATGGTTGTTCGAGATTAGGATCTTGGGAATATGTCGTAAGAATATCAGCCATTTGCCGTGCATAGCCGTGTTGGAATCCTCGGCTGGGTTTTGCTCCGCTGATGGCGGCGGAATCATAGTAAAAGAACCTCTTTCTGCGCAGTTTTCCGAAGAATCGTCCATGAACTAATGGTACCTCGCTAAGTCCAATCAAGCTCATCGTAGACCACATCAAATCCGGAAAGAACCAACCCGCTGGCTCCATTTGCAGAAGCTGGAAGAAGGGTGTAAAATTAATACTTTGATCCTGTTCTCTAGGCTAGTGATACTAAGACGATCCTTCTGTTGAGTATACGAATGGACCGCCCAAGGCCTATCCAAAAAATTTGACATTACCTTTTTATCACCAATAGAACACGAGACATGAGCACCAAAAAATCCTGTTTTTCTGCGCGACGTTGTGGAACAATTAAGTACGCATGCTGTCGCTTGCACACATTAGTACTTCCGTTGTTATCGCTTTTGGACTCGTAGTCGGTTTACTGCGCTCTCAAGCTGCTAGACGGAAACGCTCTCTTCAGTTTTGGCGAGTTTCGGCGTTGTGAAGTTAGTTCTTTTTGCACTTATGCAAGGTAAACCCCTTCTATGCCCGACATCACGATTTTCAGCTATGGCTGGGATGTCAGGCGATGCTTTCCATCCGCTCTAACTCTAAGCGTGTTGCATTCACGCGTTTCTGCCACGAGAACGGTCGCTAGAAAACATGTATAAGTGACTATAATAATGTCAGGTGTCTTTTCGAAGACAATGAGGTTGAAGGGGAATTTAGGATGAATGTGACTGGGAAGAACTTCCGCTGAGTGCAGTGATAAAAGTTCAAGTGAATCACACTTTACTGATGGAGTGGAAAATGATGAATAGGCACAGTCCGTAGCAAATACCTGGATGGACGTCGTGATCTCATAAAGTTTCCTTTTTTCTGTCACGCAACAAGATTCACCATTCCTCATAGTGTTCGACCAAAATCCGAACTTGAATATTTCCAGCTCATCTTCGTTGGTGACCTTATTAGTGAAACTGTGAATGCTACAAATATGTATGCTAAAGAAAAGATACAGAAGTCACTCCACTTAGAAAACACTCAGTGTGACACTCGTGGCGGAATGTTTCAGTAGAAGAAATGAGACTTGCGTTAAGTCCGTGGATCGTCATTGCAAGACTGACCTTAGCTAATATTTTTTTTTGACTTGCCGGGTTTCATTTGCTCTTTCGCTGTCGTTACAATGATGACTGCTTCTGGCGGTTTTTTTCTACTATAATGGTTATAGCTCCACAAATATAATGTTAAAATATTTATTTGTTAAATTACGACTGGTTTTACTGGGATTACGTGCACATTTTACTATAATCCGCTATTCTCGCATTGTTTCCTGCCTCTGTGATAAAGAAGTGTTTCTCTACTTATATATAGGTACCCGTGTACGTGCACACTAGGTTATGGCGTATTCCGATTGTCCTTTTGGTGTCGGCATTAAATACTGTAAGTACCTGTCCTATGGATCTTAATCTAAAGTTAGTCCTTTTATGACTACAGCACTTTAAAGTTGGATGTGTATTATGCTAATAGCTCTTGTATTTAATTTTGATAGATATAATGAATTTATAAATTTTTATTCAGAATTCTGGAAGGTGTTCTTATATTAACGGCTAAGCTCTCTTCAGCCTGATCTTTTTGCTATCCTGGGATTGTCTGTTTTCATATTTCTTCTTACTGTATTTGCATAATCAGTTCTAGGCGCTACACTCTGGAACCGCGCGACCGCTACGGTCGCAGGTTCGAATCCTGCCTCGGGCATGGATGTGTGTGATGTCCTTGGGTTGGTTAGGTTTCAGTAGTTCTAAGTTCTAGGGGACTGATGACGGCAGAAGTTAAGTCCCATAGTGCTCAGAGCCATTTGAACCATAATCAGTTTCTATGTTTTGTGAGAGTTTTTCAAAGGTTTATCTGTCATGCACGGACGGTTTAATACGCTGGTAAAACTATAAAGTTACATCATCTTACCAGGTGGTGTGCAATTCAAGCTTGTCGGCCTCAGAGGCTACCTGCTTATTGTAAACTGGGCTTCTTAAAAATATGTTTTATAGTATTTTTTATTGCCTGTGTAACATATGATTCCTATTTAATAGTATGCTGGTGACTGAATAGCTGCTCCCGTAAATGTAACTAAGTTGATGATTAGGAACGTGAGAAGTGAAGTAATGTGAGTAACAAGAGAGTGTATCAAATTACCAGTGAAAATATATTTCATAGAACAAGCTTGATAGTACCTCTGAATATAATCAATCATACAAAGATTATAGAGTAGTGTCAAATGAAAACGAGACAGATGGATAAAAGTAAGTAACCTGTTCATTATATGAAAAGCAATTGCCATAGCTGTTAATATATATATTCCATTGTGACAAAAAATGGTAAAAGCCTTCGTGAAGAAATGTTTGCGGTTGCCTACCCAGCCGTGTACCTCTTCGTCCGAAGCAGATAGACGGCTACGAACTTCTTTTTTCAGTGCTTCAAAAATACGGAAATCGTTTAGAGAAAATAAACTTTTGCAGAACAGTCGAAACCACCTTGGCAACATGTGGGCAGGCTCACATCCTCCAGACAGTCTCTATCTCTCACTGGTACACCGTAACCCATGCGTTTTGCTCCGATTATCATATTAAGACCAAAGTCGGTAAAATCGTGACCTGCTGCCATGTTCGGTACACATCTGTCTGTAATAGACTGATCAGATATCGTGTCTGCAAGAACCCCACATGTCGCATCTAGCCACAACATTGGGGAGTCATATACGGCACACCTTCAAACGGAACAACCCCTCCCACGATTTCTGAACTCCGTTAATATCTTGTTGAGCTTCTGAATCGCTGTACAATGCAACATTTTAGATTATTTACTTTTCGCGGATGAAGCGTTTTTCCCAGAAATAGAATGTAAATTATGGCACAAGTCATAAACGGACCGTTGAAAATCTCTATATTAAATCGTGGAAAGCTATCAGTACAAACTAACAGCAAACCTTCGCCGAGAACAGTTAATATCTCTGTATTTGTTACTCCTCACTTAATTGCTGCAGTTGTAAGGTTTCTAGTTTATTTTTTGTATTCAGTAAAAGTGGTATGACCCCTATTTTTATTCTATATGCCATACTACATACCTGTATACTCAATATTTTTCAAGCAGAATTCTTCAATAGTCAATATGTTGCACCACAAAGGTTGTGAGTACAAAAAATGTGATCTTTGGTTGCCAGTAGCAGTGTCATAGCCTGCAGCATTACCTGAAAAGTAAGTGACTGAGTCGGATGTTGGTTACACTTCTGAGCGGTCTAAGAATTGCTGATAGGGCACAGAGATGAAGAGGCAGAGGATGTTGAATTTTGGAAAATTTTTAGGCAATGTTGTATCTGCACTGCTTGCCTGCGCGTAATTTATGATGCGTTTTTAAAAAGGAGGGTTGTAGTGGGATTTTTCTTTATTGATTCGGACTAGTTAATTTCATCGTTAAGACGTGTTAAAATGTTATATGCTCACATGGTTCACAATCAGAGTTTTAGATGCAGCACTCCCTTACCTATCTCAGTAACTTATTTCATAGCAGTCATTTTTTTAAAAAAAGGTGATTTTTTTTTGTAAAGTTGATTGTAACTGTTAAAAATCAGAGTTTCAATTTAGTTTCTGAATGCTAGCCTCTTACGAGTCGTTTAGTAAATGCAGCATCTTTCGTTGTCCCCTCACGAAAGTTTCATTCTCTAATAATAGTGTCGTCGCATCGTTCAGACCGTTACATAGCTACACAGAAGGAAAAGTAAAGCTTAATGTGTTTAGAATAGTTGCAGATCCTTGCATTGCAGTGCGCAAGGCTTTCTTCTTTTTTTTCCCGAGCCGAACAGAGTTTCCGTTGCGCAGGTAAACCTTGGAAATTTGATAGGACCATTTTTACATCGCAATCAGAACATAGTAAAACTACTCACAGCTGAGCTTTGCGCTTCAAAATTAATATCGGATTCAATTTAGGTAAGGTTCAGTGCAAATATTCTGCCTTGTGCAGACACTCATTCTTGTAGGGTGATAACATTGCATATTCACGTGTGCCACTGAATGTTTGGAACTTTATTTAGTCACTTTGCTTACGTAAAATCACAGGGCATTTTCACAGAAACATGTTGGCCATTTTTCCTTTCAAAATTCGATCGCAATACATAATTTCACAGGGCAGTTTCTCCAGCATTTAGTTTTAGGTTTTCTCATTACTTCTGGTAAAAGTTATACAGTTTCAGCTTGTTTTGCCGACTAATTTTATCAGTTAGTGTTTATGCAATCACACTACTTGCACTGTTCAGAATCACATCACAGACATGCACGAAGTTAAGAACAGGAATCCAGTCCAGTTCAAAACATCAGAACAAACTGTTTTCATAAGTACGTTACACAATATACATTATGTTACTGAGATACAGACTCCACAATTCTTTCTGAAGAAGTAGGTCTTCTTGAACATACATTGAGGTGACAAAAGTCGTAGGATACCTCCTAATATCGTATTGGACATCTGCTTTTGGCGTATTGCAGCAAGTCGACGTGGCATGGATTGAACACGTCTTCGGAGTTCCCTGCAGAAATATTGAGCCATGGTGCCTCTATAGCGGCCACAACTGCGAAAGTGTTCCTGGTGCAGAATTTGTACACGAACTGACCACTCGATTATGTCTCCTAAATGTTCCTTGGAATTCATATCAGGTGAGCTGGGTGGCAAAATCATTCGCTGGAACTGTCCAGAATGTTCTTCAAACCAATCGCGAACAATTGTGGCCCTGTGACATGGCGCATTGTCATCCATAAAAATTCCATCGTTGTGGGCTGCAAATGGTCTACAAGTAACAGAACATAACCTTTTCTAGTGAACGATTGGTTCAGTTGGAGCAGAGGAACCATTCCATCCCATGTGAACATAGCCTACACAATTATGGAACTATCCTCAACTTGCGCAGTGCCTTGTGGACAACTTAGATCTATGGCTTCGTGCGGTCTGTGCCATGCTCAGTCCCTACCATCAGCTCTTACCAACTGAAATCGGGACTCATCTGGCCAGACCATGGTTTTCCAGTCGTCTACAGACCAGCCGATATGGTCACGAGCCCAAGAGAGGCATTGTTGGTGCTGTCGTACTGTTAGCAAAAGCACTCGCGTTGGTCGTCTCCATTAATGCCATATTTCACCACGCTGTCCTTACGTTGGTCGTACGTCCAACATTGAATTCTACGGTTATTTCACGCAGAGTTGCTTGTCTGTTAGCACTGACAACTCTACGCAGACATCGATGTTCTCAGTGGTTAAGTGAAGGCCGTCGGTCACTAAGTTGTCCTTGGTGGGAGGTAACGCTTGAAATTTTGTACTCTTGACACACGCTTGAGACTGTGGATCTCGGAATACTGAATTCTCTATTTCCGAAATACGATGTCCCATGCGTCTAGCTCCAATTACCATTCCGCGTTCAAAGTCTGTCAATTCTCGTCGTGCTGCGATATTACGTCGGAAACCTTTTCACATGCATCACCTGAATGTAAAAAATAAAAATGTTTCAAAAGGCTCTGAGCACTATGGGACTTAACATCTGAGGTCATCAGTCTCCTAGACTTAGAACTACTTATACCTAACTAACCTAAGGACATCACACACATCCATGCCCGAGGCAGGATTCGAACCTGTGACCGTAGCCGTCGCGCGGTTCCAGACTGAAGCGTCTAGAGCCGCTCGGCCACACGGGCCGGCACCTGAGTGCAAATGACAGCTCCGCCAATGCACTGTCTTTTATACCTTGTGTACGAGATACTACCGCAGTCTGTATATGTGCATATCGTTATCCCATTTCTTTTGTCACCTCATTGTACATTACCAGACACAATTTTTTGAGCACCGGAAGGGCCGATGGAAACAATTGAAACTTCACTGGCTGAGAGGGTATGTTATGTCATTTCCGTGATTTCAAAACCGAGTCAAATTTACAATGAACTTGACTTCTGGCCCAATTACCTGCATGAAGCGCGTGATGCATGGCATTGCACCCGCTCTGGACTGAATGCATGGATTGATTTGGTTGGGCACTATCATAAAGCTGTTGTATCTCCTCCTCAGGCCCTCAACTGCTACAACTGGTCAATGATATCCTTAATTCTGGCATTGGAACGGAGTTGACGTCCAGGCTGGTCCCATAATCTATCGGAGACACATCTGAGGATCGTGCTGGCCACAAGAGTACTTGCACATCACGCTGACAGTTCATAGGGAAGTGTTCCATCGGTGGACAAGAACTGTCCTGCTAAAAAATGGCACCACGATGCTGCTGCATGAAAGGTAGAGCATGGGCACGCAGAATTTACGTGGCGTACTGTTGCGCCGTCATAGTTCCCTCAGTTACTACCAGCCGTGACCTGTGGTCATAGCGGATGACTCCCCACGTCATGAAGCTAGCAGCAACTCCAGCGTGCCTCTCCAAAACGTTAGAAGAATGGAACCACTCCCCACGTCGCTGCCACACCCGCCGATGACGATCAACTGGGGAAGTGCAGATCCACGATTCATCGCTAAACAAGATGCGCCGCCATTCATGAGCAGTGCATTCCTTCCAGTCAGGAGTCGCTCCAATCGCAGCCATTTATGTTGTAGTCTTTATGGTACCATAGGCATGGGACGGTATTCCCTGGTCTAGCTGCTCCTAGTATCCGATCAGTGGTGAGGGATAACACAGAACGTTGTAGCTAGTCCATCATTTCTTATATGGTAGGCACGGATTTGAATAGGTTACGATGTACTTGGTCCACAATGCGGCGACCCTCTCTTGTGGTAGTCAGACGTGGTCAGCTTGAAACATGCTGACATGTATGGCTGCTCTCAAGCTTTCATGCAGTCCTACATCGTGCCATTGTCACATCTGAATGCCCCACAAATCTGACTCCTGCACGATTCGTCCAGATGGCCAGCTAAAAGCCTACAATGATAACGCTGATAGGTCTCCAGGTGGCCATCTGAACGAATAGTGCAGTAATCAGATTGCCTTGAGGGCAGCCATGCATTTGGTCACTCAACATCTGATGCTGTTCACGCCCCTTGCGCACCCTACCAGATCTGGAAACAACTCTAACACCAAAAACACTAATGCATTATGGTGGGCACGCTATATATCATAGGCAATTGCAACTAGAATCATTTACATACCCGCTGATGAAGTGTATATACACTACTGGCCATTAAAATTGCTACACCAAGAAGAAATGCAGATGATAAACGGGTATTCATTGGACAAATATACTAGAACTGACATGTGATTACATTTTCATGCAATTTGGGTGCATAGATCCTGAGAAATCAGTACCCAGAACAACCACCTCTGGCCTTGATACGCCTGGGCATTGAGTCAAACAGAGCTTGGATGGCGTTTACAGCTGCCCATGCAGTTTCAACACGATACCACAGCTCATTAAGTTAGTGGCTGGCGTATTGTGACGAGCCAGCTGATCGGCCACCATTGACCAGACGTTTTCAATTGGTGAGAGATCTGGAGAATATGCTGGCCAGGGCAGCAGCCGAACATTTTCTGTATCCAGAAAGGCCCGTACAGGACCTGCAACATGCGGTTGTGCATTATTCTGCTGAAATGTAGGGTTTCGCAGGGATCGAGTCAAGGGTAGAGCCACGGGTCGTAACATATCTGAAATGTAACGTCCACTGTTCAAAGTGCAGTCAATGCGAACAAGAGGTGACTGAGACGTGTAACCAATGGCACCCCATACCATCATGCCGGCTGATATGCCAGTATGGCGATGACGAATACACGCTTCCAATTTGCGTTTACCGCGATGTCGTCAAACACGGATGCGACCATCATGATGCTGTAAACAGAACCTGGATTCATCCGAAAAAATGACGTTTTACCATTCGTGCACCCAGGTTCGTCGTTGAGTACACCATCGCAGGCTCTCCTGTCTGTGATGCAGCGTCAAGGGTAACCGCAGTCGCGGTCTCCGAGCTGATAGTCCATGCTGCTGCAAACGTCGTCGAACTGTTCGTGCAGATGGTTGTTTTCTTGCAAACGTCCCCATCTGTTGACTCAGGGTTCGAGACGTGGCTGTACGATCCGTTACAGCCCTGCGGATAAGATGCATGTCATCTTGACTGCTAGTGATACGAGGCCGTTGGGATCCAGCACGACGTTCCGTATTACCTTTCTGAACACACCGATTCCATATTCTGCTAACAGTCATTGGATCTCGACCAACGCGAGCAGCAATGTCGCGATACGATGAACCGCAATCGCGATAGGCTACAATCCGACATTTATCAAAGTCGGAAACGTGATGGTACGCATTTCTCCTCCTTACACGAGGCATCACAACCACGTTTCATCAGAAAACGCAGGTCAACTGCTGTTTGTGTATGAGCAACCGGTTGGAAACTTTCCTCATGTCAACACGTTTTAGGTGTCGCCACCGGCGCGAACCTTGTGTGAATGCTCTGAAAAGCTAATCATTTGCATATCACAGCATCTTCTTCCTGTCGCTTAAATTTCGCGTCTGCAGCACGTCATCTTCGTGGTGTAACAATTTTAATGGCCAGTAGTGTATATTCGAAGGTACACTGACATCCGGCCATGTCTTCTGGGTGATTCACGGTTTTGGTCGTGCAGTATATTTCCCGCATATTTCATGCTCTCTGTGACGGTGGCATGAATGCAAAGAATAGAGGAGGGCGCTGCGATCACCTGAAGTGAAGGTGTTCCCTTGTGTAAGAAAAATGAAATTACCAAATAATTGTGCACATTTGGAGATTGATAACCTCAGCCGACCAACGGCTCATTTGAAATATTCTCATTTTCTTTTACGGGTTTAGACTTAGTTGTAACAAATGTACCTTATCTCAGACCGCTGCCCTGTTTTATGCCTCATCACTAATAATTAATGTGTGATCACAGAGAGAAAAATCTCGGTACTCTTGATAGACTTTGCATTCACAAAACGTATTGTAGACTGCATTATTGTTGTGGTCTTCAGTCCAGAGACTGGTTTGATGCAGCTCTCCATGCTACTCTATCCTGTGCAAGCTTCTTCATTTCGTAGTACCTACTGCAACCTACATCCTTCTGAATCTGCTTAGTGTATTAATCTCGTGGTCTCCCTCTACGATTTTTACTCTTCAGGCTGCCCTCCAATACTAAATTGGTGATCCCTTCATGCCCCAGAATATGTCCTACCAACCGACACCTTCTAGTCAAGTAGTGCCAAAAATTTCTCTTCTGCTCAATTCTATTCAGTACCTCCTCATTAGTTATGTGATCTACTCATCTAATCTTTAGCATTCTTCTGTAGCACCACCTTTCGAAAGCTTCTATTCTCTTCTTGCCCAAACTATTTATAGTCCACGTTTCACTTCCATACATGGCCGCACTCCATACAAGTACTTTCAGAAACGACTTCTTGACGCTTATATCTATACTCGATGTTAAAAAAATTTCTCTTCTTCAGAAACGTTTTCCCAGCCATAGCCATTCTTCATTTTATATCCTCTCTACTTCGACCATCGTCACGTATTTTGCTCCCCAAATAGCAAAACTCATTTACTACTTTAAGCGTCTCATTTCCTAATCTCATACCCTCAGCATCACCCGATTTAATCCGACTACATTCCAGTATCCTCGTTCTGCTTTTGTTGATGTTCGTCTTATATCTTCCTTTCAAGACACTGTCCATTCCATTCAGCTGCTCTTCCAGGTCATTTTCTATCTCTGACGGAACTACAATGTCATCGGTGACCTGCAAGTTTTTATTTCTTCTCCATGGATTTTAATTCCTACTGCGAATTTTTCTTTTGTTTCCTTTACTGCTTGCTCAATATACAGATTGAATAACATCAGGGATAAGCCACAACCCTGTCTCACTCCCTTCCCAACCACTGCTTCCCTTTCATACCCCTCGACTCTTACAACTGCCATCTGGTTTCTGTACTAATTGTAAATAGTCTTTCGCTCCCTGTATTTTACCCTTGCCACCTTCAGAATTTGAAAGAGAGAATTCCATTCAACATTGTCAAAAGCTTTCTCTAAGTCTACAAATGCTAGAAACGTACGTTTGCCTTTCCCTAATCTTTCTTCTAAGATAAGTCGTAGGGTCAGTATTGCCTCACGTGTTCCAACATTTCTACGGAATCCAAACTGATCTTCCCCGAGGTCGGCTTCTACCAGTTTTTCCATTCGTCTGTAAAGAATTCGTGTTAGTATTTTGCAGCCGTGGCTTATTAAAGTGATAGTTCGGTAATTTTCACATCTGTCAACACCTGCTTTTTTGGGATTGGAATTACTATATTCTTTTTGAAGTTTAAGGGTATTTCGCCTATCCCATACAGCTTGCTCACCAGATGGTAGAGTTTTGTCATGGCTGGCTCTCCCAAGGCTATCAGTAGTTCTTATGGAACGTTGTCTACTCCCGGGGCCTTGTTTCGGCTTAGGTCTTTCAGTGCTCTGTCAAACTCGGAGACCGCATACTGCTTGAATATGTTTACTGCACACCTTATTATAAGTTCATAGAGCTGTAACGGAGAGTCAGACCACGCATTGGTAATATCTCGGTAGTTCCACCATTTAGTTATCACTTGAAATATGGACCAGACTTGTGTATTTGAAAGCATCATAGAACTTCTTGAAAACATTATATTATTGCGGCGAATGTACCGACAACGGCAAAGAATAGCTATATTATGAACGTTTCTGTCACTTGCTTTCTTAACTACTGTTTTTTGCAGAATATACCATAAAAATTCCAGATGGAGGCAGTGATCGTATTAGCATTACATTTTCAATGTACGAATATATCGTTAGGCTGTTTAAAAATTGTACTCACTTTTACACGTTTCGGCTGTCATGAGAATCGAAGTGAATACAATAGATTCAGTTTATCACGTCAAGAATAGTTCTTCTCTGTACTAACTCTAAGTGTTCGGTATCGTAAATTTTTGTTTTACTCTGGTGCCTCAAAACGCTTCATGCGAATTCTTTGATGTTGCTTTGACAAGACTATGATTGATTTTCTACTCCTTGTATGACCAAGTCGATAAGAACCATACTGTCTGGTAGAAACTTAACATTCTCTATCCATTTTTTGTGCTGCTTGCTGGTGCAACTTATAAGTAACAGAATATACACTCCTGGAAATTGAAATAAGAACACCGTGATCATTGTCCCAGGAAGGGGAAACTTTATTGACACATTCCTCGGGTCAGATACATCACATGATCACACTGACAGAACCACAGGCACATAGACACAGGCAACAGAGCATGCACAATGTCGGCACTAGTACAGTGTACATCCACCTTTCGCAGCAATGCAGGCTGCTATTCTCCCATGGAGACGATCGTAGAGATGCTGGATGTAGTCCTGTGGAACGGCTTGCCATGCCATTTCCACCTGGCGCCTCAGTTGGACCAGCGTTCGTGCTGGACGTGCAGACCGCGTGAGACGACGCTTCATCCAGTCCCAAACATGCTCAATGGGGGACAGATCTGGAGATCTTGCTGGCCAGGGTAGTTGACTTACACCTTCTAGAGCACGTTGGGTGGCACGGGATACATGCGGACGTGCATTGTCCTGTTGGAACAGCAAGTTCCCTTGCCGGTCTAGGAATGGTAGAACGATGGGTTCGATGACGGTTTGGATGTACCGTGCACTATTCAGTGTCCCCTCGACGATCACCAGTGGTGTACGGCCAGTGTAGGAGATCGCTCCCCACACCATGATGGCGGGTGTTGGCACTGTGTGCCTCGGTCGTATGCAGTCCTGATTGTGGCGCACACTTGCACGGCGCCAAACACGCATACGACCATCATTGGCGCCAAGGCAGAAGCGACTCTCATCGCTGAAGACGACACGTCTCCATTCGTCCCTCCATTCACGCCTGTCGCGACACCACTGGAAGCGGGCTGCACGATGTTGGGGCGTGAGCGGAAGACGGCCTAACGGTGTGTGGGACCGTAGCCCAGCTTCATGGAGACGGTTGCGAATGGTCCTCGTCGATACCCCAGGAGCAACAGTGTCCCTAATTTGCTGGGAAGTGGCGGTGCGGTTCCCTACGGCACTGCGTAGGATCCTACGGTCTTGGCGTGCATCCGTGCGTCGCTGCGGTCCGGTCCCAGGTCGACGGGCACGTGCACCTTCCGCCGACCACTGGCGACAACATCGATGTACTGTGGAGACCTCACGCCCCACGTGTTGAGCAATTCGGCGGTACGTCCACCCGGCCTCCCGCATGCCCACTATACGCCCTCGCTCAAAGTCCGTCAACTGCACATACGGTTCACGTCCACGCTGTCGCGGCATGCTACCAGTGTTAAAGACTGCGATGGAGCTCCGTATGCCACGGCAAACTGGCTGACACTGACGGCGGCGGTGCACAAATGCTGCGCAGCTAGCGCCATTCGACGGCCAACACCGCGGTTCCTGGTGTGTCCGCTGTGCCGTGCGTGTGATCATTGCTTGTACAGCCCTCTCACAGTGTCCGGAGCAAGTATGGTGGGTCTGACACACCGGTGTCAATGTGTTCTTTTTTCCATTTCCAGGAGTGTACTTCCAAGATCCAGGCTTCTATCCCCAATATGTCTTTTTTTCTCGCCTTACGTGTGTTTCACCTCTGAAATTGATTTGTTAACGTGAAAATACCAAGTTGCAGTATAGCTTGAAGTCCACATCAAATCATAGGTCTCTCCGTAGCGTGCTAGGTAACCTAATTCTAGGTCACAATAGGCAAGAACCTACCACTTCCAGCATGATCATGCCTCCTAGGAGGTTGGTTTAATAAGTCTGGTAAAAAAGCGAGAAAGAATTTTTGTTTCGTAAACAATTCATCTTACTGCTCGACATAGTCTCCTTATACTAGGTTCAACCATTCTCCAGCTTCTCAACTCTCTGGAAGAAGAGATTCTGTCATCAATGAAAACACTCGTTGACCGCAACTGTCAATTCCTCATTAGATGAAAAGTTCATCCCAGCAAGCGAAAGTTTCAAGTTAAGGAGCAGGAAGAATTCACTTGGCCTGTGTCTGGTGAATAGTGTGGATGAGGAATCAATTCAAAGCCCAATTCATGCAATTTCACCATTGTTATTACTGATGTTTAGAATGGTGCATTATCTTAGTGAAAGATCACTTTTTCCATAGCAAACCATAAAGCATTAAAGATTCCAAGTAATCTATGAGGATTATTTCTTAGGAATAAAAAAAAGTGGCCTGCAGATTACCAGTACCTTCTTCGGGTCACTTTCACCAGCCTTTGTCCGCTTTTTGACTGTCATTTTGACTCAGCTGTGTAACGATGGATCCAGGTTTCATTAACAGTCACAAAGCGGGGCAAATGTATTGCGGATTGTGACTAACATAGCCAGACATTGCGCTGAAATGCTGTTCTGGATGCGGTTTTGTTAGAGTGTGAGCAATCGCGACATCCAGCTCGCACACAGTTCCTACACAGCTAATTCTCCGTGCTGGATATTGTGCATTCGCTGAGTTGAGATTACTACAGTCTGAGCAGTCTCACAAATTTTTATTCGGCGGTCTTGCATTACCGTATCATAGATTTTTGTCAGTGGTTTCCTTTGTGGTGACCTCAACTGGACGACCGGAGAGTGCTTTAGTTTGGCTGCTGCGCCAACCCTGTTTACATACATTAATCCTGAAGTAAATGGCCTTCAATTATGGTGCAAAGTCTGCGGGTACTTCATAAAATTCTGTTTTGATTTGTGTGGCAGTCCAGCCCTTCAAATAAAAATGTTTAGCAACAGCATAAAACAAGGTTT
Source organism: Schistocerca serialis cubense (assembly GCF_023864345.2). NCBI lineage: Eukaryota > Metazoa > Arthropoda > Insecta > Orthoptera > Acrididae > Schistocerca > Schistocerca serialis. The sequence continues at coordinate 253,411,095 of NC_064638.1, read as the reverse complement.
TCGCCACTTTCTACCGAGCGAGGTGGCGCAGTGGATAGCACACTGGACTCGCCTTCGGGAGGACGCGTCCGGCCATCCTGATTTAGGTTTTTCGTGATTCCCCTAAATGGCTTCAGGCAATTGCCGGGATGGTTCCTTTGAAAGGACACGGCCGACTTCCTTCCTAATCCACTGAGACAGTTGACTTCGCTGTTTGGTCTCCTCCCCCAAATTAACCCCAAACCAAACATTTTCTATTGCAGTCGATGCACTGGAGAATTCAGACAGCTATCAACAATCAACTGTGCGCTGTAAATAGTTGGAATTCTGTATACGATCCTTGGAATATCAAGCTTACCCTCCGTGAAGGGGCAACAAAAGTGTTCCGTTCTTTCATCGAAAATTACCCGACTTATTGTCCGCTCCTGGTAGCTGGGTGGTCAACGCGACAAAATGTCATTCCTAAGGGCCCGTGTTCGATTTTCCCCGCTCAGGGACTGGGTGTTGTGTTGTTATAATCATCATTATTTCATCCCCATGGACGCGCAAGTCGCCGAAGTGGCATCAAATCTAAAGATTTACATCTGGCTAACGGTCTACACGACGGGAGGCCCTAGCCACAACCGGCCGCAGTGGCTGAGGGGCTCTAGGCACTTCAGTCTGGAACCGCGCGACCGCTACCGGCGCCGGTTCGAATCCTGTCTCGGGCATGGATGTGTTTGATGTACTTAGGTTAGTTAGGTTTAAGTAGTTCTAAGTTCTAGGGGACTGATGACCTCCGATGTTAAGTCCCATAGTGCTCAGAGACATTTGAACCATTTTGAACCCTAGTCACACGGCACTTACTTTTACTTTACCAGACTTATTAAAACAGCCTCGTCAAACAGTGTGACGTCCAACAACCTTTGGATTAAAAGCCGCTCCGCTTTTGTCGAATCTTCATCTCGAGATAATGAGTTTTTAAGAAAAAGTAAATATAACTAGTGTAGACGGCTGGGGTTCTGAGTGCGTCGCTGCAGTGGCTTACAGTTTACAAGAGAATCGAACCGTGATCTGCAGTAGTGTGTCATCACATAAAAGAGGCATGGAAAGCCGAACTAGGAGAAGAGGAAAGTATGGAAGAGAGACTCACGGGATAGGGAGGTGCAGCAGAGGTTCATCTCAATATTATGAATAAATATCAGCCTCGGCGTAGTGGATTCTAATGAGCACCAGTTAACGTCGCGCAGGCTGAGTCATGGAGCTATTTAAACAATTTGTGACTCGAAATAACATTAAAATCTGTCTGGAAGGAAAAACGTAAATCAGGCTTTGCATTCGGCGGAGATCTCCAGGGGCGCGCTCTTTCCGCGGCTGAAGCGACCTCACCCTCACCCACTCCCTCCTCCCCCCGGCGCCACCCTGCTCTCGTCATCGCCGCCCAGCAGAGGTGAAGAGGGTGAGGGAGAAAGGGGTGTTGGGAGAGGGGGCGCCGGCTACGCGTCCTTGTAATTGCCAGGGGGTTTCAATTAACTGCGGCAACAAATCAAACTGTTCCTCGGCCGAGAGCTTGCTGAGTGTGGTAGGTGAGAGGGAGAGAGGCAGAGCTTGCTGAGTGTGATTGGAGAAAGAGGGAGACGGAGAGAGGCAGTGGGGTGGGCTGAGAGGTGGAGAGAGATGGCAGCTAGCCGACGAGCCCGCCTGTTTAACTTCACTTCTTATATACACACATCCCTCGCAGATATCAGCCAAGAACTGCTGAGTAACTGCCTCGCTGTAAATTGGACGGATAAAAATGGTGATGAATGTGACCCGGGCGTTCGCTTTTCATTAAACAATTAGAGGATACGACGGTTCCGGTATGAGGTCTCGCGGAGAAAGCCGAGTGGTGTGTTGGCAGAGGATGGATACTTTCGCGGAGAGGAGGAGGGTGTGGGGACTGCTTTGGAGGGGAAGTGAAGAACGGCTCCAGGCGAATGGGATGCGGAGGTGGGACGAATCGGCGGTCGGGAGAGCGGGAAGGAAAGTCAGCATCGCGCCAAGTCACGGCAGGCAGCAGGGGCTGCTCATTTGCATGAGCCGTTTCTATAGACACTGAGCGCGATCTATGAGGAACCACTGGGGTGCCCTTGGGTATCCCTCACTCCACTTTCACTGCCTCACGGAGTTCGCAGCCTGGAGAGCAGACCGTCAGCAATATCGGGTTGATATTACGTCCCAGCATCTGACCATTGAAACGTATGTGCTACGCTGGGTAAGATATACACCAGTATCCACAAGACGACTATAATCAATAAATGACAGCACATTTCGTTAACGAGACGTCATATGGGTTACAGCACAAATTAAAGATAATTCACAGGACACACAGGAGTCACAGGTCGGAGACTCAAGTTTGAAAACAAAAATTCTGAAATCGGAAACTCTGCCCCACGACAAGAAAGTAAACTGCCGGATATAAAAAATGAAGCACGCAGAAGACATGACCAGATGTCAATGTAACTTCGTACACGTACGCACGCACGTATGTGAATGATTAAAGTAGCAATTTTCTGTGACAGCTAGGTCGCCGGCTAGGTCGTCAGATGTTCACTGTGAAGGACGCGGATATGTCGGGCTACTCGTTTGAGACAAGGTTATCAGTACCTGACAGAGTTTGGAAGGGCTCTCTTTGTGGCTGTTCATATGGCCGGCTGGTCAATTCGTGCAGTATCCAGATTTGTGGGGCATTCAGATGTTGCAATGGGCCAGTTTGGCGCTGCTTTGGAATGTTAGAGTAGGCACATTCGTCGTCAGGTCCGATCGAACACGCCTGACCACAGGGGATAATCGCCGTGTTGTACACCAAGCACACAGTAAACCCTTCACATCTGCAACTGTCATCCAAGAATAAACTATTAACCGTCTGCAATACTCTGTGTCGTCCTCCATAGTTGGTTAGAGACTTGCAGCAACAGCAACAGAGGATTACCGTCCCATGCCTTGACTGCTGTAAACACCACAACACAAACGGTTGGGTTTGGAGTAATGTCGTGACCGGAAAAATGAACTGCTGATCCTCTCAACCCGTGATGTTTCATTTCGTTTCTCCCTCCTCCTCTGGGTGCTTCACTTTTTTGGGAGGCAGTGTAGTTAATAGAGAATATCTTTACTACAAAACGCCACATATGTACGGAAGTGTGGTGTATATTCCCTGTCAGGTGGCTCATGAGGTCCTTTAGCAATCGGCTCCTGAGTGAGACCAAAGAAGAGGTCCGGAAGAGAACTTCTAGGCTGCTGACATGTAGTAATCCATCCCCTCGCTGCATACCAGGACCACTTTACACTATTCGGAATTTTTTTAGTTTTATTTTTTGGTACTCTTCATTGTCTAGGTACAGCGGGCTGTTGGGGTGATGGCCCTGTAGGCTCAGGGACTTTTCAGCCAAACACCAGGCGAGTTGGCAGAGGGACAAATGAGTTCCAATCATGAATATTATGGAGAGGGTTTCCAGATTCGACTCTTCTCTCACATCCAAGGGGAATCTCCCGCAATTATTGGTCAGAACTGTACGATGGGAACTGTTTTTGTCTTTTTTCTGAAGCAGTGTGTTCGAGACAAGTGTTGTGAAAGTGTATTTGTTTGTATGTAGAGTGAAGTGATGAGTAATTCGACAGGAGCAGCGCGCATATGCAGTTGGTCCATGCATTCAGATCTGGGGCCTCTATCGATAGCTCACGCGAAGTCTGTCTTCAATGCGAGAAATTCATCCAACGTAGCAACGCAGTGCCGTTGGACGTTATGAGCATACCATCAGACGGTCGCGAACATCTAGGTATCTGGAGAGACACGTATGCGAGTACAGCATCTTATCTTATATTCTCCCGAATACTATGAACTACTTTATAGAAGATATATTTTCAATGTACCGTGTTACTCGCTATTTTTGTTCTATGCAAGCGTGGAGTTTGATAACAGCGGCCGCTCATACGCCTACATGAGCACTGTACTCACTCTAATCTTGTCTTTAGTTTTATTACATTATCGATAAATAGAGGCCAAAAGATAAATGAATAACTAAATCAATAACACCCTTCAAACTGCTTATGTAAATTTCAAAGGAAACTATCGTCTGGTTGTTCACAGTACTCGTAATTTCTGTATGACAAAAACATTTTAAATATCCACCGTAGGTTCTCAAATTCTTAATACAAAATCTCTTATTCCATCACGTATTATATTACATTACTTGCCGGTTTCGGCCTGTATTCATTTTAAAATTCTTCGTCATTCGTGTGCCATAATTCAGAAACTATTTAGTGCTCAAATGTCATCTTGTATAAAGAATTTTATAGCCTGCGGTGGTTACTTAAAAAGGTTTATCATTCAGTAATAACGCTTACGCTGCGGACCCTCACACGAAGGAACTACTCGCAGTTTATTTAATATTCACTGCTTGGTTAAACTTGGTGACTGAAAGAGCATCCAGCCACAAAGTTAAAATAAAAAGAAATTGACAAATAATGAAAACAGCGAACACTGTACGCCGGTGTAATTACTATGAAAGAGAAACTGGTTAGTGACACTCAGTCCTCTTTCTTTCGTTTTTCCGTAAATATTTGGCATTTCTTATATATTACAGTGTAGTAGAAAGTACTTGTTTTACTCAAACGGGTGCCAATTTTCGAAGGATAGTGGACATGTCATATTACTGCAGTTAAGGAACAAACAAAAAATTTAAAAAACAACATAATTTATATATACAGGCTTTTACATGCTTACAGGTCTAGTTTGATGAGGATGACATGGGTAGTCGGCCATGGCCTTACAGAATGGATCGTCTCAGAATTTTCTGAATTTATTTAGGGAAACCACGTAAAACCTGAATCAGGATGACTGGAAAGATATTAGAGCCTCCATCGTCCTGACTACAAGGCCGGATTTGTTTAAAACAGTAAAAAAACAGCATCCGGTTTATCCACAGTATAAAATGCTGTTTTTATACATTCTTACAAAAAACCTAAAACCAAGCGCTATGATGTTAGTTCAGTTCTTACCACCAATGTATCATCACTGCACACACTTTAACACATTATTTTATAATGTAACACTACACGTGCAATTAGCTGACGACAGAACAATGGAGACGATGTTCGGTTTCCGTTTTGTGTGTCGCGACTTCCCACTTACTTGCATGCAAAACTGAGTATCACTCCATTCAAAGACTATGGAGTAAGATTTTACAGAAAAAGATGTATTGCAAAAGTGCGACCTGAAATGACAGAGATGTTTATTATTATTATTATTATTATTTACTTGTGCTACATTTTCTACCAAACTCCTACTCTGTATTATTCAAGTAATAGTTCGCTGCATCTACTGCACTGCTTAACGGCCTTTTCAAGTAAGTTCCTTTTGGTAATTTCTTCTATCTCCGTAGGCAATTTGGTGTACAACTTAAAGCCTCCTAAAAGCAAAAAGTAAGATAAGAAAGATCTATATTGCATGGTACAGTGTCCAAATAGGTTAAAATGTGGTACAGACATGAAGCCATCTTGTGTAGCTGACTTTCATTGGATTGTATGAGTAACTTAGAGGAAGGTAGCGCTTGTATAAGACAATGGACTCGCATTCGAGAGGTTCATGGTTCAAGTCCCATTCTTCAATCCATATTTGACTTTACATGGTTTCCCTAAATAACTTAAAGCAAATGTCAAGAGGGTTCCCTTGAAAATCTCACGGCTGATACCCTTCCCATCACAGACGGGATGCAGTCGCGAATCGGGCAAAGATTGGGAAGGATATAGGCCGTATCTTTTCACGGGAAAATATCCCGACAATCTCACCCATCTTTTCAAGGAAACTATGAGAAACCTTAACGTGAGGGCCGAAGAGTGGTATGAAAGCAGAGCTATCAGACTATAAAACCACCGAGGCACGGAGTCGAATGATATGAACACAGTTTGAGCAACTGGGAAGTGTTATCCGGAGAACGTAGGACTTTGACTGGAATACTGAGCAACAGTTCGCGATTTAATTGGTAACGGATGCTCGCTATGTAAGAGCCGGATACCAATATCTCTGCTATGAATTTCAGCAACCGATGTGCGACAGGTGCCCGTGAATTGCAATTCCTATTGCAGTTCATATATTTTACTCTGCCCCATCACTCTTCATAGCCGTCTGCTCTATGACATGTTTCATTAAAATACGTTTCAGGCACCTGTGCAGGGTTTCCTACTTTACTGATAAAATTCCAAACAGCTAATCCGAAGATAAAGTGTCTAACATTTATCAGTGTAGAAGCAAATGTGTGGGCTAGCATGGGTAAGTTGATCAACTACCCCAAATGCCACAATCAGGACTACAGTTACGTTACCGATTATTGTGGCGTATGGCGCGAGTGTAGACACGGTATCTGAACTGTCTATTACAGACAGAGGTGTATTGAACATAGCAGCACCTCTCGATTTAACCGTCTTTGAAGGTGAGATAATACTAGGTCCAAGACACATGGTTCGTAGTGTAGCGAAGTTGTTGTTGGGGGTCTTTAGTCCTAAGACTGGTTTCATGTTGCTCTCTATGCTAGTCTAATCCTATGCAAGCCTCTTCATCTCAGCATATCTATTGCAACCTGCATCTATTTGAGCCAACTTACTGAAATCAAGCCTCGGTCTCCCTCTACAAATTTTACTTCCCCCACATACACTTCTTCCCATTAGCAAATTGTCAACTGCTTTATGTGCAGAAAAAGTACGCTTTCGAGAAAAACAGTGTCTATGGTGGTTCTTCGATTGCACAGAGATAGTGTAGCCATACACGTCAACAGCCGGAGAAGAGTGCGACAAGTATTTTGGTGAGTAGATGTTATATCGTCTCCGCATAGCCGTACGGGGCGACGGGGCTATCGATGGACAACTGTGACCCGGATTGCCGCCGATATGAATCAGCCCAGTTGTACCAGCACTAAACGAAGACATGTGCGGTATACATATACCGCTCTGCAAAACTTAGGGGTAGGATAGATAAAGAACCACAACATATTAGCTGCATGGTGGAAATGAATGAAAGTGACGGTTAATTTTGCCAAAGGTGTCCCAGTCGTAAACGGAAAGCTGAATGTCAGACTCCGTTAGGTCATCGCGACTATAGCGCCAAATAGGGATGGCCCCAGAATACGAGTCATTTGAAGGAATGGGAACAGCCAGTGTGCGTCAGTCAGCTAGCAGTTACGGTACATTGCGTGGTGTACTGTATTACAACATGGCCTGGGGAAAACATTTGAATGACGTCACACGGGGAATAATCATTGGGAAACTGGAAGTAGGACGAAGTGTGACGAGTGTAGCCCAGGAGTTTTGTATTACTCACATCATTGTTTCACGAGCATGGGGAGCGTTCCAAACCACAGGCACTGATGCCGGAAGGTGAGGAGACAGTAGACCAAGATCAAATATAGTGGCAGACGATCGATAAATTGTGCAATAAGCAAGAAGGGACCCATTTCAAACAGCGGGCGCCATTTCAAGTACAAAGGGCATTCAAAAAGTTTTGCACAGTCGTCTCTAATTTTTTTTATTATTTGCAGGAGGACAATGAAATTTTTTATGATCATACTTGGAACATTTAGCTATAACTTGGTGTATAAAAGTATTTTCTTTTATTTACAGGTGGATCGTAATGGACCGTGAAGTAGATGTCAGGTTGCGACAACTGTCGGTGATGGAGTTCCTCTTCAATAGCGGCGATGACTCTGCCACATTGATTCACATGAAGTTGTTACCCGTTTATGGGGAAGACACAGTGGACCGCAGCAGTATCAAGTGGTGGTTGCAGAGGTTTAAAGGCGGTGATTTCTCTCTATTGGACAATCCACGATGCAGTAGACCATCGACGGCAGTGAGTGATGTGAATAAGGAGACCATTGATCAAATCATCCAAAATGACATGTGTGACGACACTACAGCTTGGTGAAATTACTCATTTGTCATTGAGTAGTGTGGTATCACTGGTACAGTTACTAGGATACAGAAAAAGCTGTGCACGTTGGGTGCCTATATTATTGATAATAGAAATGAAAACGATGAGCAAGAATGTGTGCGAGGGTCTCATGAAGACCTTTACTGAAGATGTAAACAGTGTTTTGACGGCATCATTTCCCGGGTTGAAACATGGTTGTTTTTGTCCGAACATGAGAGCAAAATCCAATACATGGAGTGGCGTCATCCGGGTTCCCCTCGGAAGAAGAAACCAGGACTTTCACGAACAGCAGGCCGAAAGGTGATGGCATCCTTCTTCTGGGATCAGTGTGGTGTCGTTTTCATTGACATTTTGGAATCTGGCTCCACAATTAACTGGGACCGTTACTGTTTGTCATTAGACAAGCTGTGACGTGCCATCAAGATCCACAGACCACAGTTTCAGGGTCAGCTCATCAGACTACACCATGACAATGCCAAACACCAAACAGCTCTTATGACATAGGAGAAAAATCAGGAAAATGGGTTGGAAAATTGTTCCTCATCCTCCCTACAGTCCGGATTTGGCTCCGTCTGATTTTTACCTCTTTGGTCGTCTGAAGGCCCACCCATCCTATGTCAAACGATGCCTTTTACCAAAGAGCATTTACATCATGGAAAGAACGTTAGGCCAGATGCGTCACAACTGATGTAGGCTGCACTGAGTAGGCTCGATGTATAGCTAAATGTTCCTCGTATGTTCACAACAAATTTCATTCTCCTCCTGCAAAAAATAAGAGAGTTAGAGACGACTGTGCAAAACTTTTTGAACGCCCTTTGTACATTTAACTGCATTGCATGGTACGCCGGCCGCTACGGTTGCAGGTTCGAATCCTGCCTCGGGCAAGGTTGTGTGTGATGTCCTTAAGTTATTTCGGTTTAATTAGTTCTAGGCGACTGATGACCTCAGAAGTTAAGTCGCATAATGCTCAGAGCCTTTTTTTTTTTTTCTAGGTACGCCATCTCACGCTCCATGTGGCACGGCGACTGCATGAGGATGGTCTCTTTGCCCGATGACCAGTACTGTGTGTTCCGTTGACACCCACACATTGGCGGAAATGGTGCCAAGAACGTAGAATGCGGACCAACAAGGAGTGGGGCAATTTGCTTTTCTCGGATGAGAGTAGATTCAGTATGAGTAGTGAGTCTGGGCGTGTCGACACATGGCGAGAGGTGGGAACGCGTATAGTCGAATGTGATCGTTGTGGTGGATCACGTCTTATGGTGTGGGTAATGCTGCATAGATGTACTGCCCTCCAGTTCTTTGAAGACCGTACACTCACAGGTCAGCATTATTGTGACACTATACTTCCTATGTGCTTCTTTTTAGGGGTGCATTCGGCCACGACTTCATTTTTATGGTTGGCAATGCGCAACGAATGTGAAGGAGCTCTTGGAACGAGATTATATTGGGCGAATGGACTGGTCTACTCGTTCCCTCGATCTTAAATCCCGTCGAGCACATGTGGGATGCATTGGGGAGACTTATTTCAGGATGTCCAAATGCACCAACGAGTGTTCACCAGTTGTCAACCGCGTTGGTGAAGGAATGGAACGTCGTACCATAATAGAACGCCTTGTCAACCTTATGGCCAGCATGGGAGCACGTTTCAGAGCGTGCACTGCTGTCCGTGTTGATCACACGCGCTATTACGAACTGTGTCTCGCCTTTAATAATGTCCAGGGAACCATCATAAATCACGGTGACATCAATATAATGCAAAAAAATGTAAATGGGCGTGTGGCTAGGGCCTCCCGTTGGGTACACCGGTCGCCCGGCGCAAGTAGATGGGGTTGAAATGATGATAAAGACAGCACAACACCCAGTTCCCGAGCGGAGAAACTATCCAACCCGGCCGGGAATCGAATTCAGTCCAGTCGTATGGCATTCTGACTCGCTGATCACTCAGCTACGCAGACAGACTTCCGTGCAATTATTGTCTCATTTCTGTTCTTCTCATTGCGTATTTCTTTCAGTTACCGTCCGTACTACACTGTAACAGATCTTTTTATGTATGGTCAAAATTTCATCCAGCTCTTCAACTTGGCAGTGAGTATAACGGATTTGCACCCATAAAATGATATCCCACCCATCTTGCCTAATAGTACGTAAGAATCACTGCTCAGCATCTGGAAAAAGCGAGGTGGTGCAGACGTTACGATAAACTGTCGTTTTAAAGAGGAGGGCGACTTAAATCCTTGTTCAGACAACCAGGTATAGGCTCCTCATGATTTCTGTAAATCGCTGTACACGAATGATTGGCTGGTTCCTTTAAAATGGGCACGACCCATTAACTTATCCAAGTCTGAGCTTGTTCTCTCCTTTCCAGACGCCGACGAGGTTCTCTGCGGTTGTGAAATACCAAGGTAAGCTGATTGAGACAAGGATTAAATAAGTGGGTACGTTTTATCATCTTTTAACCTCTGGCAGGTGAAAATCACCAATGTTGCTGTCTTGAGCTTGGCTAATCTCAGACGCTTCTCACCGCGCGTGGCAATAGAAACCGCGTTACCGGCGGAAATCTGCCAAATAAACATCACGTCATCTGCGACGGAGCGGGGAGCCAAGGGTTTGAAGCTGACACTCGCAGTGACGACTTAAAGGCAGCCGCGGGAAAGACGGCGGCACATGAAAGGCGAACGTAATTACCTCGGCTCGGCTGGCGCGCAAGCAGGCACGCACGTACAGATACGCAGGCCCGCAGGGCTCGCTAAGGGCTCCGTCAACCGAGACGTCAAAGGTCTCCGCTAGATGACAGGGAACAGCGCCCCACACCGACAAATTAACAATCTCAAAGTCAGCACGGCGCTGCCATTTACACGTGCCGAAGTTGTGAAATTCTATCAAACAACATGTAAGCAGAGAATAAGCGTCCATCAAGATAGGGTCCTTTTACGACCACTGTACGCACGCCGTGTTACATGGCTGCGAGTGATACACGATTCCTTATAGAAACGTTGGACTGTCTGCTTTGATACACCAACAAATTGGGCAACTTCAATCATGGTGTGTGTGGTCATGGGCACGTCGAAGAACTATAGCACTGTCATGTCTCCACGTCGATCCCCCACAATGCGCTGATTCCATACTACCACCAGGACATATTTCTCTGCCATAATACCGGGTGATCAAAAAGTCAGTATAAATTTGAAAACTGAATAAATAACGGGATAATGTAGATAGAGAGGTACAAATTCAAACAATTGCTTGGAACGACATGGGGTTTTATTAGAACCAAAAAAATACAAACGTTCAAAAAATGCCCGACAGATGGCGCTTCATCTAATCAGAATAGCAATAATTAGCATAACAAAGTAAGACAAAGCAAACATGATGTTCTTTACAGGAAATGCTCAATATGTCCGCCATCATTCCTCAACAATAGCTGTAGTCGAGGAATAATGTTGTGAACAGCACTGTTACAGTTACAGCATGTCCGGAGTTATGGTGAGGTATTGGCGTCGGATGTTGCCTTTCAGCATCTCTAGAGATGTCGGTCGATCACGATACACTTGTGACTTCAGGTAACGCCAAAGCCAATAACCGTGCGGACTGAGGTCTGGAGACCTGGGAGGCCAAGCATGACGAAAGTGGCGGCTGAGCACACGATCGTCACCAAACGACGCGCGCAAGAGATCTTTCACGCGTCTAGCAATATGGGGTGTTTTTTTGGTTCTAATAGAACCCCACGTCATTCCAAGCATGTGTGTCAATTTTTACCTCTCTATCTACATTATTCCGTGGTTTATTAAGTTTTCAAATTTATACTGAGTTTTTGATCACCCGGTATATCGGTGGATGGTCACATGACAGCGTGGTACCAGTTTGATAACATCTATAGTGCCCCAAAGCGGCAAACGGACTCTTTTAGGTGGGTCACTAGTAGACTGTGAGAAAAAAAAGACGCACCACGGTGGAATTGACCGAACGGGATAGAAATCGGTAGATGTGATGTCATGTACAGACAAACAAATGATTACAATTTCAGAAAAAATGGATGATTAATTCAAGAGAAAGAGCTTTACAAATTGATAGTCAGTAACGCGCTGGTCCACCTCTGGCCCTTGGGCAACGAGTTATTCAGCTTCGCATTGATTGACAGAGTTATTGGATGTTCTCCTGAGGGAAATCGTGCCAAATCCTGTCCAAGTGGTGCATTACATCACCAAAATCCCGAGCTGGTTGGAGAGCTCTGCCCATAATGCCCTAAACGTTGTCGATTGGGGAGGGAGCCGGCGTTCATGCTGGCCAAAATAGGATTTAGCAATCGCGAAGACAAGCAGCAGAACCCACCACCAGTGTGCGGGCGGGCATGATTTTGCTGAAATGTAAGCTCAGGATGGCTTGTCACTAAGAAGAACAAAATGGGACGTAGAATACCGTCGACGTACCGCTGTGCTACAAGGCTGCCGTGGATGACAACCAATGGGGTTATGCTGTGAAAATGAATGGTACTCAAGACCATTACTCATGGGTGTAGGGCCATACGGCAGACGACAGTCGGGTTGCTATCCCACCGCTCTCAGGGGCGTCTTTAGACATGTCTTCGGTCTGGAATCTTACTGATTTGAGTTCAATTGTCCCGTTGTTCGAATTGTGCTCCGATGACCAATGAAGACGTATCTGGAGAGACTCTGGAGAGCGGAGCTCGCTTTCTGAAGCTCTTTCTCGTGAATAAATTATCAATTATTTCTGAAATTGTTGTCATTTGTTTGTCTGTATATGTAAACCACATCTGCCTGTCTGTACATGTAAATCACATCTGCCGATTCCCGTCCCTTTCGGATTTTTCCTTCGAGATGCGTATTTTTTTTTGTCTTATAGCGTATGTTCTGAAAATTATATATATTGTTAACTGAAGAATTATCTATTACTTCTCAGAAGAGCGATGCTATTTCGAAAATGTAGCTTTCGCTGAAGAGACAGATCCCATCAATAATAGCTTTTACAATGAAACGGCCCCAGAGAGATATATATCCTTTAGATAATGAAGCACTGTACCAGTTACGCCATTTTATGCGTATTACGACGCGTTTCAGGAATTTGTTCCCATTATAGAGCGCCGAGAGAGTTTACGTCAAGATTGGATAAAATGGCTGTACCGAAAGTCGTCTTTTATGTGCTCACTGCAAACGTAAAACGTGAAAACGTATACGTTTATCTTGTAGCATAGTATATCTGTTTACTAGTGCTGTCTCCCTTTTATAAAGCGGAAATTCACACTTACGCAACACAGAGTATTCGTTTACGTCATGTCATAACAGAATACTGTACAAAGATTTTATGACAGTACTGCTTTTCAAAGAGTATCGATAGAGTATAATTTAATTTTAGTGGAATACATTTTTCATTGACACTGAAGTGTCAGCTATAGTTCCTGTCAGCAACAAAAGAGACCGTTTCAGATAAGAATGTTGCGTTACGTTCCATCATTTATACTATTTTGTTGCTAAAGATTTATTTCACTCCATTGTTACAACTGTTAAATTCGCGAGGTATATTTGAAAAGTAGTACATATTTATACAAAATTATCATGTACAAAAAAAGCACTTGAAAACAATAACGGACTCACTATCTTGCTTGTCAGTCAGGATTTTTCTTCTGCGTTTTTGTTGTATATAAAAATTTCTAATTTTCCCTTAAAATTCATTACTTGTGTGCTCACGAAGTGATAGAGTATTTTAACATCTTACGTGCGAGTGAATGTGTGTCCAGTGCTTTTTATTTTTGTTGCTACGGATGAATTTATGAATTAGTTACGCGTGTTCCAGTTGGTTCGGTGTGCCTAATATGAAAATTTCTACCTCTCTTATCTAAGCAGCAGCTTGAGCAGTGATTTCCTCCACGTTTCATTTGAGAATGGATGAAACTTTAATATACTGATAAGACAGAACTTGACGACCAGCTACCTAACAGCCGGTCCACTTTGGCACAAATAACCTTGGAAGGTCGCTGGAAGGAGCTGGTACAACATCTGTATACACACGTCACCCAATTCCCGCAATTGAGCTGAGGGGGCGATGAGCTCCGACGCCATGTGCAGTCACAACCTACATGGGTTCGAACAGGTTCAGATCTGGTGAGTGTGGGCCAGCATATCAATTGGAACTCGCCATTGTGTTCCTCCATCTCACTCCTGCCCTTCTGACATGGCACATTATCTTGTTGAAAAATGCCACTGCTGTCGGGAAACATGATCGTCATGAAGGGGTGTACGAGGTCAGCAACCAGAATACGATACTCCTTAGCCGACATGGTGCCTTGCACGAGCTCCACTACACCAATGGATGCCCATGTGAATGCTCCCCTAAGCGTAATGGAGCCGCCATCAGCTTGTCTCCATTACGCAGTACAAGTGTCAAGGAGCTGTTCCCATGGAAGACGACGGATTGGCGCCCTCCCGTCGGCATGACAAAGAAGATATCGGGAATCAACAGACCATGCAACGTTCTGCCACTGCGTCAACGTCCAGTGCCGATGGTCACTTGCCCTTTCAGTCGTCGTTGTCGATGTCTGATGTTAAGATTGGCACATGCATTGGTCGTCGGCTGCGATCCCTATGGTTTGGAGTGTTCGGTGTACAGCGTGTTCAGACACACGTGTGCTCTGCTCAGCACAAAAGTCTTATATTATTTCCGCAACATTTCGCCGCCTGTCCTGTTTTACCAGTCTGACAGTCTCGACGATAGACATCTGTAATAAGTGTTGGCCGGACATCTGGACATGGTTTCATCTTGGTTTCACCACGTGCTGAAGACGCTCACCATAGCACTTCTCGAACACCCGACAAGTCGTGAAGTTCTCGAAATGCTCGTGCCGAGCCTCTGGCCATCACAATCTGCCCCCGGTCAAACTCAGATAGATGGTGCGCTCTCCCCATTCCACACACTACAACACACTCACTGAGACTAAATGCGCCGTGCTTGTGTGTGACTATCAGTAATTCCTCGCCTGGTGACGCTACTATCGCCTGGACGGGTTTATATCGCTAGTAGGTCGGTGGTCATAATGCTCAGGTTGTTCAGTGTACGTCGTACGGTGGGGAGGGCGCTCTGCCATGGAGCTACAGTGGTTATCAGAGTACGGAATAGTTGTAAAAGTAAGACACTGGACCCGGATTCAGTACCATGGTGGTTCAAACCCCTATGCAGCAGTCCCGATGTAGGTTTTTTATCGTTTTCTTAAATTGATTAACTAAAATTCCAGAAGCATTGCTGGTTTCCTTCTCTGTCCTTCCCCATTCGGATTTTGTGCTCTGTCCTAAAGGAACTCGTCACCTACGGGACGTTAGAACTCTGATATAACTTCCAGTCCGAAGACTGGTTTGATATATCTGTCCATCTAGCCTATCCTGTGCAAGTCTTTTCATCTCTGCATAACTACTGCAACCGATTGTGCATCCGTCTGATTATCGTATTCACGCTTTGACCTCCCTCTACATTTACTTTATCCTCATCCCACTCCAAACTTCGCTCCATTACCTAAATGACTTTTATATGTTTCCTGTGTGTGCGTCCAATCAGTCGATTCCTTCGTTTAGTGAAATCGCGCCACAAATTGTTTTTTACCCAATTCGATTCAGTACCTCCTCACTACTTACATAGTCTACTCGACCGATTTTCGGCGTTCTTCTGTTGCACCACACTTCGAAAGCTTCGATTCCCATCTTGTCTGAACTGATTATCACCCACGTTTCACTTTCGCGCAGGGCTGCTCTCCATACAAATTTGTCAGAAAAGACTTCCTAACACCTAAAATTATCATCAATAGGGCTATTAACAAAACTCTCTTTTCCATAAAGGATTTTCTTATTATTTCCAGTCTGTAAATGAAATTAAATGATCGAATGGCATTGATTGCCAGAGGCCCCATTGGGGGAAGTTCGGCCTCCGAGCTGGAAGTCATCTTTCAGGTGACCCCACACTGAGCGACTTGCGTGTGGATGATGGTGAGAGGATGGTTAGGACAACACGAAGTTCAGTCCACAAGCGGAGAAAATCTCTAACCCCGCCGAGAATCGAACGCAATACCTCTGCCTAGTAGGCACACACCTTACCACTCAGCCAAGCAGGCGGACTGCCAATTTGGATGTGATCTCCTTTCTACTTCGGCCATCATGAGTTATTTTGTTACCCGGATACCAAAACTCATCAACTACTTCTAGTGCGTCGTTTTGTTGTATAATTCTATCAGCATCACCTGCTTTAACTACACTACACTCCGTTATCATTATTTTACTCTTTAATATTCATTTTATTACCACTTTTAAAGACACTACTCATACAGTTTAACTGCTCTTGCAAGTTCGTTGGCATCTCCAGTGGAATTACAGTGTCATCGACAAGTCGCTAACGTTTTATTTCTTCTCTCTGAATTATAATTCCCTTTTAAAAATTTATATTTAGTCTCTTTTAATGCTTGCTCAAAATACAGATTGAATAATATCGTGAATAAACTATAAACCTGTTTAGGTCCCCTCTTAACGACTGCTTGCCTTTCATGTTCTCCAACCATTGTAACTGCAATCTGATTTTTGCACAAGTTTGCGCCCTATATTTTACCACTGCTACCTTCAGAATTTCCAGAAGTGGATTCCAGCCAACATTACCAAAAGCTTACACTGAGTCGACTTACCCTAAGAAAAATCGTAAAGTTTGTATAGCTTCACATGTACCTAAATTTTTCCGGAACCAAAAGTGACCTCCCCCGAAATCAGATTAAACCAACTTTTTCATTCTCTATAAATAAATTGGCCCTGTATTTTAAACTGTTAAGCTGATATTTGGGTAAAAGTGAATCGTCAGCACCTGCCTTTTTGTGAATAGGAAGCATTACATTATTACATAAAGGCCAACCAAGTGAAGAGGAAGAAGAACAAAAATAAAATATCAGAAGTGGTTGACAAACATATGGACGCGAAAAAAAGAAGAAAGTCCTATTTGATATGAGCAGCAGTGAATCCTGTGCGCCGCATGGGGTAGCCGCTTGGTCTTAGTCACCCTGCGATGGTTCGCGTAGCCCCCCCCCCCCCCCCCCATCGGAGGTTCGAGTTCTCCCTCTGGCATGAGTGTGTGTTGTCCTTAGCGTAAGTTAGCTTAAGTTAGATTAAGTAGTGTGCAAGCCTAGGGACCGATGACCTCACCAGTTTGGTCCCATACAAAAATGAATCCTGTGACATATACACAGACCTAGATACCACTCTGAAGACAACGGATTAGGAGGTGTGAAACCTGAATTTAGTGCAGATGTCTGTTCAGTGTGTAGTGAGTTTGTTCGTGACGGAGACATGTGGTTCAGGTGTGTAATTTGTAGTAAATGGTGTCATTCTGAATGGTGTCATTGGGAATCACCAAAGAACTATAAATGTGACATACGAGGCTTGTCTAAAAAGTATCCGAGCTTTGGCCAGAAAAAATATTTCGAATACCTGACGGGGTTGGGACCCAAATCCCCTTCAAAGTAGGCCCCTTGTGCTTGCACACACTTAGCCCACCGATCCTTCCACTACACCTAGTAGTAGCTTTATTCACCTGTAGATATCTTTTTACAAGGATATAGGACATGTCAAAGTACTTACGAGTTTAGACCAAAATAAAATAAGGTAATTCGTGTACACATACATTTAGAGACTTCTAATTAGACACAATCATTAGATTTACTCCTGGTATACAATACTTTTCTTACAAATAACTTATTAAGTAATGTAATACCACGCCGTTCACTCATATCTCACTATCAGTGACTGCACATACTATACGCACATTGTTTCATAGC